>NC_086193.1:6584583-7240000 GCF_023053635.1 Elgaria multicarinata webbii | reverse complement strand
AGCTTGCACATTGTTTGAACTGTTTTAATTGTTTTTACTGCTTTTAAACTATATACTGGTTTCAACTTGGGCTGAAAACAACAGAATGAAATTTAATAGGGATAAATGCCAAGTAGAAACCAAAGGCACAGTTACAAGATGGGGGATACTTGGCTCAGCAATACTACAAACGAGAAGGATCTTGGAATTGTTGTAGATCACAAGCTGAATATGAGCCGAGAGTGTGATATGGCTGCAAGAAAGGCCAATGCTATTTTGGTCTGCATTAATAGAAGTATAGCTTCCAAATCATGTGAGGTCCTGGTTCCTCTCTATTCGGCCCTGGTTAGGCCTCATCTAGAGTATTGCGTCCAGTTCTGGGCTCCACAATTCAAGAAGGATGCAGACAAGATGGAGCGTGTTCAGAGGAGGGCAACCAGGATGATCAGAGGTCTGGAAACAAAGCCCTATGAAGAGAGACTGAAAGAACGGGGCATGTTTAGCCTGGAGAAGAGAAGATGGAGGGGAGACATGATAGCACTCTTCAAAGACTTAAAAGGTTGTCACACAGAGGAGGGCCAGGATCTCTTCTTGATCCTCTCAGAGTGCAGGACATGGAATAATGGGCTCAAGTTAAAGGAAGCCCGATTCCAGCTGGACATCCGGAAAAACTTCCTGACTGTTAGAGCAGTACGACAATGGAACCAGTGACCTAGGGAGGTTGTGGGCTCTCCCACACTAGAGGCCTTCAAGAGGCAGCTGGACCACCATCTGTCAGGGATGCTTTAGGGTGGATTCCTGCATTGGGCAGGGGGTTGGACTCGATGGCCTTGTAGGCCCCTTCCAACTCTACTATTCTATGATTCCATGATTCCATGATTCATGGTTGAATTTGTGTTTAGCTGTGTATATTTATTGCTTTATGTGGTTTGGTTTTACCTGTACACCGCCCTGAGATCCTAGTGATATAAGGTGGGATACAAATGTTTTAAATCGATCAATCAATCAGCATTAGCATGTGTGTGTGTGTGTGTGTGTGTGTGTGTGTGTGTATGTATGTATATATATATATATATATATATATATATATATATATATATATATATATGCCCTCCCCACCTCCCAGCTCTGAGCTCCTTAGTCCACCTCTGTCACATCTTCGAAGGCCTGTTCTACACACACACACACACACACACACACACACACACACACACACACACCTCAGCTTCTCTGGGTCACCTACCTGGGTCATACACCTTCCTCTCTTGGCAATCAGCAACAACAGAAAATTCACAAATGCCAGAAATATGAGTTGGTTTCCCCACCCGTTTGGATCCAACGCATTGACATATGTGAACAATTACTGTTCATTCTCTCCTCTCCCTGCTGCCCCAGTCCTTGCAATCTCGTGCCAGGGCATTTGGCGCTCCGTGCCAGGAATAAAACAACCAAGGCATTGTCTACATTTTCTGTATCATACAAATTCCTGTCTGCTTCCTCGCCTGTACAGCAACGGAGCGGCAGAGATAGTGGTGGAGCACCGGAGGGTGGGGGGCTACGTTGCTTTTTGTTCAGGAGCTAGCTGACCCAACTTTAACCCACATAATGAATCCCACATTTTTATTCAGCCAAACAGTTTTATTTTTCTAAAGGATGGAGACAAGCTGTCCTCAAAGGGCCGGCGCTACAGGTGGGTGTTAGGGGGAGGCCCTTGAGACATTGAGGTCAGACAAGCGTTGGAGTATGAACACTGCTGCATTTTTTTACAACGAGGATTGCCAAATTGTTCCGATACACTAAAGGTCTCCAGATACACCAATCTAACACACATGTTTGTCAGATCATGCAGCATGTGGGAGCCGAAATCAATTTTTTGCACAAATCCGTCATATATGTGATTTTTAGTCATGTTTCGTGGTGATGGTGGTAGGCATCTGCACGCTGATTGTCGCTGCATTTGGAACGAAGAGGTTGCATTTCAGCTGTGCCAGATTCAGGGACTGGCCGACGAGACCACATCACGCCAGGCCTTTTCCAGCTTCACTGGCTGCCAGTCCAGGTCCGGGCCCGATTCAAAGGGCTGGTATTAACATTTAAAGCCCTAAACGGCTTGGGGCCAGGCTATCTGAAGGAATGTCTCCTCCCATATGTACCTGACTGGACCCTAAGGTCATCCTCAGGGGTCCTTCTCCGCGAGCCCCTGCCAAAGGAAGTGAGGCAGGGGGCTACCAGGAGCAGGGCCTTCTCTGAAGTGGCACCCCAGCTGTGGAATGAACTCCCCAGAGAGGTTCTCTTGGCCCCTACACTGTATTCCTTCCGTCGCCAACTGAAGACCTTTTTATTCTCCAAGCATTTTAACAGTCTACAAATAAATTTTAACTTGGTGTTTTAAATTTGTAATTTTGCATTGCTGCTGTTTTTATCTGGTTGAGCTTTTATATTGTGGTTTTATACTGTTGTTTTATACTTTGAATGTTTTTATTTTTTGTGAACCGCCCAGAGAGCTCTGGCTATTGGGCGGTATAGAAATGTAATTAATAAAAAATAAATAAATAAATAAATAATTAAAAATAAATAAATGCTTCACACTTTAAAAATAAGAATCCGTAGTTCAGAACGTTGGAGAACAAGGAGGCAGTTTGCAAATGGAGATTTATTTAAATTATAGGTGTACATTCACCATAGGTTTGTCCTCTTACACAATATTACATTTGGAATTATTGTCACGTAGTTGGCTAAGACCTAGGAGAACCGTTGTCAATTATTTATTTATTTTATTATTGCATTCATATCCGCCTTTTTTCCTGCAAGGAACCCAAGGCGACGTATATAATCCTCCACCTCTCCATGTTATCCTCACAACAACAACCCTGTGAGGTAGGTTGGGCTGAGAGTCTGTGATTGGCCCAAAGTCACCCAGTGGGTTTCCATGGCCGAGTGGGGACTAGAACCCGGATCTCCCGACTCCCAGTCTGACACTCTAGCCACTACACCACACAGGCTAACCAGTACTGGACTACAAGTGATTGCAGTCGATCAGGAGCTGAATATGACTCTTGCAGTATAATGCAGCTGCAAAAAAGGCAAATGTGACTCTAACAGTCAGGAAGTTTTTCCTGATGTCCAGCTGGAATCTGGCTTCCTTTAACTTGAGCCCGTTATTCCATGTCCTGCACTCTGGGAGGATCGAGAAGAGATCCTGGCCCTCCTCTGTTTGACCTTTCAAATATTTGAAGGGTGCTATCATGTCTCCCCTCAATCTTCTCTTCTCCAGGCTAAACCTGCCCAGTTCTTTCAGTCTCTCTTCATAGGGCTTTGTTTCCAGACCCCTGATCATCTTCGTTCCTGGCAATAAGCGCTGTAACGTATTTATTTTACTTACTTATTTATTTATTTATTTATCACAGAATCATAGAATAGTAGAGTTGGAAGGGGCGACCATCGAGTCCAACCCCCTGCTCAATGCAGGAATCCACCTTAAAGCATCCCTGACAGATGGCTGTCCAGCTGCCTCTTGAAGGCCTCTAGTGTGGGAGTGGCCACAACCTCCCTAGGTCATTGGTTCCATTGTCATACCGCTCTAACAGTCAGGAAGTTTTTCCTGATGTCCAGCTGGAATCTGGCTTCCTTTAACTTGAGCCCGTTATTCCGTGTCCTGCACTTTGGGAGGATTGAGAAGAGATCCTGGCCCTCCTCTGTGTGACAACCTTTTAAGTATTTGAAGAGTGCCATCATGTCTCCCCTCAATCTTCTCTTCTCCAGGCTAAACATGCCCAGTTCTTTCAGTCTCTCTTCACAGGGCTTTGTTTCCATAACAATGACTGGTACAGAAGCAAAAATAACAGTTTTGCTAGCTTACAAGCAGAAGCAGCCATTCACCCAGAAGCCTTTGCAAGCAGCCATGGTTTTGCAAACCACCAGGCCATACACCATCCTCCACTGAAATTGTCCGGTTGCAGTGCTGCACTTTGACGCAAACAGAATTTCCTAGAGGATTTTATTTAACCATGTCACTCCCTCCCCTAACTTCCATTGCAGCAGAGAGGAGGCAGTGGCCATTGAAAAAGAACTCCTGGAAGAGTTCAGGTTTGGATATCAGCAGCTGATTGAGATCTGGGGTCATGCGTCTGCCATGGCAGTAACCAAGGTGAGTTCACTGTACTGGGAGAGGCTACTGGGGGCTTCCCTGGTGGAGATACTGGGCCTGTTCAGACAACGTGCTAAGCCATGGTTAGGCCACTAACCACTTTGTAGCAAATAGTTTAAACCATGGTTATGTAGCCACCATGGTTAGGAATGGTTCCTAGACACGCTAAGTCACGGTTCATATGACATGCTAAGCCATAATGTTTAATCACCGTGGCTTAGCGTGTTGTCTGAACAGGGTCGCTGAGTGTGACCTAAAGAACCACGTTATCGGTGCTGGTTTATTTTTATTTATTTATTTACAATATTTATATACTGCTCCCCATTCAAAAAATTTGGAGCAGTGGGCAAGCCGAATAAAAGAATAAAAACACAATTAGAAATACATTTTTAAAAGAGACAAAAGTCCAATAAAATCACGGCTGATCATTAAAGGAAGGCTTCCTGGAACAACAACATTTTCAGGAGACGCCTGAAGGAATACAAAGTTGGTGCCCACCTGACCTCCAGAGGCAGGGAATTCCATAGGAGGGGGGCCACCACACTGAAGGCTCTTCCCCTAGTGGACTCCAATCGGACCGTAGGTCTATGTGGGACCTAGGTGGGTTCCAGAATTTATTTATTTATTTATTTATTTATTTATTACATTTCTATACCGCCCAATAGCCGAAGCTCTCTTTGAGGGGCACAGTGTCCCCTGGTGGCCCTCTGTCCGTGGACCCTGGTGGGCTTATCCAAGCAGTGTTGGGCTGCTGTGCGTGGCCACCTTTACAATTCTCCACTATGTGCTACAGCAACTCTAAGCCAGGGCATGTTGGGAAATTGAAAGGATGGCAAAACCCTTCAAACACTGTTGGGATTTCCACACGCTGTGACATAGAGGGTTCAGAACCTCAGCCTGGGCCCAACCCCAGCTCTCGTTGTATCCTAGTCTGTCCCTCTGCGGTTCCCCAAGTTGCCATGTTTTTAACTGTGTTGCTGAATTTTGTAATAGTTTTCATTCAAAAAGTTTGCATTGAGAAAGGTCTTTCCCCTTTTAACGTTTCAATGTATTGTAAAGTAGGGTGACCGTATGAAAAGGAGGACCGGGCTCCTGTATCTTTAACAGTTGCATAGAAAAGGGAATTTCAGCAGGTGTCCTTTGTATGCATGTCGCACCTGGTGAAATTCCCTCTTCATCACAACAGTTAAAGCTGCAGGAGCTATACTAGAGTGACCAGATTTAAAAGAGGGCAGCTTTAACTGTGGTGATGAAGAGGGAATTTCACCAGGTTCTCCATATGCTGAAATTCCCTTTTCAATACAACTGTTAAAGGTACAGGAGCCCTGTCCTCCTTTTCATAGGGTCACCCTATGTAAAGGCCATAGGCTATATATACAATAAAGTTAAATAACAAATCCTGTATATGGTCACACCCTCTTTCCCCTGAACACGGATGTTTTCCTGGGTTTCCACAGTCCTCCCGCATCTTTCACTCTTCTTTCTTGTTTTTCAACTCACCTGCAAATATGCATATAAAAATGCGATTTCGAACAGGTTCCATATATACAATTGAATCAAGATGCTTTCTATGTGGTGTTTTTACCACTGCTCCGGTGTGCTTGGACACACCAGTAAAACCCAGCACAAAAGGAATCTTGGATGCAGTTGTAAATCTTGCAGTGTTTTGTCCAGGCAGAAGGTAACGAGGACTGAGAAGGAAGACACAAATTAACCGAAAACTGTGGAAGATGATGCACCCTTCCTTCTAGAACTAGCTTTAACATTTCTTCTAAATTGGACTGGAATTGTGCAAGAGTGAAATCATAGAATCATAGAAGACTAGAGTTGGAAGGGGCCTATAAGGTCATCAAGTCCAACCCCCTGCTCAATGCAGGAATCCACCCTAAAGCATCCCTGACAGATGGTTATCCAGCTGCCTCTTGAAGGCCTCTAGTGTGGGAGAGCCCACAACCTCCCTAGGTCACTGGTTCCATTGTCATGCTGCTCTAACAGTCAGAAAGTTTCCCTGATGTCCAGCCGGAGTCGGGCTTCCTTTAACTTGAGCCCATGATTCCGTGTCCTGCACTCTGGGAGGATCGAGAAGTGATCCTGGCCCTCCTCTGTGTGACAACCTTTTAAGTCTTTGAAGAGTGCTCTCACGTCTCTCCTCCGTCTTCTCTTCTCCAGGCTAAACATGTTATTTTATAAATCCTGGATTTATAAAAAGAACAGCATGGGGGGAACCTGCCCTTCCCCTTTTTTCAACCTAAACAAGGTGCCGCTTTCCAGTGGGGCAGGCACAACGGCACCTGCCTGCCAAAATCAATGGCACCCTTCCCTGACCTGGTGCTCTCAAAATGTTGTTGGACTAGAGTTCCCATCATAGAATCATAGAATCATAGAATAGCAGAGTTGGAAGGGGCCTACAAGGCCATCGAGTCCAACCCCCTGCTCAATGCAGGAATCTACCCTAAAGCATCCCCGACAGATCCCTGACCCTTGGCTCTGCTGGGTGTAGCTGACAGGAGTTGTAGCCTAAACCATCTGGAGGGATCCAGGTTGGGGAAGTCAGAAGACTTCCTGACTGTTAGAGCAGTACAACAATGGACCTAGTGAGGTTGTGGCCTCTCCCACACTAGAGGCCTTCAAGAGGCAGCTGGACAGCCATCTGTCAGGGATGCTTTAGGGTGGATTCCTGCATTGAGAAGGGGGTTGGACTCGATGGCCTTATAGGCCCCTTCCAACTCTGCTATTCTATGATTCTATAAGTTTGATCTATGAGATTAGAATTCGATATTGTACTTTCTTAACCAGCGGCAACGGCACATCTAGGTGATCTGTGGTTTTATAACCAGGCACTTGCTGCTCCGTGGGCAGTTCCTCTTGACATTGACCAGAATGTATTTCATTTGTCATCCCTCCCTTTGGCAGGATGGAATTGGATGCTTTGGATAGCCTTTATTTACTCCATCTGGTTTTTTTAATTGATTGCAGACTTGGCTCAGCATCTTATAAGATCATGACTTCTCTGCGGAGGAAATGCCGGGCAGTTTTCAAAGTCTGGCAATGCCCAGTATGAGGGAGAAACAGGGACTCCCTACCCCACCCCTCCCACCAAGAAAAATACAATGCATTGCCTACTTTTAGGCCCATCCAATATTTTTTGCTAAGTTCAGAATCAGTTATTTTTGTTTAATATACCACGTATTTTGCACTGGAGTGGTGAGAGGTTTTGTATAATTTTGTCTAGATATACACCGAACCTAGGAGTCTGAGTCTCCCGCAGGAATGTAACTCCATCCAGCACAAGTTGAGTCCCTATTCTCCGTCGTTTAATGATGCAACTATGCCCCCGTCTATACGACAACGGGATTGCTCCTCGTTGAATATAAACCTGAATTTTCGTAGATTCGAATCTACACAAAGTGTGTCACACTGCAGCAGCAACAGGGATTTACCTCCTGAAATTTTTTTTGTAGTGCAGTCACTAATGTTCATATGCGCATATACGCACATTCGCACATATGATGCTACAGAGTAGAGATGAGCAAAGCTATAAATTTTATATGCGGGGCTTTGCAGATTCATAGAAGAGGAAAACTAAGTGAGGAAAGGAACTTTAATTTCAAAAGCTGTATCTGCCTGTTCCCCTTATAGGATGAAAACTGAGTGACGAAAGGAACGAGGCAGCAGACGAGGATGTGAGCAGGGAACTGAACACGTCTCCTCTCTCGCGCTGCCTGTTCCCCCCTCTTTGCTTTAATTTCAAAAGCTGTATCTGCCTGTTCCCCTTATAGGATGAAAACTGAGTGACGAAAGGAACGAGGGAGCAGATGAAGATCTGAGCGGGAAACTGAACACGTCTCCTCTCTCGCGCTGCCTGTTCCCCCCTCTTTGCTTTAATTTTAAAAGCTGTATCTGCCTGTTCCCCTTATAGGACGAAAACTGAGTGACGAAAGGAACGAGGCAGCAGACGAGGATGTGAGCAGGGAACTGAACACGTCTCCTCTCTCGCGCTGCCTGTTCCCCCCTCTTTGCTTTAATTTCAAAAGCTGTATCTGCCTGTTCCCCTTATAGGATGAAAACTGAGTGACGAAAGGAACGAGGCAGCAGACGAGGATCTGAGCGGGAAACTGAACACGTCTCCTCTCTCGCGCTGCCTGTTCCCCCCTCTTTGCTTTAATTTCAAAAGCTGTATCTGCCTGTTCCCCTTATAGGACGAAAACTGAGTGACAAAAGGAACGAGGGAGCAGATGAGGATGCGAGTGGCAGACTGAACACGTCTCCTCCCTCTCGCTGCCCTTCCCCCCTCTTTGTTTTAGTTTTAAAGCTCCATCAACATGAAAAAGGAAGGAAGGAACGAGGCAGCCAGAGGAGGACACGATAGGAGAGAAGGAGGGAAATCGGCCAATCACTTTGTCCTGCCCTCAAAGTTACGCCCACATGTCAAAATGCAATTTAACTCCCCTAAGGACACATACTCGGACGTTGATCCAAAAGTCGCGGTAAATCATCACTACGAAGATGCGCATTATCACGTCAAAAACCCGGTGCTGCAGCGAATGCGCGGCTGCGTCATGTGTCCTGAAACGCAAATCTGCACATTTACGTTGGGGTTTAGAAGCCATATGGACAAGCCCTATGTGTTCTTCTTGCCCTGTGTTTTACTGTCCATTTGGTGCCTGTGCCACGTTTGTTTCCTGCATCCTCATTTTGTGGCCCTCTTGTTCTAGGTTTTCCCTCGAAAGTCTTTGCCGAAGAAACAGCCGACGTTGTTGGTGGTCTGCGGTTGTGAACAGAATGGAGCAATTGGCCTGGCATGTGCCCGGCACCTGCGTGTGTTTGTAGGTACCCCTTCACGAGTTAATCTTTAACAGGTCTCCTTTGGGATTACTCAAAACTCCTGCAGCTCAGCTGTGCTGCCTGTGATGGGCTTTCCACTGGAGATGTTTAAGCAGAAGCTGGACTGCTAGGTGAGGGCCTTCTGAGGGAATGGGTTGTCCATACACCGTCGCAAATGCGCACTTTAGAATTTTTGGACAGATGACACTGTCGTGTTTCTCAGAACACTCCTGCTTTCAATGGGAGGCAAATGACGAGGCCTGCTAAGTAACCCACAAAGTTTTTATTAAGCAACAAACGTCTCTTCTACCTGAAGAGAGTCTAACTTCTTCGAAACGTCCCCCTAGGCAAAACTATGCAAACTAGGCAAGACAATTGTCCGCCCAAGAAGAATAGGAAGCCACTTCCCAAATGTCCTTAACTTCAGAGTGCCTGGTGCGGAGGCAGGTTCTGGCGTAATCGAACTGACTTTCTCACACCTTCCTTCTGCTCCGTGTGTTTTAGCTTCCAGCGGACCTTAGTATCAGCTAGCTTGTCGGGGCTCTTGTCATATATAGCCTTACTCCTCCTGTTATGGGAGTAGGTGACACAAGTAATCAATCAGAAACAGATTCAGACTCAGAAGGAGGTTCACACGGGAGAGGATTCAGCCGAAAATCTGCCCCCTCCAGAGTCTATCTCTTCAAGGCCAAATTCTATGCCTTCAGGGGACAAGGAGTTAACTTCCGGGGGTGAGCATTCAGAAACCTTACTTGATGCTAGGAATCGCCAGAAACTAAAACGTTCAGCGAGATTAGAGGCAAAGAGACAGTCGGACAGATTGCATGAGAAATCGTCAATGCATCAACCACCTTGAAGTTATGAACATTTGAAAAGCCATTTCTTTGAACTGACAATTGTTTTACTTAGTTTGCATAGTTCTTGCCTAAGGGGGAGTTTCACAGAAGGTGTCTAGTTTGTGTTACAGAAGTGTTTATTGCTTACAATAATGCTTTGTAATTTGCCTAGCACTTTGCCTCATTCATCTCCCAGAGAAAGCTGGAGCAGCTACAGTACACAACAGCGCTCTCCTCCGGAAGAAAGCTCACTTCCCACTGAGTGTGTAGGATTTGGCCTTGAGGAGATAAGCTCTGGAGAGGGCTGACTTCCAGCTGGGGAATCGCCCGTGAGAGCTTCCACCCCCACTGGTACAGGCTGGCTGGTGTCTGACACTGCGTCTTCTAGTTCTGAATCTGATTCTGATTGATGACATGAAACATCTTCTCCCAAAACAGGCAGTAGGGTTAGACATAGAATCATAGAATAGCAGAGTTGGAAGGGGCCTACAAGGCCATCGAGTCCAACCCCCTGCTCAATGCAGGAATCCACCCATGACAGCCACAGCAGCAAATGCGAAGCCATCCAGCGGCAAACCATGGAAAATCTGCTCCAAAAAAGTTGGGCATTTACTTCGACTTTTTTGGCAGTGGACACGACTCTGCTGCTGTAAAAAAGCAAAAAACAAAACAAAAAACAAAAAAAAAACCCATACAAACGTGGGGGGGGGGAGAGGAGAGGAGCAGTGCCGTTTCTCCCCCCCCCACCCCGCTTTTATTTTATGCTCTAAATCTGTGGAGCTCTGCAGAAACAAATATAAATTTGGGAGGGCCGGGCAATCCCCAATCTGAATATGCAGAACTCCGCAGATGGGGTTGTTTAAATTTTAAAAAGGGGGAGGGATTGCCCCGTTCCTTTCCTCCGCACCCTATTTCTTTTTTAAAAAAACTTTTCAGAGGCCAGGGCAGGAAAATTCACACTTGCCTTTCCTTCCCATGCAGATGCTGGGAAGGAAGGCAAATGCGGGTGCAAGGCACCTCCCAGGGTCAAAGCGCCTCCGTATAGACAGGGGCCTAGAGGGCAGAACCCCAGGCCCAGATGTGCTTGCAGCTGCTGTTGGGGGAGAGGGAGGAGAGTTGTGCATTAGCCCTGCTCATCAGCTGTGCAGCAAAGGCATCCCTTTTCCTTTGTTCTTTTTTTTTTTTTAATTCTTAAGCAAAGAGAAGTGGGAAACTGAGCTGTGTGGGTGGGTGTTTTCTGAGGTAATTTGGAGGGTTTTTTCCCTGGGGTTGAAGTGGGGAGGTGTGTATGAGGTAACTTTCTGAGGTAATTTGGAGGGTTTTTTTCCTGGGGTTGAAGTGGGGGGGTGTCTCTTTTTGGGGGGGGATGTGTGTATGAGGTAACTTTCTGAGGTAATTTGGAGGTTTATTTCCTGGGGTTGAAGTGGGGGATGTCTCTTTTTGGGGGGGATGTGTGTATGAGGTAACTTTCTGAGGTAATTTGGAGGGTTTTTTCCCCCTGGGTTTGAAGTGGGGGGGTGTCTCTTTTTTGGGGGGGATGTGTGTATGAGGTAACTTTCTGAGGTAATTTGGAGGTTTATTTCCTGGGGTTGAAGTGGGGGGTGTCTCTTTTTTGGGGGGGATGTGTGTATGAGGTAACTTTCTGAGGTAATTTGGAGGGTTTTTTTTCCTTGCGTTTAAGTGGGGGTGTCTCTTTTTGGGGGGATGTGTGTATGAGGTAACTTTCTGAGGTAATTTGGAGGGTTTTTTCCTGGGGCTGAAGTGGAGGGTGTCTCTTTTTTGTTGGGGATGTGTGTATGAGGTAACTTTCTGAGGTAATTTGGAGGTTTTTTTCCTGGGGCTGAAGTGGGTGTGTGTCTCTCTTTTGGGGGGGGGGTTAAATTGCACTGAAATTTATGTTGGGGTTTCCCCACCCCCCTGTACGATGTTCCTGGAAAAGGAAATTATGTTTTCCTTCCTAGAAGCACCTGGAGCTTTCCAAGATTTTTATGGCGCGCTTAATATTCCTCACTCGTGGCCGTTTACGAGCGCTTTAAATGGTTTTGTGAACATCCAGTTTTGCGCCTGTTTTTTTAAGAGCACTTTTGAGTGGGGAAAATCCGGTATTTTTTGGCATTATAAATCAAAGTGCAAGTCCCCACTGGACACTAATGTAACTGCGTTATTCCGCTATACCATAGCACACATCATCAACATCTTCATCATCTATTTATTTATTACCCGCCTCTCCCTCTGGATCGAGGCGGGAAACAACAGTAAATAAAATAGAATACATAAAATTAGTTAAAAGAGTATATAAAACCAATACAATATTAAAATAACAGTCACTGCATCTTAAAATTCTTAGGTTTAAAATTCATCTGGGTAGGCCTGCCGGAAGGCACAACCTACGTAGAGGTTATGTAGCGGAAAGTAGGGGTGTGCACGGACCCCCCGCTCCGCCTCCGCCCGAAGCGCCATGGATCCAGTTCGGAAGGGTCTGAACCACCCTGATCCGCTTCAGATTCGGGGTTCGGATCCGAGGCGGTGCACAGCCTACCCAATTCAATTTCACAGATGCTCTGGAGGAAAAAGAGTTCTCTGTGTCGTTGAGTGTCATCAGACGATGGGAGGGGTCATCACAGCTCCCTACCGTCGCTTTTCCGCCCCCCTGCTCCTGTCCCACAATACTTCCTCTTTTTTCCCAGAAAAGGAAGAGAAAGTAAATAAAGACCATGCGGCCCATTCAGGGACTGTTTTTATTGCACCACTTTTCCTGCACACAGCAGGAAGTGGCAGCACAATCCATTCCCCTCCCCCCCCCAAAAAAAGGATTAAAAGGTGTACATTTTGTGATGGAAAAAAAGGCAAGAGAGTGCCCTAGGCGAGGCGAGCTTCTTGCACCCCCCCCCAAATAAATGCCAACTTCGATTTTTAAGAACAGATGTTTTGTAAAAAAAAAAAAAAAAAGCACAAAACTTGCACTTATTACGTTTTTTCTGAAAACAGCTAATTTGTATAAAACGGTGACCTTTAAAGGTCAGTACTGTGCCCCTCTGAGGTCTGTGCCCTAGGTGGCTGCCTCATTGGCCTAATGGTAGTGCCGGCCCTGGCAGGAGGCAGATGGAACCATCTAAAGGATGTGCAAAAAATCGTGAGTGTGATAAAACGCTCATCTGATGAACCCCCTTGTTAAGACTAACGGTGCTGTAGAATGTAGTCGTGGCTTTTTCACAGCTTTTCAAATTGCAAAAGGACTGCACGACGAAGTGAGGAGAAGCGGAATTCTGATTCGGAGGCAATGCCTGCCTAGGCTTCGGAGAGGCACACAGAATGGCAGGCGTAGGGATTACTAGCTTGGCAAACTCCGAATGCAACATCTCTCTGGTGTATAAAACCCCTTGAAGTCTCTTTCCCCGCTAAACGGATCTCACTTTACAAACTGCTCCTGTCTTGTTGATTTCCATTTGGTGTCGGTTTCACTTGTGTTGAACCATAAATCCATCCCATTCCATTTTCTGTGATTTTTAAAATAAAAATAATAATAAAATTGCACTTGAATCGTTCACATTTCTGCCATAAAATATGCATATCTGTGCATGGTTTTGAGCCAAGAACTGCATTGCAAAATTCGGAGACGTGTGCTCTCTGAAGGATTGCTGCATTCCAATCCGACTATTTGTCTGAGAAGTGCAAATTAGGTCAATTCGCTTAAAAATATGGATGGAAGAAAGTTCTCGAGGAACCATATATTTCCCCCCCTCTCCTATTATACCTCTGCTTTGTTCTGCATTCGCTCCCCTTGAAATCCAGTTTAAGCAAAATGTCTAAGATGTTTTGGGGAGTTAACGCGTGCAGAATTTGCTTCAGCTCTTGTTGTGGTGGAAGCTGGCGATCTAACCCGAACTCTTAAAAGTAAATCTAGTCAGGTAACGTTTATCTTTCCCCCTCTTTCTGAGTTCACTTTATGTTTTCCGTTCCAGGAATATGAGCCAACAATATTTTATCCCAAGAGATCTTCTAATCCCCTTTACCAGGATTTCACCACACAATGCGAAAAGATGGACATCCCTTTTCTTTCCTATTTGCCAACAGAGGTGAGCAAAAGTACTTGAATATCTTTGCTAAGAGAACCGGTTATAGTCCTAAAATTACATAACATTCACAGGGTTAAATTTTAGAATCTATAGGAGTAAAATTAACCAACTATTGTGTAAGGGCGATGAGTGTCGTGTTTTTCAGAAAACTCTTTCTTTTGATGGGAGGCAGATGACGAGGCTTGCTAACTAATCCACAAAGCTTTTATTAAGCAACAAATGTCTCTTCTACCTGAAGAGAGTCTAACTTCTTGGAAATGTCCCCCGAGGCAAAACTACGCAAACTAAGCAAGACAACTGTCCGCTCAAGAAGAATAGGAAGCCATTTCTCAAAACGTCCGTAACTTCAGAGCGCCTGGTGCGGAGGCAGGTTCTGGTGTAATCGAACCGACTTTCTCACACCTTCCTTCCGCCCTGTGCGTTTGAGCTTCTGGCGGACCCTAGCATCAGCTAGCTTGTCGGGACGCTCACCTCTGGAAGAAAGCTCACTTCCCACTGTGTAGGATTTGGCCTTGAGGAGATCAGCTCTGGAGAGGGCTGACTCCCAGCTGGGGAATCGCCCATGAGAGCTTCCTCCCCCACTGGTACAGGCTGGCTGGTGTCTGACGCTGTGTCTTCTAGTTCTGAATCTGATTCTGATTGATTACTTGAAACATCTTCTCCCAAAACAGGGGCAGTAGGGTTAGACATGACAGTGAGTTTTCCTATGGGCAGACCCCCCTAATATACAAGGATCCCCCCCAAAAAAATTACTGATAGTCTGTCACTGGTCAGGAAGAACCTCCTGACTCATCCTAGTTTGTCCAGCTGCTTGGGGACTTTGCCGGGGCCACCCCCTTTCAGCCCCCGGCTCCTTCTCCTCCTCCTCTTCCTTCTTCTTGTTATATGTTATATGTTTTATAGGATTGTTGTTGTTTTTTAGTTAAAAGCGTGTACGAAGACCCACCCACACCCACACAATTAAACAGAATACAGTGGGTTCCAGAACACCTAAGGTATTTTGTCTTGTGTTTCTTTGGCTGCCCTTTGGACCTGATGTCCAGTGAGGACCCACAAGCTGAGTTGTTGAGTGTTGGGTTCTGTTTCTGAATTGTCCATTCAGTTCTGTGAAGGTGAGCAGGCACACCGGTTGTTTAATAGCGAGGCAAGAACATTGTATCATTGGGTGGGTGAGTGGGGTGGTTGCCTGGCTACCTTCTTCTTCACTGCCTTGAAAAGCTTTTGCCTTTAAAGTTTGGTATAAAAATAGTTTAAATTAATATATCATAGAACCATAGAATAGTAGCGTTGGAAGGGGCTTATAAGGCCATCGAGTCCAACCCCCTGCTCATTTCAGGAATCCACGTTAAAGCATCCCTGACAGGTGGTTGTCCAGCTGCCTCTTGAAGGCCTCTAGTGTGGGAGAGCCCACGACCTCCCTAGGTCACTGGTTCCATTGTCGTGCTGCTCTAACAGTCAGGAAGTTTTTCCTGATGTCCAGCCGGAATCTGGCTTCCTGCCACTTGAGCCCATTATTCCGTGTCCTGCACTCTGGGAGGATCGAGAAGAGATCCTGGCCCTCCTCTGTGTGACAACCTTTTAAGTATTTGAAGAGTGCTATCATGGCTCCCCTCAATCTTCTCTTCTCCAGGCTAAACAGGCCCAGTTCTTTCAATCTTTCTTTATAGGGCTTTGTTTCCAGACCCCTGATCATCCTGGTTTATATATTTAAAAATACATAAAACTAAAATACGAGTGTCTTCAACTGATTATTTAACAACATAAATATAGCGACTATTGGGCGGTATAAAAATGCAGTCAATAATAATAATAATAATAATAATAAGAAGAAGAAGAAGAAGAAGAAGAAGAAGACTTTTGATATAGGCAATGAAAAATCAAATCATCAGTAGTTCACTATGCTTGGAAATATTTATAGTTTCCCCAGATAATTACTCCAGAATCTAAATAGATAATTTAATCACTTAAACCTGAATTGTCTTATTATATTCTGGAGTAGCTAAGCATCTCTCCATTTATAATATTTATGCGACTGAAGAAGACATTAAAGTTGAAATGCATCTGGTATATTGATGACTTGCTTGAATTTCCAATAGCTTATTTTTGTTTATTATTTTATATACGTAGGAATATGTATATTCATATGTGATAATGAATTATTTTGTGTTATATTGTTTTTCATGATCCTCATATTATTTTCCAAAAATTTGCAAAATTATGTTTATTTAGGGACCAGAATTCTATTACATTTGAAAAAAAGAGAGGATTGGGCCAAATTCCCCTAGTAGTTTCTTTGTACTTTTGTGCAAATGTTCCACCCTTTTCAGCAACGCTTTTTGCCCCCAAACTAACATCTATTTTATCTTTAAAAACAGGGATTTTACTAGGCACTTAAAAGATTTGGAGTCCAGGCCCAAAGGACACAAATTAGCATAACATTTGCATGCACAGATTTATATCTCTACATGCAAATTGAGAAATAATGATAGGGTGACCACATGCCCGGATTTGTCCGGGTTTTTGATGATAAATCCGGGAGGGGGGGAAATCCGGATTTCCCTCCCCCAAAAGAGCAGCTCTAATGGGAATTAACAAAAATGCTTATAACTCCGTCATTTTTTAAGATAAAGACATGAAACTTGGCACAATGGTAGCTCTTAGGAAGGGCTTTAGTCATACCAAATTTGAAACAGATCCGTTCATCCATTGATTTTTTAGGAATGTTTTAAAAATTGAGGTTTTAAAATAATTATTTTTTAAATTGTCATTTTTAAAGATAAAGAGATGAAACTTTGCACCATGAAAGGATTTAGGTAGACCTTTAGCCACAACAAATTTGTCCGAGTTTTTGATGATAAATCCGGGAGGGGGGGGGAAAATCCGGATTTCCCCCCCCCAAAGAGCAGCTCTAATGGGAATTAACAAAAATGCTTATAACTCCGTCATTTTTTAAGATAAAGACATGAAACTTGGCACAATGGTAGCTCTTAGGAAGGGCTTTAGTCATACCAAATTTGAAACAGATCCGTTCATCCATTGATTTTTTAGCAATTTTTTAAAAATTGAGGTTTTAAAATTATTATTTTTAAAATGTTATTTTTAAAGATAAAGAGATGAAACTTGGCACCATGATTGCTCTTAACAAGGACTTTAGCTATGCCAAGTTTGAAACAGATCTGTCCAACCATTGAGTTTTAGGATTTTTTAAAAAAAGTTTGAGGTTTTAAAATTATTTTTTAAAAATAATTTTATCATGGCGACCATGTTGTCCTCCTTTTTGGTTTCCAAAATATGGTCACCCTATTTAAATTTCACAGGAGGCAAAATCAGCCAATTCACTTCTCTTTCAAATCATCTAAAATTAAATTAAGAGTGCCCTGGTAGACATCTCCTAATTAAGAGCCTGTTTTTTTAAAACAATTTGGTCCTGACTTCCTGGAAACAAAGTACAAGGAAAGTTTTTCGTTTCTGGTTCAGTACAAGAATGTCTGTGGTTTACAAAAAAACATTAGATCTGATTGGCTGACTGGCTGCTGGCAGAGGCTTCATGCTTGCATAGAGAGAGGGGGGGTCCTTTTATTCTTTTTCTTTTTCTTTTTTAAAGGCTTCAGCTTTGTAATTTTGCTAAATCTCCATGTCTGGGATGAAGCCACCCACCTGAGTCAAACGTTATTAAAAATGAAAGGATCCTTCTGGAGAGTACAAATTTAGGGATCAAATTAAACCAGATGTTGCAACTGAAAGCATAGATCACGACAAAAATAAAACAGGGCTACGTCAAACATTTGCTTTCTTGCCAACCCAAAATATTGGCAAGACGATCCCTGCTGCTGAATGTCTTTGCAAACTTTCATGCTTATTACAGCTGCTGTTCCCCTGACTGACAGCTACCCTTCCTGCGCCCCCCCACCCTTTTGCTAAGGTTTTGTTTTCTTTCACACAATACTTTCAGGCAATCAGGGATCAGATAATGAATGCAATGAGGGCCAATCAGATTTCACTCAGTGATGACATCACGGTGGGCAAATGAAATTGATTTAGAGCAGTGGTTCCCAATTAGTGGTCCATGGACCCCAGGGGGTCCACGTAACCCACCCAGGGGGTCCATGGCACCATTCACATATTCACCATTCATTTCTGGAGTCCACTGACGACGAATTCCTACCAGAAGTAAAATATAACATCACTGGGCACCTGGGTGATTTAGCGACTAGCTTCAGAGATTCCTTCCCTGCACCTAATCCTGAAAACTCCTGGAGAAGGAATCCTTTTGAATGTGGTGATGGACAACTAACAACTCTCTCTGCGGAAGAGCGAGATGCACTTGTTGACGTGACTTGTGATGGTTTCTTGAAATCATTTTTCAAAGAATATAGACCGGACCAATTCTGGGTGACGGTTTTTCCTGGTTATAAGAAGTTAGCTTTGAAACATCTAGTTCCCTTTTGTTCCACATATCTTTGTGAACAAACATTTTCGACCTTTTGTTATATGAAGAACAAGCCTAGAAATCGGCTCAATGTTGATCCAGATTTGAGATTAAAAGTAGGAAATATTGAACCGGATATGGAAGGGATTGTTCGGGACAAAAAGAGGCATGATTTCTCCCATCACATTTCGGTTTAGTAGCTGCTAGACAAGTCACAATTTGTTCGATTGTAAACTAGACGTTAGTAAAATTAAATTCGTCTTTCTATTCGTAACTAAATCATTGTCATTTTTGCATGGTACTATCACAAATATCACAAATTTTATTGTCTGTTTTTTTAGTATACCTAAAATCCTTTGCTTATTAGGGGCTACCCCTTATTTTCTCCAAAAAATTGCTTCGCACAGATAACTACCATAGAGATTTTTTTTTTCAAAAGTAGGGGGTCCATGGCTTGGCATTTGAAAAACAAGGGGTCCTCAGTACTTAGCTAATTGGGAACCACTGTTTTAGAGTGTCATCAGATGCGCGTTTTATCACACGCTAGTTACTGCCCACTCACGGTTTTTTACAATGACGTCCACCTCCTGCTCCTTTCACTCGTTTTTCCGTGGCAAAAAAAGACCCGAAAAGTCCGACTTATTTTTTTAAAGCGAAACTTGCCGCCACTTCCTGCTGTGTGCAGGAGAAGAAGCACCATAAAAACGCCCCCTGAATGGTCCACGTGGTCATTGCTATTTCCTCTTTCTCTCCCCGTGTAAAGAGATTGTTGTCATTGTGGGACGGCAGCAGGAGGCCATAGCGAGGGTAGGAAAAGCGACCCCCGGTCTGATGATGCTCTTAAAGTGATTTTTTGCAAACTGCCCTGAGAGCTTCAGTTGTGGGGCAATATATAAATGCAATAATTGAAATGAAATGAAATTTCTGAGATTGGGAATGAGGGAATTCCTCCACTTTTTGTTCCTTTTTCGCTTCAGACTTCATTCTGCCCTGCATTCACTGCCTCCTCAATTCTGGTTTAACTGGGAGAATGTCTTAAATAAATTCAGGAAATGTAGCATGTTTCAGGTTTGAGTTCATTCAGTTCTTTCCTTGTATTTTATTTATTTATTTATTTACAATATTTATATACCGTTCCCATTGAAAATTTCGGAGCGGTGTACAAGATAAAATGAAAATAAAAACAGAATAACACACTTAAAATACAGTGACTCATAGCAGGACATTAAGGAAAGGCTTCCTGGAATAATGATGTTTTCAGGAGGCGCTGAAAGGAGTACAAAGTTGGCGCCTGCCTGGCCTCCAGAGGCAGGGAGTTCCATAGGAGGGGGGCCACCACGCTGAAGGCTCTTCCCCTGGTGGACTCCAATCGGAGGATGAATCTATGTGGAACCACCAGGAGCAGACCATTATAGAGCTCCATTACACAAGCATTTTATCGCACTTTCGTCCTGCCTTGTTTACCGTTTTGTCCCATGACCCTCAGATATCATCGTCCCTCTCCTGCTGTCATCGCGCCTTTCCCCCTCCATTTTCTGTGTTTTTCTAGGGCGGGTAAAGTGCAGTATTTTTTCTCCATGCAGGACAAAACCGCCCTTCGGTCCCCGTATATTGCCGTCCCCGCGCTATGTCACAGACCCTCCTTTCTTGGGGGCATCTGCGTTGAAAACAACAGAATGACATTTAATAGGGATAAATGCCAAGTTCTACATTTAGGAAATAGAAACCAAAGGCACAGTTACAAGATGGGGGATACTTGGCTCAGCAATACCACAAACGAGAAGGATCTTGGAATTGTTGTAGATCGCAAGCTGAATATGAGCCAACAGTGCGATAGGGCTGTGTGGTAGAACCCGAAACCACGGGTTCTTGTGGTTCGCTGAGTGGTGGTCACAGACTCTCAAGACACAAATTCTCTCTCCTTATAAGATTTATTACAAGCAGCGCTGCAGGGCGGCAGTCTGAAGAACTGCCCCACAAATCCAGGAAAGGTTAACATATTTATAGGGTCAGTTCCCCTTAGATACAATGGCAGAACTTTCCCACCAATCATAATACAGCTCTGAAACACAACAACCAATGAGAACCCAAGAATTTAGGCATGTACAGAGTTTGAATGCTTCTCCGACTAGAAGATACTACATTGCCACAGGAAAAACATTTCCATCTGTTACTTTCTCGGTTATCTTGCCTTGCAGACATCCTCCACCCTCTGACTGCCGGGGTGGATACCGCTTGTCTTGTCACACAGTTTCAGCATCAACAATTCTAAAAGCAATTGCAGCATTAAAAATATGTTTTGAAAGAACAGGAAGCCATGAACTTTATGGTTTATATAGCTAAGGATTATAGGCCATTTTCCTATACCTAGGGGCATAGTAAAAGAACCAGCTTGATTTCCTCGACACGGAATAATGGGCTCAAGTGACAGGAAGCCAGATTCCGGCTGGACATCAGGAAAAACTTCCTAACTGTTAGAGCAGTATGACAATGGAACCAGTGACCTAGGGAGGTTGTGGGCTCTCCCACCATAGAGGCCTTCAAGAGGCAGCTGGACAACCATCTGTCAGGGATGCTTTACGGTGGATTCCTGCATTGAGCAGGGGGTTGGACTCGATGGCCTTGTAGGCCCCTTCTATTCTATGGTTTTATGATTCTATGAATGATGTGCCTCAAGAAAGCATGTCATTCCCTCCTGCCATGCTAATGGCAGCCTTAAAGAGGAAGGTGTGTCATTCCAGGACATTATTGAAAATGATAGAAAATCCCCCCTGACACCATGGAAAGAACAAAAACCAGGACAAATCCGGGGAAATCCTGACAGTTGGTCGCCCTATTGCTGGTGATGAATTTTATTTTGAAATTTTAGGGTTGCATCCTCTTTTCCTGCCATGTCGACCACGTTCACGTGGGCATAATAAAACAATTCCAAGAAGAAAGCAAACGGTTGTTCTATTCGCACTGAAGTTCTCCTTGTGCTGTGTTTTATGTGTGTGTGCATGTTCTCCCAAACTCAGCACGAAAGGAATCCTGACGAACTCCTGATCTTCTTTTTATTATTATTGTTGTTGTTGTTGTTGTTGTTGTTGTTAATATTTATTGCATTTATATACCGCCTCATAGCCGAAGCTCTCTGGGCAGTTCACATAAGATCAAATATTTAAAACAATATACAGATTTTTTTTTAAAAAAAACATACGATATACACATACATTTGAAACCACTGTAACAACTTTAGAAACGATGAGCTGAAAAAACGGACCCAGGCTTATTAGATATTGCTAAATGCCTGGGAGAAGAGAAAAGGCTCGACCTGGTGCCGAAAAGATGACAATGTCGGTGCCAGGCAGGCCTCGTCAGGGAGATCATTCCACAGTCTGGGGGCCACCACAGAGAAGGCCCTTTCTCTTGTTGCCACCCTCCGAGCTTCCCTCGGAGTAGGCACCCGGAGGAGGACCTTCGATGTTGAACATAGCGTTCAGGTAAGTTATTGTCGGAAAAGGCGTTCCTTCAGGTGTTGTGGTCCCAAGCCGTGTAGGGCTTTATAGGATAGAACCAGCACCTTGAATCGGGTTTGGAAACATACAGGCAGCCAATGCAAGCAGGCCAGAGTGGGTCTTATATGCTTGAACCTTCTGGTCCCAGTTATCAATCTGGCCGCTGCATTTTGCCCAAGCTGCAGCTTCCGAACCGTCTTCAAAGGCAGCCCCACGTAGAGGGCATTGCAGTAATCTAACCTGGAGGTTACCAGAGCCTGGACAACTGAAGCCAGGTTATCCCTGTCCAGATAGGGGCGTAGCTAGGCTACCAACCAAAGCTGGTAAAAGGCACTCCGTGCCACCGAGGCCACCTGAGCCTCAAATGACAGAGCTGGTTCTAGGAGGACTCCCAAGCTACGAACCTGCTCCTTCATGGGGAGGGCAACCCCATCCGGTCAGCAGAACCACCCACTAATAGCATCTCAGCCTTGTCTGGATTGAAAAATCAAAACTACCCTTCTCAAAATAGTGGTTTATCCGTGGAAGCCTCTGTAGCTGCATTGCAACCAAGTGTTCCCTTCTCCTTTCTTCCGTGGCAGGTTCAGCTAATCAGCGATGCCTACAACCTGGTGGTTGATGCCGTGCTTGGCGTGGAGGCCACGCCGGGTGAGCTGCCCGAGCCTTACAGCACGATCCTGGCAACCCTCAAGCAGATCCGGATCCCTCTCATCAGTCTGGACATCCCTTCTGGTACACCTGCCTTGATCCATTTCATAGAATCATGGAATCATAGAATAGCAGAGTTGGAAGGGGCCTACAAGGCCATCGAGTCCAACCCCCTGCTCAATGCAGGAATCCACCCTAAAGCATCCCTGACAGAGGGTTGTCCAGCTGCCTCTTGAAGGCCTCTAGTGTGGGAGAGCCCACAACCTCCCTAGGTCACTGGTTCCATTGTCGTACCATTCTAACAGACAGGAAGTTTTTCCTGATCATAGAATCATAGAACAGTAGAGTTGGAAGGGGCCTATAAGGCCATCGAGTCCAACCCCCTGCTCAATGCAGGAATCCACCCTAAAGCATCCCTGACAGATGCTTGTCCAGCTGCCTCTTGAAGGCCTCTAGTGTGGGAGAGCCCACAACCTCCCTAGGTTGTTCTCCCTGGTTCCCATAGGTGTGTTATGTCACACCCTCCTCACCCTGAATGAATCCCTCTGCTGCAGTCTCCAATCAGCTTCTTCTCTGTACCCTAGCTATGGGTTACTCTTACTGAGCCGGCCCTCCCATTGGGCAGTGAGGCGGACACCTTAGCTGGTGTTTGGTGTTGCAAAAGCCAGCAAAATTTTCCTTTTTTGGTTTGTTGTTGTATTTTCACTTCCAGAGATGGGGAGAAGCACTTGTGTTTGTTTGTTTGTCTCCGGTGACAAAATAGCTTGACCAGCCTTGGATACACACACACGCGTGTGCGCGTGTGTAAAGTGTACCATTTTCTGCTCTCCTTCAAGCAGCAAAACGTCTTGGGCCGTCTAGCCAAATCTTTGCATTGCGTGCCTATCTTAGAGGGGAGGTATTAAATTCAAACCAAGTGGCCTCCCCTCTCCATCCGTGTAACGCAGCCCATAACAACCATGTCAAAAACCAGGAAGCACTAACGCCCCGGGTAAGCAACACGATTTCCTCTTAATATAAAGACGCCGTTAAAGACAGGACACGAAAGAGCAAAAAAAGATGGAGGGAGAAGAGGAAGACGCAATCTCAGGCACCAATCCTTAAAGTTTAATGGTAGTTCTTATAACGACCAGTTAAAGCTGCAGGAGCCCTGCCCTCTTGACCAGATACAAAAGAGGGAAGGGCTCCTGCAGCTTTAACTGTTACAATGAAGAGGGGATTTCACCAGGTGCTGCATGCATACATACAAATGACACCTGCCGAAATTCCCTTTTCTACACAACTGTTAAAGCTACAGGAGCCCGGTCCACCTTTACATATGGCCACCCTACCCAAGTGCAGCTTCCAAGGGCTGCCCCACGCAAAGCACATCGCAGTAATCCAGTTCTGAGTTGCAGTCCATTCATGATGGGAAGGCACCAGGTCGGGGCAGCTTGCTCTAATGGAAAGTTTCTGCTGACACAGTTTATCAGTGTGAGTCTTTTGACACGGTTCTCTCAGGGAGCATCACCAGTTACACCTGAGTTCAGCTTAATCACTCGCCCACTTGTTTTGTCCTTCAGTCCCCTGCCAAGATCCAGCTCAGAGTCCTGGCGCAAACAGTAGCTGTCTGGATTGAGGGCTCTTTTGGAAGTCCATCGAGCTAGAATAAAGAATCCGTCTCCCTAAACCGAGACATGATGTCATGTTCAGACACGCTTTGCTGTGTCTGGCGGGTGGCAGCACAGGGCCTGGTTTCGCCATCAGGGAGAGGAATTCGCTCTGTGGAAGAATAAACAGGCAGACGTGAGAGGTCCCCCCCCTTCGCAAAAAGCTTACTTCCTACTGACAAACAGCTCAACAGCTCTACTTGATGGGGAGCAGAATTTAATTTGGGGAAAGGCCAGTGGTAGAGCTCCTCATAGGATCATAGAATAGTAGAGTTGAAAGGGCCTATAAGGCCATCAAGTCCAACCTAGGGTGACCATATGAAAAGGAGGACAGGGCTCCTGTATCTTTAACAGTTGTATTGAAAAGGGAATCTCAGCAGGAGTCATTTGTATATATGGAGAACCTTGTGAAATTTCCTCTTTATTACCACAGTTAAAGCTGTAGGTGCCCTGCCCTCTTTTAAATCTGGTCACTCTAGAATAGCTCCTGCACCATTAACTGTTGTGATGAAGAGCGAATTTCACCAGGTTTTCCATATATACAAATGAAACCTGCTGAAATTCCCTTTTCTATGCAACTGTTAAAGATACAGGAGCCCTGTCCTCCTTTTCATATGGTCACCCTAGTCCAACCCCCTGCTCATTGCAGGAATCCACCTTAAAGCATCCCTGACAGAGGGTTGTCCAGCTGCCTCCTGAATGCCTCTCATGTGGGAGAACCCACAACCTCCCTAGGTCACTGGTTCCATTGTCGCAACAGGACTTTTTTCTGATGTCCAGCGGAATCTGGCTTCCTGTAACTTGAGCCCGTTATTCCGTGTCCTGCACACTGGGATGATCGAGAAGAGATCCTGGCCCTCCTCTGTGGGACAACCTTTCAAGTTCTTGAAGAGTGCTATCATGTCTCCCCACAGCCTTCTCTTCTCAAGACTAAATATGCCCAGTTCTTTCAGTCTCTCTTCATAGGACTTGGTTGCCAGACCCCTGATCATTCTGGTTGCCCTCCTCTGAACATGCTCCAGCTTGTCTGCATCCTTAGAATCATAGAATCATAGAATAGCAGAGTTGGAAGGGGCCTACAAGGCCATCAAGTCCAACCCCCTGCTTAATGCAGGAATCCACCCTAAAGCATCCCTGACAGATGGTGCCCAGAACTGGACGCAATACTCTAGATGAGGCCTAACCAGGGCCAAATAGAGGGGAACCAGTACCTTGTGTGATTCGGAAGCTCTACTTCTATTAATGCAGCCCAAAATAGCATTTGCTTTTTCTGCAGCCACATCACGCTGTTGGCTCATATTCATCTTGTGATCTACAACCATTCAAGATCCTTCTCGTTTGTAGTATTGCTGAGCCAAGTATCGCCCATCTTGTAACTGTGCATTTGGTTTCTATTTCTTAGGTGTAGAACTTGGCATTTATCCCTATTGAATCTCATTCTGTTGTTTTCAGGCCAGCGCTCCAGCCTATCAAGATCCCTTTGAAGTTTGTTTCTGTCTTCCAGGGTATTAGCTATCCCAACCAATTTGGTGTCTTCCGCAAATTTGATAAGCGTCCCCTGCACCTCCTCGTCCAAATCATTAATAAAAAAGTTGGAGAGCACTCTCCCTTGCAAGCATGAAGTCCCAGGTTCAACCCTTTGAATTTCCACATAGCGCTGGGTGGAACAGTCTGACTGAGACACTTGACAGCTGCTGCCAGTCAGAGCAGAACATGAGTGGGAGGACGTCACTGCGTTTGCCAACTTGGGGTATCTCGTTGACCACTGTGGGAACAGAATGCTGCACTAGCAAAGCCTGCGGTCTGATCCATCAGGGCTCTTCTCATGTTCTTAAAACGTTGTTATTTGCTGCCACAAGGTGTTGCGTTGTGTTTCCAAGCCCTCCCACGGCTGTGAGAGACAATAAAGTGGTCTGCCAAGTAATCCACAAAGCTTTATTCAACAAATAAACATCTCTTCGCACCTGAAGGGAGGTTAAACGCTAGGAACTTTCCTCTAGGCTAAAACTTGGCGAACTATTATTATTATTATTATTATTATTATTATTATTATTATTATTATTATTATATTTATTTGTATCCCGCCTTTTGCCCAATGCTGGGCCTCAAGGCGGCCTTACAAAGTTTAAAATATACATGGGGGGGGGGGGAGGGAAACAAAACCATAAACAATTAAAAAATACACAACAAAATTATAAAATTAACTAAGCAAGACAATTGTCCTTTCAACAAAAGGGAAGGTCTTTTCCCTGAGTCCCTTTCATTTCAGGGAGGATTCCTTGGAAGAAGCCTTTGGTGTGAAGCTAGCTGAGCTGATGGCCTGTCGCCTTCTTTTAGCTCCGCCCGTTTGAATCTTCAGCGGACTCTAGGATCGGTCAGCTCTGAAGTCCCTTCCCCCTCTGAGGATTGCTGAGTTCCCACAGACTCTGAGTTGTTAACGTTTTTACTGATAAAGTCCAGTGAAGGTTCCCCCCTTTCCTGTGTAGGCTGGCTCATTTCTAGTCCTGTTTCTTCTGGTTCAGAATCTGTCTCTGGCCACAGCTAGACCTAAGGTTTATCCTGGGATCATCCAGGGTTCGCCCCTGCTTGAGCACTGGATCCCCTGTGTGTCACCTAGATGAACAGATTTGACCCCTGAACGATACAGGGATAAACCTTAGGTCTAGCTATGGCCCCAGATTGATAGTCTGAAACTCCTTCCCCCACACTAAGGGGAACAGGCCTGATCATGACATTGTCTTATGGTGATGACCATTGTCTTAGAGCAAGCTTTAAGGATTGGGTCCCCCACCTTTTGGAGCTGCTGGGCACATCTGGATTTTTGAGAACATTCTAGATATGAGAGCACTTTCACAAAATGGCTGCCATGAGGGGTGTGTGGCCATTCACAGCCGCCATCATGGGTGAGGCCAGTCACAAAACATCCATTTCCCAAGAAGCAAATTGATGAGGTCAAAAGAAAGCTTGCAAAGAACCTAATTACAAAAGTGGGGTCTGAGTTCCAAATGCAGTAAAGAGGGGAGAGGGAGGAGTTCCAAAATACAAAACCACTTTTCTGGACCTACATTTTTCAGCTCCAGCATCCATTTCTCAGACAGCAAACTGATGAGACAAGCAACTTAGTCAAGAAACTGTAGAAGGCAGAGGTGAGATCTGAGCTACAAATGCCAAGTCGTATCATTGCCACTACAAAGGCAACAAAATACCTATTCACAGAGGGGAAACCGGTGATGCTCAGAGAAACACATGCACCTGTAGCACACATACACATCAAACATCTACTCACACCAAAAAAATAACCCCAAGGCAAAACATACACACCATGCACAGGAAAAAAACCCCACAGGCAGAAATACACACATGCAAAAAAAAAAAAGCCTAGGCAACACACACACACACACGAATGTATATATACCACGACCACCAGACAAAATGCTGACTACACACACCTCAGGCCAAGAGGGATAAATGCCAAGTTCTACAAAAGAAACCAAATGCACAGTTACAAGATGGGGGATTCTTGGAACAGCAATACTACAAGCGAGAAGGATCTTGGAATTGTTGTAGATCACAAGCTGAATATGAGCCAACAGTGCGATATGGCTGCAAGAAAGGCAAATGCTATTTTGGGTTCCTCTCTATTTGGCCCTGGTTAGGCCTCATCTAGAGTGTTGTGTCCAGTTCTGGGCTCCACACTTCAAGAAGGATGCAGACAAGCTGGAGCGTGTTCAGAAGAGGGCAACCAGGATGATCAGAGGTCTAGAAACAAAGCCCTATGAAGAGAGACTGAAAGAACTGGGCATGTTTAGCCTGGAGAAGAGAAGATTGAGGAGAGAGATGATAGCACTTTTCAAATACTTAAAAGAATGTCACACAGACGAGGGCCAGAATCTCTTCTCGATCCTCCCAGAGTGCAGGACACGGAATAACGGGCTCAAGTTAAAGGAAGCCAGATTCCGGCTGGACATCAGGAAAAACTTCCTGACTGTTAGAGCAGTACGACAATGGAATCAGTGACCTAGGGAGGTGGTGGGCTCTCCCACACTTGAGGCCTTCAAGAGGCAGCTGGACAACCATCTGTCAGGGATGCTTTAGGGTGGATTCCTGCATTGAGCAGAGGGTTGGACTCGATGGCCTTGTAGGTCCCTTCCAACTCTGCTATTCTATGATTCTGTGATTCATTCTTAGAAATAAAGATGGCAGTGGAGGCTCGCACATCACTTTGCAGCATGCCAGCCTCCCAGCTGATTTTTAAAAAACAATTCTTAAAAGTTTAAAATAAGAAAAGAAAAGAGCCGGGAGCCTGGTGGGTTCCAAGGGATGTGTCTGGGGGTACATTGGAGCCTATGGGCACCACGTCGGGAGGCCCAGCATTCCAGAAATTAATGAACCAGGCTATTTGCCATGATAACATAATTTTTTGGCTCTGACTCATTATTATTATTATTATTTATTTATTTGTTTATATAGCACCATCAATGTACATGGTCATGTTGTTCCTGCAAGCAAGTAATTGCCAGTGTTGCTAATGTGATGCTGATCTAGGTTGTAGGAAAATACTTAATTTAATCTAGCCGGGGGGCCCTTAAATACTTCTACATCTATCAGTGGCTATTAATTTTAGTTAAATGGAGCCTCCACGCACAGGGGTGGTCTATCTTCAATTACCAAATGTTGGGGACAAGCAACAAGGGAGGCTTTCTGGCAGCATCTGCTGGAGCCAGGCTGACGGTTTAGTTGGTGCCATCCGGCAGAACTCTTCGGACGTTTGCTTCTGTGTCTGTTTATTTTACTCCCTTAAATATGTATAAGCTACTTTTCTGGACCAAATCCATCCAAGATGACAAAGAAAACACAAGCACAAAAATACAACCATATGATATAATGCCTCCTCCCATATGCACCTGCCCAGACCCTAAGGTCATCCTCAGTGGTCCTTCTCCGTGAGCCCCTGCCAAAGGAAGTAAGGCAGGTGGCTACCAGGAGCAGGGCCTTCTCTGCTGTGGCACCCTGGCTGTGGAAGGAGCTCCCTAAGGAGGTTCGCCTGGCATCTGCCAGGCGAAGACCTTTTTATTCTAGGAAAGCTGAGCGAAGGAAGATAGATGCTTTTGAACTGGGGTGTTGGAGGAAAATTCTGAGAGTGCCTTGGACTGCAAGAAGATCAAACCAGTCCATACTCCAGGAAATAAAGCCAGACTGCTCACTTGAGGGAATGGTATTAAAGGCAAAACTGAAGTACTTTGGCCACATAATGAGAAGACAGGATACCCTGGAGAAGAGGGAAAGTGGAAGGCAAAAGGAAGAGGGGCCGACCAAGGGCAAGATGGATGGATGATATTTTGGAGGTGACAGGCTTGACCTTGGGGGAGCTAGGGGTGGCAACGGCCGACAGAAAGCTCTGGCGTGGGCTGGTCCATGAAGTCACAAAGAGTCGGAAGCGACTGAACGAATAAACAACAACAAATTTTAACAGTCTATAAATTAATGTCAACTTTGCTGTTTTGAATTTGTATTTTAAACTTGTATTTCTGCCCTGCTGCTGATTTTATCCTGGTGGTGCTTTTAAATTGTATTTTATATCGTGTTTCGTTTTGTACTTTGGACGGTTTTAATTTTTGTGAACCGCCCAGAGAGCTTCGGCTATTGGGCGGTGTCGAAAATGCAATAAATAAATAAGTCATTAAAATCAAAAGTTTTCTTTGAAATGCACGTTCTCAATCCGTTTCTTTTTCTTTCGCCAGGGTGGGATGCAGAGAGAGGCAGCACTGATGGGATCAGCCCCGACGTCCTGGTCTCCTTGGCGGCCCCCAAGCAGTGCGCCACGCGATTTATTGGCAAGCACCATCTTGTGGCCGGCCGGTTCCTGCCTTACGACGTGCAGAAGAAATTCGAACTGAATTTGCCGGAGTACCCTGGCACGGAATGTGTGGTTTCTCTTTGAAGACCCAGCGGCATGTGGCCCGTGGCAGCTTTGGGGTTTCTCTCCACCCAAAGAACGCTCCGTTTGCTTATCTCAAACGGCATGACTTCCTGAAGTCCCCAGTATTAACCAATTCCGTATCTAGACGTTGGAATGTAGCTAAAGGCTAGAATAGGGTGTTAAATATGTCAAGAAAGCCACCTGGCGATGCAGTACAGGGGACCTCTGGATATTAAATTATAAAACTAATGTGTAAATGCCTTTAAAAATAACTTTTAAATGATTCCCATTAAATTTTCAACCCATATTTTATATTAGGCTCAAAGCAGAGGGGTGTGTGTGTGTGTTTTTCCTTTCTTGGATATTTTTCTCTGTTAAAACCATGCCTTTTTCTCTCCCCTTTTCTTCCCCTCCGCTTTCTCGAAAAGCTCCATCCCACAAGCGTTTTATTGCACGCTCGTTCCAGGGCCCTCACGGAGTTTGCTCGGGTCCCTCCCATGACGTTGTCTGCCTCCCGCGTGCCTTCTGCTCCTTCGATCTCTTCTCGATCCTCCCAGAGTGCAGGACACGGAATAATGGGCTCAAGTGACAGGAAGCCAGGGATGATCAGGGGTCTGGAAACAAAGCCCTGTGAGGAGAGACTGAAAGAACTGGGCATGTTGAGCCTGGAGAAGAGAAGATGGAGGGGAGACATGATAGCACTCTTCAAATACTGAAAAGGTTGTTACACAGAGGAGGGCCAGGATCTCTTCTCGAGCATCCCAGAGTGCAGGACACAGAATAACGGGCTCAAGTGACAGGAAGCCAGATTCCAGCTGGACATCAGGAAAAACTTCCTGACTGTTAGAGCAGCACGACAACGGAACCAGTGACCTAGGGAGGTTGTGGGCTCTCCCACCCTAGAGGGATTCAAGAGGCAGCTGGACAACCATCTGTCAGGGATGCTTTAGGGTGGATTCCTGCATGGAGCAGGGGTTGGACCTGATGGCCTTATAGGCCCCTTCCAACTCTACTATTCTATGATTCTGGCCTTCCTTGTGCGACAAAAAAACCCTAATTTAGTCCGATGTATTTTTAATCACTGTTCTCTCCTGTGTGTTCAGGAGAAACAACGCCATTAGAACAGTGGACTGAATGAGCCTCTTGCTCGTTGGGTACTTCCTCTTTTGAAAGAGGAAGTAACTTGAGGAAGGAAAACACGGGCGGAGAAGTGTGGCAGGGAGCGTGTTAACCCCCGGTGTGATGGAGCTTTCTGAGTATCATCAGACGAGCGTTTTATCACACACTCACCACTTACAGATGTTCGCAGGTTCTTTTGGCCACGCCGTCTGCCTCCCATGCGTCTTCCGCTCCTTCTTGCCTTGTTTCCGTTACAAAATAGATCTTGGTAAATCCTTTTTTTGGGGGGGGGGGAAACGAAATGAGCCGCCATTTCCTGCTGTGTGCAGGAAAAGCGGCGCTATAAAAACGCTCTCCTGAATGGGCCATGTGGTCGTTGTTGACTTCCTCTTTTTTCTCCTGTGTGAAGAAAGAAGAAGTATTGTGGAACAGAAGCTGGAGGGGGGGAGGAAGCAACACTAAGGAAACCCAATTTTCCCCCGTGGTCATCCTTTCCGTGGCTGGGGCACATCCAATGGGCAGAGGCAGTGGATTGATCTACAGGAACCTGCACTACTTTATTATTATTTATTTAGCACCATCAACGTACATGGTGCTGTACATAGTAAAAGAATAAAAACAGCAACACCCTGCCCCATAGGCTTACATTCTAATAAAATCGTAATAAAACAATAAGAGAGGGAAGATAACTCACCAAATAGGCACAAGGGACAATAAAATGAACAGTGTTGAAAGTAAGAACAAAGCCAAGTGCTAAAAGCTGTAGAAAAAAGAAAAAGTTTTCAATTCAGCTTTAAAAACAGTCATTGAACTTGTGTTCCGCAAATGCTCCGGAAGAGAGTTCCAGGCGTAAGGGGCAGAGATTGAAAATGGACGAAGCCGAGCAAGAGAACTCGAGACCCTTGGGGGTGGGGGAAGAAACACGGCATTCGATGAGCGAGGAGCACGAGGGGGGCAATAATATGAGATGTGTGAAGAAAGATTTATTTATTATTTTATTTTATTTATTTATTTATTACACTTATATACCGCTCCCATAGCCAGGGCTCTCTGGGCGCTTTGGACAGGACGGAGCTAGGATGGATAGGACGGAGTTTAGATAGGACGAAGAGAAGATTGAGGGGAGACATGAGAGCACTCTTCAAAGACTTAAAAAGTTGTCACACAGAGGAGGGCCAGGATCTCTTCTCGATCCTTCCAGAGTGCAGGACATGGAATAACAGGCTCAAGTTAAAGGAAGCCCGATTCCAGCTGGACATCCGGAAAAACTTCCTGACTGTTAGAGCAGTGCGACAATGGAATCAGTGACCTAGGGAAGTTGTGGGCTCTCCCACGCTAGAGGCCTTCAAGAGGCAGCTGGACAAGCATCTGTCGGGGATGCTTTAGGGTGGATTCCTGCATTGAGCAGGGGGTTGGACTCGATGGCCTTGTAGGCCCCTTCCAACTCTGCTATTCTAAGATTCTATGATTCTATGAGCTAGACCGTGACAAGCTTTGAAAGTCAACGGGAGAAGCTTATATTGGATTCTGAGGTGAATTGGAAGCCATTGAAGAGATTTCAGGAGTGGAGTGACATGATCAAAGCGATGAGCCAAGAAGATGATCTTAGCAGCCGAGGGGTGAATAGAAATGAAAAAATTGATGTGAGAAGAAGGAAATTCTTTATTTCAAATACTTCCCCCCTCCCCTCAACACACTTTCAGACCAATATCCTCACAGGGTAGTTTAGGATCATAATACCATTATTATTATTATTATTTATTTATTTATTTATTTATTTATTTATTTATTTATATAGCACCATCAACGTACATGGTGCTGTACAGAGTAAAACAGTAAATAGCAAGACCCTGCCGCATAGGCTTACATTCTAATAAAATCATAATAAAACAATAAGGAGGGGAAGAGAATGCAAACAGGCACAGGGTAGGGTAAACAGGCACAGGGTAGGGTAAACAGGCACAGGGTAGGGTAAACAGGCACTGCGTAGGGTAAAACTAACAGTATAAAGTCAGAACCATAATACCATAATACCATAATTTATGGTATTGAATACCATAAATTCAATTTATACAGATAAAAACTTTAGTTAGGAACAAACAGCTCACAGAATTGTCTTCTGCCCCTATTTTGGACAGGACTTTCCCAATGGTTTCTAGAGGATGAGACCCACCACTGGCAGTGGCAGCACGTTTTTCTCCCCCCCCCCCAAAGGGCTCTTTCATTTTGTTTTTTTGCTGCCATTGCAAGTGCCAGCAGCTATGACTTGAGTTGGCAGCCTGGCCACGATTCCACATGCTCCACAATACCCCCGGTTTAGTGAGGGGAGGTAGAAGCTGCCACGAAGAAAACTGGAAGAGAAAAAGAAGGGGCGAGAAAAAGAAAAGTCCAAACGAATATATCTTCTGAGAAACGTTGGCTCTCTTGAATGCTGTCATGTCTAAACCTACTGCCCCTGTTTTGGGAGAAGATGTTTCAAGTAATCAATCAGACTCAAATTCGGAAATAGAGGAGGTGGCGCCAGACACCAGCCAGCCTGGACCAGTGGGGGCGGAAGCTCTCACGGGCGATTCCTCAGTTGGGAGTCAGCCCTCTCCAGAGCTTATCTCCTCAAGGCCAAACCCTACACACTCGGTGGGAAGTGAGGTTTCTTCCGGAGGTGAGCATCCTGACAAGCTAGCTGATGCTAGGGAAGCTCAAATGCACAGGGCGGAAGGAAGGTGTGAGAAAGTCGGTTCGATTTCGCCAGAACCTGCCTCCGCACCAGGCGCTCTGAAGTTACAGGCATTTGGGAAGTGGCTTCCTATTCTTCTTGAACAGACAATTGTCTTGCTTAGTTTGCATAGTTTTGCCTGGGCGGAATTTTCCAAGAGATTAGACTCTCTTCAGGTAGAAGAGATGTTTGCTGCTTAATAAAAGCTTTGAGGATTATTTAGCAAGCCTCCTCGTTTGCCATCCTTCGAAAGTAAGAGCGTTCTGAGAAACACGACACATGCCGGACCAAAGTCAGCATGAAATCTTGTATGGGGCAGCTGCTGAAGGCAACGTTTTCAGGCCCTCTTTGAAGGCAAACAAAGAGTGGACACGGAGTAGAGTGCATTGCCGTAATCTAATCTGGAGGTTACCGGAGCATAGACAACTGAAGCCAGGTTATCCCTGGCCAGATAGGGGCGTAGCTGGGCCACCAACGAAAGCTGGTAGAAAGTACTCTGTGCCACGAGGCCACCTGAGCCTCAAGTGACAGAGATGGCTCTAGGAGGACCCCCAAGCTACGAACCTGGTCTTTCAGGGGGAGGGCAACCCCATCCAGAACAGGTTGAGCACCCACCATCCGGTCATTTAATACAGCGATTCTTTCTGAATTTGCATCTATACATAAAAACTAGCACATGCCACTTTTATGCAAACCTGTGTCCTCTTTTGTTCGCTTTCGGAGTGCTGCTGCTGCATTTCCCCCCTCCTTTTTTTTTTTTAGTGATGTGTAAGCAGCCACTACCTGCTACACAAAATTCGCTTGTGGAGTTTGCTGCCACAGGCCGGGCTGGTTTCTACAAGCTTAGAAGCTTTAAAACGGTGGGGGTGGGGTCGGGTTACACAAATAGCTTCATTCCATGTACTTGTTTCCCTCGAATTATCCCCTACAGTGTTTAGCTGTCGTTGTTGTTGCTAACTAAATCACACCCCGGGCGGCAGCGCTCCCAGGAGGGAATCTACACGTCGTACTGAAGGCGCTTGCATGCGCCCCCAAAACGATGGTGTAGATTCCTGCCTACCTGCAGCCCAGAAGAGACGGAGGAGGAGGCGGCTGGGGAATCCAGTCATGTCCTTGCCGCCGCCGCCGCCTCCCCGCCAGCCTCCTGCTGCCAGGGTAAGAGCGACCCAGGTCGGAGAGTTCCGCCAAGCTCTCTGACCCGGGTCGCTCTTACCCCGGCAGCAGGAAGCCGGCGGGGAGGCGGCGGCGGCGGCAAGGACGCGGCTGGATTCCCCAGCCGCCTCCTCCTCCGTCTCTTCTGGGCTGCAGGTAGGCAGGAATCTACACCATCGTTTTGGGGGCGTACTGGGGGCGCATGCAAGCGCCTTCAGTACGACGTGTAGATTCCCTCTAAGATCCTTTGCATACCAGGAAATGGGTTTAAGGGGGGAAATGTAAAAAATCATTAAAAAATCAACAGATGATTTTTTTCAATTCAATTTTTTTCCAATTCAAATCCAATTCAAATTTGGTGTGCTTAAAGCTCTCCTTAATATCTATTACTGTGCCAATTTTGGTGTCTTTATCATTAAAGCTTATGCAGATGTAAGCATTTGTTTAATTTTTCTTTAAACATGTCAAATCCTGCTCCTGTGCCCCCAGTGCTCGGAGAACAACAAATGATTAGCTCCAAAAGTAGTACCAAAATAGGTCGGGTCTTTTGCCTTTGAAGCACAATTAAAGCAGGATGCATGGGAGTACTGCATAGTCAAAGCAGATTATAAACTGGAAAACTTCAGAGTACTTCACAATAAAAGCAGATTATAAACTGGAAAACTTCTGAGCCCTTTGCATGCAATTCGCAGTGATTGCACAGTATAATGCTGGTGTGATAAAGCTCAAATTCACCAGGGATACCTCTATCAAGGGCTATATTAAATGGAGCCTCCAAGTCCTGACGAAGTCTAGCTCAATATCAAATACTGGGGACAAGCGACAGGGGTTCAGACCCATTTAGAGATGCCATCAAAGTCTGAGGTGAAGTGTGGAAGATGCAGCTTTAGAGGCAGAAACTTCCGTAGGCTTTTCAAGAGCCTAAAAATGTCGTGTTTCTCAGAAACCTCCTGCTTTCGATGGGAGACAAATGACGAAGCCTGCTAGGTAATCCACAAAGCTTTTATTAAGCAGCAAACATCTCTTCTACCTGAAGAGAGTCTAATCTCTTGGAAACGTCCCCCTAGGCAAAACTATGCAAACTAAGCGAGACAATTGTCCAACTAAGGAGAACAGGAAGCCCCTTCCCAAATGCCCGTAACTTCAGAGAGCTTGGTGTGGAGGCAGGTTCTGGCGCAATCCTAGTCAGACTGACTTTCTCACACCTTCCTTCCGCTCTGTGCATTTTAGCTTCTGGTGGACCCTAGCATCAGCTAGCTTGTCGGGGCGCTCTCCTCTGGAAGAAAGCTCACTTCCCACTGAGTGTGTAGGATTTGGCCTTGAGGAGATAAGCTCTGGAGAGGGCTGACTCCCAGCTGGGGAATCGCCTGTGAGAGCTTCCTCCCCCACTGGTCCAGGCTGGCTGGTGTCTGGCACCTTCTCCTCTAGGTCCAAATCTGATTCTGATTGATTACTTGAAACACCTTCGCCCAAAACAGAGGCAGTAGGGTTAGCCATGATATCCTTTTTGAGCTGGGAAGACCCTAACAGTACTTGGTGTGAATATAAATCTGTTCTGATCCTGGCCTTCTAAAAAATGTCAGTTCCCCTTGCAGTCACGGAGGCTGGGTCTAAAAGAAAAAAAGGCTATTAAAATGATGGCTTCAGATGAGATATCTGTGTTCCAAAATCCGCCCCCCCATCCCCGCCCAAGGAAAACAACACACACACACGATTTCCAGACCACATCCGTAATGAGAGCTCTGCAGTGTGGTCTTCCTCTGCATTCGCTCATCATGCTTTTATTGACTCCTCTCGTCCTTCCAAGAAGCATCCAATTTTAGCAGCCCAAACTATAAAGGCTACTGTTGAAATGCTCCCAAAAATAATAATGAAAAAAACAAAAACAGCCTGATATTCTTCCAGCGCTGCTCATGCTGACAAGTTTTGGGTTCTCCGTGTGTGTTTTTTTACTTCCCGGTCCAGGCTTTGCTTTCCAAGAGGCATCCAAAAACCAAGGGAAGGCAGAGTGGGGGGCACGGCTCCTATATAGACTTGCTGTCCTTCTCCACTCCAGTTCCAAAGCAAACTGCTGTTCTGAGACGTGGTTGGCATCTCTGCCCTAAAAACTCCCCTGAAAGTTTGCAAGCACGGCATCTGATTCCGTACTCCCACTACCCAAACGCCCAGGCTGGAGTGATGCTAGGACTACAGTTGATTCTTTTTTCCTTCTTCCTTCTGTTTGACTGCATCTCAGCTCAAGGTAATTCTTGTTTATTTCTGATGTTGATGCATGAAATTGGGGGTGGGGGTGGGGGGCATTGCACAGGTGCAGAAAGGTGTGGATGAGAATCTCCAAACAGCAGAGGGTGATTTGGCATTCTGGTTCTCTCTCTTTCTATCCTTCCTCTCCTAACCTTTTCGTCACCGTGTGGGTCAGGACGACTCTCAGATCTGAAAATCTACACTGCTGTTAGGAGCATTTTGGGGGCAAAAATGGTGAAAGGCAGTTGCGAAAGCCCGTGGTATTGCTCACATTCATGGAAGGTCAATAAAAATGGCTAATAATAATAATAATAATAATAATAATAATAATAATAATAATAAATTTATTTCTTACCCACCTCTCCATTTTGATTGAGGCAGGGGACAACAGTAAGTATAAGAGACATAAAATACTGATTAAAAACGCAGTAGACATTGTTTTTTTTTAATTTTTATTTATTTTGAATTTTATAACACATACAATAATCACACTACATTAACTCAATATACCACAATAATGATTTTTTTAAAAAAACGTATTAAAATAATATAGTATTATCCCATGCAGTATACATTGTTAAACATCCTAAAAAGCATCCTAAAAGCATCCTAAAATTAATAATTATTAATAATAGGGAGACCACATGATATGGAGGAAGCAGAAAGAGAGAGTTTTTTTCTCTCTCCTTTCTCCCTTCAGGATAATACCAGCACATGCAGTCACCCGATTAAATTAATGGACAGGTCACCCGATGGAATTAATTGACAAAAGGACTTCTTTAGACAATTAGGGGTTCATCAGATTAGCGTTTTATCATGCGCTCGTTACTGCTCACTCAGGGTTTTCACGTGTCCTTTATTTATTTATTTATTTATTGCATTTTTATACCATAGAATCATAGAATAGGAAAGTTGGAAGGGACCTACAAGGCCATCTAGTCCAACCCTCTGCTCAATGCAGGAATCCACCCTAAAGCATCCCTGACAGATGGTTGTCCAGCTGCCTCTTGAATGCCTCTAGTGTGGGAGAGCCCACAACCTCCCTAGGTAACTGATTCCACTGTCGCACTGCTCTAACAGTCAGGAAGTTTTTCCTGATGTCCAGCTGGAATCTGGCTTCCTTTAACTTGAGCCCATTATTCCGTGTCCTGCACTCTGTGCGGATCGAGAAGAGATCCTGGCCCTCCTCTGTGTGATAACCTTTTAAGTATTTGAAGAGTGCTATCATGTCTCCCTTAATAGCTGAAGCTCCCTGGGCGGTTCACAAAAATTAAACCCATTCAAAGTATGAAACAAACAGTATGAAAACATGATATAAAATACAATATAAGAGCACAATTTGTAAACCGCCCAGAGAACTTCGGCTATTGGGCGGTATCGAGATGCAATAAATAAATAAAATCAGCAGCCGTGCAGAAATTCAAATTTAAAATACAGATTCAAAACAGCCAAGTTCAAATTAAATGTATAGACGGTTAAAATGCTGAGAGAATAAAAAGGTCTTCACACGGGCCAGATCTGCACCAAACAGGATATAACACTTTGAAAACGTTTTGAAAACTGTATATTAAAGTGTGTCCTGGGCCTAAACAGTTGTCACTATTGTTATAAACCATTATAAAGCAGTAGTGTAGGTCCTGCCCTGGCGTCTGAAAGAATATAGTGTAGGTGCCAGGTGAACCTCCTTAGGGAGCTCATTCCACAGCCGGGGTGCCACAGCAGAGAAGGCCCTGCTCCTGGCAGCCACCTGCCTCACTTCCTTTAGACGACACTGTCTGCCTCCCGCGTGCCTCCCGCTCCTTCTTGCCTTTTTTCCATCACAAACTGGATCCCTTTTAATCGGACTTTTTTGGGGGGGGAAACGGAAAAAAACGCCCCCTGATTGGGCCATGTGGTCTTTGTTTACTTCCCCTTTCTTGTCCCGGAAGAAAGAGGAAGTATTGTGAGACAGGAGCAGGGGTGGAGAAGCGACGGTAGGGAACAGCGATTTCCCCCATCCTGATGGAGCTCTAAATGTATGGAACTCATTTCTACAAAATATGGGGCTAACCGTTGGCTTTAAAGGGGCATTTGACAGGTGCATGGAGAAGAGTAAGCCTATTATTCATCGGGACTATTCACAACTCCATTTTTCGGGGGGGGGGGAACACAAGTGAGGGCTGTTGGCTTCACGCCCTGCTCGTGGGGCTTTATAAAGGGCTGTCTGATCCCAGCCCCATTCCAACGGGAAGGAACTACCAGAATGAAGAACAGGGGCCTTGAGGTTGCACAGGAACAGGGACACCTGTGATACCTGGTCACAGTCTTCCCCTCTATTATGATATGTAGGGTATTTCTTTAAATTCGAGCCATTATTTCTAAGTTTGCAGCTACACATATTAATTAGCACGTGCAAATTTGTGCCTCTTTTTTTGATGCGGACTTTCCTGCTTTGGGGCAATGAGTCAGTGTCCACCTTACTGTGTGCTTGTGTAGGGTGACCCTATGAAAAGGAGGACAGGGCTCCCGTATCTTTAAAAGTTGCACGGAAAAGGGAATTTCAGAAGGTGTCATTTGTATACATGGAGAACCTGGTGAAACGCCCTCTTCATCAGAACAGTTAAAGCTGCAGGAGCTTTAAAGTTAAAGCTGCAGATTTAAAAGAGAGCAGGGCTCCTGCAGCTTTCACTGTTGTGATGAAGAGGGAATTTCACAAGGTTCCCCATATATACAAACGACACCTGCTGAAATTTCCTTTTCTATGCAACTGTTAAAGATACGGGAGCCCTATCCTCCTTTTCATATGGTCACCCTAATATACCTGCTCTGATCCTAACATAGGGTGACCATATGGAAAGGAGGACAGGGCTCCTGTATCTTTAACAGTTGCATAGAAAAGGGCATTTCAGCAGGTGTCATTCGTATATATGGAGAACCTGATGAAATTCCCTCTTCATCACAACAGTTAAAGGTGCAGGAGCTATACTAGAGGGACCAGATTTAAAAGAAGGCAGGGCTCCTGCAGCTTTAACTGTGGTGATGAAGAGGAAATTTCACCAGGATACAGCCTCGTGTGGCGCAGAGTGGTAAAGCAGCAGTTACTGCAGCCGAAACTCTCCCCATGGCCTGAGTTCGATCCCAGTGGAAGCTGGTTTCAGGCAGCTGGCTCGGGTCGACTCAGCCTTCCATCTTCCCGAGTACCCAGTTAGCTGGGGGAAAGGTAATAACGGCCGGGGAAGGCAACGGCAAACCACCCCGCTATAAGGCCTGCCAAGAAAACATCAGCGAAAGCTGGCATCCCTCCAAGAGTCAGTAATGACTCGGTGCTTGCATGAGAGGTTCCTTTCCTTTTTTCTTCATATATACAAATGACACCTGCTGAAATTCCCTTGTCTATATAGCTGTTAAAGATACAAGAACCCTGTCCTCCTTTCCATATGGTTACCCTAGGTTGCGTTATTGGAAAATAGCCCCCAAATGCATGCCCCCTCCTCCTCGCAAGGAGATGTGACTCCCAACGGGCTGTTCCTGGACTTTTTATATCACTCAGGTATCACTCACATATGGGTGTTCGCGGAAAGGCTTGTGAAGTGGAAAAAAGGGAGCTGGGTTTCCCCTGCACCTTTTGGCTCAACCTGGAAAGATGTTTAATATCCTTCTGCTGACATTTGCTCAGCCGAAATCCCTTAATCCCGCTGACCTTCAAGGCAGGGTGAATCGCAACGCCGCCGGCTCCCAGCACGACCTCGGCGAGTTTCCGGGCCGGCATGCTTGTCACAGCAGGAAAAAGCCGCTTGCCTTAAGCGCGGCGTTGAGTTTTCTGCCGGCTTTGCTCTGCTGCCGTGCGCTGTGGTTCTCTGCCAGCGTGCACTGCCCTTTTGCGTTTCCATAGCCAACAACGTTTTGAAAGGGGGAAAAAAAGAAAAGGAGACTCTTCTGCATTCTTGAAAGAAAATCTTGGCCTTAAAATAAATACAGAAGGAAGATTCCCCCAAACATCTGCTTGTCTAATTGACACGGCCCTCCATCTTGGGCCTCGTCTACACGGGTGCTTTGCCCCGGGGGGTAGCTTTGGAGTGGCGGCAGGTGATCTAAATGACGCCGCCGCCACTCCGAAGGGATCCAAGGGCAAAGCACCAAAGCTCTGCGCTAAAAAAAGTCGGGTATTAACCCCCGACTTTTTTAGCTTGGAGCCAGGCTCCGCAAGGCCTCTGCGGAGCCTTGTTACGAAAAAATAAAATAAAATTTAAAGAGGGGGGGTGGTGTTGGAAGGGGGCAGACAGGGAGCTCCGGGCTCCACACTGTAAATAAATAAATAAATTTTAAAGAAACGGGTTGGGGTTAGGAGAGGAACAGGGCAGCCGAGAGTCAGCCGCTGCTGCCGGGACAAGCACCAGGGAGGGGGAAGAATGGGGCAAGTGGCTCTCCTCTCTCTGAGTTTGCGCTGGCTGCCCCGTTCCTCTCCCTCCTTTTTTTAATTTCTAAACTTTAGATGCGAACCTTCGCATCTACAGATTAAAAATATTTTAATTCTGCTGCTCCCAGATTGTGGAATAGCCTGCCGGAGGAGACTTGTCAACTTAATAGTCTATTAGCATTCAAGAAAGCTATCAAGGCTGATCTCTTCCGGCAGGCTTATCCAGGGGGATTTTAGGATGTTTTTAGGGTGTTTTAACCATGTATATTATGTTCTTAATTCAGTTTTATGTGTTTTGTATTTACTGTTGCGCCCCGCCTTGATCAAAATGGAGAGGCGGGTAAGAATTATTATTATTATTATTATTATTATTATTATTATTATTATTATTATTATTATAAATGGCCGGGTGGGGGGAGAGGAACCGGGCAGCCAGAGCGAACTCAGAGGAAAGAGAGCGGGCTGCCCTGTTCCTCCCTTCCCTTTGGTTTTGCCCACGGTGGCAGCAACAGCAACTCCAAATTGGCGCTCCTTCGCATGCAGATGCCGAGAAGGAGCGCCAATTTGGGAGCCCACGGCCTCGGGGCTGTCAAGACAGGGGCCAAGTTTCAAATTGCCACTGCACCATCAAGCTCACTGGGTGCCTTCAGCCACTCGCGCTTTCTCTGCCTTGTGTACCTCACAGGGCTTCTGGAATAATATTGGGGTGAGGCCGGCTATGAATGAATATAATGGGGGCGGGTTTTAATAGAAAGGGGAAGCAGCCTGCCTTCTGAAAGGGGCAGAGATGTCTGTGGCCCTGCATTCATGGCAACAAGTTGGCACCACATTCCTCCTAAACGCCACGGCTTTGCTCCTGCGGGGTGGCATCGCGTAAGTCCCATGCCAGGACGGAGCGCAGGGTTTGTGATGGTCATCAGGGTACTCGAGGGCACCCCCGCCCGCTTCCTGGCTTCCAGCGACCAATCGCCGGTTGCCATCCGCCCGGAATGCCGTCATATAAGCCACAGGGTGAGGTCAGATAAAGAAAGCGCTGGGGTGACCTCTCTCACAACAAAAAAGTCAGGGTAAGTCCCTGACTTTTTAACAGTGCAGCTTTGCAGAAAAGCCCCAAGATGGGTGCGAATCTGCGGCTGCATCATAGAAGTGACGCAGCGCTGGTTTGTAGCCACCGCAGGGCTTTAAACACGTACAGACTCCTCAGCCAGCTGTTCTGGAGGAAACTATGAGACAACCATGTAACTTATTTATGGAACTTGTTGTTGCAAGGTGTGGGATATCTTGTGACTCGCTTTGGAGCGGTGTCTCTCGTTTATATTTAATAGGGATAAATGCCAGGTTCTACATTTAGGAAATAGAAACCAAATACACAGTTACAAGATGGGGGACACTTGGCTCAGCAATACTACAAACGAGAAGGATCTTGGAATTGTTGTAGATCGCAAGCTGAATATGAGCCAACAGTGCGATATGGCTGCAAGAAAGGCAAATGCTATTTTGGGCTGCATTAATAGCTTCCAAATCCCGTGAGGTCCTGGTTCCTCTCTATTCGGCCCTGGTTAGGCCTCATCTAGAGTATTGCGTCCAGTTCTGGGCTCCACAATTCAAGAAGGACGCAGACAAGCTGGAGCGTGTTCAGAGGAGGGCAACCAGGATGATCAGGGGTCTGGAAACAAAGCCCTATGAAGAGAGACTGAAAGAACTGGGTATGTTTAGCCTGGAGAAGAGAAGATTGAGGGGAGACATGAGAGCACTCTTCAAATACTTGAAAGGTTGTCACACAGAGGAGGGCCAGGATCTCTTCTCGATCCTCCCAGAGTGCAGGAGACGGAATAACGGGCTCAAGTTACAGGAAGCCAGATTCCAGCTGGACATCAGGAAAAACTTCCTGACTGTTAGAGCAGTGCGACAATGGAATCAGTGACCTAGGGAGGCTGTGGGCTCTCCCACACTAGAGGCCTTCAAGAGGCAGCTGGACAACCACCTGTCAGGGATGCTTTAGGGTGGATTCCTGCATTGAGCAGGGGGTTGGACTCAATGGCCTTGTAGGCCCCTTCCAACTCTGCTCTTCTATGAATTTTATGAATCTGCTTTGCGGCTCATTCCTCTTCATTCACCATTTAATTTTGCCTTCGGACAATAATACTATTTCGCATCCAGGCGTTTCCTTCTAAGGAAACAGGCTCGACGAACCAAATGGAACTCTGAGGGCGCCATCCTCTGGGTAGCGCCCTCCCTGGCAATGCCCTGCTGGGCTGCTGCTGGCGGGGCAGGAGGACCTGCGGAGATTGGAGCTGGGGCTGGAAAGGCTGTAGGGTTTTGTGGGTCCTGGCTTCTCCTTTCTCTGCCCTGCCCGTCACAGTTCTCTGCGGTCCAACCTCGTAATGCAGGCGCCGTGGTTCTTTCTGTAGTAGTGGGGAGAGGGAGTAGGAGGGGAGCAGATTCTGGATTCCCCCTTCTGAGGCTGTAGTAGCAGTGTCCACAGCCCTGAGGGGGGGCCCTCCAAACAAACCTATGGTCCTCATCCCCCCACCCACCCCGGGATGCTCTCCAAAGGTGTACATCTTCTCCTGTACAATCTGCCCCGCACACTCAGGTCCTCTGGGAAGAATTTCCTTCGGCCAGCCAAAATTAGGCTGACAGGTATTACCCAGAGGACCGTCTCTTCTGCTGCTCCCAGATTGTGGAATGGCCTGCCGGAGGAGACGCGTCAACTTAACAGTCTTTTAGCATTCAAGAAAGCTATCACGACTGATCTCTTCCAGCAGTGCAATTTTAGGATGTTTTAACAATGTATATTATGTTTTTTATCAGTATTTTATGTATTTTACACTTACTGTTGTTCCCCGCCTCAATCAAAATGGGGAGGCGGGTAAGAAATAAATTTATTATTAGAATCATAGAATCATAGTTCTGTTTCCCCGAAAGTAAGACATCCCCCGAAAATAAGACCTACTTCCAGTTTTGCCTCTCACTGTAATATAAGGCATCCCCCCGAAAATAAGACCTTTTTTTTTGTTCAACAATAAATGTGTACCGTATTCTTCTTCATGGAAAAATAAAGACATCCCCTGAAAATAAGACCTAGCGCATCTTTGGGAGCAAAAATTAATATAAGACACTCTTATTTTCGGGGAAACAGGGTAGAGTTGGAAGGGTCCTATGAGGCCATCAAGTCCAACTCCCTGCTCAATGCAGGAATCCACCCTAAAGCATTCCTGACAGGTGGCTGTTAAGCTGCCTCTTGAAGGCCTCTAGGGTGGGAAAGCCCACCACCTCCCTAGGTCACTGGTTCCATTGTCGTACTGCTCTAACAGTCCAGAAGTTTTTCCTGCTGTCCACCTGGAATCTGGCTTCCTTTAACTTGAGCCCGTTATTCCGTGTCCTGCACTCTGGGAGGATCGAGAAGAGATCCTGGCCCTCCTCTGTGTGACAACCTTTCAAGTATTTGAAGAGTGCTATCATGCTATTATTATTAGCGATGGCTACTACCTTAGATGGATTTAAATGTGTGTCCCACCACCAAGAAAGGCTAGATTGGTGGGAATGTGGGGTCCGGCCTTCTTTGTGGCAGCACCCCGCCTGTGAAACTATCTCTCAAAAGATTATAGGGTTGTCCCTTGTGTGTATTCAGTTTCAGGCAGGATTTTGAAACCTTTTTTTTAATTGGCGCTTTTTCTTTTTTCTTTTTTAGTATTTTAGATCTCTTAGTTCCACATTTCCCCCCTAAGATTTTCTTCACCACTCAATTTCCACTACTAGTGCTGTTTTAATGTTTTTATATTGTTTTAAACATTTTAAAGTTGTTTGAAAGTTTTAACTCTAAGTCACCTTGGGGGTCTTATTTGGGCCTAAAGACTAACATACATTTATAAATAAATAAATGGGAATTAGACAAATTCATGGAGGAGGAGGAAGAGAAGTCTATCGCCAGCTTCTAGCCATGATGGCTAAATAGAACCTCCAGGTTCGAAAGTAGTCTACCTCTACCTCTGAATACCAGTTGCTGGAGGACAAACAAACTTTTTGAAACAGGCTACTGGACTATTCTAAGAACACAGAGAACATTCTCTGGATATACCTCTTAATATAAGTTGCAAGGAAAGTTTTAAAAGGAATTTGGAGCCTAGGCGAAAGCTGTATTTTCCTCCCAAAAGGTCATGTGTTTCATTTTAGCGTTCAGAAGGCCTCATTTGGCTGGGATCCAGAGCCTACCGGTATTTATTTATTACATTTTTATACCACCCAGTAGCCAAAGATCACAAAAATTAAAACCACCAATTATAGTATAAAATACAGTATAAAATATAATAGCTTAAAACTACGGTATAATGCAACAGCATGAAACTGTGGTTTTTTTCCACGTCCCCTGAATGTTCAAAATGTGGGTGAGCGTTGAGAGTCACAAAATGTTCCTGAGATCATTCACATTCCCTGCTGTACAGGCAACCGTTGATTCACAGTCCAGTCTATACATCTTGTCCATCCAAACCAATGATACAATAAACGGCATAAGCATTAAGGTCCCACAAGTCTCTTCGTCAGCTTAATGCTCTTTCTGAGTTTAAGTAGGGTGACCATATGAAAAGGAGGACAGGGCTCCTATATCTTTAACGGATGTATTGAAAAGGGAATTTCAGCAGGTGTCATTTCTAGAATCATAGAATCATAGAATAGCAGAGTTGGAAGGAGCCTACAAGGCCATCGAGTCCAACCCCCCTCCATTTGTATATATGGAGAACCTGGTGAAATTTCCTCTTCATCACAACAGTTAAAGCTGCAGGAGCCCTTTCCTCTTTTAAATCTGGTCACAGTATAGCTGCAGTTTAGCTCCTGCAGCTTTAACTGTTGTGATGAAGAGGAAATTTCACCAGGTGCTGCATGCATACAAATGACACCTGCTCAAATTCCCTTTTCTATGCAACTATAGAAAGATACAGGAGCCCTGTCCTCCTTTTCATATAGTCACCCCAGTTTACAACAGCTGTAAAGACTAGTCTCTTCCGGCAGGCCTACCCAGATGAATTATAAACCTAAGAATTTTAAGATGCTGTGATTGTTATTTTAATATTGTATTGGTTTTATATGCTCTTTTAATTGATTTTATGTATTATATTTTATTTGGTGTTGTTCCCCGCCTCGATCCAGAAGGAGAGGCGGGAAATAAATAAAATTATTATTATTATTATTATTATTATTATTATTATTATTATTATTATTCTCTTTGAACTTGTTGTGGGCTGTTCCACAGATCCACAGAAGAAAGATGGCTCACACCCATCTAAGACAGAGCAGCTGTATAAACAGAAGAAAAAAGGAAAAGGCCGGACGAGTCTTGATGCAGCAGAAATAGCTGGTAGGTCATTTTCTAGAAATTTGCAGTATACTGGATGGTTTGGGGGAAAGGATAGTGCAGATTCCACACACAGTACGGCGTATTCCTTTCCCTTATTGTTCCAGAAATGTGCATTGTGCATGTCGTCCGTTCCTTAATTCCCCGTTAACTTGGGAGCGTTTATGGCTGTAGAACCTCAGTCCTGGTGGCCAAATTCAGCCCTCCAGGGTTTCTCAGAAGACCACGCCCCCTCCCCTGGCCCCTCCCCTTCCCATCCCAGCCCTGATGGTCTCATGGCTTCCTGGCTTTTTTCTCCCAATTCTAAAAGGTTGAAATGCCTCTCCGAAGAATTCATTATTAGGCTAAAATATGCTAGTATTTGGAGGTGCGGATGTTGCCATGTCAGCTTTGCCTTCAGCCCTAATGTAGGGTGACCCTATGAAAAGGAGGACAGGGCTCCTGTATCTTTAACAGTTATACTGAAAAGTGAATTTCAGCAGGTGCTATTTGTATATACGGAGAACCTGGTGAAATTTCCTCTTCATCACAACAGTTAAAGCTGCTGGTGCCCTGCCCTCTTTTAAATCTGGTCACTCTAGTATAGCTCCTGCACTGTTGTGATGACGAGGAAATTTCACCAGGTTCTCCATATATACAAATGACAGCTGCTGAAATGCCCTTTTCATATGGTCACCCTACGTATTAACGCTACCCCTGGCACGAGGCTCCCAAGAACTTCTCCAAAATGGAATTGTTCAGTGGAGGGCAACCAGGATGATCAGGGGTCTGGAAACAAAGCCCTATGAAGAGAGACTGAAAGAACTGGGCATGTTTAGCCTGGAGAAGAGAAGATTGAGGGGAGACATGATAGCACTCTTCAAATACTTAAAAGGTTGTCATGCAGAGGAGGGCCAGGATCTCTTCCTCATTCTCCGAGAGTGCAGGACATAGAATAACGGGCTCAAGTTAAAGGAAGCCAGATTCCAGCTGGACATCAGGAAAAACTTCCTGACTGTTAGAGCAGTACGACAATGGAATCAGTTACCTAGGGAGGTGGTGGGCTCTCCCACACTAGAGGCCTTCAAGAGGCAGCTGGACAACCCTCTGTCAGGGATGCTTTAGGGTGGATTCCTGCATTGAGCAGGGGGTTGGACTCGATGGCCTTGTAGGTCCCTTCCAACTCTGCTATTCTATGATTCTATGAATTTGGCCTTTGAGGATCACATGCCTTCCTACAGTTACCTCCCCTGGCAGGTAATTTTGCTGTATTCCTGCAGTGAGAACTCTAGTCACATCCCTTGCAAAAGTGACTTCCCTCAAACCTATCCCTGGATCTGATCTTGGTGTGATTAAGGATAGATGTTCTTACAATCCGGGGCATCCAGTAGCAACAACTCATACAGAGAAACTGCAAGTGACTCCTTCTGAGGACAGGGAGTTATTATTCTCAATCTTGGGTGGCCTCTTGCGATTGCCAAAACAGAGGGCACGCTCACCAAAAACAATGGCACAAATCTGCTTAAAATTTGCATGTGCAAATTTATATGGATGGTTGCAAATATGGAAATAATTGCTATCACCCTAGTGCAGACGACTGTGACCACATGACCCATGTGCCTTGTTCAGCCTGCAGTCCAGCTGTTCTTTTGGTCTTCCTTCTGATAGTTCTTTGTCTTTCTTTATTATTATTTATTTATTTACAATATTTATATACCGCTCCCCATTAAAAATTTCGGAGTGGTGTACAAGACAAAATGAAAATAAAAACAGAATAAAACACTTAAAACAGAATTTAAAAGAAGCAAATACAGTGACTCATGGGTGGACATTAAGGAAAGGCTTTCTGGAATAAAGATGTTTTCAGGAGGCACTGAAAGGAGTACAAAGTTGGCGCCTTCCTGACCTCCAGAGGCAGGGAGTTCCATAGGAGGGGAGCCACCACGCTGAAGGCTCTTCCCTTGGTGGACTCCAACTGGAGGATGGATCTATGTGGAACCACCAGGAGCAGGCCCTCGGATGACCTCAGTGACCGGGCAGGTTGGTAGGGGAGAAGGTGCTCTCTCAAGTATACTGGACTCTTACGGGCCAGGCCTTCAAATAGAGGACGGTCCTATGTAAAAGAGGGCACATGGCCACCCGACCTCAGTCTCAGATAGGTGTTAAATGCGTGATGACATGCAAATTGTATATGTATGCTTTGTTAAATTAACACATTTGGTTATTTTATTCAATTACTAGCCAACAGAGCTAATAACGGAATAAAATTACAGGTTGCAATAGCCCTTAGAGCAAAGCCTTCAGGCAAATTTACATAGCTGCTATAGAGCATCATCACACGGGGGGAAATCGTGTTTCCGTACTGTTGCTTCTCCGCTGCCGCTTTTGTCCCTCATTACTTCCTGTTTCTTCCCAGAGGGGGGAAGAGGAAGTAAACAAAGACCATGCGGCCCATTCAGGGGCTGTTTTTATCGCGCCACTTTAGCTGCACACAGTAGGAGATTGCAGCACATGCTTTTTTTAAAAAAAAGTCGGATTAAAAGGAGTCTATTTTCAAAGCAAAAACGAGAGGAAGGAGCGGGAGGTGTGCGGGAGGCAGACAACATCGTCTAAGGGATGTGTGTAGGGTGACCCTATGAAAAGGAGGACACGGCTCCTGTATCTTTTAACAGTTGCATAGAAAAGGGAATTTCAGCAGGTGTCCTTTGTATATATGGAGAACCTGGTGAAATTCCCTCTTCATCACAACCGTTAAAGCTGCAGGAGCTATACTAGAGTGACCGGATTTAAAAGAGGGCAGCTTTGAAGAGGGAATTTCACCAGGTTCCCCATATATACAAATGACACCTGCAGAAATTCCCTTTTCAATACAGCTGTTAAAGATACAGGAGCCCTGCCCTCCTTTTCATAGGGTCACCCTAGACGTGTGCACATCCATTTGTGGGCAGTAGCAAGTGTGCAATGAAACGCTCAACTGATGAACCTAAGAAAGCCACACCCTCTGGCACCCCTGGGTACAGTCCCTGCCAAGGTGCAGCCTATAGTTCCCTAAGGGAGGGTTCTGGTCACTCCAGTCCCGGGTGGGGGACTGCCCCACAGCAGGGGCAGACCTATATTTTATGGTGTTTGCATTTGTGTTGTACCCCGCCTTGATCCAGAGGGAGAGGCCGGTAACAAATAAATATAATAAATATAATATATCTCTGTCCCTCAGCCTAGGAATCTCTCCTGGCTTAAAGCTTTATGAGCTGCAATGCTGGTTAGGGAAGCCTGCCCCTAGTGACTAAATATGTCACTGCAGGTTTCAACCACATGGACACATTTAAATTAATAAAAATTAATATGCTTTAAAAACATCACTAGGTTCCCTTTAGTCTGCGTGCCAGGTTTCAGGTGCCTAGGTAACTTGGCCTTGGCGTTATTCCCAGATTGTGGAATGGCCCGCCGGGAGAGATTCGTCAACTTAACAGTCTTCCGGAATTTAAGAAAGCCATAAAGACTGATCTCTTCCGGCAGGCCTACCCAGTTGAATTTTAAGATGCCTTTTTAATAATGTGCTGCTTTAAAAAATATATTAGTTTTAAATGTTTTAATCAATTATATGTGTTTTGGGGTGTTTGCATTTGTGTGGTACCCCGCCTCGATCCAGAGGGAGAGGCAGGTAACGAATAAATAAATAAATAAATAAATAAATATAATGATGGTGCTGATGGACAGAAATACATCCCCTTTTATTATATAAATTGGTTGCTTGAAATGGCGGCCTACGTTCCTGGGCTCAAGAGTGACGGTATTGCTTTGGGAGATTTGTTAAAACTCGGGTCTCACTTGCAGGTGAATGGACCTCGTGGTTTAATGTGGACCATCCTGGAGGCGAGGGGGATTTTGAGACGCTGGAGGCCATCCGGTTCTACTACCGGGAGCGGGTCTGCGCCCAGCCCACGGCTATCCAAGCGCGGACCACTGAATGGGAACTGCCTGAAGAGGTGTCCGAAGTAGTGCGCTACAGCCCCCAGGAAGGCTTCCGTTGCCTCAACAAGGACCAGCCGGGGGGCAAAAGCTGCTCTAACTACCATGTCCGATTCCTCTGTCCCCCAGGTGAGTAGGAGAATTTGGGCTTCTATAAGGTTGCCCTCTTTGCCCCTAATAGGGTGATTAGGTAAATGTGCCAGGAACTGCATTTCCTTAGCAAGGACCATCGGCCAGCCCCTCCTCAGACTAGCCTACCTAAAGAGTGATGTTGGGTGGACAAAAGGTAAGACCGTGTGGTGAATCTGAGAGCCAATGTGGTGTAGTGGCTAAAGTGTCAGACTGGGAGTCGGGAGATCCGGGTTCTAGTCCTCACTCGGCCATGGAAACCCACTGGGTGACTTTGGGCCAGTCGCAGACTCTCAGCCCAACCTACCTCACAGGGTTGTTGTCGTGAGGATAGAAATGGAGAGGAGGAAGATTATGTATGCCGCTTTGGGTTCCTTGGAAGAAAAAAGGCAGGATATAAATGCAATAAATAAGTAATAAAAAACACTCGTTGACATTCACTTCTCTGTGCAATAGTAAGGTGGCCATCCTACCCACTTGAGTGAAAAATAATGTGTTTGTTGTTTATTTCTTTTATGTAGGGTGACCCTATGAAAAGGAGGACAGGGCTCCTGTATATTTTAGCAGTTGTATTGAAAAGGGAATTTCAGCAGGTGTCATTTGTATATATGGAGAACCTGGTGAAATTCCCTCTTCATCATGTTTGTCTAACAATCACAACAGTGGAAGCGGCAGGAGCCCTGCCCTCTTTTAAATCTGGTCACTCTAATATAGCTCCTGCAGCTTTCACTGTTGTGATGAAGAAGGTAGGGTGACCCTATGAAAAGGAGGACAGGGCTCCTGTATCTTTAACAGTTGCATAGAAAGGGGAATTTCAGCAGGTGTCATTTGTATATATGGAGAACCTGGTGAAATTCCCTCTTCATCGCAACAGTTAAAAGTGCAGGAGCTATACTAGAATGGCCAGATTTAAAAGGGGGCAGCTTTAACGGTTGCGATGAAGAGGGAATTTCACCAGGTTCCCCATATATACAAATGACACCTGCTGAAATTCCCTTTTCAATACAACTGTTAAATTATACAGGAGCCCTGTCCTCCTTTTCATATGGTCACCCTAACCCTGCCGAGTGGACATTGCCCACAGAACTTCTGTTGTTTTTGTTGATTGAGGACAAATAAAAGGAAGGACTTCTTCACCCAGCGCATAGTTAAATTATGAAACTCACTACCACAAGGTGTAGTGATGGCCACCAGTCTGGATGGCTTTAAAAGGGGGTTGGATCAATTCCTGGAGGCGAAGGCTATCCATGGCTACTAGCCCTGATGGTTGTGTGCTATCTCCAGTATTGGAGGCAGTAAGCCTGTGTGCCCCAGTTGCTGGGGAACATGGGCGGGAGGGTGCTGTTGCACCATGTCCTGCTTGTTCATCCCTGGCCGATGGCTGGTTGGCCACTGTGGGAACGGAGTGCTGGACTAGATGGACCCTCGGTCTGATCCAGCATCAGGGCGCTTCTGATGTTCTTGTGTTCCTGCATTGAGGAGGGAGTTGGACTCAATGGCCTTGTAGGCCCCTTCCAACTCTGCTATTCTGTGATTCTATGATTCTATGTAGCTGTTAAGGTCTAGACTTTATTTTTAAGCATCTTATGGGAATTGGGAACTGGGAAAATTCACGATTCCTTGACAATGTGAGGATTCTGACAAGCCAACAGGTGGTGGAGTTCGACTGGGAGGGTTGCTCACTCTCAAAACGTTGACGGGGTGGAGGGACCCTGGGGGAAGAGTCCATGGTGGTATATGAGGATTCAGAGCATCTTCAGACGGGGAATCACATTTCCCTCCCATCGCTTTGCCCCATGTTACTGTCCCACAATAGAGGTATGCAGAAACCTGCTCCAAAGCAATAAGTAAATAAATTTTAGACGTGTGTGTCTTTACGGCGCTGGGTTGGGTCATCGTCCCTTGAAAACCCGGCACTTTCCTTCCCTGGAGTGGTATTGGGTAATCCCGATTGCTGAGGAGGGACTGTGGGGTTTCTGGTTGGCCATCCAGGGACCAGAGCTTCCTCCGCCCTCTTCCTCATGGAAGGCAACCTTAAGATAATCTTCAAGGCTCCTTCTCTGTGAGCCCCTGCCAAAGGAAGTGAGGCAGGGGGCTTCCAGGAGCAGGGCCTTCTCTGCTGTGGCACCCCGGCTGTGGAAGGAGCTTCCTAGAGAGGTTCGCCTGCCACCGACCTCATACTCTTTTCGACACCAGGAGAAGACCTTTTTATTTCCCCAGTATTTTAACATTTTATCATCTTAGTGCTTCTAACTTCGTTGTTTGAAATCTGTTTTTTAAATCTGCGTTTTAATTCTTTGTATTGCTGCTCAGTTATTGTTTTTTTCTGGTTGTACTTTTATATTGTGTTTTTAACATTACGGTTTAAGTTTTGCATTTTAAATTGCAGTTACGGTTTTGATTTTTTGTGAACCGCCTACAGAGCTTCGGCTATGGGGCGGTATAGAAATGCAACAAATAAATACATTCATTATTTATTTATTTATTACATTTATATACCGCCCCATAGCTGAAGCTTTCCGGACGGTTTACAAAGGTTAAAAACGGTGAATATTAAAAACAAAATATACCAAAATTTAAAAGCATAAAAAGCATAAAACACCTCCTCCCGTATATACCTGCCTGGACCCTAAGGTCATCCTCAAGGGTCCTTCTCCACGAGCCCCTGCCAAAGGAAGTGAGGCAGGTGGCTACCAGGAGCAGGGCCTTCTCTGCTGTGGCACCCCGGCTGTGGAATGAGCTCCCTAAGGAGGTTCGCTTGGCACCTACATTATATGCTTTTAGACGCCAGGTGAAGACCTTTTTATTCTCCCAGCATTTTAACAGTCTATAAATACATTTTAACATGGTGTTTTAAATTTGTAATTTTGCATTGCTGCTGTTTTTATCAGGTTGAGCTTTTATATTGTGGTTTTATACTGTTGTTTTATACTTTGAATGTTTTTAATTTTTGTGAACCGCCCAGAGAGCTCCGGCTATTGGGCGGTATAGAAATGTAATAAATAAATAATAAATAAATAAAAACAATATCTATTTAAAACAACTATTCTGGGGTCAGTTAAAAACTCAGCATTATTTCCCCCTCTCTGCCTCCTCCACCCCCCCACCCCATTCCAATAGATCCCATGGACTGGTTGGGCTGGTCAGAGTGGTCGTCCTGGAGTGCCTGTCCACGAACAGCATGTGGCATCAGTGGCGTCCAGAGCAGGCACCGAACCTGCTTGAATCGGTCTGTGCTGGCAACAAGGAAATTCCCAAAGTGCTCAGGGAAATCAATGGAACGCCGGAGCTGCAATGCCTGCAAAGGTAACCAATTTTCCACTGTTCGATAAGCTCATAGTTGATGGTTGTGCTTACGTCCAGACGGTGGAGTAAAGAGGAAACGAAAATAGCCCATTCAGCGGCCGTTTTTATCGCGCTGCTCTTCCTGCACACAGCAGGAAATGGCGGCACATTTCATTTAAGAAAAATGATATCGGATTTAAAGGGGTCTATTTTGGGACGGAAAGAAGGCAAGAAGGAGCGGGAGGCGCGTGGGAGGCGGACGGCATCATCGAAAGGACCCACGTACGTTTGTAAGTGGGGAGGAATGAGAGTGAGCCTTGCTCACTCATGGCGGTGACCTTTTGCAAGAGTTTGGAATTGAACGGCGGCTTCTGAATCGCCAAATAAGAAGAAATGCATCATCCAAAAGAGGACAGAAGAGAGTAGTGCTTTGCATACCATTTGCATAAGTCATCGGTATAGATGAGAATTTAGAAATCATTATTAGAATTGAAACAGAAATACAGGAGATCTCACCATGGTGTGCAAGACGGTGACCAGGTGAGCTGTCTGCTCAGGAGTTCAGTCTGCTGCTCAGGTGCTGTTGATGGCCAAGATCTCTTATGGTTCATGGAATCATAGAGTCATAGAATAGTAGAGTTGGAAGGGGCCTATAAGGCCATCAAGTCCAACCCCCTGCTCAATGCAGGAATCCACCTTAAAGCATCCCTGACAGATGGTTGTCCAGCTGCCTCTTGAAGGCCTCTAGTGTGGGAAAACCCATGACCTCCCTAGTCCATTGGTTTCATTGTTGTACTGCTCGAACAGTCAGGACGTTTTTCCTGATGTCCAGCCGGGATCTAGCTTCCTGTAACTTGAGCCCATTATTCCGTGTCCTGCACTCTGGGAGGATCGAGCGGAGATCCTGGCCCTCCTCTGTGTGACAACCTTTCAAGTCCTTGAAGAGTGCCATTAGGTCTCCCCGTCCGCCTTCTCTTCTCTACGTTCAAAGATCAGGAACCTTGGCATGTTTAACTGGATGTGGACAGGAGAGCCCTTCAAACAGAGGAAGACTCTAAATAAAGGACATTCGTGATTCATAAGTTGACTATTGTGCTCTTATAAGTTTGTGAAACTTATGGAACCCGTTTGATCTAGGCAGCCAAAACTTTGGTTGGCGCTAACTTGATCCCCTTATTCCGTGTCCTGCACTCTGTGAGGATCGAGAAGAGATCCTGGCCCACCTCTGTGTGACAACCTTTCAAATCATTGAAGACTGCTATCACGTATCCCTCAACCTTCTCTTCTCCAGGCTAAACATGCCCAGTTGTTTCAGTCTCTCCTCATAGGGCTTTGTTTCCAGAAGGATTAACTGGGGTGGAATGGCAGGATAAACATGTAATTATTTTCATTTGTGAAGTTTTGGCTCCAAAAACCTACTTTAATTTCTGTGGGGAAGCTGGAAAACTGCTGACAGGTAAGATTTTTTTTGCAGGGGGGGACGCTGACTCGCTTATTATCCACCACCAAAACAAGCACACTTTATTAAAAGACAACTCCTCCTTTTCTCCAACCACAGTCCTTGCTCCACCTGTATCCGCACCCTGAGGTCTGGCCTCCATCTGGAATTTTTCTGCTTGAAACCAGGAACGTTTTTCAAGAGAGGGTCAGGAATAGTAATGGGGACGCAGCTCCCCCCACCCCCAATGGGGTCAGTACTTCACTGGGAAGGAATCTCAGCAATGGCCTTGTGGTCTCCAAAAGGCCAGAGAAGGCCTGTTATTACAGGCAAAGCTATTTTCTAATGAATGTTGCCCCCGCCAACGTGAGATTTCAGCCAAGTATGCTTTTGGGCAGGCTTTGGACATTCTTGTTGAGAAGGAGAGACACTCAATCCGTTTCTCTGATGGGGCAAAGAAGGGAATATGAACTTCTCTGCTCCGTCACCTTTGCAATTTGTTACCAAAACTGATCCAAAACAGCAGCTGGGTGCAGGTATGTTTTCCCAAGGCTCATGATGGAAATAACAGAGGCCGGAGAGGGATCCGTAACTTCCAAATGGTCTGCTGCAAGAAGGGAAAATAGGCATGTTTAGCCTGGAGAAGAGAAGATTGAGGAGAGATGTGATAGCACTCTTCAAATACTTGAAAGGTTGTCACACAGAGGAGGGCCAGGATCTCTTCTTGATCCTCCCAGAGTGCAGGACACGGAATAACGGGTTCAAGTTACAGGAAGCCAGATTCCGGCTGGACATCAGGAAAAACTTCCTGACTGTTAGAGCAGTATGGCAATGGAACCGGTGACCTAGGGAGGTCGTGGGCTCTCCCACACTAGAGGCCTTCAAGAGGCAGCTGGACAACCCTCAGTCAGGGATGCTTTAGTCCGGAAACTTCAACTAGTTCAAAATATGGCAGCCAGGTTGGTCACCGGTACACCTAGGGGTGACCACATCACACCAGTCTTAAAATCTCTTCACTGGCTGCCAATTAGTTTCTGGGCGAAGTATAAAGTGTTGGTTATCACCTTTAAAGCCCTACATGGTTTGGGTCCAGGCTACCTGCGGGATCGCCTTCTCCTGTACAATCCGCCCCGCACACTCAGGTCCTCTGAGAAGAATTTACTCCAGCCAACAAAAACAAGGCTGACAACTATTCCCAAGAAGACCTTTTCTTCTGCCGTTCCCAGTTTGTGGAATGGCTCGCCGGGAGAGATTCGTCAACTTAACAGTCTTCCAGAATTTAAGAAAGCCATAAAGACTGATTTCTTCCGACAGGCCTACCCAGCTGAATTTTAAGATGCCTTTTTTTAATGGTGTGCTGCTTTTAATGATGCACTGGTTTTAAATGTTTGAATTAGTTTTATGTATTTTATGGTGTTTTTATTTGTGTTGTTCCCCGCCTCGATCCAGAGGGAGAGGCGGGTAACAAATAAATAAATAAATAAATATGTTATTATTATTATTACTATTATTATTATTATGGTGGATTCCTGCACTGAGTGGGGGGTTGGACTTGATGGCCTTATAGACCCCGTCCAACTCTGCTATTCTATGATTCTATGAGAGTGTGCCACTAGAAATAAAATATTGACAGAAGGATTCAAGGCTTCTCAGCACGGCATTGACCTATCCGTTGTGTCTCAGTACGGCCCATCTGTACGGCCTATTTGTTTATTCTTCAGGGCTCAGTCCTAAGCTTTTTTAAAAGAAAAAAGCTCCTCAATCCTCCTGCCTTACGTGATAGTCGGGGTCTACTACCAACCACCCAATCAAGGAGACAACAAGGATGAAACTTTTGAGAAACAACTTGCCAGTGTTTCAAGGAAGTGTGATGTCGTAGTGATGGGGGACTTCAATTACTCTGTTTTCTGTTGGGAGACAAATTCTGCCAAAAGTGCCCCTTCCAAGAAATTCCTGACATGAGTGGGTGATAACTTTCTCCAAAAAATTAAAAATGGGCTGCAGTTGGAAAAATATGAATAAGAACAGAGCCCAAAGAGCACCCAAATGCATACACAGAATACAGTTAAACACTTAGCAAAAGAACATGAGATCATAGAATCAGAATAGTAGAGTTGGAAGGGGCCTACAAGGCCATCGAGTCCAACCCCCTGCTCAATGCAGGAATTAACCCTAAAGCATCCCCGACAGATGGTTGTCCAGCTTCCTCTTGAATGCCTCTAGTGTGGGAGAGCCCACAACCTCCCTAGGTAACTGATTCCATTGTCGTACTGCTCTAACAGTCAGGAAGTTTTTCCTGATGTTCAGCTGGAATCTGGCTTCCTTTAACTTGAGCCCGTTATTCCGTGTCCTGCACTCTGGGAGGATCGAGAAGAGATCCTGGCCCTCCTCTGTGTGACCACCTTTTAAGTATTTGAAGAGTGCTCTCATGTCTGTGTACGCTCCTACACATATAAATTATTATACCCAATACGAATTGAAGTTGCAAAAGTATTTAAAGCAGAAAGTATTTTAAGCAACCAGTTATATTAACACTCAAAGTTATATATCATATACAAAACAAATTGCATTTACACATAACAGAATTCCTATACATTAAATGGAATAAACTCCTCGTTGGGTTCATGTGTTTTTGATATACAAAAGAGGTAACGTTCTTGTTATGACAGGAATCCGGTAAATTAATCCCGTTTCATCTTGTACGATTTCTTCAGATAAACAATCTTATTCTTCAGATAAGTAATCTTATCAGTGCCGCGTGCTGTCATGCCATGCGGGAGTAGCCTCAAGCTAGTAGTTCCCAAAACTATTTTTTATTTCGTTTAGAGACACTCGCCACAGAGAATGTTGCCTTAATCACCGGCTTAGAATTCCATGAGCCTCGAGCAGCGAAAATAATGTTGAACAACCACCTGTCAGGGATGCTTTAGGGTGGATTCCTGCATTGAGCAGGGGGTTGGACTGGATGGCCTTAGAGGCCCCTTCCAACGCTACTATTCTATGGTTCTATGATTCTTCTTCTGAGTAAATGTGAATAGGATTGTGCTGAGCTTCCCAAGTCCAAGAATGTTTTTTTAATACCTTGTTTGGTGGAGACGCATGGCAAGATTGATTCCTAATGGCTTCTGCCCCTCAGACCCCAAGTGGAGCACCTGGGGGCCGTGGAGTCACTGCTCCAAAACGTGTGGTGGTGACGGAAACCGAGTGCGACGCCGAAGCTGCACAAAATCCAAGCTGCTGCGCTGTGTTGGGCGCCCCGTGGAGACGCAGAAATGCCCCCAGCTACCCTGCCCAGGTATCAAGCATCCCGGGGTGTCTGCGCATTGATTCCTTGTACACAGTTCATGCTAGGGTGACCACCGGATTTGTCCTGGTTTTTGTTCTTTCCATGGTGTCAGGGGGGATTTTCTATCATTTTCAATAATGTCCTGGAATGACACACCTTTCTCTTTAAGGCTGCCATTAGCATGGCAGGAGGGAATGACATGCTTTCTTGAGGCACATCATTCCCCCACCCCGAGCTCCAATTGAGGTCTTAAAGGGAAAAGTGGGTCATTCGTGGACATTATAGAAAAGGCCCCAACTGGAGTGGATGGTGGTGGTGCAGAATGAAATCCTTTCCCCTCCTCCACTCCAATCGGGTTCTTAAAGTACGGGGGACTAACGTACTTTCTGCAGGACTCAGAAAGCTGCTTCCCCCCCACACACACTAGGTGTCCTCTTTTTTGGTTTCCCAAATATGGTCACCCTAGTTCATGCGCATCGGTTCAAATACTGCCTTCCTCACTCTCCTTACCTCCGTCTGTCCCTCTCTTCCCCAAGACATTTTGCTGCCCGAGGCAAAGGCCTAAATGGCCCGTTCCTGTTGAGTTATGGCATAAAGCTGATTAGTTATGGCACAGACTGGGACTCTGGCACATAACCTTTTTGTATTAAGTCTCTGTCTGGGCCTCCAGAGACTATGGCCACAGCTAAACCTAAGGTTTAACCTGGGATCATCCAGGGTTCGCCCCTGCCTGACCACTGGATTCCCTGTGTGTCACCTAGATGAACAGGTTTGACCCCTGGATGATCCAGGGATAAACCTTAGGTCTAGCTATGGCCTAGCAGAGGATGCAGCGGTTCTCAGCCAAGAGACAGCAAAGACATGAATTAAGGCAAAGATTCTTGTAGGTTAAAACAAACCTTTTTTACTGGCAAATACATATAATTTAGTTATGGCAGTACAGATACAAATACTTACAAACGGTCAGTCAATACAGCACACATCAAGTGATAATGGGGAACAAGCAGCAGACAGATAGAGAACATGCAAAACACATTTACTTTTATAGACAATTGTTTTATAGACAATGATGCAACTCCTTGCAACCCTTAATTGAAGACAAGCACTTAGACAATTATTCAATTATCACACTCAATGTCCAGGTGTAGAGTTGACCTTGAAGTTTCTGCTGAGTCCTCTGTTCTTCCAGATCCTCAGCAATTAACAAAGCAATGGAAAACGTAAGCAAGATCCATTCCAGGATCCAACAGTTCCATGAACAAAAGCCATCCAGACTTGGCAGTTGGATCTTACTTGAATATTGGTGAAGGCACAGCATCCTCCCCTGCACCTGAGGGCAGCAAGCTAGTTTAGGGAATCCGGGGCATTCTGCAGGCCCACACAGGTCTGTTCTTCAACACTCACCACTGCTTCCCATCGCCAGCCTGGCCTCTGACGCCTGAAAGAGCACCCTCATTCTATGTCCTTCCTTCTGTCCAATTAACTAAAAGCAGCGCCCAGCTGGCTGTTTTTTATAAATTTATTTATTGCATTTATATCCCGCCTTTTTTCCTCCAAGGAACCCAAGGCGGCGTACATAATCCTCCTCCTTCTCCCCTTCATGTTATCCTAACAACAACCCTGTGAGGTAGGTTGGGCAGAGAGTCTGCGGCTGGCCCGAAATCACCCGGTGGGTTTCCATGGCCGAGTGGGGGACTAGAACCCGGATCTCCCGTCTCTCAGTCTGACACTTTAGCCACTATGTCACTCTGGCTCTCAGTTCTGGAATTAATTTGGGGAACTCTCCTAGATCAGACAGATATGAGGAGTGAATTGGATTTGCAGAGGAGAAATTCCAGTCATCTGCATTATTTTGCATGATCCACTGCTTTGGATAAGGCTGGATTATCTGGGAAGTTTATTACTATGCAGGAATGGGATAAGAAAACCAGCACCTCCCCTTATGGTTCTGGGACCCTGCCCCATGGGGACTCCCGTGCCCCCCCACCTGGGATGGCAGGACACTGTGGTCCACCCTTCCTGAATCTCGATGACTCTGTTCAGAAGACACACTTAGGCCTTAGCTAGACCTAAGGTTTATCCCAGGATCGTTCCGGGGTTGTACCTGCCTGCTCCCGGGTTATCCTGTGTGTCATTTACATGAACAGGGATGACCCCGGGAGGATCCCGGGATAAACCTTAAGTCTAGCTAAGGCCTAAGCAACAGTGGTTAAGCATTTTGAGTTAAACATTCTGGCTTAGCATGTCATGTGAACCAAGAATTAGCATGTTGTGTGAACTATTCTTAACCATGGTGGCTACATAACCATGGTTTAAACATGTTCACTAACCAGGGTGGATAAAAATCAATGTGTTTTTAAAAAATAATAATTAAAAAAATCAGATTTTTTAAAATTTAAATCGGATTTTTTTTTATTTAAATCAGGTTTTTTTAAAAAATAAAATGCTTTTGGAGGAAAAATCTATCTAAAGATAGTTTTCTATTTAAGATGCATTATAGTCCAAAGGTTATTCATCATGAAATAAGGATTCGTTTTTAATTATGTAGCATGAGGCAGAGGCGGAAGCCAAGCTCTCCGACCTGGGTTGCTCTTACCCAGGCAGCAGGCGGCCGGCGGGGAGGCGGCGGCGGCAAGGACGCGCCCGGATTCCCCAGCCGCCTCCTCCTCCGTCTCTTCTGGCTCTAGTACACACTATCGTTTTGGGGTCGTACTTGGGGCGCATGCATGCGCCTTCAGTACGACGTGTGGAAGGTGCATTTGCAAATCTGTGTACACCGAATCAACCCCCTTTACCTCTTAAGTGCGAAGTTTTGAAAAATTCAACGAATAGAGTGCACTTTGGGGAAAGGGAAGTCACAGGATTAAATCGAGTCTTTCTGAGTCGTGATTTAAATCGTGATTTCAATCAAGTTGATTTAAATCAAATCCACCCTGTCCCTAACAGTTTGCTGCAAAAGGGTTAAGGGCCTAACAATGGCTTAGCGTGTTGTCTGAACAGGCCCAATGTGTTCCTAGCTTGCCAGCTCAGCTGTGACGTGGGTCTCCCCAACGAAGACTGCAGCAGCTGCACCTGCTCCAACCACACACTCTTTGGGACCGTGCGGAGTACGGAAGGGAGGGCTCTCACCAATGCCCGGATATCTCTCGCGGAGCGGCCGCTGGCCCTGCTGGCCCGAAGCAACCCGCGGGGGCAATTCACGGTCCGTGGCCTCTGCATCAGAAGCGGCACCAACATAAGTGCATCACTCGAGCGCTTTGCCCAAGGGAGCGCCTCCATTGTCACCAACGACTCGCGGGCATCCCTGGTGGACATCGTGCTCCACAGACTTGGTAAGAGCAAAGAGTGGAGTCAGATTTGGGGGAGATGGAGAAATATGGGGCAGCATAGCTTGTAAGGGGGTGGGGTTTTTCTTTAAAGTATTTTCATCTGGCTCCTTAGCCAAAAAGGCTCCCAAAGCAGGTTAGATATAATTAGTAAAACAAGATAGTCCCTGCCTCTAGGCTTACAATCTAAAAGACATGACACACAAGGACAAAGGAATGAGGAGGGAAGAGGAAAAGAGAGCGCGCGAGAGAGAGAGCACGTTCCATCAGATGGGGGGAATCATGCTTCCCTATCGTCACTTCTCCACCTGTTTTCGTTGCTCATTACTTCCTCTTTCGAAAGAGGAAGTAAACAACATGCACGAGGCCCATTCAGTTGTCCGTTCTAATGGCGCTGCTTCTCCTGCACACAGCAGGAGAGAGCGGCAACTTCCGTGTATAAAATATATATCAGACTTTCTGAGGGGTTTTTTTGTCACGCAAGGAAGGATAGAAGGTGCGAGGGAGGCAGACGATGTCATGAGAGGGACCCACAAAAATCCATGAGTGCAATAAAACGCTCGTCTGATGGAGCTCTGAGCCTTTCAGAAGGGCTGGTGGAATAGTTCCACGTGATCCTCTGTTGCGGTTTTTGTTGTAGCAATAGCATTTGATTTATTAGATACCTTTGTCAAAAAAGACTCAAGGCATCTGATAATAAAGTTAAAGCATACAAAATTCAAAGCAGCTAAAATCCCCTGAAATACCAACCCATAAAACAACGAAAACATCAGTGTGATTAATCTACACGGCCGATTAAATGCAGAGGGAGAGCGCGTTGGGCTTACTTGCAACGGATAATGTCTCGCTACGCCACAGCTTTAAATTATTATTATTGAAGAAAATAATAATGCCAATTTATTTATTTTTTACAACCCCCTGGCAGAGAAACCCTACCTGGTGGCCCACCCTGAATCCAAAATGAGGACGGTTGGACAAAAAGTGCAGCTTTGCTGCAGCGCTGGGGGCACCCCTGAGCCAAAAAAATATTACTGGTGAGTTATGGTGCTCTGGGAGTTTGAGACCAGACCCAGGGGCTGTCTTTTCAGCACCGAGTCGGCGTCGCTCCAGCGGTTTCACTGGTGCTGGGTGGCAGCAGGTGATCCAGATGGAGGGAGGGAGCTCAGGTTTTCCAGTGGCTGTTAGGCGTGCCCTCTATCAACACCAGAAACAAATAAGAGTTACCTTGAGCCAAGACACAGTCAAACAAAGGAAGAGCAAAAAAAGAAAAGAAAAAAGAGCACTCTTCAAATACTTAAAAGGTTGTCACACAGAGGAGGGCCAGGATCTCTTCTCGATCCTCCCAGAGTGCAGGACACGGAATAACAGGCTCAAGTGACAGGAAGCCAGATTCCAGCTGAACATCAGGAAAAACGTCCTGACTGTTAGAGCAGTACGACAATGGAATCAGTTGCCTGGTGAGGTTGTGGGCTCTCCCACACTAGAGGCCTTCAAGAGGCAGCTGGACAGCCATCTGTCAGGGATGCTTTAGGGTGGATTCCTGCATTGAGCAGGGGGTTGGACTCGATGGCCTTGTAGGCCCCTTCCAACTCTGCTATTCTATGATTCTATGAGTTGACTGTAGTCCTAACATTCCAGCCTGGGGGTTTGGGTGGGTGGGAAAATCCACTGCCACCCATCTTGTTCTGGAAAAGAACATTCGAGTAGGAGTTATCATTTCCCCTGTCGCCCAAAGCTACCTGTGTATATATGTGTGTGCGTGTGTGCGCCTTCTTTTGTATCTGGTCACTCTGGCTGTACTAAAGCGCTCCTGCAGCTTTATCTGTTGTGTTGAAAGGGGAATTTCACCAGGTGCTGCCTGCATACAAATGACACCTGCTGAAATTCCCTTGTCAATACAGCTGTTAAAGATACAGGAGCCCTGTCCTGTATTTTAGGACCAACCAAAATTCTACAAAAATGTGCAAGCTTTCGAGTTCTCTATGAAAAGGTTGCTTGGGACAAATACCAACCCAGCAGGGTAGGCTGCTACCACCAGTTACATCCAACTTGGCCTGAGCCAGGAAACTCTTAGACTTTACAGGACAGCCCTAGGGCTTAAGACATAAGGGCCCAAGATGGCACTCTCTGTTTTAAAAACCTTAAACATACCAACATCAGAAGTGCCCTGATGCTGGATCAGACCCAGGGTCCATATAGTCCAGCACTCTGTTCACACAGTGGCCAACCAGCTTTTGACCCACAAGCAGGTCATGGTGCAACAGCACCCTCCTGCCCATGTTCCCCAGCAACTGGGGCACACAGGCTTATTGCCTTGAATACTGGAGATAGCAAACAACCATCAGGGCTAGTAGCCGTGGATAGCCTTTGCCTCCAGGAATTGATCCAACCCCCTTTTAAAGCCATCAAGATTGGTGGCCATCACGACATGTAGTGGCAGTGAGTTCCATAATTTAACTCTGCGCTGTGTGAAGGACTTCCTTCTATTTGTCCTGGATCTCCCACCCATCAGCTTCATGGGATGTCCCCGGGGTCTAGTATTTTGACAGAGGGAGAAAAATGTCTCCCTGTCAACATTCACCATACCAGGCATAATTCTGTACACCTCTATCCTGTCTCCCCTCAGCCTCCTCTTCTCCAAGCTGAACAATCCCAGCTGTTGTAACCTTCCCTCGTAGGGGAGATGCTCCAGCCCCTTCATCATTTTCATTGCCCTTTTCTGCACTTTTCCAGCTCCATAATATCCTTTTTTAGGTGTGGTGACCAGAACTGTACACTGTATTCTAAGTGTGGTCACACCACCGATTTGCATAAGGGCAGTACGACACTGGCCGTTTTATTCTCAATTCCATTCAGTGGGCCGTTTTTAGCGTGCCGCTTCTCCTGCACTCAGCAGGAGATAGTGGCAAGTCCTGTCTCTAAAAATAAATCAGACTTAACCGGGGTCTTTTTTTTGTCATGGGAAGAAGGCTAAAAGGGGCAGGAGAAGCAGACGACATGAATAGGACCCACAAAGATCCATGAGTGCCCAGCGACGAGCGTGCAATAAAACGCTCCTCTGACGGAGCTCGAAGTTGCTCGTTGAAGCTGCAAGGATACAGTAGTCTCAACGTTGCAGTCTGAATGAATTAGTCAGTGGTCGGTGTTGCAGATATCAGGTTCTACCAACCTATGCCTTTTGGTATATTGAAGCAATGACGGATCTCCACTTCTGAGATTTCGAATAAAAACATCTCTTTCCCCTGTTTTCCAGGTATCACAATGGAACGCTCCTGAACCGGAAGGTATACAAGTATAACAGCAGTTTAGTGCTGCGTGACTTGCAGGCACGTCAGTCTGGCGCGTACCACTGCAAAGCCAGCAATGACCACGGCTCTATCAAATCCTCCATCGCCCACTTGACAGTGAGAGGTGAGAGGCTCTGATCATCTCAGCATCAGACATGTTTGGCCTGATTTCCCAAAGTTCCTGATTTCCCAGGAAAAAACTTCCTGACTGTTAGAGCAGTACGACAATGGAACCAGTTACCTAGGGAGGTTGTGGGCTTTCCCACACTAGAGGCCTTCAAGAGGCAGCTGGACAACCATCTGTTAGGGATGCTTTAAGGTGGATTCCTGCATTGAGCAGGGGGTTGGACTCGATGGCCTTGTAGGCCCCTTCCAACTCTGCTATTCTATGATTCTAGGACAAGGTGCAGCTTAGAGTTGGGTCGTGCTATGGACTGGTAGCTTCATCCCACGTACCTGTTTCCTTTGAATTATCCCCTACAGCATTTAGCTGTCATTGTTGTTGCTGCTGCTGCTAGCTAAATCACACCCCAGGTGGCAGTGCTCCTAAGATTCTTTGCATACCAGGAAAAGGGTTTAAGGGGGGAAATGTAAAAAAATCATAAAAAATCAACGGATGGCCCAATCCGATTCAAATTTGGTATGCTTAAAGCTCTCCTTAATATCTATTACTGTGCCAATTTTGGTGTCTTTATCATTGAAACTTACACAGATGTAAGCATGTGTTTAAATTTTCTTTAAACATATCAAATCCTGCTCTTGCGCCCTCAGTGGCCGCTCAGAAAACAACAAATGATTCGCTCCAAAACTAGTAGCAAAATAGGTCGGGTCTTTTGGCTTGATAGCACAATTAAAGCAGGAGGCCTGGGAGTACTTCATAGTCAAAGCAGATTATAAACTGGAAAACTTCAGAGCACTTCACAATAAAAGCAGATTATAAGCTGGAAAACTTCGGAGTCCTTTGCATGCAATTCGCAGGGATTGCACAGTATAACGCTGGTGTGATAAAGCTCTGTGTCAATGGTACACGGGGAAAGGATTAAATTTCCCTTCCCCGTGGCTGTCTCTTAGTGTTGCAGTCCTGGTCCAATGTGAGGCCTTAAAGCTTCATCACACCTAGTCAAATGCGCGACTCGCGTCGCTTCTTCTGTCGCTGCTCCCTCGTGGCTTCCTGAAAACAGGAAGTAATTAGCCCCATTCAGTTCGGTAGGAGAGAGCAGCAACCAGATTTAATGAGGGTTTTTTTGACGGCGCTATAATGGCCAGAAGGGGCGGAAGACGGGCAAGAGGCAGACGGCATCACGTGAGTAATTCGCAAGTGCCTAGTAACGAACGTGCAGTAGAATACTCATTGGCTGGAACTCTTACTTTAATATTAATTAAAAGAGACATGAGATTTGATCACGGATTTCCTATGCCTGTCTAGTTCACCTCTCTTAGCTGACTCCCCATACAATCTGGTGCTGGCTCCTCCTCTTCCTCTAAGGAGGAGGTGTCATCCAGGTCTGATTCCAGGCTGGTTCTGACAGAAAGGTTCTGACGCGGCAGCCATGATGTACTGGAAAATGTTGAACTGTTGGCCCTCATCATGACAGTCCCCGTAGCAACCCCCTCAAAGAGGGTCCAGAAATGCTAGCAGCGGTGTTGATCTATAAATGCCAAGTTCTACATCTAGGAAATAGGAACCAAATGCACAGTTGCAAGATGGGGGATACTTGGCTCAGCAATACTACAAACGAGAAGGATCTTGGAATTGTTGTAGATCGCAAGCTGAATATGAGCCAACAGTGCGATATGGCTGCAAGAAAGGCAAATGGTATTTTGGGTTCCATTATCATAGAATCATAGAATAGCAGAGTTGGAAGGGGCCTACAAGGCCATCGAGTCCAACTCCCTGCTCAATGCAGGAATCCACCCTAAAGCATCCCTGATAGATGGTTGTCTAGCTGCCTCTTAATACTTAATACTTCTTAATACTTCTATTACTTCTACCTAATACTAATACTTCTAATACTAATACTAATACTTCTAATACTTAATACTTCTTAATACTTCTACCTCTTAATACTTCTATTAAGCTATACTGCTTAATAGAAGTATAGCTTCCAAATCACGTGAGGTACTGGTTCCTCTCTATTCGGCCTTGGTTAGGCCTCATCTAGAGTATTGCGTCCAGTTCTGGGCTCCACACTTCATGAAGGATGCAGACAAGCTGGAGCGTGTCCAGAGGAGGGCAACCAGGACGATCAGGGGTCTGGAAACAAAGCCCTATTAAGAGAGACTGAAAGAACTGGGCATGTTTAGCCTGGAGAAGAGAAGGTTGAGGGGAGACATGAGTGCCCTCTTCAAATACTTAAAAGGTGGTCACACAGAGGAGGGCCGGGATCTCTTCTCGATCACCCCAGAGTGCAGGAAACGGAATAAGGGGCTCAAGCGACAGGGAGCCAGATTCCGGCTGGACATCAGGAAAAAATTCCTAGCTGTTAGAGCAGTACGACAATGGAACCAGTGACCTTGGGAGGTCGTGGGCTCTCCCACACTAGAGGCCTTCAAGAGGCAGCTGGACAACCCTCTGTCAGGGATGCTTTAGGGTGGATTCCTGCATTGAGCAGGGGGTTGGACTCGATGGCCTTGTAGGCCCCTTCCAACTCTGCTATTCTATGATTCTGTGTCAACAAATTGGTTTCATCTTCTGAGGAGCAGGGGATGGATTTGGGAACTCCAACTCCGTGGAAGCCTCTCTATCAGGGTATTCCAATCCTTTTAGCTCCGGCCGTGAGCTTCCAGGTTCTTTCAGGGTCGCCAAGAAGACAAAGTAGTCAGACTCACAGGTTTGCTGACAAGGAGACTAATTTATTGGCATATTTTCAGCACATAGAGGCTTATTCCAGTAAAAGTGGACCAGACTGCGAAAGCTTCCTGCACAGAAGGCCCTTCGACCAGTCTGGATCCCCCACCGTTGGGCACAATTATAGCATAAATGAACTTGCCATTGCTGCCAAGTTAAGCAAGTGATGGATTAATAACAAAGCAGCTCTTCTCATCATAAGAATCCATAGCATAAGTCTACATTGTTGTTGATAAACAAGGCATTACTTCGCATTTCTTTGGCACACATAGGTGCATCTCCTTCACCCAGGTGCACTTACTAATTGGATGGATGGGCTGTGATGACATGGCCTCTCGATAGGGCAACTCTGGAATGGCAGCCCGTTAGAGCCTCCAGATACAGTACCAGGCTACTACATAGATAAGACACCTGATGTTCTCATGAGATCACTGTAATTGTGCTTCTGACCCATCTTTCCCATAACGCAAAGGAATGTTGCTGACTGGTACAGAAAGAAATAACAGTTTGCTAGCTTAGAAGCAGAAGCAGCCATTCACCCAGAAGCCTTTGCAGGCAGCCATGGTTTGCAAGCCTCCAGGCCATACAGATAGCGGCTGCTTTGCTGTTTGCCTCATGTCAGGAACCTAGTCCTGTCTGTCATAGAATAGCAGAGTTGGAAGGAGCCTACAAGGCCATCGAGTCCAACCCCCTGCTTGATGCAGGAATCCACCCTAAAGCATCCCCGACAAATGCTTGTCCAGCTGCCTCTTGAAGGCCTCTAGTGTGGGAGAGCCCACAACCTCCCTGGGCAACTGGTTCCATTGTCGTACTGCTCTAACAGCTAGGAATTTTTTCCTGATGTCCAGCCGGAATCTGGCTTCCTGTAACTTGAGCCTGTTATTCCGTGTCCTGCACTCTGGGATGATCGAGAAGAGATCCTGGCCCTCCTCTGTGTGACCACCTTTTAAGTATTTGAAGAGTGCTCTCATGTCTCCCCTCCATCTTCTCTTCTCCAGGCTAAACATGCCCAGTTCTTTCAGTCTCTCCTCCTAGGGCTTTGTTTCCAGACCCCTGATCATCCTGGTTGCCCTCCTCTGAACACGCTCCAGCTTGTCTGCGTCTTTCTTGAATTGTGGAGCCCAGAACTGGACACAATACTCTAGATGAGGCCTAATCAGGGCCGAATAGATTGGAACCAGTACCTCTCGCGATTTGGAAGCTATACTTCTATTAATGCAGCCCAAAATAGCATTTGTCTTTCTTGCAGCCATATCGCACTGTTGGCTCATATTCAGCTTGCGATCTACAACCATTCGAAGATCTTTCTCGTTTGTAGTATTGCAGTTTGTAGTCCTTCACTTCCTCTGCTGATGACCATGACACTCTGCCACATAGCTCCTAACATGTCTCCTATTCTTATCCTGTTTTTCTCTTGCTCCAGACCCAGGGGCTCCAGCCTGTATGGCCCAGCCGGAAGAATACCTTATCAAACTCCCTGATGAGTGTCTGCAAGACGAAACTGGTTCCTACTTCTACAACGTTGGCCACTGTCCCAGTGCCCCCTGTGCCGGGGTTTTTGCAGATGGCCTACAGTGCCAAGACACTGTGGAGCACTGCTGTGGAACGCGTCGCATGGAAGTACGGGAGGTCCACTGCACAGGCTACATTCTGCCCATCAAGGTGGTCACCGAATGTGGGTGTACCTCTTGTACCCAGCCCAAAGTCCTGGTCCGGGGAAAAGCTTCAGCAGCTGATGACAACGAACCCTTGCGTTTCGGTGAGATCTATCTGGGTGCAAAGAAGATCGGCTTCACCGGTTACCAGGGTACTTTCACCATTGAGGTGCCGCCTGACACGCAAAGGCTTGTGGTCAAGTTTGTGGATCGGATGCAGAAATTTGTGGATGCCATCAAGGTCTTCCCATTGGATCAGCGTGGTGGGGCTGTCTACCAGGAGGTCAAACTGATGAGGAAGAAGAAGCCTGTTTACTTGGAAGCGATGGAGACCAACATCATCCCTCTGGGAGAGGTGGCTGGAGAGGACCCTGTCGCGGAGATAGTTATCCCTCCAGGGTCTTTCTTCAGATCCAACGGGCAGGCATACCATGGGACTGTGAAGGCCAGTGTTACGTTTGTGGACCCCCGGGACCTTGCCATGGTGAGCGCTGCCTCCAGCGACCTGAACTTCATCAATGCTGAAGGTGATCTTCTTCCCCTCAGGACTTACGGCATGTTTTCCACGGACTTCTGGGAAGAAGAAACCCGCCAAGGTTTAGAAACAGGCCGCGTGGAGGTGAAAGTGGACGCCCAGTTCATCAAAATGCCGGAACACGTCCAGAAGATGAAGCTCTGGTCCCTCAACCCTGGAACCGGCCTGTGGGAGGAGGAAGCGTCCTTCAAGCTGGTGAAGGGGCGGCGCAATAAGCGTGAAGAGAGGGCCTTTCTTATTGGCAACCTGGAGATCCGTGAGCGGCGCCTGTTTAACCTTGACGTCCCTGAGAACCGCCGCTGCTTTGTCAAAGTCCGAACTTACATCAATGAGAAGTTCAACCCCAGTGAACAGCTAGAGGGAGTTGTCATTACTCTTATTAACCTCGAGCCTAGGCCAGGTTATCCATCCAACCCTCAGGCCTGGGGCCGGTTCGACAGCGTGGTGACGGGTCCCAACGGTGCGTGCTTACCTGCCTTCTGCGATGGTCAGCGGGCTGATGCCTACACAGCCTACGTCACGGCAACCATGGGAGGAGAGGAGTTGGAGGCTGTGCCATCTAGCCCGAAGCCCGACCCCCGTGCTGTGGGGGTTTCCCAGCCTTACCTCAACAAGCTCGGCTACCGACGAACCGACCATGAGGACCCTGCCCTCAAAAAGACGGCTTTCAAAATCAACCTCGCCAAACCCAACCAGAACAACATTGATGAGACCAACGGGCCGATTTACCCCTATCGGAGCCTGAAGGACTGCGAAGAGGCGCCCATCTCAGCCAACCATTTCCGGTTCTACCGCGTCGAAGTGGATAAGTACGAGTATAATGTTGTGCCTTTTAAGGAGAGCGACCTGACAACCTGGACGGGGGACTACCTGTCCTGGTGGCCCAACCCACAAGAATTCCGGGCCTGCTATATCAAGGTGAAAATCGCTGGGCCTCATGAATACATGGTGCGGTCACGAAATCTGGGTAGCAGCCATCCAAGGACCCAAGGTCAACTTTATGGCCTAAGGGACTCCCGTAGCGTCCAAGACCGGGAACTCCATAACACTTCGGCGGCTTGCGTTGAATTCAAATGCAGCGGGATGTTGTTTGACCAAGGAATGGTGGACAGGACTTCAGTGTCCATCATCCCCCAAGGAAGTTGCCATCGTACTGCTGTCAACAGGTACCTGAGTGAGTACCTGGGCCGCCACCCGCCTGTGGTGGAGAACAACGCCACATCCGCTTTCGCTATGTTGGCACCAGTGGATCCGCTGGGTCACAACTACGGCATCTACACCGTGACAGACCAGAACCCGCGCCTTGCCAAGGAGATTGCCATTGGGCGCTGCTTTGATGGCACCTCGGATGGATTCTCGCGCGAGATGAAATCCGACAGGGGCACAGCGGTGACTTTCACCTGCCAGGAAAAGCCGGTGGGGAGAAAGAGTTTCTTCCAACGCCTGCTGGAATCCCCAGCACAGACGCTGACGGAGATCCGGCGTGAGATGGGCAGCAATGAACAACTACGGGGGCCTTCCCAAGTTGTGTCTTACCCGTCAGGGCTGCGGACCATGTTCGCCACGCCGGCCCGTCGGACCGCCAGCCGCCGAAGGAGGGTGGGGGCTTCCCAGGTCTGACAGTGAGCCGTGCGGAAAATCATTTGGCCACCACCACGCTCCCCAAACCCTCTGCAGCTCCTAACGTTGAGCACAAGGCTGGGGAGGGTCTCCGTGTGGCATCTTTGATCACCCCACCTCCAGACTGTAAAACCTTCCGGACAATAAGGCGCAATCTACCAATCCCCTGGCACCTTCATATTTACCAGGGGTGCAGAACCTCAGGTCCCCCAGATGGCCCTGCCCCTTCCCCCTGGCTCCGCCCCCTTCCCCCTAACTACCGATCCTTTAAAGGGCTTCTTGGCTTTTGTGCAGTTTTTTCATGATTCTTGGGGACTGTCTTGACGATAGGGAGGCTCTTCTGTGCACCCAGAGGCAGCGCAGGGGCGTTCCGGCAGGCATTCGGCTCATTGGCTCGCCCCCTCTCTGGGCGGATGGCAACCAATCGGGGGTCGCCATCCGCCCAGCCACCTGTCCATCATGACCCTGGAGTGCGTCGACGGACGGCGATGTGCCGTCCTTGCTGCAATCTAGACAAAAAAGTTGGGGTAAGTCCCCAATCTTTTTAGCTTTGGCGCCTCGAGGGGAAGCCCCAGAATACCTGCGCGGTGGCTTCTGCATCATATAATCGACGCTGCACCACCGCGCACCCACCCCGGGGCTTTCATCCTGTATAGACAGCCCCCACGAGATTGACATGCTTTTCTTATGGTTTCGTTACTGGCACTAAGGGCTTTTATCTAAAATGTGCTGGTATTTTGCCACACCCCTTTTGCTCTTGGCCACGCCCACCAGTGGAACATGGTCCCCAAAAGCTTCTCCAGGATGGAATTTGGCCCCTGGGCTGAAAAGGATTCTGCACCCCTGACACATACCTTTCCATCCCCTTGTAATTCCTTCTCCTATAGCAGGTCTGAATCTTCCACGTTCTCACAGTACCACCATTACACCACCTCCTCTACTAGCCCAAATACTACTCTTTACCTTTCTAGGGAACAAAGGCCTGTTCTGTTCTCTGGTTCCGTCTACCTTGCATGGCACTCGTACTTAATTCCAGTTTAACTCGGACTATTTATACAATTAATTTCCAAATTGGTGCGTGCACAATTTCCTGGATTTTTCCCCCGTATTCTTTTTCATCTACGTTACTAATGTGTAGATGTACATGAATATGGCACTCAAAAAGCAAAATCATTTTACATCTGATTGCATCAAGCTTCTTTTTATGTGGTGAGCTACTGGTATGTACACTGAACACTGCTAAAACACCACGAAAAAAGAATCAGTTGCAGCAAATGCTTTTTTTGCAGTGTTGCACAGAGCGGTAAAGCAGCAGTTTCTGCAGCTGAAACTCTCCCCACGGCCTGAGTTCGATCCCAGCGGAAGCTGGTTTCAGGCAGCCGTGTCGGGTCGACTCAGCCTTCCATCCTCCCGAGGTCGGTAAAATGAGTACCCAGTTAGCTGGGGGAAAGGGAATAACGGCCAGGGAAGGCAACGGCAAACCACCCCGCTATAAGGCCTGCCAAGAAAATGTCAGCGAAAGCTGGCGTTCCTCCAAGAGTCAGTAATGACTCTGCTTGCACGAGAGGTTCCTTTCCTTTCCCTTTCATAAATGCATATATTCACTGGTAATGTTGTTGAGGGGACGGACCATGAAGGAACTAAAAGCTGTGGCACATGGGCAATCATGCGCCCTGTATAAAATTTGGAAACTAAAAATAAAACACTGAAGGAAAGGTAACCTAGTACATTGGTTGCTCTTCTGGAACAATAATGGATAATTATTCAGAACTCCAAATTTCAGGGAGAAATTGAGATTATAAGAATTTAGGAAGATAATTCACACAGGGGGGCAGAAATTAGGGTGTGGATGGGTGCATTGGGAGAGGTATTTTGTGTTTGTTTTTCTCCTACATATAGAACTGAAATAATATTATTAGGCAGGATCTCGCATTTGGGATTTGCATATAAAAATGTATACTTTGCAAATCTATTTGTTTGGATTTTGAAATGGAAAATCCCAATTTCAAATTTTTTAGGTTTTGAGGGGTTTTTTAGGTTCTTGAGGGTGAAGACCAATTTTTGGGTTCCTGATGACCAACAAAATCGATCCACAGGGTCTGCTCTGGAAGTACCATGAACGTCTCTGTAGGGTCAAGCTCCGGAGATTTAAAAACTGGCAACAAGTGTGGCGGAACCCGAAAGGGCGGGTCCCCGTGGTTCGCTGAGTGGTGGTCACAGACTCTCAAGACACAATTTCTCTCACTTTAGAAGGTTTATTACGAGCAGCGCGCTGCAAGGTGACAGTCCCAGAAGACCTGAGAAACTGCCCGATAATTTCAGGAAAGGCTAACATATTTATAGGGTCAGTTTCCCCCAGATACAATGGCAGAACCTTCCCACCAATCATACTACAGTTCTGCAATACAATAACCAATGAGAAGCAAGGCATTTAGACATGCACAGAGTGTAAGTACTTCTCTGACTAGAATAAAATACATAAATGGGTATTGCAATAGTTACAGGAATCAAATCACCATCTGTTTCCTTTTGCGGTTAGCTTGCCTTGAAAACAGAATCATAGAATAGCAGAGTTGGAAGGGGCCTACAAGGCCATCGAGTCCAACCCCCTGCTCAATGAAGGAATCCACCCTAAAGCATCCCTGACAGATGGTTGTCCAGCTGCCTCTTGAAGGCCTCTAATGTGGGAGAGCCCACCACCTCCCTAGGTCACTGGTTCCATTGTCGTACTGCTCTAACAGTCAGGAAGTTTTTCCTGATGTCCAGCCGTAATCTGGCTTCCTCTCACTTGAGCCTGTTATTCCGTGTCCTGCACTCTGGGAGGATTGAGAAGAGATCCTGGCCCTCCTCTGTGTGACAACCTTTTAAGTCCTTGAAGAGTGCTATCATCTCTCCCCTCAATCTTCTCTTCTCCAGGCTAAACATGCCCAGTTCTTTACTCCACCCTCTAGCTGCCGGTGTTGACACCGTCTTGTGACATGGTTTCAACATCAGCTGAGTTGTGAAAGCAATTGCAGCCTTAATAATATGTTTTGATTAAGCAGGAAGCCATGAACTTTATGATTTATAGAGCTAATGATTTATAGAGCCATTTTCCTATACCTGTGGGTATGGGTAAAAGAACCACCCAGCTTGATTTCCTCGATACAAGCAGACGGTTCTGCAACTTTAAAGCAGAAGTTACTTTTACTGTTGTGTTATTGGTTTGTCCCTGCAAATAATGTCTAGAAACTTCTGCCTCTCCCAATTCCAGGAGCACTTTTTCACTACGTTTCGTTTTTTTTAAAATGCATACGGTCACAAATGAACAAAAATAAGCATAATATTCATGTCACACTTTTAAAAATTCAAAAGAAGTGGAGAAGTCAGCTGAAGTCCGGGGGGGGGGGGGGGGCGGGAGAAGATTGATGCCTGAGCCAGCTTTCCATTTTCTGAAGTGCACAGCGACGGGGAAATCACGGTTCCCTACCGTCACTTCTCCGCCCCCACTCCTGTCCCACAATACTTCCTCTTTCTTTCTGGAAGTAAACAAAGACTACGTGGGCCATTCAGGGGCCGTTTTCATCGCGCTTTTTCTGCACACAGCAGGAAATGGTAGCACATTCTGTGTGTTCCCCGCCCCCCCCCCCGAAAAAAGTCAGATTTTGGGGGGTCTATTTTGTGACGGAAAAAGGGCAAGAAGGAGCGGAAGGTGCGCGGGAGGCCGACAGCGTCGTCTAAAGGACGCGCGAAAAACTGTGAGTCGGTTGTAGCGAGCATGCGATTAAACGCTCATCTCATGAACCCCATTAATTCTGTTGCATGAACTGCTGTGAGTTCTCTTTTATATTACATCTGTCTTCACCTGAACGCCTTATACAAGACATCTGCCCCTTCCCTCTAAGTTAAATTTCAGCCTTTGCTATGGTGATTTTGTGCACGAATGAATATCACGAAGAGAAAAGAAAAACATAAAACGTCTCTGTTATTGAACACCAAATCTTTCCAGAAATTAGGGAGCGTGTTTCATAGAATTTTTAAAATTAATTCCTGAATGGCCAGATGAAATGCCCCACAGATTTTAGTTCCTTCATCTTATTTGCATCTTTGCAACCACAGCACTTTCCACATGTGCAAACCCCCCCCCCATATTGATGCATCTGGATGAACGATTACTTCAAGATTATCATAGAATCATAGAATAGTAGAGTTGGAAGGGTCCTATAAGGCCATCAAGTCCAACCCCCTGCTCAATGCAGGAATCTACCCTAAAGCATCCCTGACAGATGGTTGCCCAGCTGCCTCTCGAAGGCCTCCCTAGGTAATTGGTTCCATTATCATACTGCTCTAACTGTCAGGAAGTTTTTCCTGATGTCCTGTCAGAATCTGACTTCTTGTCACTTGAGCCTGTGATTTCGTGTCCTGCACTCTGGGAGGATCGAGAAGAGATCCTGGCCCTCCTCTGTGTGACCACCTTTCAAGTATTAGAAGAGTGCTCTCATGTCTCCCCTCAATCTTCTCTTCTCCAGGCTAAACATGCCCAGTTCTTTCAGTCTCTCTTCATAGGGCTTTGTTTCCAGACCTCTGATCATCCTGGTTGCCCTCCTCTGAACACGCTCCAGCTTCTCTGCGTCCTTCTTGAAATGTGGTGCCCAGAACTGGATGTATTTTTGTGTGGTGTTCTGCAGTCTTGCACATTGGTAAAAAACCACATGAAGAGAACTTTCATACAGCCCTGTTATTCCATTGCATCCAGGTTGCCTTGCTCTGGCAGTTCCTCTCTGTTTGGTCAATGCCTGCTCTCTGTTCACGTTGCCAGCACAATTCACCAGCCTATGATAGATTTTAGGACTGGAATGGGGCTGCTGCATCATATGTAGGTGTTGTGTTTCTCTAAAAACTCCTGCTTTTGTTGGGAGGCAAATGACGAGGCCTGCTAGGTAATCCACAAAGCTTTTATTAAGCAGCAAACATCTCTTCCACCTGAAGAGAGTCTAATCTCTTGGAAACGTCCCCCGAGGCAAAACTATGCAAACTAAGCAAGACAATTGTCCACTCAAGAAGAATAGAAAGCCACTTCCCAAATGCCCATACCTTCAGGGAGCCTGGTGCGGAGGCAGGTTCTGGTGTAATCGAACTGACTTTCTCACACCTTCCTTCCACCCAGTGCGTTTGAGCTTCCAGCAGATCCTAGCATCAGCTAGCTTGTCGGGACGCCCTTCTCTGGAAGAAACCTTACTTCCCACTGAGTGTGTAGGATTTGGCCTTGAGAAGATAAGCTCTGGAGAGGGCTGGTGGATCGCCCATGATAACTTTCTCCCCCACTGGTACAGGCTGGCTGGTGTCTGGTGCTGCCTCCTCTAGTTCTGAATCTGAGTCTGATTGATTACCTGAAACACCTCCAAAAAACGAGCAGTAGGGTTAGCCTTGACAATAGGAGCAACACATGGTGAGATGTTTCTTCTCACTTGGCAACATTATTTTGGAGGTTGGGAAAAGGAATGGAGGAGTATAAGATGAGTGAGGGGGGTGTTTTGCCAGGGCGGTATGTGTTTTGTTTTCTAAACAGATTTTGTTTTGTTTTGCTGTGGCATATAAACCAGTTTAGATATATATTATTTATTGCAAAATATACAATGGTGTTTTTCACCACTCTTGGTGGTCTTGTATTTCATTTCATTTCTCTCTCTCAAGGGGTTGGATCCAGGATTTGTATTTCTCAAGAAGAAGGGTTTCACTCACAGAACGTCAGTCTGGGAGATTTGAGGGGATTCCCTCCCCGCTACACACGCCACAGCTCATCCCATTCAGCAGAGTCAGCTGGCTATGTAGCATTTTTCAGGGAGCTGGTGTTGTCTTTCTCAAAACCTCCCACCTTCTTGGGAGATAATAACGAGGCCTGCTAAGTAATTCACAAAGCTTTATTCAAGCAATAAACGTCTCTTCCCACCTGAAGAGAGTCTAATCTCTAGGAACTTTTCCCTAGGTAAAACTATGCAAACTAAGCAAGACAATTGTCCTTTCAAAAAGAATGGAAAGCCCTTTCCCAAGACACGTTAACTTCAGAGAGACTAGTTCTGAAGCAGCTTCTGATGGGACGCCAGCCGGGCAGACTTTCTCTCACCTTCCTTTAGCTCCGCCCATTTTAGTCTGCGGCGTACTCTAGGATTCGCTAACCTCTCTGTGCTCTCCCCTTCTGAAGAATGTTGGCTTCCCACTGATTGTGTATGATTTGCCCTTGAGGAGATAAGCTCTGGAGAGGGTTCACCACCAACTGGTGAAGAGCCCGTGAGAGCTTTCTCCTCCACTGGTCCAGGCTGGCCTGAGTCTGGCGCCGACTCCTCTACTTCAGAGTCTGATTCTGATTGATCACCTGAAACACCTTCTTCCAACCCAGGGGGAGCAGGGCTAGACATGACAGATGGAAAGGGTGCCATGGGAAGGAACGGGTGGGGAACGCCACTTCTGCCAACACAGTTGATTCCATTTAAACCTCGGGCCTCAATCTGCCCCCAGGACTCCCGCAGCCTCAGTGCGAAGCAAGGTCATCCCTGGCAGACGGGGGTGACCTCAGAGTAAAGCAAAAACGCATGGTAAGTCAGCGACTTTTTAAGTGCGCTGTTTCAGGGGAAAAGCCCATGGTTGGGTGCAAATTGGCAGCTGTGTCGTATAAACTAGGTAGCGCCACTGCACAGCTTCCATGGGGTATACTGGGTGTGTAGACAACACACACACACACCCGAGACACAAAGCAGGAAAGCATAGAGGGAGCAATTGCAGACCTGTAGCAAATGTGCTCTTCTTCAGTTCAGTGAAGGAAGAAAAAAAGGAGTCCTGGACGACCGTTCTATGCACAAGGGGCAGCCAAGGAGAGAGGAAGGTCTGGAATGATCAGGGGTCTGGAAACAAAGCCCTATGAAGAGAGACTGAAAGAACTGGGCATGTTGAGCCTGGAGAAGAGAAGATTGAGGGGAGACATGATAGCACTCTTCAAATACTTGAAAGGTGGTCACACAGAGGAGGGCCAGGATCTCAATCCTCCCAGAGTGCAGGACACGGAATAACGGGCTCAAGTTAAAGGAAGCCAGATTCCAGCTGGACATCAGGAAAAAACTTCCTGACTGTTAGAGCAGTACGACAATGGAACCAGTGACCTAGGGAGGTGGTGGGCTCTCCCACACTAGAGGCCTTCAAGAGGCAGCTGGACAACCATCTGTCAGGGATGCTTTAGGGTGGATTCCTGCATTGAGCAGGGGGTTGGACTCGATGGCCTTGTAGGCCCCTTCCAACTCTGCTATTCTATGATTCTATGATTCTATGAAGCAGGAGAGCTGGGAAGGTGTTCCAGGTATAAGGGCAGCCAGGGAGAGTGAGCAGATACGGGTAAGGGAGCAGGAGGTCTTTGGACCTGAGGGGGAGTTCAGGGCATAAGAGAAAAGTGGGGAGAAGTGATGGACAGGGACGTCTTAGCAGCTCAGGGTGGTAACATTAGGGAGCAAAGCTCTAATTGATTACAGCACCTTAAGGAACAGGAATGCAGAACTAAATCCAGACTGTGGTCCCGTTCAGAAGACACCTTAAACCATGGCTTTAACCATGATGGTTAAGCCAGAAAGCTGGGCTGTGTTCAGAAGACACTTTAAACCACAGCTTTAACCATGTTGAATAAAGCAAAAAGCCTTATTCTCCATGGTTAAAGCCATGGTTTAAGGTGTCTTCTGAACACAGCCTGGCTTTCTGGCTTAACCACCGTGGTTGAAGCCATGGTTTAAGGTGTCTTCTGAATGGGCCCTGTGTGTGGTCCCAGTCCAGTTCTCCAGGGTCCTGACCATGGTTTATTGGGTGGATTCCCGGGTTTTGTGCAGTTTATTCCCCATCCTAAAACGTCAAAATGCCTCTCTTAAGGGTGAGTTATTGGCAGCAAGCTAAAATAGGCTGGCATTTTTTTACCCAACCTCATTTGCTTTTAGCCCCACCCACCAATGGAACGTGGCCCCTGTGGACTTCTCCCAAAAATCTAATTCAACCCTTGGATTCAATACCTCTGTTGCAGTAGATAGACTTCAACCCCAAAAACACTTTTCTTTTTTAACATGGGACAGCCCAACGATGGTGTTATTTGAACATGAGCTGTGTTCAATACAGCTTCTGGGGGAAAACACACCAGCAAATTTAAGATTTCCCCACAGCCGCTCTTGAATTCAGGTAGGCAAGTTGGCCTGAGGTTCTTTCCCTCCATGCTGGATCTTGGTTTCCTTTTTCTTCAGAGAATGTGTTGGAGGCGGTTTTTAGAACGTGAGCGAGGGTGACCTGAAGGCGTGGAAGAAAGATGTTTTTGGCCAGGAAAGGGAGTGGAAATTCTTGACGGCTGCCTTTGCCTCTCGGCCACGTGACCACAACTCTCTTGAGCTTCACACGTCCATAAGAAAAATGCAACTGCAGGGCAATTATTCACGCCAAGCTATGAAACATTATATATATTATGGATCAGGAGGGCTTGGATGAAGCCCTTGAAAAACCCGAATGTCTCCAAGAAGGCAGGAAACGCTTTCCTCAACAGCCCCATGCTCCTGGCAAAACAAATTTTAAAAGCTGCAGTGTTCTAATATCCAGACGGTAGGTTAGGGTGACCATATGAAAAGGAGGACAGGGCTCCTGTATCTTTAACAGTTGCATAGAAAAGGGCATTTCAGCAGGTGTCATCTGTATACATGGGGAACCTGGTGAAATTCCCTCTTCATCACAATAGTTAAAGCTACAGGAGCCCTGCCCTCTTTTAAATCTGGTCACTCTAGTATAGCAAGTGCAAAAGCAAGGAAAACCCCATGGGGGAGTAAAAAGAAGCCAAAGGCAAAGGTAGAACCAGGCAATCTTCAAAACGGAATATTTACAAAAGTTTATTTACAGTGCCAAGGTGCCGCCTACGCATTTCGAATGCAAACTGCGCTCTTCATCAGGGCTGTTACAGAGTTCGTTAAGTTATCTGCAGAACGGTAAATATTCCGTTTTGAAGATTGCCTGGTTCTACCTTTGCCTTTGGCTTCTTTTCACTCTAGTATAGCTCCTGCAGCTTTAACTGCTGTGATGAAGAGGAATTGAATAAGGTGCTGCATGCATACAAATGACACCTGCTGAAATCCCCCTTTCTATACGACTGTTAAAGATACAGGAGTCCTGTCCTCCTTTCCATGTGGTCACCCTAGTGTCGTGTGCCCCAGAGGAAACTGAAGGGCAGAGGAGGACACATTCACAACGATCCACAGCAATGTTCATCTTGAGTTGCTGGCCTTGTTGCATAGAGTAGATGCCCAACGTGTGAGCCTCGTAACAACTGATTTTCCTAATGCAAGAATATTAGGAGGCCTCAGAGCTGCCCCAGCTGGGCTCTTCTTCACCCACAGGTGCATCTACCATCAACAACTCTGTGGGAAAGATGACAAGAGAGAGGGGGACGTTGATGAGGATGCGAGGGGGCATAGCTCAGTGACAGAGCCCCTGCGTTGCCTACAGGGGGTCCCAAGTGCAATCCTTGGCATCTCCAGGGAGGGCTCTGGAGAACTGCTGCTACCAGTCAGTGCTGACATTACTGCGTTGACATTGATGGCCTGACATAAAGCATCATCACATAGGGGGAAATAGCATTTCATAGAATCATAGAATAGTACAGTTGGAAGGGGCATATAAGGCCATCAAGTGCAGGAATCCACCCTAAAGCATCCCTGACAGATGGTTGTCCAGCTGCCTCTTGAAGGCCTCTAGTGTGGGAGAACCCACAACCTCACTAGGTAACTGATTCCATTGTCGTACTGCTCTAACAGTCAGGAAGTTTTTCCTGATATCCAGCCGGAATCTGGCTTCTTGTAACTTGAGCCTGTTATTCCGTGTCCTGCACTCTGGGATGATTGAGAAGAGATCCTGGCCCTCCTCTGTGTGACAACCTTTCAAGTATTTGAAGAGTGCTATCATGGCTCCCCTCAATCTTCTCTTCTCCAGGCTAAACAGGCCCTGTTCTTTCAGTCTCTCTTCATAGGGCTTTGTTTCCAGACCCCTGATCATCCTGGTTGCCCTCCTCTGAACACGCTCCAGCTCGTCTGCCTCCTTCTTGAATTGTGGAGCCCAGAACTGGACGCAATACTCTAGATGAGGCCTAACCAGGGCCGAATAGAGAGGACCCAGTACCTCACGTGATTTGGAAGCTATACTTCTATTAATGCAGCCCAAAACAGCATTTGCCTTTCTTGCAGCCATATCGCACTGTTGGCTCATATTCAGCTTGCGATCTACAACAATTCCAAGATCCTTCTCGTTTGTAGTATTGCTGAGGAGCCAAGTATCCCCCATCTTGTAACTGTGCCTTTGGTTTCTATTTCCTAGATGTAGAACTTGGCATTTATCCCTATTAAATTTCATTCTGTTGTTTTCAGCCCAGCACTCCAGCCTATCAAGATCCCTTTGAAGTTTGTTTCTGTCTTCCAGGGTATTCGCTATCCCACCCAATTTTATGTCATCTGCAAATTTGATAAGCATTCCTTGCACCTCCTTGTCCAAATCATTAATAAATTTCCTTACCATGGCTTTTCTGTCTCTGTTTCTGTCTCTCATTACTTCTGCTTTCTTCCCCTGCAGGAAAGAGGAAGTAAACAAAGACCACATGGTCCATTCAGGGGGGCATTTTTATCATGCCGCCGTTTTTCCTGCACTCAACAGGAGATCACGGCACATTCCATTTTTTTTAAAGAAGTCTGATTAAAAGGGGTCTTCTTCTGACTTGAGTCATGAGGACTGGTTCTGACGTAGGCATGGCAAATCCATTTTACAACCTGCCTATGGGAATAACCAGCCTTCCCCAACCTGGCAGCCTCCAGATGTGTTAGGCCTCATCTACACCAAGCAGGATATTGCACTATGAAAGCAGTATATAAAAGGCAGGAGCCGCACCAAGCAGGATATAGTGGTATGAAAGCAGTTTATGGTATGTGTCAATGGGCCCCAATAGTTGACAATGCACTTCAATATCACTGTAATACTCCTGCCTTTTATATACCGCTTTCATACTACAATATCCTGCTTGGTGTAGATGAGGCCTATTGTCATGTCTAACCCTACTCCCCCTGTTTTGGGAGAAGGTGTTTCAGGTAATCAATCAGAATCAGATTCAGAACTAGAAGACGCAGCGCCAGACACCAGCCAGCCTGGACCAGTGGGGGAGGAAGCTCACACAGGCGATTCCCCAGCTGGAAGTCAGCCCTCTCCAGAGCTTATCTCCTCAAGGCCAAATCCTACACACTCGGTGGGAAGTGAGCCTTCTTCCAGAGGAGAGCGTCCCGACAAGCTAGCTGATGCTAGGGTTCGCTGGAAGCTCAAACGCACGGGGCGGAAGGAAGGTGTGAGAAAGTCAGTTCGATTACGCCAAAACCTGCCTCAGCACCAGGCGCTCTGAAGTTATGGGCATTTGGGAAGTGGCTTCCTATTCCTCTTGAGCAGACAATTGTCTTGCTTAATTTGCATAGTTTTGCCTAGGGGGATGTTTCCAAGAGGTTAGACTCTATTCAGGTTGAAGAGACGTTTGTTGCTTAATAAAAGCTTTGTGGATTACTTAGCAAACCTCGTCATTTGCCTCCCATCAAATAGCAGGAGTTTTCTGAGAAACACAACACTTATGTCTACAATTCCAAATATCCCCCAGCCAGGTTGTGGGCAGCTGGGGGTTGTTGGGAATTGTAGACAGCGAGGTGGACCCATTCCACCAACATTTTTTTCCTCCCAGGAACTTTGGTAATAAGAACTGACATACCACCAAAGGAACGTGTCTTCTTGCCCTAGCCCAGCTTCAACTGGGGGTCAGGATTTACAAGCGTCCTGTGGTTTAGCTCCCCTCCACGCCTCTCTCATTCACTTTGTTTATCTGCCCTGTTTTCCGGCTGCAGTGCCGATGATGATGAGAAACGCAGGCCCAGAGAAGAGGGCAGGAGATATCTAGGCTCCTCCAGACAGCCTCAGCTGCTTGTCATTAGTGCCTGATGCTTCCAGAAGATCATAAAAATAGACCCAACCCAACCACCCATTCCATTCCACCTCCTCCATCGCACTTGCCAAATTGTATCCGCTGTCTGCTATTACCCCTGGGTGAAACCCAAGACAAACGAACAAGATGCTGGCTGCCTGTCTTTGGCTCTCCTTGCTTGCATCCTCAGGTGCCACCAAAGAGCTAACTTTTGCCGGACTTCTGAGATTGGCAAGAGAGACGTTTTTTGCCTTTTCTAGAGCAGAGAACCGGCTCGATGGGAAATGACAGGGAGACAGGGAAGGGGTTGAAAACGTGGCGCTGAGAGATGGATGGCTACTTCCAGCAAGTAACTGCAGGGGTCCAGCGATGGAAGGCATGGGGGCCACTTATGCATCACCAGGAAAAAAAAAGGACACCACTTTCCATTTCATTTATATGGATGGATGCAAATTGAGAAATCATGATGATAATTTAAGGCGGAGATGCAGAACCTCAGGCCTGGAGGCCAAACCTAGCCCACCTGGGGTCCCCCAGATGGCCACACACCCTTTTCCCTGGCTTTTGTGCAGTATTTTTTTAAATGGCCGGAATGCTTAGGTACTGGCAGCAAGAGCGTTAAACTACACTATAAGCTCCATCACACCAGCGTTATAGTCTGCTGTCCAGGTGAATTGCATGCAAAGGACTCAGATGAGGTTGACCATGTCCTGCTGTGATTGTGGTTCTCCTCCTCCCTCTTAGCGACGTATTTTGGCACGCGGAAAGTCCAGTTCTTCCGGTAATGCGAAAGCACCCCGCTCAAACTTCCATTTTCGCCGCATTCTTTTTGACTTTGGCCCCACCCAAATGGATTTTGGGCGCCAAGTCCTAAGAGGTGTGGGTGAAAGAGCTAGGTATGCCTAGAGAAGAGAAGATTAAGGGGAGGCATGATAGTAGTCTTCAGGTGCCTGGAGTGCTGTCACGCAAAGGATTAGCAGATTTGTTCTCTGTTGCTCCAGAGGGCAGAACTAGAAGCAAAACGAGAAAATGGTAGTGGCTCAGGTGGGCTCTCTTTTGCATTTAAGCAGAGGCTTGGCTGGCCATCTGTTAGGTAAGCTGTAGCTGCTCTTGCGCTGAGCTGGGGTTAGACTAGATGTCCTCCAAGTGACCTATAAGCTCTATGTAACTTTTCTTTTTTTCAGGTTTTAATGCTTTATTTATTTCAACAACAAAAAATATACAACATACTGCTATACAACCTATTCATTATACACTGTCAATTATTTCAACTATTCAACAACAGCAAAAAAAACCTCAGCATAACACACCTATTAATATCTAAGAATAAATTAAGTAAATTTTGTATCAAATAAATAAAATTTTCATAACACTACACAAAACATCCCAAAATAAATTAAATGTAAACTGAACTATATAGATTAGATAGTACATAAGATCAGAATATCACATATCTCCCAAGCAATGTTTTATTATATAGTAAAACAAGAATATATATTAATTTCTCTATCATAATTATTTTTCCAATAATCAATAAAAGGTTTCCACTCCTCTATAAATTTAGGGATCTGTTGTCTGCCATCTCTTAACCTCACTACTTCACTAATTTTCAATAATTGTATGATTTGCCACACTTTAGTAAACCATTCTTTAATAACAATTGGTTTTCTATTTTTCCAGTTCTTGGCTATTATCATCTTTGCTGCTGTTAACAAATTTGATAACACTAGTTGATGAATTTTTAAGATTTCAGATTGAAAGAGCTCCAACAACATTGTTTTGGGATTAAAACATAGATTATAACTTAGGGTGACCATATGAAAAGGAGGCAGGGCTCCTGTATCTTTAACAGTTGCATAGAAAAGGGAATTTCAGCAGGTGTCATTTGTATATATGGAGAACTGGGTGAAATTCCCTCTTCATCACAACAGTTAAAGCTGCAGGTGCCCTGTCCTCTTTTAAATCTAGTCACTTATAGCTCCTGCAGCTTTAACTGTGGTGATGAAGAGGGGATTTCACCAGGTTCTCCATCTATACAAATGACACCCGCTGAAATTCCCTTTTCAATACAACTGTTAAAGATACAGGAGCCCTGTCCTCCTTTTCATAGGGTTACCCTATTATAACCTCTTATTTTAAGACTTTCCCTCCCAACTTGTTTCCAAAAATCCTGGATTTTTGGACAAGTCCACCACATATGCATATAATCAGCCAAGGGCATCCCACATTTCCTGTATATTTTGTTTAACCTACTAGGCGTTAGATACCAACAATAAATTAGTTTATAATAATTGTCAGTTCTATGTTTCCAAGATTGTAGAGAGCTCTGCACAACCCATGAACTGCCCCAGTTGAAACACATATCTCTGCTCAGGTATTTGATCTGCTGGAGGAGTGTTGTTCACTTGAGTCTGTTATTCCGTGTCCTGCACTCTAGGAGGATCGAGAAGAGATCCTGGCCCTCCTCTGTGTGACAACCTTTCAAGTATTTGAAGAGTGCTCTCATGTCTCCCCTCCATCTTCTCTTCTCCAGCTAAACAGGCCTAGTTCTTTCAGTCTCTTTTCATAGGGCTTTGTTTCCAGACCCCTGATCACAATCCTCCTCCTCCTCGCCATGTTATCCTCACAACAACAACCCTGTGAGGTAGGTTGGGCTGAGAGTCTGTGACTCGCCCAAATCACCCAGTGAGCATCCATGGGCGAGTGGGGACTAGAACCCGGATCTCACAATTCCCAGTCCGACACTTTAGCCACTAAACCACAATGGATCTCCACTTTGCTACTGTTTTGTGGTAGGGTGACCATATGAAAAGGAGGACAGGGCTCCTGTATCTTTAACAGTTACATAGAAAAGGGAATTTCAGCAGGTGTCATGTGTATATATGGAGAACCTGGGGAAATTCCTTCTTCATCACCACAGTTAAAGCTGCAGGAGCTATACTAGAGTGACCAGATTTAAAAGAGGGCAGGACATCTGCAGCTTTAAATGTTGTGATGAAGAGGAAATTTCACCAGGTTCCCCATATATATGAATGACACCTGCTGAAATTCCCTTTTCAATACAACTGTTAAAGATACAGGAGCCCTGTCCTCCTTTTCATATGGTCACCCTATTTTGTGGTGTTGCCATTTCTTAACCTAGCTAGCGATGTGAGGTTTGGGGCGGAAACTCAAATAGGAAAATCTTTCACTGCCCTAGGTCAATTGACATTACATATTTAAGAAAACTTGTAATAAAAAGTATGTCATGTTAATTTTATGTGCAATAGGAACCTTTTAAAAATTCCCAACAGCTAAAAGTAGTTGAATTGAAATATTTGATTTGTGTGGAGGAGAATCAAGATAGCACATTCAGGCTGTAATCCTATATGCACTTATCTGGGAGTAAGTTCCATTGAAATCAATAAAACTTACTTCTGAGTAGACATGCATGCGATTGTCCTGACTGGTATGAATTTGTCTGAATATAACATTTAAACCAAAGTTGTCCTTGGATATCTTGTTTATTGGTATGCTTGAAAATATTTAAAGACTGGTGTGCACTTCCCTTAATTCCTTGCATGAATGAAATGAAAGCACTGAAAACTTAACGTATTTTGCTCAATTTTTAAAAAGTTAATTACAATGTTGATTTTTTATTTTTTTTAGATTTGGCTAGTATGGTAAATGTTCCAGTTGCCCAATGAGATTTGACTTGTATTGATTCATAATGCTGCTGATAAATTTATGAAACAATGCATTTCTTAAAATTGATTTTTTTCCCCCAGGGAAAAATACAGCAGTGGAAAAATGTCTTTCCTACGTCACTAGATATGCTAGAGGAATTTTAGCTACAAATTCTCATATTCATAAAGGGGCCCGCATTGATGCTCTCAGTGGTAGCTGTTAAAATAGAACCAGCGTACCATCATGCCAAAGCCAGACAGTAAACCTCCTGTCCCTCACCTCTGGACAAACAATCAAATAAGGGAAAACAAAGAACTCCTTCAACACAAAATGAGCTGCGAAAAGTTGAACCTGATCCGTTTTCATTCTTGTCCAGAAGGAAGTGACTTGTGTTTTTTGCGTGTGCGCAAAACAGCTTGTGACTTGGCTCCCTTTGCTAGAACGCGAAGCTTTTAGTGGAAGAGAGCTAATAAAAATTCATATCCATTTGAAATCCATCTGATCTCAGAAATTCCAGAGGACAGCTTTGGACACATGGGGTTGGCGTTTTCAACGTGATTCATAGAACCACAGAGCTGGAAGGGTCCATTTAGGCCACGTCCACTCCACCCAACCCCCGGCTCAGCACAAGAACCTAGTTTAAAGCATCCCTGACAGAGGGTTGTCCAGCTGCCTCTTGAAGGCCTCTAGTGTGGGAGAGCCCACAACCTCCCTAGGTAACGGGTTCCATTGTCGTACTGCTCTAACAGTCAGGAAGTTTTTCCTGATGTCCAGCCGGAATCTGGCTTCCTTTAACTTGAGCCCGTTATTCTGTGTCCTGCACTCTGGGAGGATCGAGAAGAGATCCTGGCCCTCCTCTGTGTGACAACCTTTTAAGTATTTGAAGAGTGCTCTCATGTCTCCCCTCAATCTTCTCTTCTCCAGGCTAAACATGCCCAGTTCCTTCAGTCTCTCTTCATAGGGCTTTGTTTCCAGACCCCTGATCATCCTGGTTGCCCTCCTCTGAACACACTCCAGCTTGTCTGCATCCTTCTTGAATTGTGGAGCCCAGAACTGGACGCAATACTCTAGATGAGGCCTAACCAGGGCTGAATAGAGAGGAACCTGTACCTCACATGATTTGGAAGCTATACTTCTATTAATGCAGCCCAAAATAGCATTGGCCTTTCTTGCAGCCATATCGCACTGTTGGCTCATATTCAGCTTGCAGTCTACAACAATTCCAAGATCCTTCTCGTTTGTAGCATTGCTGAGTCAAGTATCCCCCATCTTGTAACTGTGCCTTTGGTTTCTATTTCCTAAATGTAGAACTTCGCATTTATCCCTGTTAAATTTCATTCTGTTGTTTTCAGCCCAGCACTCCAGCCTATCAAGATCACTATATTAACTATATTATACTCAGTTAAATATATTCAATTTCTATTTCCTAAATGTAGAACTTGGCATTTATCCCTGTTAAATTTCACCCTGTTGTTTTCAGCCCAGCACTCTAGCCTATCAAGATCCCTTTGAAGTTTGTTTCTGTCTTCCAGGGTATTCGCTATCCCACCCAATTTTGTGTCATCTGCAAATTTGAGAAGCGTTCCCTGCACCTCCTCGTCCAAATCATTCCTCCCTTGCCTCCGGATCTTGCCCTCCCCTTTAGGCCTGGTTTTTCCATGGTCCCGAGACAGCGGAACGTGTGGCCAGGCGCTGTGGTTCCTCACAAAGACTCGGGACCCGCACATGAAGCGCAGTGCTCCCATTGCGGCTGGGTTGTGGGGAGCAGGGGAAGTAATTTTTTTTTTAAAAAAACCCTTACCTTTTGCGCATGAGCGTTCATGCGCTGCTAGCCCTTTAACTGTAAAGAAAAATGGCGGGCACAACGCCTCTCCGTCTGAGGTCATCGTGTGCCGTGTGTAAACAGAGGGGGGATCTCATGATAAAACCATCACGAGATCTTCACCCCTCTGCTGCGGACTAAGAGGTAGGTCTAGCTAAGGCCTTAGTCTTTAGTGGGGTCTGCCTAGCTATTGTGGGGCTTTTCTGCAAAGCGGCAACTTTAAAAAGTCGGGGAGTTGAGCTGATCTTAAAAAAAGAAATTGAGAAAAGGGAAAATAAATTAATAAAAGGGTTAATGAGTGAAATATATAGAATATTAGTCGAAAAGAGGGAGACAGAAAGTACTGGCAAGATGGTTTGGGAAACTGACTTGAAGGAACAAATAGGGCAACAGAGCTGGGAAGGAATATGGAAACAAAGAGTGTTGAGAAATATGTCTGTGAGGATAAAAGAAAATTACTATAAGATTGTATGGAGGTGGTACCTAACCCCGGTGAGATTAAATAAAATAAATAAGTTGAATTCAGCAAATTGCTGGAGAGGTTGTAAAAAAAAAAGGAACATATTTACATATGTGGTGGGAATGCGAATTTGTACAAAAATTATGGGAAATGGTGTTTAATGAGATAAAAGAAATTTTAGGAATGGTGATTGAAGAGACAACTATAGTGGCATTGTTATCATTATATGGAGAATTAAATTGTAGTAAAGAGGCAAAAGAATTGATAATGAATTTGTTAACAGCAGCAAGGTTAATGATATCTAGGAACTGGAAGGTTCAAGGGGATTATCATATAGAAGATTGGTATAAAGAAATATGGGATATTGCTATTAATGACAAATTAACATGTAATATAAAAGTTAGACGAGGAATGATAAAAACGAATGATTTTGAGGGAATAGGGAAACAGTTCCTAGAATTTGTCTTATCAAAGGGAAAGCACCTCCAGAAGAAGCAATGAGATTTTGGAAACAGGAATGAGATCCCGTGGTGGGGGGTGCACTTTTATGTTAAGTATGATTATGTTAACAGAATAAGCTAGAATATATGTTATCAAATGTTATCTAACAATTTATGTATTATGCAGTATTGTTTTTATTGTATTGATGTACGTTGAAGTATTTTTTATTTTTTTTAAAAAAAAAAAAAGTCGGGGACTTACTCTGACTTTTCTCCCCAGAGCGAGGCGAGTTCTTCTCCCAGGGGGCTCGTCCACACGGGCACTTTGTCCCTGGATTGTTTTGGAGTGGCGGCACGTGATCTACATGACACCGACGCTACTCCAAATCAATGCAGGGGCAAAGCCCCGAAGCTCCGCACTAAAGGTCGGGAATTTACCCCGACTTTTTTAGATTGGAGCAAGTCTCCGCACCTCTGCAGAACCTTGTTAAGGAAAAATTAAAAAATATATATTTCAGTTTAAATGTTTTATTATTTTCTAATACACAAACAAACATTACAAAACATAAAATCAAACATCAGCAGAGAAATCATAAAAAACATACACAATTAAGATGGACTTCCGATTCCCTCCACAGCAAAGAATGTGTAAAGATATTTCCTCTTACTCTATAATTAAAAGGAATTTCTTTCTTTCATTTTCACATTTTCTTCTAATTCATTGAATCCACAGATGAACAAGTTGTTGTTTTTCTAGTCCCTGCAAAAAGTCTATGAAAGGTTTCCATTCAGTTATAAACCTAGAAAAAAAAAAAATTTAAAGGGTGGGGCTGGAAATCCTGCCAGGGAGGGGGCACTCCGTTCCTCCCCCCTTGCTCCCCCCCCCGGTTATTTATTTTATTTATTACATTTATATACCGCCCCATAGCCGAAGCTCTCTGGGCAGTTCACAAAGGTTAAAACAGTAAACATTAAAAAGTATACAAAATTTAAAAACCACCAGAAACATAAAAACAACAGTATAAAAACATCAGTATCCATTTAAAAACCAAAGTTCTGGGATCCGTTAGAAAACAAACTTAGCGTTGTTAAATGCTGTTAAATGCCCGGGAGAAGAGAAAAGTCTTGACCTGGCGCTGAAAAGATAACAATGTTGGCGCCAGGCGAGCCTCATCGGGGAGATCATTCTACAGTCGGGGGGCCACCGCCGAAAAGGCCCACTCCCTTGTTGCCATCCTCTGAGCTTCCTTCGGGGTAGGCACTCGGAGGAGGACCTTAGATGTTGAGTGCAGTGTACGGGTAGGTTCATGTCGGGAGAGGTGTTCCATCAGCCAAGATCCTTTGCATTTACAGCTAACCCCAAAAAAACCCACGTCAGCCCCATTTTCCCATTAAAACTCCCCACTAACCAGCACGGATGCTCCCAGGCACCAGTGGACCAGCCTCATGAGTGCTCGGGGGGAGGGGGGCATGGCAGCTGGAAACCCTCAGTTGCACTCCTTCCCTTGTAGATGCTGGGAATGAGCTGTGCCCCAGCTCACGCCGCCGGGAGCAGCATTATCAAAGTCGTATAGGTGAGTCTTGCTACCTGATATGCTCTGAACTAAGAGGTAGGCAATATGTCTGTTGCCTGTCTGTGTGGCCCCCATCAGGTTCCTGCTGCTGCCTCCCCCCAAAATACAGCAGAATGGGGCTTGCCACCGCTGTTTGGTGGGCTTTAGGGAACCTGATGAAACAAGGCAGAATCACAGTTTCTGTAAAGGCTGGAGATTTGCTTGCAAAGCCTGTGACCCACCGTTGAGTTCCCTAAATGCATCCTTCTAGCTGAATCTGGTCTCCACTGATTAGAGCAGTTCTCCAGGGTTTCAGAGCAGACTGGATGTTGCACCACCAGACTGAAACTTTTTTTTTTTTATGCCTCAGGCCCCATCCCTTCCTACAAAGCTATTTAAACTATAAATACCCAGTTGCACATTTAAAGTTTAAATGCCTTTAAATCGCTCTTATCTCCAATTGCTGATGGGAGATAAGAGCGATTTAAAGGCATTTAAACTTTTGCTGATGGGAGATAAGAATGGAGTTTTCCTGCTTACGGCTGAAGAAAGTCTCCTTTCTCTGATCTTTCCTTTTTGGATGAATTCCTGGAGGTGAAGGCTATCCATGGCTACTAGCCCTGATGGTTGTGTGCCATCTCCAGTATTCGAGGCAATAAGCCTGTGTGCACTAGTTGCTGGGGAACATGGGTGGGAGAGTGCTGTTGCACCATGTCCTGCTTGTTCATCCCTGGCCGATGGCTGGTTGGCCACTGTGTGAACTAGATGGACCCTTGGTCTGATCCAGCAGGGGTCTTATGCTCTTAAAATAAAAATTAGGAGGGGCAGAGAGCCTGGTGGGTACTACAATGTAGACCCCCCAAGGCTATCCCAACCTAGGCAAACCTGGTCCGCGCATACAGTTGTGTTGAGCTTCAACATTTTGCACTATGCCTCTGATTGCCACCCTTGGCCACAGTCTGCAATAGCATTCAGCCAAGATCCCTGACTCTAAAGCCATAGCAGACTGCATGTCTTGACTGTGTTCAACTGTGTCAAGCAAGACAACGTGCAAATTCCACTCACAGTTGGTTTTTAGATGTTCTTTTCAAGATGTGTATAAATCAGGTCCTGGACTTCATCTTGAGACCTCTCCGGAGGCGTATCGTTTTGTAACCGCAAGGCTGGTTCAGGGAGTAAGAGACGTTCTCAATTTCTTTTCAAGATTCCTCAGCCTCTTAAATCATCCCAATATTTGTATAATATTAATAACAATATGCTTAAAACACTCAAGCGGCCCATTCTGTAAGGGTCTATTTGTTTTTTTAAAAAATTCAAAGGCTGATCAAAGCACATTTTTGGTGTCTAGGTGGGAAAGCCATCAAGGTCTTCCTGCCTTAAAATCCTTATGTGCTTGTGTTGAGTTGGGGTTCTGGTTCTGCCAGGTCCAAGTCATCAATCAAGTTCTTTGGGTTATCAAGATGGTACAAGCTACTTGTGCAAAAAGATGGCAGTTTATGGACGTAAAATGGATGCAGAATCTATACATGCCAAAGCAGGTCCACCGGGCTGGTTGTGAGGCTCCTCCTGGAGTGAAGCCAAAGAATGAAGCTTGTACATTAGGTTTTATAGGCTCTCCTGCTAGATCCCTGCCTCTCTTTCAGGAGCTGACAGCTCCCTCCAACCCCATCTCAGAAGAAACAGGGGAAGGTCCTTATAGAATCATAGAATAGCAGAGTTGGAAGGGGCCTACAAGGCCATCGAGTCCAACCCCCTGCTCAATGCAGGAATCCATCTTAAAGCATCCCTGACAGAGGGTTGTCCAGCTGCCTCTTGAAGGCCTCTAGGGTGGGAGAGCCCACCACCTCCCTAGGTAACGGGTTCCATTGTCGTACTGCTCTAACAGTCAGGAAGTTTTTCCTGATGTCCAGCTGGAATCTAGCTTCCTTTAACTTGAACCCGTTATTCCGTGTCCTGCACTCTGGGAGGATTGAGAAGAGATCCCGGCCCTCCTCTGTGTGACAACCTTTTAAGTATTTGAAGAGTGCTCTCATGTCTCCCCTCAATCTTCTCTTCTCCAGGCTAAACATGCCCATTCTTTCAGTCTCTCTTCATAGGGCTTTGTTTCCAGACCCCTGATCATCCTGGTTGCCCTCCTCTCTGAACACGCTCCAGCTTGTCTGTGTCCTTCTTGAATTGTGGAGCCCAGAACTGGACGCAATACTCTAGATGAGGCCTAACTAGGGCCGAATAGAGAACAAAAGCTTGTGTCGAGGGCTGAATTTCAATAGATCGCAGCGAGGGAGCTGCTCTGCTACGTACGAACCCCTGACCCAGGTTCTCAAAGCATCTAACCTGGAAAACTAATTAACCTGGTTTGGAGTGAAAACCTCCCAGCTCATCCCGAGATAAGTCTTTATGAAAAAGGGCTGATATAACTATGAGAACCCCATCCAGGGAATGAGGCCTGCTCTTTTAAAGCCTGCTAAAATCTACTCACTGTGTTAGGTTCCACAGGTCTCTTAGCAGCATTTTGGAACTCTGTGAAGTCCATATTTCTGCTCACTAACAAACCCACTACAGTGCTTTTTCGGAATACATTTGGCACGGATTTCTTTGATGATAATAATACTCAGCGAGGAAGATTCTGAAGCAAACTGAGGTCATATTTGTCGTGCTGAAGTGCTTGGTTTTCCCCATCATTCCCCAATGGCCAATTGGCGTATAACAACATTTAGAGCAGTGGTTCCTAATTGGGGGTCCGTGGACCCCAGGGGGTCCACATAACCCACCCAGGGGATCCGTGGCATCATTCACCTATTAGACTTGCAAGATCCGCATTTTAATAAAGGAAAATACGCCGTTTGCTTCGTTCACCGTCAAAGCTTTGTTTGCTTCGATAGTGACGTCATGCGTGAAAATACCTGCGTGATTTAGCGACTAGCTTCAGAGATTCCTTCCCTGCACCTAATCCTGAAAACTCACGGAGAAGGAATCCTTTTGAATGTGTTGATGTACAACTAACAACTCTCTCTGCGGAAGAGCGAGATGCACTTGTTGACGTGACTTGTGATGGTTCTTTGAAATCATTTTTCAAAGAATATAGACTGGACCAATTCTGGGTGAAGGTTTTTCCTGGTTATTATAAGAAGTTAGGTGAAAAAGCTTTGAAACATCTAGTTCCCTTTTGTTCCACATATCTTTGTGAACAAACATTTCCAACATTGTGTTATATGAAGAACAAGCCTAGAAATCGGCTCGATGTTGATCCAGATTTGAGATTAAAAGTAGGAAATATGTAACCGGATGTGGAAGGGATTGTTTAGGACAAAAAGAGGCATGATTTCTCCCATCACATTTAGGTTTAGTAGCTGCTAGACAGGTCACAATTTGTTCAATTGTAAACTAGACCTTAGTAAAATTAAATTTGGCTTTATATTCCTAGCTTCATGTGGCGCAGAGCAGTAAAGCAGCAGTTTCTGCAGCTGAAACTCTCCCCATGGCCTGAGTTCGATCCCAGCGGAAGCTGGTTTCAGGCAGCCGGCTCTGGTCGACTCAGCCTTCCATCCTCCTGAGGTCGGTAAAATGAGTACCCAGTTAGCTGGGGGAAAGGTAGTAATGGCCGGGGAAGGCAACGGCAAACCACCCCACTATAAGGCCTGCCAAGAAAATGTCAGCAAAAGCTGGCGTTCCTCCAAGAGTCAGTAATGACTCAGTGCTTGCACGAGAGGTTCCTTTCCTTTCCTTTCCTTATATTCCTATCTAAATCATTGTCATTTTTGCGTGATAATGTCACAAATATCACAAATTTTATGGTCTGTTTTTTAGTATCCCTAAAATCCTTTGCTTATTAGGGGCTACCCCTTATTTTCTCCAAAAAATTGCTTCGCACAGGTAACTACCATAGAGATAACAAAATTTTCAAAAGGAGGGGGTCCATGGCTTGGCATTTGAAAAACAAGGGGTCCGCAGCACTTAGCTAATTGGGAATCACTGATTTAGAGGACCACAAGTTACAGAGGAAGCTGCCTTACACTAACTCAGCCTCTTGGTCCGTTTAGCTCAGTATTATCAACACGAACTATCGCTCTCCAGGGTTTCAGGGCTTGTCTATATGGCTTGTTTACCCCGACCTAAATGCACATATTTGCGTTTCAGGACACGTGATGCAGCCATCCATTCTCCGAAGCGCCGGGATTTTAACGCGATAATGCACATATTTGCATTTGCGATTTACCGCGACTTTTGGATCATGTCCGAGTTTGCACCACGTTATGGTTATGTGTCTTTGGGGGGGGGGGGGTAAATCACATTTTGACATGTGAACAGAGCTTTGAGGGTAGGACAACACGATTGGCCAATTTCCCACCTATTGGGTGCCTCGTTCATTCATGCCGTTTTTAGTTTGAGTTCTCTGATTCTGCTGCCTCGTTCCTTCCCCGCCCCGCTCCTGGTTTGAATGTTATATGAATCTGTGAATATAATCTGTTATATGAATTATAGCTTCCGTTGTCTCTCCTCCGTAGCATCGTATATGCGTATGTGCGCATGAATAACTGCACTACAAAAAAAATCAGGAGATATATCGCTGTTGCTGCTGCAGTGTGACGCTCTTTACCTAGATTCGAATCAACAAAAATTCGGGTTTATATTTAATGAGGAGCAATCCTGTGGTTGTATAGACGGGGGCTCAGTCAGAGGGCTTTCCAGGCTCAAATCAAGGAGCCTGTCACTCTTTTGGCAAAGGCTTGTCTAACAGCCAGCAGAAAGAATGAAATTAGATCTGCAAATAGTTAATATTGAATCCATTATAGGAGTAAGCTCCATTAAATGTAATAGGCATTACTTTCAAGTAAACACGCTTAGGATTGGATTCCATGGCTAGCTGCAATCCTAAACACTCTTTGTAGGAAACAACTTTCATGGAACACGGTGGGCTAAACCTCTGGGTAAACTTGCTTAGGATCAGGTTGCAAGCAAGATCTACAATACATGAGCAGATGGTACGTTCTCATCAAAATGCAAACTGAACAAAATTCTCTCCCATTCCTATCTCTTTGGTGAAAGCCACATAGTTTGCCTTGCAAAGTAAAGTAGAAAACCAGCTCAGCTTTAAACCAAGGCTGCCAATACGGACCATGATAAATCGTCTTTTCCTTTCACCACCAGGTGGCAAGAAAGTGCACTCAAACCATCACCAGGTCTCCTAGTAAACTCTGTAAAGCCACCCAGCCTTACAGAGAAGACTTCTCCCAGAGTTTTTTTTTTTAAAGCAAATTTTCCAGCTGCACAAATGCCCTGCGAGACACCCCGCCCAAGCCAAACACAAAGGGATCTTGATAGGCTGGAGTGCTGGGCTGAAAACAACAGAATGAAATTTAATAGGGTTAAATGCTAAGTTCTACATTTAGGAAATAGAAAACAAATGCACAGTTACAAGATGGGGGATACTTGGCTCAGCAATACTACAAACGAGAAAGATCTTGGAATGGTTGTAGATCACAAGCTGAATATAATCCAACAGTGCGATATGGCTGCTAGAAAGGCAAATGCTATTTTGGGCTGCATTAATAAAAGTATAGCTTTCAAATCGCATGAGGTACTGGTTCCTCTCTATTCAGCCCTGGTTAGGCCTCATCTAGAGTATTGCGTCTGTGGGGAGGAAATCATGGTCAAGCCATAGCCTGCCATTATCTATATGGTAGGTGTGGGGACGTCTGGCAGCGCAGACAGGTTGTGGGAGGGGAGCTGAGGCTGGCTTGGGTCAGCTTAGCAAGGAGTGAGCAGTCTAATACGGTGCCTGATTTTTTTAATTTTATTTTTACTAATTTCTCCCTTTTTGTAAATATTCCGCTTTGATCCTTAGAGAGAAAGAGAGATTGTCGTTCTTCGGAGTTAGGCGTGGCGGGGGTGGAGGGGGGGAAGACTCAATCAGGCTCCGCGAAGGGCAGCCGTAATGCGCGACGCGGTTAAGGAAGGACCTCTCCTCAGAGAAGCCGGAAGTCGCGAAGGGGGCAGGCCTAGCGCGACCATGGGCTCCAGGTCTCGGTCCAGGGAACGGTGTCGGAGGAGAAGCCGGTCCGGATCCGAGGAGAGAGCGAATCGGAGGAGGAGAAGGGAGCGGGAAGGGAGGTATGGGGGAAAGGATGGCCGGGAGGAGACGGGGCGGGACGCGGGACCATAGAGTGGCCCAGGACCATAGAGTTGCCATAGAGAGGCTCCCCCTGTGGGTGGGTTCTCTCCCCCCCCCATAGGAGGGGACTTCATAGGGGAGGAGGTGGGCTAAAATGGGGGGGGGGTGTAACGACCCTCAAGGCCCTGTTTGCTCTGTTAGCTTTGGACAAACCCTGGAGCAAGTTTTAAGTAGTAATTGTTGGGGAGTAAGAGTGCCTCTAAGCATACGCAGAGGGCATTTAAAGCAATGGAGAGAGAGAGAGAGAGACTCACAAGGGAGTGGGAATATATTTCAAGTATTTATTAGGGTGACCCTATGAAAAGGAGGGCAGGGCTCCTGTATCTTTAACAGTTGCATTAAAAAGGATATTTCAGCAGGTGCCATTTGTATATATGGAGAACCTGGTGAAATTCCCACTTCATCACAACAGTTAAAGCTGCAGGAGCCCTGCCCTCCTTTTCATATGGTCATCCTAGGTTAAGCAGCATGGTTTAGTTAGGCTGACCATATGAAAAGGAGGACAGGGGAATTTCACCAGGTTCCCCGTATATACAAATGACACCTGCTGAAATTCCCTTTTCTATGCAACTGTTAAAGATACAGGAGCCCTGTCCTCCTTTCCATGTGGTCACCCTAGTGTCGTGTGCCCTGGAGGAAACTGAAGGGCAGAGGAGGGCACATTAATGACGATCCACAGCACTGTTCATCTTAAGTTGCTGGCCTTGTTTCATGGAGTAGATGTAGGGTGACCCTATGGAAAGGAGGACAGGGCTCCTGTATCTTTAACAGTTGCATAGAAAAGGGAATTTCAGCAGGTGTCATTTGTATATATGGAGAACCTGGTGAAATTCCCTCTTCATCACAACCGTTAAAGCTGCCCTCTTTTGAATCTGGTCACTTTAGTATAGCTCCTGCAGCTTGAACTGCTGTGATGAAGAGGGAATTTAACTAGGTTCCCCATATATACAAATGACAACTGCTGAAATTCCCTTTTCTATGCCATTGTTAAAGATACAGGAGCCCTCTCCTCCTTTTCATAGGGTCACCCTATAAATTTGAAACGGTTTCCAGATGAGTAGCAGAAAACACATGCTGGAGATGCGAGGTCTTTTGTCATCTTGGGGGAACGCTTTGCTGTGGTAAATGGAGAGTGTTCAAGAGTTTTCAATAGGATTTATTTATTTATTTATTATTTATTTATTGCATTTCTAAACCTCCCAATAGCCGGAACTCTCTGGGCGGTTCACAAAAATTAAAACCATTCAAAATATAAACCTCTCATCCAACGCCTCCTCCTGTATGTACCTGCCCGGACCTTAAGATCATCTACAGGGGCCCTTCTCTGTGAGCCCCTGCCAAAGGAAGTGAGGCAGGTGGCTACTAGAAGGAGGGCTTTCTCCGCTGTGGCACCCCGGTTGTGGAATGAGCTCCCCAGAGAGGTCCGCCTGGCACCTACATTGTACTGCTTTCGTCGCCAGCTGAAGACCTTTTTATTCACTCAGTATTTTAACACTTAATTTTAACTTAAATTTAAATTACATTGTTTTAACTCTGTATTTTAACCTTATATCAATTTTGCTGCGTGGTTTTTATCCTGGTTGTGCTTTTTCTACTGTATTTTGGATTTGTGCTTTTAACCTGTCGGTTGTTTTATGATGGTTTTAGTTTTTGTGAACCGCCCAGAGAGCTTCGGCTAGTGGGCGGTATAAAAATGTAATCAATCAATCAATAAATGTTTGGCTCAGCTCTTGAGCGCCTTTTCTCAGGCCGATTGATGGGATTGTAAGCTAAAATCCTTTTCTTTTTCCAGTTCGGAAGAAGACAGCCGGAGATGGAAGAAAAAGAGAGAGAAAAGTGGGGAGCACTACCGCAGAAGGCACAAGAAACACTCCTCGCGCTCCCGGGACTGTTCCCCGTGTTCAGATTCTTCTCTAGAAAAACGAGGCCGCAGCAGCGAGAGGAGGGGGAAGCGGAACCGGAAGCGTTCCGAATCCAGGTCTTCCGTGTCCTCGGTGTCCTCACCTTCACCATCCCGTTCCCAGAGCTCCAGGGAGGATGTGGGTGAGCAGCTAAGCCTCCAGGAACGTCTGAAGCTGAAAGACGACAAAAAACAGCAGCGGGAGATGATGAAGGCCCTGGAGACCCCGGAGGAGAAGCGGGCCCGTCGCCTGGCCAAGAAGGAGGCCAAGGAACGGAAGAAGCGTGAGAAGATGGGATGGGGGGAAGAGTATATGGGTTACACCAACACCGACAATCCATTTGGAGACAACAACCTGCTGGGTGCTTTCATCTGGAGCAAGGTGAGTCTAGAACCACTTTCATCTGGAGCAAGGTGAGTCTAGAACCACTTTCATCTGGAGCAAGGTGAGTCTAGAACCACTTTCATCTGGAGCAAGGTGAGTCAAGAACCACTTTCATCTGGAGCAAGGTGAGTCTAGAACCACTTTCATCTGGAGCAAGGTGAGTCTAGAACCACTGGCCCCGTTCAGACAACCCGCTAAACCAGGCTGCTTTGCCACAAAATGGTTCAGGGGAAGCATTGACTTTAATACATTCCATTAACCATTTTGTGGTTCAGCAGCCTGGTTTAGCGGGTTGTCTGAACGGGGCCACTGTTGGCAATCCAAGGTAACTAATGTGGTTTATTATTTTATTTATTTATTTGTTTGTTTGTTTGTTTATTTAGAATATTTATATTATTATTATTATTATTATTTATTTATATAGCACCATCAATGTACATGGTGCTGTACAGAGTAAAACAGTAAATAGCAAGACTCTGCCGCATAGGCTTACAATCTAATAAAATCCTAGTAAAACAATAAGGAGGGGAAGAGAATGCAAACAGGCACAGGGTAGGGTAAGCAGGCACAGGGTAGGGTAAAACTAACAGTATAAAGTCTGCACAGCATCAAGTTTTAAAAGCTTTAGGAAAAAGAAAAGTTTTTAGCTGAGCTTTAAAAGCTGCGGTTGAACTTGTAGTTCTCAAATGTTCTGGAAGAGCGTTCCAGGCGTAAGGGGCAGCGGAAGAAAATGGACGGAGCTGAGCAAGGGAAGTAGAGGCCCTTGGGCAGGCGAGAAACATGGCATCATGTTTATACCGCTCCCCATTGAAAAATTTCGGAGCGGTGCACAAGGTAAAATGAAAATAAAAACAGAATAAAAACAGTTAAAACAAAATTTTAAAAGAAGCAAAAACAGTAATCCAAGGCTGCATGTTAAAGAAAGGCTTCTTGGAATAAAGATGTTTTCAGGGGGCGCCGAAAGGAGTACAAGGTTGGCGCCTGCCTGACCTCCAGAGGCAGGGAGTTCCACAGGAGGGGGGCCACCACGCTGAAGGCTCTTCCCCTGGTGGATTCCAATCGGAGGATGGTTCTAGGTGGAACCACCAGGAGCAGGCCCTCGGATGACCACAGTGACCAGGCAGGTTGGTAAGGGGGAAGGCGCTCTCGCAGGTTTAGTGGTTAGATCCCAGCGTTCCCAAACCTGGCACCCTGCAGATGGGTTGGAACATAACTTTCGCCATCCCCAGCTAACGTGCTATATAGGACAATGGGAGTTGGACAACCACCTGTCAGGGATGCTTTAAGGTGGATTCCTGCATTGAGCAGGGGGTTGGACTGGATGGCCTTAGAGGCCCTTTTCCAACTCTACTGTTCTGTGATTCTGTGGAAGGGGCCTCTAAGGCCATCGAGTCCAACCCCCCGCTCAATGTAGGAATCCACCTTAAAGCATACCTGACAGATGGTTGTCCGGCTGCCACTTGAGTAAGGCTGCAATCCTTCAGCCGCTTACTTGGGAGTAAGCCCCATTGAGCGTAATGAGACTTACTTCTGAGTGGACATTATAGTAAAACTCATCTATTGGATTTAATTTATTTTTTTAGTTGGGTTGCAGTCCCGTGACGGGTGGGGTTTTTTTTGGAGAGGGGCGATTAAAAAAAATCCATGGAGATGCATTTGATGGAAGTCTTTCTGGAGAGATGTGTGTTACGTGGCTCTAAGTCTCACTTTATTGTTATTTTGGCGGGCTGTTGCTTGCTTTTAGGCTCTGGAAAAAAAGGGGATTGGTCACTTGGAGGAGAAAGAACTGAAAGACCGTAACAAACGGATCCAAGAGGAAAACCGCCTGGAGTTGCAGAAGGTAAGAGTGGAAAAGAAGAGGGGGATGGAGGCCTTCTGTCCTGGGTGTGTGTGGCTGTTTTAGTCTTAGGGCCAGTTGTTTTAAGCGGTATGATGGGAGACATCTCAGTGGGGTACCGCAGGGCTCAGTCCTGGGCCCGGTGCTCTTCAACATTTTTATTATTTATTTATTATTATTTATTTATTTATTACATTTCTATACCGCCCAATAGCCGGAGCCCTCTGGGCGGTTCACAAAAGTTAAAAACATTCAAAGTATAAAACAATAGTATAAAACCATAATATAAAATACAATATAAAATCTCAACCAGATAAAAACAGCAGCAATGCAGAATTACAAATTTAAAACACCAAGTTAAAAATTATTTATAGACTGTTAAAATGCTGGGAGTATATAAAGGTCTTCACCTGGCATCTAAAAGCATATAATGTAGGTGCCACGCGAACCTCCTTAGGGAGCTCATTCCACAGCCGGGGTGCCACAGCAGAGAAGGCCCTCCTCCTGGTAGCCACCTGCGTCACTTCCTTTGGCAGGGGCTTGCGGAGAAGGACGACATATTAATGATTCGGATGAGGAGGTGCAGGGAACGCTTATCAAATTTGCAGATGACACAAAATTGGGTGGGATAGCGAATACCCTGGAAGACAGAAACAAACTTCAAAGTGACCTTGATAGGTTGGAGTGCTGGGCTGAAAACAACAGAATGAGATTTAATAGAGATAAATGCCAAGTTCTACATCTAGGAAATAGAAACCAAATGCACAGTTACAAGATGGGGGATACTTGGCTCAGCAATACTACAAACGAGAAGGATCTTGGAATGGTTGTAGATCACAAGCTGAATATAATCCAACAGTGCGATATGGCTGCTAGAAAGGCAAATGCTATTTTGGGCTGCATTAATAAAAGTATAGCTTTCAAATCGCATGAGGTACTGGTTCCTCTCTATTCAGCCCTGGTTAGGCCTCATCTAGAGTATTGCGTCCAGTTCTGGGCTCCACACTTCAAGAAGGATGCAGACAAGCTGGAGGGGGTTCAGAGGAGGGCAACCAGGATGATCAGGGGTCTGGAAACAAAGCCCTATGAAGAGAGACTGAAAGAACTGGGCATGTTTAGCCTGGAGAAGAGAAGATTGAGGGGAGACATGCTAGCACTCTTCAAATACTTAAAAGGTTGTCACACAGAGGAGGGCCAGGATCTCTTCTCGATCCTCCCAGAGTGCAGGACACGGAATAACGGGTTCAAGTTGAAGGGAGCCAGATTCCAGCTGGACATCAGGAAAAACTTCCTGACTGTTAGAGCAGTACGACAATGGAACCAGTGACGTAGGGAGGTTGTGGGCTCTCCCACACTAGAGACCTTCAAGAGGCAACTGGACAACCATCTGTCAAGGATGCTTTAGGGTGGATTCCTGCATTGAGCAGGGGGTTGGACTCGATGACCTTATAGGCCCCTTCCAACTCTGCTATTCTATGATTCTATGAGGAAGTGCTGTTGTTTCTTCTGAGGATGTTACCCTATAAGTATCTTAGCTTTGCCTGCAACTAGTGGGCAGTCCTTCAGATCCTCTAGGGCAGTCTTCCTCAACCTGGGGCGCTCCAGATGTGTTGGACTGCATCTCCCAGAATGCCCCAGCCAACTGGCTGGGGCATTCTGGGAGTTGTAGTCCAACACATCTGGTGCGCCCCAGGATGAGGAAGGCTGCTCTAGGGTTTGCCACCTTGCAGCACTGCAGGCTGCTCGTAATAAAACTTTTCCAAGGTGAGAGGAATTGTGTCTTGAGCGTCTTTGACCGCCACTCAGCGAACCAAGGGAACCTGCCCTTTTGGGTTCCTCCACGTCCCTCACCTCAGGCTCATAAAGTGGTGGCGCTTAGCTTGAGCAGGGAGTGTCCGCGGACAGGCCTGTTGTCACGAGCCTGTGTCGTGGCACTCTCCTGCCCGCATATGTTTTGTGAACCGCCCAGAGAGCTTCGGCTATTGGGCGGTGTAGAAATGCAATCCACAAATAGTACAGCCGGTGGGTCTTGCTTCCCTATCTCATCAGTGAGCTGAATTTGTCCCGTGGGGGCAACCCAAAGTCGGCTCAGGTTCTGAGCTTCTGCGGCGATGGGGGCCGTCTCCCTCCGCTCCGTGCTTCTCGTGTGACCCTGCCGCCCCTCTCGTGTTCCCCCAGGTGAAGCAGCTGCGCTTGGAGCGGGAGCGGGAGAAGGCCATGCGGGAGCAGGAGCTGGAGATGCTGCAGCGGGAGAAAGAGGCGGAGCATTTCAAGACGTGGGAGGAGCAAGAGGACAACTTCCACTTGCATCAAGCCAAGCTGCGGTAGGCAGGAGCCAGGCTGGCAGGCCCATCCGTTCTTGGGGGAACTGGGGTCAGAGTCCAAAGGGGAGGGAAATCCCAAGGCCGGGATTCAGGTGGCGCTGAAGGAGACGAGAGGGCCACTGCTGGCGGATTTACGTCTTCCTCTCTTCCCTCCCCATTCCTTTTTCCTTGCGTATCCTGCCTTTTCAAATTGGTCCCGTTCAGACAGCACGCTAAACCATGCTGCTTAACCACAAAATGCTTAACGGAATGCATTGATGTCTCCCTTTCCACATCTCCCTCCACAGCAGAGGGAGGGAGGCGCCTTATTTATTTATTTACTTATTTATTTTGAATAAATTATTTCTACTGTTAGTTTTACCCTACCCTGTGCCTGTTTGGTGCATTCTCTTCCCCTCCTTATTGTTTCATTATGATTTTATTAGAATGTAAGCCTATGCGGAGGGTCTTGCTATTTACTGTTTTACTCTGTTCAGCACCATGTACTGATGGTGCTATATAAATAAATGATAATAATAATAATAATAATATTTATATACTGCTCCCCATTGAAAAATTTCGGAGCGGTGTACAAGGTAAAATGAAAATAAAAACAGAATAAAACAGTTAAAACAAAATTTAAAAAGAAGCAAAAACAGAAATCCAAGGCTGCATGTTAAAGAAAGGCTTCTTGGAATAAAGATGTTTTCAGGAGGCGCCGAAAGGAGTACAAGGTTGGCGCCTGCCTGACCTCCAGAGGCAGGGAGTTCCACAGGAGGGGGGCCACCACGCTGAAGGCTCTTCCCCTGGTGGATTCCAATCGGAGGATGGTTCTAGGTGGAACCAGCAGGAGCAGGCCCTCGGATGACCTCAGTGACCGGGCAGGTTGGTAAGGAAGAAGGCGCTCTCTCAGGTATCCTGGTCCCAAGTTGTTTAGGGCTTTGTGCACCAGTACAAGAACCTTCAACCTGGCCCGGTAGCGAATAGGCAGCCAGTGCAGTTCCCTCAGCAGAGGAGTTCCATGCTGGAAAGGGGCAGCTCCAGACAACAGCCGAGCTGCAGCGTTCTGCACTAGCTCCAGCTTCCGGAGCAGCGTCAAGGGCAGCCCCACACAGAGCGCATTGCAGTAATCCAGCCTTGAGGTTACCAATGCCTGTACCACCGTGGTCAAGCTATCCCTGACCAGGAGAGGCCGTAGTTGGCGAACCAACCGAAGATGGTAAAAGATGGCCTTCTTGAAGGAGGCCTCACTTGTGGTGGCTCCTCAGGGCCTCTGCTCGAGAAATGTCTTTCCCATCACCTTCTATGTAATCGTTTAACTCTAGGTGCCGAGGATTGAACCTGCGGGTTGATCAGGGGCTCTGCGGCTAAGCTGGATCCCCACTTCACCCTCTGGCTCCGCCTCCATTTCTGGAGACGCTGCGTGGAAGCGCCTCCTTCAATCTGAACCCTTCCCCCACATCCTCTTTTCCCGGCAGCTCCAAAATCCGGATCCGAGACGGGCGAGCCAAGCCCATCGACCTCCTAGCAAAGTACATCAGCGCTGAGGACGATGACCTAGCTGTGGAGATGCACGAACCGTACACGTTCCTGAATGGACTCACAGTCTCGGACATGGAGGATCTCCTGGAGGACATTCAGGTAGCATCTCTTCCTCTCATGCTTTGCCTATATCTGGAGATATAGAATCATAGAATGGTACAGTTGGAAGGGGCCTACAAGGCCATCTAGTCCAACCCCCTGCTCAATGCAGGAATCCACCCTAAAGCATCCCTGACAGAGGGTTGTCCAGCTGCCTCTTGAAGGCCTCTAGTGTGGGAGAGCCCACAACCTCCCTAGGTCACTGGTTCCATTGTCATACTGCTCTAACAGTCAGGAAGTTTTTCCTGATGTCCAGCCAGAATCTGACTTCCTGTAACTTGAGCCCGTTGTTCTGTTTCCTGCACTCTGGGAGGATCGAGAAGAGATCCTGGCCCTCCTCTGTGGAACAACATTTCAAGTAGAATCATAGAATAGTAGAGTTGGAAGGGGCCTACAAGGCCATCGAGTCCAACCCCTGCTCAATGCAGGAATCCACCCTAAAGCATCCCTGACAGATGGTTGTCCAGTTGCCTCTTGAATGCCTCTAGTGTGGGAGAGCCCACAACCTCCCTAGGTAACTGATTCCATTGTCGTACTGCTCTAACAGTCAGGAAGTTTTTCCTGATGTCCAGACGGAATCTGGCTTCCTGTCACTTGAGCCCGTTATTCCATGTCCTGCACTCTGGGAGGATCGAGAAGAGACCCTGGCCCTCCTCTGTGTGACAACCTTTTAAGGTTTATTTGAAGAGGGCTATCATGTCGCCCCTCAATCTTCTACTCAGAAGTAAGTCCTGGCTTTCCTGTGGGCTGTGAGGAAACAGACAATACCCCCCCCCCCGCCCCAGCTGCCTTTGCACACATACCAGGGACAGAGGGAGGGATTTCTTTGGTTCAGCTGTGTCTGCCGTTTAAAGGAGCCCCGGAGAACAGAGCATTGCTAGATGGGGGGATATCCTGTTGATTGCTCCGGGATCGTCCCTCTGCGTCCACATGATGCACAGGGCATCCCAGGAGCAGAGAAGGATGATCCCTCCCTTGGCCCGGGATATCGCCCTACCCTTTAATCACGGTTTTTCCGCAGTCTTGGGATGATCCCGAGACCGCGGAACGTGTTGTAAAGGTAAGGGCAGCGTTCGCTGGCCTGCTGTCACTGGATCTAGCACAGACCACAGACCAAGACGCTAAAAGTTCACCAAGTGAGGTATAAGACTTTATTCAGACGAAGGGTAGGGTTGATACATGGGGAGAATAGCTAATGCAATATTATAAACGCATGCATAGCATCAAAACCCAGTAACGGTTTAAAACAATAAAACTTAACGGTGCCTATACTCACGCCGGGCCGGGCCCACACCTCATGATCTTACGCTCCTCCTTGCCAGCAACAGACACCCCGGAATTAGGGAAGGCCTCCCTTATACTCCTCCTTGGCTCTTCCCCCCTCCCTTCTCAGGTTTTGTTCTTGTGCCTGGTTTCCCGCCTCTCTCGGTCTAGGTGATCGCTCAAGGCCGTTCGACAGATAAGGTCCGGTGTTCTGGCGCCAGGCTCCACCATGCTGTCCTCCCAAGGCCCTTTGTCTCTTAACTTTTAATATGCCATAAAAATCAGTTTAAAAAATCCCCTTCCCATACTACATCACCCATGTGCCCCTTACCCAGCACAGTCTACCTGCTTTCCTTTACATGTGTAGCTGGGTGTCATGGGTTGCCTGGCTCCTGGCGTGTAACCGTGAGGAGCTGGGAACCAGGCGGGTGTGTCTCACTAACGTTGTCAATAAGTCAATCCAGAAACAAGGGCTTGGTTCTTGAGATAACTTAACTTCAGAAAGTTTACAGAAGGGACGTTTCCCGTCCGCTCTTCCCCTCTGCATCCTCTGCTCCCCCACCGAAGCCTGTCTGGAAGCTTGAGCGGCTCCTCTCGTGCAAGCCCTGAGTCATTACTGACTCTTGGAGGGACACCAGCTTTTGCTGACGTTTTCTTGGCAGGCCTTATAGCGGGGTGGTTTGCCGTTGCCTTCCCCGGCCGTGATTCCCTTTCCCCCAGCTAACTGGGTACTCATTTTACCGACCTCGGGAGGATGGAAAGCTGAGTCGACCCGAGCCGGCTGCCTGAAACCAGCTTCCGCTGGGATCGAACTCAGGCCGTGGGGAGAGTTTCAACTGCAGAAACTGCTGCTTTACTGCTCTTTGCCACACGAGGCTCATTTGAGCGGCTCACAAAAGTCCTATTTTCTTGGCTCAAAACTGAATACTGAAGTTTGGCTTGGAATGTTTGCAGCTCCAGCTGTTGCCCTCTTCCCGTGACATCCCACCCACTTCCCGGATCCTTCATTTCAGGTTTACATGGAGCTGGAGCAAGGGAAAAATGTGGACTTCTGGAGAGACATGACCATCATCACCGAAGATGAAATAGCCAAGCTCCGGAAACTCGAGGCTTCTGGGAAAGGGCCAGGTAGGTGGCAGGAGAGCAAGAAGAAAAGGTCAACGGGCTCTTTGTCCGTCCGTCCATTTGCTGATTGGCAACTTCTGTCCAGAGTCTGTCCGGATTCCTGCATGGAGCAGGGGGTTGGACTGGATGGCCTTAGAGGCCCCTTCAAACTCTACTGTTCTATGATCCTTTGATATTTAAAGGGATGGTGGTGTTGACTGGGAGGGGCCTGGCCGCCCCATTGATCCGTGAAGCTGCTGTTGCTCTTCGCCCTCTGCCTCGAAGTCTCCGGGGTCTCAGCGCACACGTGGCCCGTTAGCTGAAGGGCTGAAGGCCGCACTGGCAGCCACCAGCTTTCAGGCTCGGGGCGCTCGTGGGATCGGCCCCGACTTGTGAGCAGGAGTGGGGAACCTCTTTCAGCCCAAGGGCCGCATTCCATGTCGGGCAAAAGCTTTTGGGGGCCACGTTCCAATGGTGGGCAAAGGAGCAAAGGCAGAATGCTCAAAACATCAGCCTATTTGAGTTCAAAGCTTTCACTGCCAGGAACTACTACTACTACTACTACTTCTTCTTCTTCTTCTTCTTCTTCTTCTTCTTCTTCTTCTTCTTCTTCTTCTTCTTCTTCTTCTTATTATTATTATTATTATTATTATTATTATTATTTGCATTTATATACCGCCCCATAGCCAAAGCTATCTGGGCAGTTTACAATAATCAAAAACAGTAAACATTAAAAACAAATATACAAAACTTAAAAACATAGAAAGCACATAAAAACGACAGTATCCTTGTAAAAACAGCTATTCTGGGGTCAGTTAGTGTCATGTCTAACCCTACTGCCCCTGTTTTGGGAGAAGGTGTTTCAAGTAATCAATCAGACTCAGATTCGGAAATAGAGGAGGCGGCGCCAGACACCAGCCAGCCTGGACCAGTGGGGGAGGAAGCTCTCACGGGCGATTCCCCAGCTGGGAGTCAGCCCTCTCCAGAGCTTATCTCCTCAAGGCCAAATCCTACACAGTCAGTGGGAAGTGAGGTTTCTTCTGGAGGTGAACGTCTTGACAAACTAGCTGATGCTAGGGTCCGCTGGAAGCTCAAACGCACGGTGTGAAAGGAAGGTGTGAGAAAGTCTGAGAGATTATGCCAGAACCTGCCACCGCACCAGGCGATCTGAAGTTATGGGCGTTTGAGAAGTAGCTTCGTATTCTTTTTGAACGGACAATTGTCTTGCTTAGTTTGCTAGTTTTGCCTAGGGGGACATTTCCAAGAGGTTCGCCTCTATTCAGGTAGAAGAGACGTTTATTGCTTAATAAAAGCTTTGTGGATTACTTAGCAAGCCTCGTCATTTGCCTCCCATCGAAAGTAAGAGCGTTCTGAGAAACACGACAGTTAGAAACAAACAAACTCAGCACATGATGTTAACTGGGAGAAGAGAAAGGTCTTAACCTGGCGCCGAAAAGATAACAATGTTGGCACCAGGCGAGCCTCGTTGGGGAGATCATTCCACAATTGGGGGGCCACCACTGAAAAGGCCCTCTCCCTTGTTGCCATCCTCCAAGCTTCCCTTGGAGTAGGCACTCGGAGGAGGACCTTAGATGTAGAGCGCAGTGAGTGGGTAGGAACCAAACCATACAAAAGCTGGGAAGCCGCCATGATTGGGGGCTACGGGGTGGGGGAAGGGGGGGCTGGCCTCCTGGGGAACCCCAGAGGGCTGAATTTGGACCCCAGCCCTAGCATCCTGCACCCCTCCCCTGGAAGGGCCAATCGGTGTTCGCTGACAGCCTTTCCCTCTCCGCCCGCGCCTTACAGGTGAGCGTCGTGAGGGGGTGAATGCTTCCGTGAGTTCTGACGTGCAGTCCGTCTTCAAGGGGAAGACGTACAACCAACTGCAAGTGATCTACCAGGGGATTGAGGGCAAGATCCTTGCCGGAGGCCCCAACCTTGATATTGGCTACTGGGAGAGCTTGCTCCAGCAGCTCAAAGCCTACATGGCCCGGGCCAGGTGAGTGATTTGGCGGAGGTTCCTGCGTCATTGAATAGAGCGCCCTTCCCCTACCTGGTGCCCTGAGGTCTGATGCGTCTGCGACATCAGGAAGTGGCACAATGAAATCAACTCTTTTAAAAACAACAACGAATTGTTGCATGGAGGAAGGTCCGTGAAGATGTGGCCGGTTCACCGGAGAATTCTTCTCTTTGGTTTTTGTCCTAAAACGGGGCCATGCCTATGGTTACGAAACGTGGGGAGGCGGGAGATGAAATTAGAAACAGGGATAACACGAAGTGACGGAAACGGCAGAGCCCCGTTTTCAAGGCAGTTGTGCTAACTAGGCAGTAAGGCAGTTCTTCAAGCAGCAGCGGCGGCACGTCGCCCTTAGGAGATCCCTCTCTCAAAATGCTAGAAGCCAAGGGGGTCATCCCATGAAGCTGAGGGGCGGGGGATCCAGGACAAAGAAAAGGAAGGACTTCTTCACACAGCGCAGAGTTAAATGATGGAACTCACTGCCACAAGATGTAGTGATGGCCACCCATCTGGATGGCTTCAGAAGGGGGTTGGATCAATTCCTGGAGGCGAAGGCTATCCGTGGCTGCTAGCTCCAGTATTCGAGGCAGTAAGCCTGTGTGCCCCAGTTGCTGGGGAACATGGGCGGGAGGGTGCTGTTGCACCATGTCCTGCTTGTTCATCCCTGGTCGATGGCTGGTTGGCCACTGTGTGAACAGAGTGCTGGACTAGATGGACCCTTAGTCTGATCCAGCATCAGGGCGCTTCTGGTGTTCTTAAGGAGAAGGAGAAGGAGTAGAGGGGGGGAGGGGGGAGGAGGACGAGGAGGATGAGGAGGAGGAGGAGAGGGGAAGGAGGAAGAGGAGGAAGAGGGGGGAGGAGGAGGAGGAGGAGGAGGAGGGGGAGGATACGGGGGAGGAGGAGAGGGAGGAGGACGAGGAGGATGAGGATGAGGAGGAGAGGGGAAGGAGGAAGAGGAGGAAGAGGGGGAGGAGGAGGAGGAGGAGGAGAGGGGGAGGAGGGAGAGGAGGAAGAGGGGAGGAGGAGGAGGAGGAGAGGGGGGGAGGAGGAGGGGGGAGGAGGAGGGGGGGAGGATGAGGAGGATGAGGAGGAGAGGGGAAGGAGGAAGAGGAGGAAGAGAGGGGAGGAGGAGGAGGAGGATGAGGAGGAGAGGGGGGAGGAGGAGAGGGGGAAGAGGGGAGGAGGAGGAGGAGGAGGAGAGGGGGAGGAGGAGAGGGGGAGGAGGAGAGGGGGAGGTGGAAGAGGAGGAAGAGGGGGGAGGAGGACGAGGATGAGGAGGAGAGGGGGAGGAGGAAGAGGGGGGAGGAGGACGAGGAGGATGAGGAAGAGGAGGAAGAGGGGGGACGTGGAGGAGGAGGAGAGGGGGAGGAGGACGAGGAGGAGGAGGAGAGGGGGAGGAGGAGGAGGAGGAGAGGGGAGGAGGAAGAGGGGGGAGGAGGAGGAGGAGGAGGAGAGGGGGGAGGAGGAAGAGGAGGAAGAGGGGGGAGGAGGACGAGGATGAGGAGGAGAGGGGAGGAGGAAGAGGAGGAAGAGGGGGGAGGAGGACGAGGAGGATGAGGATGAGGAGGAGAGGGGGGAGGAGGAGCAGGAGGGGGGAGGAGGACGAGGATGAGGAGGAAAGGGGGAGGAGGAAGAGGAGGAAGAGGGGGGAGGAGGACGAGGAGGATGAGGATGAGGAGGAGAGGGGGGTGGAGGAGGGGGGAGGGGGAGGAGGAGGAGAGGGGGGAGGAGGAGGAGGATTGTACCATGTCCTGCTTGTTCATCCCTGGCCGATGGCTGGTTGGCCGCTGTGTGAACAGAGTGCTGGACTAGATGGACCCTTGGTCTGATCCAGCATCAGGGCCCTTCTGAGGTTCTTCTGATTTATTTGTTTAGCACCATCAATGTACATGGCGCTGTACATAGTACAACAATAAAATGGCAACGCCCTGCCACGTAGGGGTCAGGCTAAACAGTGGATGAGGAGGAAGGAGTGCTTGGCTTGGCACCCCCGTTCCCCTTTGGTGACAGCCCCCCCTCCCTCCCCCCCCCAGCCGCGCTGTAGCTTGGTAGGAGCTGGTTCCGATGAGACTGACGCTCCAGTCGCCTCTCTCCCGCGGGTCACAGGCTGAGGGAGCGGCACCAGGATGTTCTACGCCAGAAGTTGTACAAGCTGAAGCAGGAGCAAGGGGTGGAGAGTGAACCCCTTTTCCCCATCATCAGGAAGGAGCCTCTGTCCCCAGGTGTCGGCGGCAGCAGCAGGTAGGCTGGGTGGAAGCAAAGGCATCTCAATGCCTTTTCCTTAATCATACGCAACCCTTTGTACGATGTCAGTGTTATCCCTCATATTGCAGGGGGGGGGGGGTCTTAGGCGCAGTCGATTCATGGCCAAAGCAAGATTCGAACCAGGGACTTCCTGATTCATAACTCGGTCTCCTAGCCAGTAGGGCTACATCAGCTCTTCTAGCACTTGTTTTTTTTTTTAAAAAAAATTATAGCGTATGTATTTTTAACAACTTATTATTCTTTAAATATCCATGCTCTGATAACCTCTCGTTTGGATTACTGCAATGCGTTATACGTGGGGCTGTCTTTGAAAACGGTCCGGAAACTTCAGCTGGTACAAAACAGGGCAGCACGCTTACTAACAGGGACTGGCCAGTGAGACCACATCACGCCGGTCCTTTTCCAGCTTCATTGGCTGCCAGTCTGGGTCCGGGCCCGATTCAAAGTGCTGGTATTAACATTCAAAGCCCTAAACGGCTGACGTCACCCTTTGCGTCTAGGGTTGATGAATCATGCCTGACGCTGACATGGGTCAGTCACGGCACTCAAAGGAAGCCAACCAGGAGGGGGATAATTCCCAAAACAATGGATAAGGTCCAGGTCCAGGCCCGATTCAAAGTGCTGGCACTAACATTTAAAGCCCTAAACGGCTTGGGGCCAGGCTATCTGAAGGAACGCCTCCTCCCGTATGTACCTGCCCGGACCCTAAGATCATCCTCAGGGGTCCTTCTCCGCGAGCCCCTGCCAAAGGAAGTGAGGCAGGTGACTACCAGGAGCAGGGCCTTCTCTGCTGTGGCACCCCGTCTGTGGAATGAGCTCCCTAAGGAGGTTCGCTTGGCACCTACATTATATGCTTTTAGACGCCAGGTGAAGACCTTTTTATTCTCCCAGCATTTTAACAGTCTATAAATAAATTTTAACTTGGTGTTTTACATTTGTAATTTTGCATTGCAGCTGTTTTTATGGTTGAGCTTTTATATTGTATTTTATATTATGGTTTTATACTGTTGTTTTATACTTTGAATGTTTTTAATTTTTGTGAACCGGCCAGAGAGCTCCGGCTATTGGGCGGTATAGAAATGTAATTAATAAATAATAAATAAATAAATACAAAAGTTTTTATTCCAGCGCCGAGTGAAAACATGTCTTTTTAACAAAGCCTTTAATGGTTAAATTCACCAAGTTTGTACATTGTTTTAACTGTTTAAATTGCTTTTAAATTATAAGTTGGTTTTAACTTGATACATGGCTTAATTTGTTTTTGGCTGTGTATATTTATTGTTTTATATGGTAAGATTTTTATTTGTACGCCACCCTGAGATCGGAGTGATATAGAGCGGGATACAAATGTTTTAAATAAAATAAAATAAATAAATAAAGTTATACAAATACCTTGACATGTAAAACTATATCACAAGTCAACCATTATAGTTCCAGAATTGGTAAATCATATGTGTACACACACTAGTGAAAGAAATCCATACAGATTCATACCATAGAAAAGCCCCCGTATATCTTCATATCTAAACTGTCTCTTACTTCTACAACATGAATAAATGAAGATCAATTGCTAAAAGACATTCTCCCTTTCCTCTGCTACCTTTCAAAATGTTCCCATCTGGTTAACTTACAGTACAGTTCTGGCCATGTACAGTCTTCTTCATCCTTATCAAATGAGGCCTGGGATCAAATGATGGCAACCAGGATGCTCAGGGTTCTGGAAACAAAGTCTTGTCATAGAATCATAGAATAGCAGAGTTGGAAGGGGCCTACAAGGCCATCGAGTCCAACCCCCTGCTCAATGCAGGAATCCACCCTAAAGCATCCCTGACAGATGGTTGTCCAGCTGCCTCTTGAAGGCCTCTAGTGTGGGAGAGCCCACAACCTCCCTAGGTAACTGATTCCATTGTCGTCCTGCTCTAACAGTCAGGACGTTTTTCCTGATGTCCTCCTGGAATCTGGCTTCCTTTAACTTGAGCCCGTTATTCCGTGTCCTGCACTCTGGGAGGATCGAGAAGAGATCCTGGCCCTCCTCTGTGTTACAATCTTTTAAGCATTTGAAGAGTGCTATCATGTCTCCCCTCAATCTTCTCCTCTCCAGGCTCAACATGCCCAGTTCTTTCAGTCTCTCTTCATAGGGCTTTGTTTCCAGACCCCTAATCATCCTGGTTGCCCTCCTCTGGACATGCTCCAGCTTGTCTGCATCCTTCTTGACTTGTGGAGCCCAGAACTGGATGCAATACTCTAGATGAGGGCCAAATAGAGAGGAACCAGTACCTCATGCGATTTGGAAGCTATACTTCTAGTAATGCAGCCCAAAATAGCATTTGCCTTTGTGATCTACAACAATTGATCTACAACAATTCCAAGATCCTTCTCGTTTGTAGTATTGCTGAGCCAAGTATCCCCCATCTCGTAACTGTGCATTCGGTTTCTTTTTCCTAGGTGTAGAACTTGGCATTCATCCCTATTAAATTTCATTCGGTTTTTTTCAGCAGGCTGGAGCTGGAGGAGAGTGCTTCGGTGCAGCCTGGTCCCTCTTCTGTGGAGTCTGGGGCTGAGCCGGAGTCCGAGGCCAAAGCCGAGGGAGATGGAGAGGCCGTGCTGATGGAGGAGGACCTCATTCAGCAAAGCCTGGACGACTACGACGCCGGCAAGTACAGCCCCCGGCTGCTGACCTCCCACGAGCTGCCCTTCGACGCCCACGTGGTGGAGGCCGACGAGGACCTGCAGCGCCTGATGCTCTCCCGACAGCAACTCCAGGTCACAGGTAGGCAAGTTGTGGGTTTAAGCTGGATTTAAGTGTGGCAATGATCCATATAGTGCCATCAAAACTCTGTGTAGCAAACCTCTCTGTTCAGATATCAAAACCGTCAAGGGTTTGGGTATTTAAGTTGCCAGCTGCAAATCAGTGGCTGTTTTCAAATACTGGACACCTTTTTTTTTAGACTCTGTCAAATTTGTGTTGAAGTAAGTGATCAGTGTCACAGGGGCAGCCTTTTAGCCAGTTGAAATAGTTTTATGCCTCTCAGTTAAAAAGAAAGTTTACATTTTAGTTGGTTGCATTGCGTGATTTTTAGAATGTTTTATGTACGCTGCCCTGAAATCCTTTTGGGGATGAAGGTGTGGTTTATAATTTTTTCAAACAAAGGGCCCATTCAGAAGACACCTTAAACCATGGCTTTAACCACGGTGGTTAAGCCAGAAAGCCAGGCCTTGTTCAGAAGACACCGTAAACCATGGCTTTAACCACAGTGGTTAAGCCAGAAAGCCAGGCCGTGTTCAGAAGACACAGTAAACCATGGCTTTAACCACGGTGGTTAAGCCAGAAAGCCAGGCCGTGTTCAGAAGACACCTTAAACCACGGCTTTAACCACGGTGGTTAAGCCAGAAAGCCAGGCCTTGTTCAGAAGACACAGTAAACCATGGCTTTAACCACAGTGGTTAAGCCAGAAAGCCAGGCCGTGTTCAGAAGACACCTTAAACTACGGCTTGAACCATGGTGGTTAAGCCAGAAAGCCAGGCCGTGTTCAGAAGACACCTTAAACCACTGCTTTAACCACGGTGGTTAAGCCAGAAAGCCAGGCCGTGTTCAGAAGACACCTTAAACCATGGCGTTAACCTCAGTGAATAAGGCTTTTTGCTTTATGGGTTTCCATAAAATCTGAAATTAAAAACCTATCTGGATGCAAACTTCCTTTGGATCCAGTATTATCTTATTTGACTGGTTAAAGGTATGTTTTTGGCAGAAGATAACAAAATGATAGTACATTTAGTGACATTTGCATGCATGTCAATAAATTACAGATAGGGAAAATCCTCCATCCATTGATGAATGATGTATGAGGATTTTGGCTATTTGAGGGTGGGAGAAGCAGCAAGCCAACTAATTCATAGAGAAATGGAGCTTTTTGTTACCTGTTGGAATGATAGAGTCCGAGATGTAGTACAGCGTTACTCTTTGGGGATAATTTAAGCATTTTGCTATATCTGTCCTTTAAGGAACTTTCAAATAATAGAACACACATAGAATCATAGAATAGTAGGGTTGGAAGGGGCCTATAAGGCCATCGAGTCCAACCCCCTGCTCAATGCAGGAATCCACCCTAAAGCTTTCCTGACAGATGGTTGTCCACCTGCCTCTTGAAGGCCTCTAGTGCAGGAGAGCCGACAACCTCCCTAGGTCATTGGTTCCATTGTCATACCGCTCTAACAGTCAGGAAATTTTTCCTGATGTCCAGCTGGAATCTGGCTTCCTTTAACTTGAGCCTGTTATTCCGTGTCCTGCACTCTGGGAGGATCGAGAAGAGATCCTGGCCCTCCTCTGTGTGACAACCTTTCAAGTCTTTGAAGAGTGCTATCATGTCTCCCCTCAATCTTCTCTTCTCCAGGCTAAACATGCCCAGTTCTTTCAGTCTCTCTTCATAGGGCTTTGTTTCCACATGGCGTAGCAGGATAGTTTATAAGACTGTGCTATTGTATGTTTCCAAAATTGAATATTTTGTTTTATTCTCATGTAAATATTGATAATATTACAAATACACATTGTAATGATTTTAAAAATGACTCTCTTCACATGCTACTACTCACTGTTAGTTCAGGTGAATGCTAAGTGTCCTCCGTGTCTTTTTGCTACTTTTAATTCTCTTTTAAAGCCTGTCCCACCCTCTCTTCCTCTCTCCTCACTAATGACTTTGCTATTTTCTTTAATACTAAAATTGAAACTATTCATTCCGGCCTTGCTGCCTTTTCCCCTCTTCCGTTACCAGCTCTTCAAATGCCGTTTCTGCTACTTTTTCTAACTTCTCTCTGGTCTCGTCAGATGAATTGTCCAGAGTATTGTCTACTTGTTTTCTTGATCCTATTATTACTTCTTGTCTTTTACTCAATGTTACTCCTGTTATCCTTCCGTCTTTACTTCATATTATTAATCTGCCCTTGTCTTCTGGCTTGTTTCTCTCTGCTCTTAAGCACGTTATAGATTCTTCCATGTTCAAAAAACCTCTTTATGTGCTTTCTCTTTCTAATTACCGTCCTGCTCCTTCGTTGCCTTTTCCTTTAAAAGTCCCGGAATGGGCCGTTTGGACCCTTTTCAATCTGGATTCCGTCCCTTGCATTCCCCTGAGACAACTCTTACGAAAGTTACTAATGATCTCCTTACCGCTAAGTCCAAAGGGTTCTGTTCTTCTCGATCTTTCTGCGGCCTTTGACAGAATCTTTTGAAGGGATTCCTTTCCTGACCTTGGGTTCTCCGACTCCGTTTTTAACTGGTTTGCTTCTTACCTGTTGGGTTGGTCATTTGATGTGTGGGCTAATGACCGCACTCCATCTTCCTTTCCCATTTTAGTTGGGGTTCCACAGCGGGTTCAGTTTCGGGCCCTTCGTTGTTTTCTCTCTCTATGCTGGCCTTGAGTAACCTCATTCCAATATCGTTTGCATGCTGATGATATGCAATTAAATCTTTCATCCCCAGAACTTTCTTCTGATGGCCAAGATTGCATTACGGCATGCCTCTTTGATATCTCAGCTCCGATGCGTCATCGTCGGCGTCTGAAACTTAATACGGCAAAGACAGAATTGCTTGTTTTTCCTCCCTAGTTCTTCCATTACTGTTAATAATTTTCCATTACTCTTTGGTTGAGGAAGCACGTGGTCTGTGCTTCATTTTCAATTCCTCTCCTCCTTTTCTTCCTCATATTGAGGCTGCAGCTGTTTTGCCCTTTGTTCCTCTACGATATTGCCAGAATCTGTCTTATCTCTTTCCCGCCAAGACTCTTGTTCACGCTTTGATCCTTTCTTGTCTTGTTTATTGTAATCTCTTCCTTTATGTTGTATTAGTTTTTTGTTTTCTATTCATCATTCTGCCACTAAGGTCACTTTCCTGGCCCGTCACTTTGATCATGTTACTCCACTTTTGAAATCTCTTCATTGGCTCCCCATTCATTTTAGGATTCAGTATAAGCTTCTTCTTCTGGCTCTTAGAGTGCCATCAGACAGGGGTGGGTCGGGGGGAATCACGGTTCCCTACCATTGCTTCTCCGCCCCTGCTTTGTTGCTCAATATTTCTTCTTTCTTCCCAGGGAAGAAAGAGGAAGTAAACAAAGACCACGTGGCCATTCAGGGGTCATTTCCATTGCACCGCTTTTCCCGCACACAGCAGGAAATGGCGGCACATTCCGTTTACAAAAAAAAAAAAAAAGTCGGATTTTGGGGGGTCTATTTTGTGACGGAAAGAAGGCAAGAAGGAGCGGGAGGCGGACGGTGATGTCTAATGGATGTGCAAAAAACCATGAGTGGGCGGTAGTGAGCATGTGATAAAACACTTGTCTGGTGAACCCCTTAAAGCAGTGGTTCCCAATTATTTTATTTATTTATTTATTTATTTATTACATTTCTATACCGCCCAATAGCCGGAGCTCTCTGGGCGGTTCACAAAAATTAAAACCATTCAAAGTATAAAACAACAGTATAAAACCATAATATAAAATACAATATAAAAGCTCAACCAGATAAAAACAGCAGCAATGCAAAATTACAAATTTAAAACCATGTTATTTAAAATTTATAGATTGTTAAAATGTTGGGAGAATAAAAAGGTCTTCACCTGGCGTCTAAAAGCATATAATGTAAGTGCCAAGCGAACCTCCTTAGGGAGCTCATTCCACAGCCGGGGTGCCACAGCAGAGAAGGCCCTCCTCCTGGTAGCCACCTGCCTCACTTCCTTTGGCAGGGGCTCATGGAGAAGGACCCCTGAGGATGACCTTAGGGTCCAGGCAGGTACATACGGAGGGAGGCGTTCCTTCAGATAACCTGGCCCCAAGCCGTTTAGGGCTTTAAATGTTAATACCAGCACTTTGAATCGGGCCCGGACCTGGACTGGCAGCCAGTGAAGCTGGAAAAGGACTGGCGTAATGTGGTCTCGCCGGCCAATCCCTGTTAGTAAGCGTGCTGCCCTGTTTTGCACCAGTTGAAGTTTCCGGACCGTTTTCAAAGCCAGCCCCACGTATAACGCATTGCAGTAATCCAAACGAGAGGTTATCAGAGCATGGATAACTGTAGCTAAGCTATCTCTGTCCAGATAAGGGCGCAGCTGGTATATCAACCTGAGCTGATAAAAGGTGCTCTTTGCCACTGAGTTCACCTGTGCCTCAAGTGACAGTTCTGGATCCAAGAGCACCCCCAAACTACGGACCCGATCCTTTAGGGGGAGTGCAACCCCATCCAGGACAGGGCAAACATCACCTCGCCGGACAGAAGAACCACCCGCTAACAGTACCTCCGTCTTGTCTGGATTGAGTTTCAGTTTATTAGCCCTCATCCAGTCCATTACCGTGCCCAGGCACTGGTTCAGAACAGCCACTGCCTCACCTGGGTTTGATGAAAAGGAAATGTAGAGCTGGGTATCATCCGCATATTGATGACACCTCAGTCCACATCTCCGCATAACCTTCCCACAGCGGCTTCATGTATATGTTAAACAGCATAGGGGATAAAATAGAGCCCTGTGGAACCCCATGACTTAGGTGCCACGGCACAGAGCAATAATCCCCCAGCACCACCTTCTGGAATCGGCCATCCAAGTAGGAGCGGAACCACTGCAACGCAGTACCTCCAACTCCCAGTTCAGACAACCTATCCAGAAGGATACCATGGTCGATGGTATCGAAGGCCGCTGAGAGGTGGATTGCAAGCTGAATATGAGCCAACAGTGTGATATGGCTGCAAGAAAGGCAAATGCTATTTTGGGCTGCATTGATAGATGTATAGCTTCCAAATCACGTGAGGTCCTGGTTCCTCTCTATTCGGCCCTGGTTAGGCCTCATCTAGAGTATTGCGTCCAGTTCTGGGCTCCACAATTCAAGAAGGACGCAGACAAGCTGGAGCGTGTTCAGAAGAGGGCAACCAGGATGATCAGGGGTCTGGAAACAAAGCCCTATGAAGAGAGACTGAAACAACTGGGCATGTTTAGCCTGGAGAAGAGAAGATTGAGGGGAGACATGAGAGCACTCTTCAAATACTTAAAAGGTTGTCACACAGAGGAGGGCCAGGATCTCTTCTCGATCCTCTCAGAGTGCAGGACACGGAATAACGGGCTCAAGTTAAAGGAAGCCAGATTCCAGCTGGACATCAGGAAAAACTTCCTGACTGTTAGAGCAGTACGACAATGGAATCAGTTGCCTGGTGAGGTTGTGGGCTCTCCCACAGTAGAGGCCTTCAAGAGGCAGCTGGACAACCATCTGTCAGGGATGCTTTAGGGTGGATTCCTGCATTGAGTAGGGGGTTGGACTCGATGGCCTTGTAGGCCCCTTCCAACTCTGCTATGCTATGATTCTAATAATAATAATAATAATAATAATAATAATAATAATAATAAAATAAAAAAACCAGCAGTGTTTTTAGGCCTTCTTTGGCCAGCGTTGCCCAAGAAGGCCCACCTGATTCTGTTCTTCCCTCTTCGCCGCAGGTGATGCCAGCGAAAGCGCTGAAGACATTTTCTTCCGCCGCGCCAAGGAGGGCATGGGGGCCGACGAGGCCCAGTTCAGTGTGGAGATGCCCCTGACCGGCAAGGCCTACCTCTGGGCTGACAAGTACCGCCCCCGCAAGCCCCGTTTCTTCAACCGGGTCCACACAGGCTTCGAGTGGAACAAATACAACCAGACCCACTACGACTTTGACAACCCGCCGCCCAAGATCGTGCAGGGCTACAAGTTCAACATCTTCTACCCGGACCTGATTGACAAGCGCTCCACGCCCGAGTACTTCTTGGAGGCCTGCCCCGACAACAAGGACTTTGCCACTCTGCGCTTCCACGCCGGGCCGCCTTACGAGGACATCGCCTTCAAGATCGTCAACCGCGAGTGGGAGTACTCCCACCGCCACGGCTTTCGGTGCCAGTTCGCCAACGGCATCTTTCAGCTCTGGTTCCACTTCAAGCGCTACCGTTATCGGCGGTGAGCGGCGTCAGAGCATGTGCTGATTTCACTATTCAACTGCGTTTGCAGAGTGAAGGTCGGGGATCAGCGTCTGTGACCTTGGACCAAAACTGGAGCTGTGAAGAGTAAACACTGAGGAGGACTCGCTTTCCAGAGGACATAATACTGTGCCCCTCAAGATATTGGGCAACTGAACCCCATTTCTTTGCACCCTCCATGGCCCCAACCGAACCGTGGGGATGTATTTCCTTTCCCTGTCACCAGGGGGCGCTGTCCTCTCACCTAGTGTCTCTCTGGCCACAGACTTCTCTTGTATATTCCCAGAGTGGTACTAAACCATCTTGATGCGATTTTGTAATTGTTTCCTGAGACTGTATTAACCTAGGACATTGGGTGACTTGCCTTCTGGGAAAGGCATCCAGTCGCAATAAACTTTTAGATGGTTGAAGCTGTTTGGTGCCCCTTGAACCAGCGTCACAGTGGGCGTGTTGCCGCAAGTGGAAAGGCCAGGAGGAAAGGGATGATAAATCCACAAATGGGAGGGTGTCTGTTATGTAAAAGCAAGTGTGGCGTAGTGGCTAGAGTGTTGGACTGGGAGTCGGGAGATCTGGGTTCTAGTCCCCACTCGGTGATGGAAACCCACTGGGTGACTTTGGGCTGGTCACGGACCCTCAGCCCAGCCTCCCTCAAAGGGTTGTTGTTGTGAGGATAACATGGAGAGGAGGAGGATTATGTACTCCGCCTTGGGTTCCTTGTCGGGGGGGAAAGTCGGGATATAAATATGATAATAACTTAACTGGGGGAAGTCACTGTCACAACAGTGACTTCCTGGCTGTTAGAGCGGTACTACAATGGAACCAGTGACCTGGGGAGGTGGTGGGCTCTCCCACACTAGAGGCCTTCAAGAGGCAGCTGGACAACCATCTGTCAGGGAGGCTTTAAGGGGGATTCCTGCATTGAGCAGGGGGTTGGACTCGATGGCCTTAGAGGCCCCTTCCAACTCTACGATTCTACACCACATTGGCTCTCTAGATGGGGTCCCTTGAAGGAGCAGGCACGTAGCCTGGGATGTTCATTGATCCAACGCTGCCCCTGGAAGCACGGGTTATTTTGATCACTACCCTATCTAGAGCCTTCACCTTGCCAGGATTCAGACTTCAGCGGAGTTCTTTCAGCTGCGATTGCTGGTGATGAAACATTCATGTTTGGAGACAGTTTCAGAAAAGCAGCTGCAAGGGGGTTGCAGAGGTGAACAGCAAGAGGGGGCTAAAGCCTTCCTGCTGCTTTGGCTTCCTGTGGTTGGTGGGAGTTGAAAATTATATACACCCAGACGACATTTACGATGGTCAGAGGAGGCCCCGCTCGTCATTCCAAGACGAGCAGACTGTCGTCACAAAGAACCTCAACGGCCTTCTCTGTAGTGGCTGTTGGGCAGTATAAATATGTAATAAATAAAAATAAGATGGGCTCCCTTCCGTCTGATCCAGCACCGCTGATCTTACATGCTTACAGAGGGGAGGGATTATCAGTGGCAACTCAAAATGGCCCTGTTCAGAACACACGCTAAACCATGCTGCTTAACCACAAAATGGTTAATGGAATGCATTAAGGTTAATGCATTCCATTAAGCAGCATGGTTTAGCATGTTGCCTGAACAGGGCCAATGAAAGCTCAACAGAGCCTCCATGTTCGAACGCAGTTACCCTACCGTTACAGCACATTTTCCCACGCTGACTGTGAGCTTTTTGGAGGCATCTGATGGGCTGCTTGCAGACCGAAACAAACTTCAAAGGGATCTTGATAGGCTGGAGCGCTGGGCTGAAAACAACAGGATGACATTTAATAGGGATAAATGCCAAGTTCTACAAATCGGAAAAAGAAACCAAAGGCACAGTTACAAGATGGGGGATACTTGGCTCAGCAGTACTACAAACGAGAAGGTACTTGGAATTGTTGTAGATCGCAAGCTGAATATGAGCCAACAGTGCGATAGGGCTGCAAGAAAGGCCAATGCTATTTTGGGCTGCATTAATAGAAGTATAGCTTCCAAATCACGTGAGGTCCTGGTTCCTCTCTATTCGGACCTGGTTAGGCCTCATCTAGAGTATTGCGTCCAGTTCTGGGCTCCACAATTCAAGAAGGACACAGACAAGCTGGAGCGTGTTCAGAGGAGGGCAACCAGGATGATCAGGGGTCTGGAAACAAAGCCCTATGAAGAGAGACTGAAAGAACTGGGCATGTTTAGCCTGGAGAAGAGAAGATTGAGGGGAGACATGATAGCACTCTTCATATACTTAAAAGGTTGTCACACAGAGGAGGGCCAGGATCTCTTCTCGATCCTCCCAGAGTGCAGGACACGGAATAACGGGCTCATGTTAAAGGAAGCCAGATTCCAGCTGGACATCAGGAAAAACTTCCTGACTGTTAGAGCAGTACAACAATGGAACCAGTGACCTAGGGAGGTTGTGGGCTCTCCCACACTAGAGGCAGATGGACAACCATCTGTCAGGGATGCTTTAGGGTGGATTCCTGCATTGAGCAGAGGGTTGGACTCGATGGCCTTGTAGGCCCCTTCCAACTCTGCTATTCTATGATTCTATTCTATGATTCTATGACTGCAAATACTGGACTAGATGGACCGTTGCTTTGGTGTCCGCGAACGTTGGGAGCTGCCACGGAGAGTCTGAGGCCACTGATTCCTCTGGCCTAGTGTTGAGTCCCCGTGACTTGCAGCGGCTCTCCCATTTGGGAGGGGGAGGAGTGGGCTGAATAAGGGGAGCTCCCCTTCTTGTCCCTGAGCACAGATCAGACAACAGTGAGGATTCCTGTGTTGAGTTTGGGTTCTGGTTCTGCTGGGTCCAAGTCATCAATCAGGTTCTTTTGGTAATAATAATAACAATAATAATAATACACTAGCTGTTCCCGGCGTAACATATGCCATTGTAGCATAACTTAAAGTTTATTAATTAAATATCATTGCAGGGGCGCGGGCTGCTTGGAGGCCACCGATACAGCGCCGTCTGGCAGACCTGGGGGATCGTGGGGAAGGGGAGTACGCGTCCCCCTTTCCCCGGGGTTCCTATCAGCCTTGGGCCGGCCGCCCAGCTCGTGTGAGATTAGGCCAAGGCCTGGGCTCGCAGCAGGCGAGCAGCCTTCCACCCGGCCACCAAGGGCCCCAGATGTGGCTCGCTCATGCTCCAGACCATGGCGCTGCCCCCTTCGGGGGGGAGGGGAGCGAAGAGGCAGAAAGGGGGGTAGAATTACCTTGGAAAGCCTGGAGGAGTCGGGCGAGGGGCTTCGCAACCTGTATCAGCTGATGTTACACGTTGTTACTGTTGCTTAGCAACCTGTATCAGCTGAAGCCTTTATGGAAACATACCTAAACGTTATAGATAGATAGATAGATAGATAGATAGATAGATAGATAGATAGATAGATAGATTTTATTTCTTACCCGCCTCTCCGTTTTGATCGAGGCGGGGAGCAACAGTAAGTATAAAATACTGATTAAAAACATAGTATACATTGTTAAAACATCCTAAAAAAAACATCCTAAAAGCATCCTAAAATTCCACTGGATAGGCCTGCCGGAAGAGATCAATCTTTATAGCTTTCTTAAATGCTAAAAGTCTGTTAAGTTGACAAGTCTCCTCCAGCAGGCCGTTCCACAGTCTGGGAGCAGCAGGAGAGAATGTCTTCTGGGTAATACCTGACAGCCTAATTTTGGCTGGCTGAAGGAAATTCATCCCAGAGGACCTGAGTGTGTGGGGCATATTGTACAGGAGAAGGTGATCCCGCAGGTAGCCTGGACCCAAACCATGTAGGGCTTTAAAGGTGATAACCAACACTTTATACTTCGCCCGGAAACTAATTGGCAGCCAGTGAAGAGATTTTAAAACTGGTGTAATGTGGTCCCTCCCTAGGTCTTTTTTCACAAGTGCCTTGTTTTACCTTGATAACCAAAAAGACCTGACTGGGACCTGGCAGAACCAGAACTCAATTCCCCTTCCCGCCTTCTCCCTGAGCTTCTATTAGCCTTGAGGGGCTTGGGGAGGTCCGCCCCACAGAAGGAACTCAAGCTGTATGGGGAAACTGTACAGGGCCTAGGGTTCCCCATCCCTTGTCTAGAAATGTGGGGCGGAGGTTATCTTAATGAAGGCTAAGATTTGTCCGGAACCAGGGCCGGTGCCAGACTATTTTGCGGCCTAGGCAAGGTGAGCTACTTTCACCACCACCCCAAAAATGCCAACTTTGATTTTTAAGAACAGATGTTTCCTGGAAAAAATAAGAAGCACAAAACTTGAAACTGCTCAATTTATTTTAAAGTGCAAGAAATACGTCATGCCAATTATAGCAAACAAATTGGAAAGGAACGTCTATGGCTCTAAAATGCATTATTTAATAGGAATATCACCTCCAAATCATACCCCCCCCAACTCACACGCGAGCATGCACACACACACTCAGCATCACTCACTCCAAACAAACACACACGTGAACACATGCATTCACTCAAAGACCCCATGATGCACCCCATTCACCCATACATTCTCTCTCTCTCTCTCTCTCTCTCTCTCTCTCTCTCTCTTCCGGGCGCGTTCCGGAAGTGGAGCCGCCCCACCCCAGCATCCCTGGCTTTGCTTCAGCTGGGCAGGCACGGGGCGCCATCTCGCCCGCCTAGGCTCAGCTGAATCCTCGGGCCGGGCCGGCTCACAGCCAACGTGCGTGAGTGCTGCGTTGTGCCCGGCGCCCCTCTTAGCTTGGTGCTCTAGGCGGCTGCCTGAGTGGCCTCTATGGTAGCATCGGCCCTGTCCAGATCCTGGATTTCTGCCCCCAGCATCATAGCATGTGCTGTCCCGTAGAACTGCAGCTGATGTCCTGGCTCAAATGGATGAGTCTTGGATTCATCAGGCAGTAGCAAAGAGCTGTGGTCTTCTCTTAATTAACAGACAAATAAGTCTGCAGCTTTCGTAATTGCTTAATGGATTTACTGGAACGGGTTTCCAAATGTAATTCACGTTGGGGGGGTTTTACATTTAAAAAATTTAAAGCTCTGATGAAGTAACGGGACATAGAAGTGTTCTCGTAAGTCTAAGCCTCTCCTGGCATTTCCTTTCCTTGGGTTGAATCCAGAATCGGCCTTTTGTGAGAGGCAGGGATTGTGGAAGGACCCTCCGCCCAATTTTGGGGGGCTCCCCTCACACACCTTACAGCAGACCCCTTTCAGCAGGGTCTGTCCGGAGGAGTGTTTTCAGGGGGCTGAGGAAGACCACTTCCACCCGCCTTAAATCTGCAACCAATCCCTAGGAATGTAATACAGCTGGGAATTCCATCCCACGGGTAAGAAAGGCAAAGGTTAAGGGCCTTGATGAGGCTCTGGTTAACTGCTCTTCAGCTTCATGGGCCACTTGGCATCCCATGGGATTCCTATGGGCATCTTTTATTTATTTATTTATTTAAAGTATTTTTATCACACTCCTCAACCAGAAAGGCACGTGGAGCAGTTTACATGCAACGAGTAAAGCAAGGCAGCGCCCTGGCCGCACGCTTAAAATCTAAAAAGACAAAAAGAAAGTGCCCCATGACATTCTGATTCACAAACTAGCTAAAAGTGGGCTAGATGGAACAACTATTAGGTGGATCCACAGTTGGCTATGGAATCAGACTCAAAGAGTGCTTATCAGTGGTATCTTCTCAGACTGGGGAGAGGCAACGAGTGGGGTGCCGCAGGGCTCAGTCCTGGGCCCAGTGCTCTTCAACATTTTTATTAATGATTTGGACGAGGAGGTGCAGGGAACGCTGATCAGGTTTGCAGATGACACAAAATTGGGTGGGATAGCTAATACCCTGGAAGACAGAAACAAACTTCAAAGGGAACTTGATAGGCTGGAGTGCTGGGCTGAAAACAACAGAATGAAATTTAATAGGGATAAATGCCAAGTTCTACATCTAGGAAATAGAAAACAAAGGCACAGTTACAAGATGGGAGATACTTGGCTCAGCAATACTACAAATGAGAAGGGTCTTGGAATTGTTGTAGATCACAAGCTGAATATGAGCCAACAGTGTGATATGGCTGCAAGAAAGGCAAATGCTATTAATAGAAGTTTAGCTTCCAAATCGTGTGAGGTACTGGTTCCTCTCTATTCGGCCCTGGTTAGGCCTCATCGAGAGTATTGCGTCCAGTTCTGGGCTCCACAATTCAAGAAGGATGCAGACAAACTGGAGCATGTTCAGAGGAGGGCAACCAAGATGATCAGGGGTCTGGAAACAAAGCCCTATGAAGAGAGACTGAAAGAACTGGGCACGTTTAGCCTGGAGAAGAGAAGATGGAGGGGAGACATGAGAGCACTCTTCAAATACTTAAAAGGTTGTCACACACAGAAGGGCCAGGATCTCTTCTGGATCCTCCCAGAGTGCAGGACACGGAATAACGGGCTCAAGTTACAGGGAGCCAGATTCCAGCTGGACATCAGGAAAAACTTCCTGACTGTTAGAGCAGTACAACAATGGAATCAGTGACTTAGGGCGGTTGTGGGCTCTCCCACACTAGAGGCCTTCCAAGAGGCAGCTGGACAACCATCTGTCAGGGATGCTGTAGGGTGGATTCTTGCATTGAGCAGGGGGTTGGACTCAATGGCCTTGTAGGCCCCTTCCAACTCTGCTATTCTATGATTCCATGATTCTAAGGACAAAAAGCAACAGGGACGGGAGAAGAATAACCAAGGCTTTCAGCAGGGCTTCCCCATCTCATCCGCCTGTTGTGCTAGACACCCACCTTGCTGTGGACACCTTGCTGTAAGCCTGTGGGCAGGGACTGTCAAGAAATACTTTTGTAAGCCGCCGTGAGAGCCTTTTTTGGCTGAATGGCGGCATAAAAATGCTTAAATAAATAAATAAATAAATAAGTGCCAGCCCTTTGGATTGCACCTAGAACCGAAGTGAAAACCAGTGCAGTGCAGCTAAAGCAAAATAGGGTCATAAAGATCTGCAAAGGATGCTCCAGGAAGCCACACAGGCAGCACATTTTGCAGCAGCTGAATGCTTTTCAAATCCCCCATGCACACGTCAAGTCATGCATCAACACCTAAGGGTGCAACAAATTTCTCCTTGTCAGCTGTCAGGCTGTTAGAAATGCCCACGTTCCCAAACGCTCCTGACAGGGCCTGTTTACCAGGGGTTGCCCCTATGATTGGCACGTGGGGGGCCCTTTTCTGCCTCACCCATGACCCCAAAAGGAGCAGGGTCACAACGTGACACTGATCTTTACTATCCTCAGAAAGACTGGGCAACAATTCCCGGCGTCTCAGGCATTTTGGAGATCTCAAATTCCCTCTGGCTGATTGCAAGAGGGGTGTGTGTTGGGGTTGGGGGGAGAGAAAGCAGATGTACACCGATCTTGGAGCTGTGGTTTTCCTCTACTTTACGTTTTGACAACTCTGCTGGGCTCCGGGGGGGGGGGGGCGGTGAGGGGGAGAGAGACTTCGCCTAAGAGCTCTTGTATCCACACTTTCTCCTGGACCGAAACAACAGTCCTGTCCCTCTGCTTCCGCACGATAGACAGCCAAAGACTTCCCGTCTGGACAAGCCGCAAGAAGAGCTGGAAGGCAGCCGTGCAAACCTCACTGGTAACACGGCACAACGACTGGGCTGAGGAGCCGTGTGGTAGCCTCCACGAGCACAGCGCTCGAACGCTGCCCAACAGCGATCTTGACGTGCACAGAGTTACGATTGCATCAAGATTCTCTTTGTGCCGTTGTTTTTGTTTGTTTGTTTTTTTACAGATGCACGCATTTTGGAACTGGTGCTCGGTAGATCACATCCTCTTGCTCTGCACTTAAGCTTCGAAATTTCCCAAGTTAAGCCGGGGCTAAGGAGGGGAGTGAATTGCAAAACAGACCAAAGGTCTCTGAACAATAACAGAGCAGAAATCCATGGCTTGCACGAGTGGGATTGATGAATCCTTACCACCACCCCTAAAAGGTAGACCCTCCATGTAGCATGGAGAAGGCTCTTGCCTGCATCCTCTGCTGTTTGGCTCTCCAGAAGCTGCTGGCTGCCAACGACGGAAACGGGGGCTCGGTTAGATAATAGAATCATAGAATCATAGAATAGCACAGTTGGAAGGGGCCTACAAGGCCATCTAGTCCAACCCCTGCTCAATGCAGGAATCCACCCTAAAGCATCCCTGACAGAGGGTTGTCCAGCTGCCTCTTGAAGGCCTCCAGTGTGGGAGAGCCCACAACCTCCCTAGGTCACTGGTTCCATTGTCGTACTGTTCTAACAGGCAGGAAGTTTTTCCTGATCATAGAATCATAGAATAGTAGAGTTGGAAGGGGCTTACAAGGCCATCGAGTCCAACCCCCTGCTCAATGCACGAATCCACCCTAAAGCATCCCTGACAGATGGTTGTCCAGCTGCCTCTTGAAGGCCTCTAGTGTGGGAGAGCCCACAACCTCCCTAGGTCATGGCTTCCATTCTCATACCACTCTAACAGTCAGGAAGTTTTTCCTGATGTCCAGCTGGAATCTGGCTTCCTGTAACTTCAGCCCGTTATTCCGTGTCCTGCACTCTGGGAGGATCGAGAAGAGATCCTGGCCCTCCTCTGGGTGACGAGGAGCCTCACAATCTTCTCTTCTCCAGGCTAAACATGCCCAGTTGTTTCAGTCTCTCTGTCTTTATGGCCTGATCCCACAAGGCCAAAATGGTCCCATATGGCGCCGTGGGCCATTGAGGGTTGTTCTCCCTGCTCGCCACCTCCTTGCAAATACCCTGCTCTTGTTCCTCTGACGTCAACCACAGCCTTCTTCGCACATGGCTTCCACCAGCTTTCCCTCTCCAAGATCTGCAGGAGCCGTCTTTCGTTATCCTTCTGGAGCCAAGTTGTTCCATTTTGCTTTGGTACACTTCCAGGCTCATCCGTCCCTCCCCAGGGAAAGGGCGGTTCCGCAGCCTTGGTGCCAGAACACCCCTCCCCTCCCAGCAAGTGACGACAACAGTGCCAGGAACCATCCATTCTTCACGCTGAGAAGTCATCTGCTTCCAACGCCTGAAACATCTTTTCGCTTTTTCCAAACTCAGCTGCGCAGAAGTGACGGGCAAAGGGGAGGGAGCAACAGGCAGGCAAGGCTTTCCCTCGAGGAGAAAAGGGACGAGGGCAGGCCGGCTCTGTTCTCATCCCGTGATGACCAACTGCAGAAGAAAACCATGGCTTGTGCACATGTGAGTGAGCTGTCCCAAGTCAAATCCCATCCAAGGAACTTCTGTTTTGATAGCTGGGCTCCCACAACCACCTCAAGCTCCCCACAGCTGCTTCTTTCCACCATTCAAGAGGCAGCTGGACAACCATCTGTCAGGGATGCTTTAGGGTGGATTCCTGCATTGAGCAGGGGGTTGGACTCGATGGCCTTGTAGGCCCCTTCCAACTCTGCTATTCTATGATTCTATCATTGGTTGCTTGTCCAGCCGCTCAGAGGTACAGGCAAGTGCCAATAGCAATGAGGACTAGAATAATAGATTAGTAGAGTTGGAAGGGGCCTACAAGGCCATCTAGTCCAACCCCCTGCTCAACGCAGGAATCCACCCTAAAGCATCCCTGAAAGATGGTTGTCCAGCTGCCTCTTGAAGGCCTTTAGTGTGGGAGAGCCCACAACCTCCCTAGGTCACTGGTTCCATTGTCGTACTGCTCTAACTGTCAGGTTGTTTTTCCTGATGTCCAGCTGGAATCTGGCTTCCTGTCACTTGAGCCCATGATTCGGTGTCCTGCACTCTGGGATGATGGAGAAGAGATCCCGGCCCTCCTCTGTGTGACAACTTTTTAAGTAGTTGAAGAGTGCTATCATGTCTTCCCTCAATCTTCTCCTCTCCAGGCTAAACATGCCCAGTTCTTTCAGTCTCTCTTTATAGGGCTTTGTTTCCAGACCCCTGATCATCCTGGTTGCCCTCCTCTGAACAGGCTCCATCTTGTCTGCATCCTTCTTGAATTGTGGAGCCCAGAACTGGATGCAATATTCTAAATGAGGGCCAAATAGAGAGGAACCAGTACCTCACATGATTTGGGAGCTATACTTCTATTAATGCAGCCCAAAATAGCATTTGCCTTTCTTGCAGCCATATCGCACTGTTGGCTCCTATTCAGCTTGTGATCTACAACAATTCCAAGATCCTTCTCGTTTGTAGTATTGCTGAGCCAAGTATCCCCCATCTTGTAACTGTGCCTTTGGTTTTTATTTCCTAGATGTAGAACTTGGCATTTATCCCTATTAAATTTCATTCTGTTGTTTTCAGCCCAGCACTCCAGCCTATCAAGATCATTTTGAAGTTTGTTTTGGTCTTCCAGGGTATCCCACCCAATTTTGTGTCATCTGCAAATTTGATCAGCGTTCCCTGCACCTCCTCGTCCAAATCATTAATAAAAATGTTGAAGAGCACTGGGCCCAGGACTGAGCCCTGCGGCACCCCACTCGTTGCCTCTCCCCAGTTTGAGAAGGTTCCATTGATAAGTACTCTTTGAGTCCAATTCTGTAACCAACTGTGAATCCACCTAATAGTTGTTCCATCTAGCCCACTTTTAGCTAGTTTTTGTCTGACTCTTCTACCAAGACTCTGGTTCATGCTTTGGTTATTTCTCGGCTGGACTATTATAACCTTCTCCTGACTGGCCTTCCTTCTTCTCACACCATTTCGTTGGTTTTTATTCACCCCTCGGCTGCTAAGGTCATCTTCTTGGCTCATCACTCTGATCCAGTATCTGAGGCAGTAAGCCTGTGTTCACCAGTTGCTGGGGAACATGGGTGGGAGGGTGCTGTTGCCCTATGTCCTGCTTGTTCATCCCTGGCCGATGGCTGGTGGGCCCCTGTATGAACAGAGTTCTGGACTAGATGGACCCTTGGTCTGATCCAGCATCAGGGCACTTCTGATGTTCTTATCATGTTACTCCACTTCTGAAATCTCTTCATTGGCTTCCAATTCACCTCAGAATCCAATATAAGCTTCTCCCGTTGACTTTCAAAGCTTGCCACAGTCTAGCTCCTTCTTATCTTTCTTCACACATCTCATATTATTGCCCCCCTCGTGCTCCTCGCTCATCGAATGCCGTGTTTCTTCCCCCACCCCCAAGGGTCTCGACTTCTCTTGCTCGGCTTCGTCCATTTTCTCTCTCTGCCCCTTACGCCTGGAATTCTCTTCCGGAGCATTTGCGGACCACGAGTTCAATGACTGTTTTTAAAGCTGAATTGAAACCTTTTTCTTTTTTCTACAGCTTTTAGCACTTGGCTTTGTTCTTACTTTCAACACTGTTCGTTTTATTGTCCCTTGTGCCTATTTGGTGAGTTCTCTTCCCTCTCTTATTGTTTTATTACGATTTTATTAGAATGTAAGCCTATGCGGCAGGGTCTTGCTGTTTTATTCTTTTACTCTGTACAGCACCATGTACATTGATGGTGCTAAATAAATAAATATATAATAGCCTGCTAAGGCCTTGGGGTTCTCCTCCTCCCTCAGGACTGGCACTCTGGGTGTCCATCTGTAATGGCCAGGAGGGGTCATTGTCATTCTGAGGCTGGGCACTGAAGGCATCTTGCCCTAGGGTGGCCATATGAAAAGGAGGACAGGGCTCCTGCATCTTTAACAGTTGCAGTGAAAAGGGAATTTCAGCCGGTGTCATTTGTATGCATGGAGCACCTGGTGAAATTCCCTCTTCATTACAACCTTTAAAGCTGCAGGAGCCCTGCCCTCTTGATCAGATACAGAAGAGGGCAGGGCTCCTGCAGCTTTAAGTGTTGTGAAGAAGAGGGAATTTCGCCAGGTGCTGAGTGCATGCAAACGACACCCGCTGAAATTCCCTTTTCTATACAACTGTTGAAGTTACAGGAGCCCTGTCCTCCTTTTCATAGGGTCACCCTAATCTTGCCCCCCCCCATACTTTTTACAGATAAAATGAAGGCTGTGTTGGAACACTCCCCTCCTACTGTCACATTGACGCTTCGGAGGAAACCACACACTACTTTCATGCGCTCTCCTCCGCCCCTCTGAAAAACAAAAAGAGAAAATGCGGTAAAATGTATACGAAAAAACAATTTTGCCCTACATCAGAGACCTCGGCAGGGGAAGTGGGCGAACACACAGGCTGTGCTCCGCGTGACGTTCTTGGGCCTTGCTTTCTGGAGCTGAGAGGCACCATCCGTGCCCCTCACATCTCTGAAGGAAGGTTGCCCTGTATTCTTGCCTGCTGTGGCTCGGACTGTTGCACTTGCTATCTGGAGAAGCTGGTATAGCCGGCCAGAGGAGGAAGCCTCCTCCAGGTTGATTGAGAATGTGAGCTGGCTGGCTGCGTGCTTGAGAATGATCAGGGGTCTGGAAACAAAGCCCTATGAGGAGAGACTGAAAGAACTGGGCATGTTGAGCCTGGAGAAGAGAAGGTTGAGGGGAGACAGGATAGCACTCTTCGAGCAACATTGGACAATAGTTTTATTGCACGCTTGTTCCTGGGCGCTCACCGATTTTTGTGGGTCCCTCTCACAACGTCGTCTGCCTCCCACCAGTCTAGAAGCGGGGTGGTGATGACACCGATGGGGACAATCTGAAAGAGGTTTGCCCCTTTGGGAGAAATCACTTCACGGGGACGCAAGGTCAAGTGCCACCCTTAGAATCCTAGAATAGTAGGGATGGAAGGGTCCTCTTAAGACCATCAAGTCCAACCCCCAGCTCAATGCAGGAATCCACCTTAAAGCATCCCTGACAGATGGTTGTCCTGCTGCCTCTTGAAGGCCTCTAGTGTGGGAGAGCCCACAACCTCCCTAAGGTAACTGGTTCCATTGTCGTACTGCTTTTATCCCCCATGCTATTTAACAAGTACATGACACGGCTGAGTGCGGTCACCCAGAGTTTTGGACTGCGTTGTCATCAGTATGCTGAGGATATGCAACTCTGCTTCTTTTCATCTTCAGCAGGAGAGGCTGTGGATGTGTTGAACCGGTGCCTGGCTGCAACAATGGACTGGATGAGGGCTAATGAACTATAGCCCAATCTAGACAAGGCCAAGATGCAATTAGTGGGCAGTTCTCCTGACCAGATGGGGAATGATCGTCCTGTTCTAGATGAGGCTGCATTTCCTCTGAAAGTTCGGTCATTCTCCTGGAGACACCATTGTCCCTTCAGGCTCAGGTGGCCTCCAAGTTAGATTACTGCAATACGCTGTATGTGGGGCTGCCCTTGAAGACCGCTCAGAAACTGCAGATTGTGCAAAATATGGCAGCCGGGTTAGGTTCATGTCAGAAGAGGCACTTTGGCAGGAATTGCAGTCCTGAGCCATGTGAGACATTATAGGTTAAACCCAGCAACGTAGCAGCCATACAAGCAGCCAGTGCAAGTGGGCAGAATTGGTGCTATATGCTTTGACTTTCTGGCCCGTTTTATTAATCCGGCTGCCCCGTTTTGCACAACTTGCGGCTTCTGGACAGTCTTGAGGACACCCATCTGAATCACCCTCCTCCAAAACAGCCTGTCTCTGGTGCTAGAAGGCGCATTTCGCCAGCAGTCTAATCTCGATCGCGATTCCAGTCGCCACGTAGCTCTTCCTCTCTCTCTTCTAAAGAACTGTCAGGCGCTGCGATGAAAGATCCTCCAGGGATCAAAGGGGCTTGGGCCTGCTTCTTGCTAAGGTCCGGGGCTCTTATCCTCACCCAGGCCAGACAAAGAAGTCTGCGGAGGCTCAGAGTTGACCGGCTGGACGTGTGGTGGGGCCCCTACAGCCTCGCCAGGGCTATGCAGACAGACGACTGCAGGCAGAGAGGCTGGGGCTTGGGGCTGGCCCATGTCTTGGCTCGGCGGGGCCATGAAGGAGCTGCACACAAGGCCGATCCAAGCCTTCCAAAGATGGCAAGAACTGCAGAGAGAGAGGGGGGGAGGGAGAGGGAGGGAGACAGAGGGAGATGGGGGAGGGGGAGATGGAAGTGGGGAGGTGGAGGGGAGGGAGGGAGGGAGAGAGGGGGAGGGGGAGAGAGAGGGGGAGGGGAGGGGAGAGAGGGGGAAGGGAGGGGAGGGGGAGAGAGAGGGAGAGGGGGAGGGAGAGTGAAAGGGGGAGGGGAGGGAGGGGAGAGAGAAGGGGAGGGGGAGAGAAACAGGGAGAGCAAGGAGGAGGGAGACAGAGGGAGATGGGGAGGGGGAGAGAGAGAGGGAGAGGGATAGGGGGAGGGGAGGGAGAGAGGGAGAGAGGGAGAAAGGCGGAGGGGGAGAGAGAGTGGGTGGGAGGGAGGGGTAGGGAGGGAGAAAGGGGAGGGGGAGGGAGGGGAGAGAGAAGGGGAGGGGGAGAGAAACAGGGAGAGCGAGGGGGAGGGAGACAGAGGGAGATGGGGGAGGGAGAGGGGGTGGGGGCGGGAGAGAGGGAGAGAGAGGGGGAGGGAGAGAGAGAGAGAGAGAGAGAGTTCACCACCGGCCCTTGTACTGATTTTTGTGAGGTTCATTTTTTGCTCTGAAAGTTGGACCTATGGCAAATTTTTACTATTCCGCCCCCCCTTATTTATACATTTATGTTCCATCTTTCCCCCCTGGAGTTCCAGGTGGTGCACAATGGTTCTCTCTAGACCCCCTGCATTTTATCACCACAGTGACCCTGTGAGGTAAGTTAATCTAAGTGGTGGTGAGTAGCCCAAAACCACCCAGTGAGCTTCAGTGAGAAGTGTGTGGATGTGTGTTGGGTGTACACAGACTGGCACTGCAGCCCTCCTCCCACAATGCTTTGCAGCGCTCGGACGTACCATGGCGTGTGTCCCAGGCTCATGGCTGCCATTGAGAGCATCATCGGATGAGCATTTTATCAAATGCCCGTTACTTCCCACTTACGGATGTTCACGGGTCTTTTTGATGATGGCGTCCGTCAACCGCGCGTCTATCGCTCCTTGTGGCCTTCCTTCTGTCACAAAATGGACCCCCTTTAAATTAAATTTAAAAACACACACACCTGGATGTGCCACTATTTCCTGCTGTGTGAAGAAAAATTATTATTATTATATTTATTTGCATCCCGCCTTTTGCCTAATGCTGGGCCTCAAGGCGACCTTACAAAGTTTAAAAATGTACAAGGGAGGGGGGAATATACACAAAAATATACATAGTTTAAAATACACAACAAAATTATAAGACATTAACATAGATAGAAGGCCAGAATATTCTCCAAAGGCCTGCTGGAAAAACTAAAAAGTGGTGTGATGATGAAAAGGGCCACCTGGTCATTGTTTACTTCCTCTTTCTTCCCCTGAGTGAAGAAAGAGGAAGTATTGTGGGACAGAAGCGGGGGAGAAGCGACGGTAGGGAAACGCAATCCCCTCCAACACAATGATGCTTATAGTCAGACCTTTGGTACGTCTAGCCCAGGGCTTAGGCAAGACGTGGCCCACTTGGCCCCCCGTCCTTTATTGCATCTCCCAAAGGGCTGCCACCTCATCACTGAATTTTGGCGGTGTGCTGTGGTAAGGAGGGAGAACTTGTATTTTTGCTCTCAAACAAGGGACTGGGCTTCCAGAACCAAGGTTTGGCACTCAAACGAGGGGTCTTTCTTGCGCAGCGCACCGGCGGTATTTTCCTCGCTGAATTGCAGTGGTGATTTTGGCTAGGTTGACCCTATGAAAAGGAGGACAGGGCTCCTGTATCTTTAACAGTTGCATAGAAAAGGGAATTTCAGCAGGTGTCGTTTGTATATATCGAGAACCTGGGGAAATTCCGTCTTCATCACAGCAGTTAAAGGTGCAGGAGCTATACTAGAGTGACCAGATTTAAAAGAGGGCAGGGCACCTGCAGCTTTAACAGTTGTGATGAAGACGGAATTTTACCAGGTTCCCCATATATACAAATGACACCTGCTGAAATTCCCTTTTCGATAAAACTGTTAGATGCAGGAGCCCCGCCCTCTTTTTTCATACGGTCACCCTAATTTTAGCAGGGTGTGGAAATTAGCCCCTGGGCCCTCCGAAGTTGCCCACCCTGGATCTAACCAAATGTGGTTTCTTCTTCCATGCTCTCAAGAGGCTTGGGCGGAGAAGGTAGGGTGACCCTATGAAAAGGAGGACAGGGCTCCTGTATCTTTAACAGTTGTATTGAAAAAGGAATTTCAGCAGGTGTCATTTGTATATATGGAGAACCTGGTGAAATCCCCTCTTCATCACAACAGTTAAAGCTGCAGGAGCCCTGCCCTCTTTTAAATCTGGTCACTCTAGTATAGCTCCTGCAGCTTTAACTGTGGTGATGAAGAGGGGATTTCACCAGGTTCTCCATATATACAAATGACACCTGCTGAAATTCCCTTTTCTATGCCACTGTTAAAGATACAGGAGCCCTGTCCTCCTTTTCATAGGGTCACCCGAGGAGAAGGTTTCTCCCCAGCACCTGCTCCTGCGGCCTTTGAACAAAACAAAAAGCCCGGGAGATCGCAGGGAGGCTCCGTGTTGTGAAGCCTGAGTTCCGCCCCTGAACTTTGGACCCTTCTTATCTCTAGGATGAAAAGATGGCTGGTTGGAGTCAAACTGAGAGTAGACCCATTGAAAACAACGATACTTAAGTTATTCATGACTAATTGAAGTCCCATTGATTTCAATGGTTCTGCTCTATCCATCCCCAATCTGCCACCATGCAGATGTGTTAGATTACAAGCCCCATCATCCCCAAGAGGTGGGAGTTGTAGACCAACACCTCTGGAGGGCTCCAGCTTGGAGAAAGTTGATCTGTTTTGAGTATGACCATGTCTTGAATCAAGCCATTCGTGGCTTCAATAAATACTGTGTTGATACAGCTGTCAACACAACCGTTTTTTAATCTGTTATGGTTAGCACAGTTTCCCTAACCACAGACCTCATTTAATTGATACTTAATTGGTTTTTAATTGATACTTAATTGAAACAATAGCCTTTTCTCATTACACACTAATAATTTTTGTATTTGTTATTCTTCTGAACTTTTTAAAATTGTCCTCTTAGCTATCGTCTTCTATCTAATTTGCGGGAAAAGAAAATTGATTTAATCAAGATTGTATTTAAGGCAATTTTAAGATGTTTTTAGGATGCTTTTTAGGATGTTTTTAACAATACGTATTATGTTTTAATTCAGTTTTATGTATTTTATTGTTTGTTGTTGTTCCCTGCCTCGATTAGAATGGAGAGGTGGGTAAGAAATAAATTATTATTATTATTATTATTATTATTATTATTATTATTATTATTATTATTTCCTCACAAGTCTTAGGGAAGGGAGGCCTGAAATAATCCCCATCTCACAAAGCACAACCTTCCTCTAACTTGGTATCCTCCAGGTGTCCTGGAGTACAACTCCCATTATCCCCAACCAGCATATCCAAGATCCATTATGTTTGGGGATGATGGGAGTTGCATTCCAGGTCACCTAGAAGTCTGCTTAAAGGCATGGCAAGTGGGGGCAGGAACACACTTTGGATCACTGCGCCAGGACTTTTTCAGAGCAGCAGCAAGGACTGCTGACTCATGGACTCTCCTCACTCCGGTAAGTGAGCAAGGTAATATCGAGGCTTTCAAGTTTTTACTATTGTTTGTGACAGGTTAGCACAGACAGAGTCAGAGAATGAGCAAAAGAATCAATCAAAAGCTAGGTATTTCTTTCCATTCCTTTAATGGAGTGCCTACTTCACACCAGCAGTTTAAATGGGAACACTTCTACTTGCATTTCTAGTTAAAAGCTATCAGTTCAATCCAATGTATGTGTAAGGTGATGTATGTCTCATTAAGTACAATAGGACTTACTCGCAAGTTAGGGAATAGAGGATTAGGTTACATTTCAGCTGATTGAAGATCTTTTGTTAAAGCTTGTGGTTTGTTTGTTTTTACAAGTTAAACCTCTGCGGTCAGAAGTAAGCACTACCAGGTTCAATGGAGCTTATATCTAGGTAGCTCTACCTAGATCTAGGTACCTACCTAGCATCTACCTACCTAGCATCTGTCAGGGATGCTGTAGGGTGGATTCCTGCATTGAGCAGGGGGTTGGACTCGATGGCCTTATAGGCCCCTTCCAACTCTGCTATTCTATGATTCTATGATTAGAATTGCAGACATGTTGATCTTAATAAATAGGGAATAGGTTACCAGCAGGATCGCCTTCTCCCATACAATCCGCCCCGCACACTCAGGTCCTCTGGGAAGAATCTACTTCAGCCAACCAAAACTAGGCTGACGGGTATTACCCAGAGGACCTTCTCTTCTGCTGCTCCCAGACTGTGGAACGGCCTGCCGGAGGAGACTCCTCAACTTGACTGTCTTTTAGCATTTAAAAAAGCAATAAAAACTGATCTCTTCCGGCAGGCCTATCCAGTGAAATTTTAGGATGTTTTCAGGATGTTTTAATCATGTGTGCTATGTTTTTAATCAGTTTTTAATGTGTTTTATATTCACTGTTGTTCCCTGCCTCAATCGAAGTGGAGAGGCGGGTAAGAAATATATTATTATTATTATTATTATTATTATTATTATTATTATTATTATTATTATTATTATGCATGAGGCATCGGAGGGAAAGCCCTTGCGGTGACCACACGTTCCCGGGCCCCTCAACAGCTGGCAAGTCACTCTCTCACTCCTTCTGCTTTCAATTGTCCTCTCATGACTCATTTCCTTAGCCCCCCATCCCCAAATCCGCTCCCAGGCCTTTTGGAAGGGTGTGTGTGTGTGGGCGGCCACTGTGGTCTTTCTCCAAGCCCTGTGGGGCGCACGTGTTCCGTCTTTCCCAGCTTCTGGGATGACCCTCCAGAAGCCTTCCCTAAAGGCCACCGGTCATGACACTCCTTTTCTGACACTCCATGTGCGTGCATTTCCCTGCCGATGGGGCGGGCGATGAGACAGCGGCTCTCTGCTCCGAGTGCCTCCCTGCCTTTCCTCCTTCCCACCCACCCACCTCTTTTCTCAAGTGCCTCTTCTCTGTCTTTCTTCTTCGTACAGCAGCAGCAGATGCAGCAGGGAGAGGCACAGGACAACACCACTGCTTGAGTATCGCAGCCCAACAACTTCTCCGAAGCCCGGCTGAAAGGTATGTGCGGTGGCCGGCAGTGTCATGGAGTATTTTGGTATTTTTTTTGCCATACTGCATTGATGATCCTTTTGAGCAAGGGACAGATTTGAAATGCCCAGCTGATAGAAACGGAGCGTTCCAGATGAAATCCCTTCTCCAACACAATAAAAGGATAACAAAAAGGGCACTGTGTTTCCAAACTATGCCTTCGCAATACTTAGAGGGCCGTTCCTGTAAAATACCTGTAGAACAGAGGTACTGTATACGTGGTGTTCAAGTAGTAGAAGACCTCAGCCACTATTTGTTATATTGCTCTCTGTATTCTGAACCCAGGACAAAATTTATTTTGAATCTGTTCCATATAGCTAACAGTGATGATCACGTTAGAGTTATATATTTGCTCTCTGATGCTGACAAATTTGTGGCAGACAGAGTTGCGAGATTCACAGCGGCTGTCCAAAAATTGAGAAGAAGATTCTGTAATGATGAAATTTAACATGTTCTAATATATCAGTAGTACCGTGTTTCCCCGAAAATAAGACAGTGTCTTATATTAATTTTTGCTCCCAAAGATGCGCTAGGTCTTATTTTCAGGGGATGTCTTATTTTTCCATGAAGAAGAATACGGTACACATTTATTGTTGAACAAAAAAAAAGGTCTTATTTTCAGGGGGATGCCTTATATTACAGCGAGAGGCAAAACTGGAAGTAGGTCTTATTTTGGGGGGATGTCTTACTTTCGGGGAAACAGGGTATTAACTTTTATACATTTATGGCCCTTTGAACGTAAATTCTTAGTGCCTTATTTTAATTCTTTGTATTAAAACTACCTTTGATATATTTGTGGGCACCTTTTAATGAAAACCTTTTTAGTCCCTTTTTGTATTTTGCTTCTTTGTATTGTGAAGTTTTTGTGTGTTTACTTATGCATTTGTAAAGTTGATAACAACGAATAAATTCAAAATGTTAAAAAAAAAATAAGGAAGAGAGTGAGATGCATGGAGAAGAAGAAAAGGAAAAAAGGAGGCAGTGGATGAGGGCGTGGGAAAGGCAAGGCAAAGAAGCAGTGTGGGAGAAGAAAAAGTTTCTTTCTGTCTAGTTCCCAAATTATCATTTGCAAAAGTAGCCCAATAACAATTCAACTTAGGTGTAATACAGAGGGGAATTGAAGAGATCCAGACAGCAAAATAACAACGCAAAATGATGATAATGTTACCTGTTGTCAGTCAACAATGAATACCTTGACAAGGTGTGAATCTGGTTGACCTGCACTAGTCACAAATTGAAAACGAATTCCCCGGAATGCCTCTCCCTTTTGCGTGAATTCATTAACCTTTCGATGAGTCAGTTGTGGGTTCATGGACTGATTCAGCATAACTCTTCGTATGTTCTTAATTTTAAAAAAAAATGCCCCAAATTTTACTAATCGCTACATTTTGGAGGAACTTCATTAGCTTGCCACCTATTTGTCTATTGTAATATTTTTCATTGCAGCTTTTATCACTGTCTACAAACTATAAGTTATATTTCCCCCCCCCCCCCAAAAAAAGAGACATGCCATAGATAAAACCTAGCTTGCAAGCTACATTTTCTAACCAAGAAACCTTGAACTCTAATTCCTGTTGCTTGGAGGTCTTAAGAGGTCTTAAGCACCTCTCCACCGTGCCTGGGTCCAGCTCCAGCTCAGAGCCCCCTCCCTCTTGCTGTCAACTGTCTCTGGAGAGGCCACCAGTGAGGGAGGAAGCAGCAGCCAGGCACCTCTCCACCATGCCTGGGTCCAGCTCCAGCTGAGAGCCCCCTCCCTCCTGCTACCAACTGTCTCTGGAGAGGCCACCAGTGAGGGAGGAAGCAGCAGCCAGGCACCTCTCCATCGTGCCTGGGTCCAGCTCCAGCTGAGAGCCCCCTCCCTCCTGCTGTCAACTGCAACTGCTGAACTTTCCAACTAAGATTGTAGTGCCTGAGTTTGCTTTCCTTTTCCCCCTCCTCCTCCTCCCTCCCAATCCCCTTTCCTTTTGTATCATGTCTTTTAGATTGTAAGCCTGTGGGCAGGGACTGTCAAGAAATACTTTTGTAAGCCGCCGTGAGAGCCTTTTTTGGCTGAATGGCGGCATAAAAATCCTTAAATAAATAAAAATAAATAAATAAAGAGTTGTAGCATAATGGCAAGGGAGATGTACTTTGCACATGATCAGAGGAACTAGAAACCTTGAATACTGTTGTAGAAAGCAGCGTAAACGATGCAGTGCAAACGCCCTCTACTTGAAGAGATCTCAAGAGCCGAGTCTCCTACAGAAGGCAGTTAAATTATGGAACTCACTACTGCAAGATGTGGTGATGGCCACCCATTCGGATGGCTTTAAAAGGGGGTTGGATAAATTCCTGGAGAAGAAGGCTATCCACGGCTACTGGCCCTGATGGTTGTGTGCCATCTCCAATATTCGAGGCAGTAAGCCTGTGTGCACCAGTTGCTGGGGAACATGGGCGGGAGGGTGCTGTTGCATCATGTCCTGCTTGTTCATGCCTGGCCGATGGCTGGTTGGCCACTGTGCGAACAGAGTGCTGGACTAGGTGGACCCTTGGTCTGATTCCTTTGCCCCCTGCCTGTGGCTTCCTGGAGGAATCTGGCTGGACCCATGCAGGGTGCAGGCGATGTGGGCCTGGGTCTAATTCCGCAGGGCTGGTACTTTTATGTTCTCTTCCAGGGTTTACAACTGCATAGTGGGGTGTGGCTAATAGGTTAGTCCACCCTTGCACAACTTGGTACTGTCCAGATGTTCTGGACTATGAATCCCATCAGCCCTAGCCAGTATGGCCAGTGGTCTGGGATGATGGGAGTTGTAGTCCAGATGATGGGAGTTGTAGCCAGATTGGGGAAGGCTGTATTAGTCAAATGCACAGGTGAGGTCTAGTTATTAATGGGGGTTAGCTGGGATAGCGAAAAGGAATCTCCCTGTCCAGAAGCAGTCTACCTTGGAACACCAAAAGTTGGGAAGGTTGATGCCCATAAGGTAGGGTGACCATATGGAAAGGGGGACAGGGCTCCTGTATCTTTAACAGCTGCATAGAAAAAGGAATTTCAGCAGGTGTCATTGGTGTGCATATGCAGCACCTGGTGAAATTCCCTCTTCATCACAACAGTTCAAGCTGTAGCAGCCCTGCCTACCGTGACCAGATACAAAAGAGGGCAGGGCTCCTGCAGCTTGAACTGTTGTGATGAAGAGGGAATTTCACCAGGTGCTGCATATGCACACCAATGACACCTGCTGAAATTCCTTTTTCTATGCAGCTGTTAAAGATACAGGAGCCCTGTCCTCCTTTCCATATGGTCACCCTACATAAGGGCTGCCCACTCTTGAAAACAGGATGTTGGGCTACATGAACCTTTGGACTGATGATCCATTTGTTGTGCCTTCTATTGAAGTCCAAGTGAATGGTACGAAATGAGTTACAGGGAATAATATATTTTGTGCTTACACAATACAAAATGATTAAGTACAGAGTGCCTTTGACCATGTGGTCATAACTGGCCTCTTACTCATCTGAGGTCTAGGAGAACATGAGTTCCAGACCTTTGATTCATTTTAGAGACTGTAGTAATATCATTGGGTTTTCTTGCTAGTAGCTATATGGCTCAGTTGTTGTTGTTATTATTATTATTATTATTCCCCTATTTCTTCGATTCTATGATGCACTTTTCCCCCCATATGAACATCTCTAAAAATGGGGTGTGTCTTAAAATCGCGGGTGTGTCTTAGGGTTTTTTTTTTCTGTTGGTGGTACTGAAATTAGTGTGCGTCTTACAATCGATGGCGTCTTACAATCGAAGAAATACGGTATTATTATTTGTATACCGCCCATAGCTGAGGCTCTCTGGGCAGTTTACACAGGATAAAAACACCTAAAACCAATATACAAAAATTGAAAATCACAAAAACATGCAATTTAAAACTTGGGAAAAGAGAAAAGTCTAGACCCGGCGCGGAAAAGATAACAACGTTGGCACCAGGCAGGCCTTGTCGGGGAGTTGGTTCCATAATTGAGGGGCCACCACCGAAAAGGCCCTCTCCCTTGTTGCCGGCCTCTGAGCTTCCCTCGGAGTAGGCACACGGAGGAGGACCTTAGATGTTGAATGTAGTGTTCAGGTAGGTTCATGTCGGGAGGGGCATTCCGTCAGGTATTGTGGTCCCAAGCCGTGGAGGGCTTTATCGGTTAAAACCAGCACCTTGAATCGGGCTCAGAAACATACAAGCCTCCAATGCAAGTTTCTAGTCTCCTTTAAACACCATGGGCAGTGTGGTCTAGAAGAGATAGAATCATAGAATCATAGAATAGCAGAGTTGGAAGGGGCCTACAAGGCCATTGAGTCCAACCCCCTGCTCAATGCAGGAATCCACCCTAAAGCATCCCTGACAGATGCTTGTCCAGCTGCCTCTTGAAGGCCTCTAGTGTGGGAGAGCCCACAACCTCCCTAGGTAGCTGATTCCATTGTCGCACTGCTCTAACAGTCAGGAAGTTTTTCCTGATGTCCACACGGAATCTGGCTTCCTTTAACTTGAGCCCGTTATTCCGTGTCCTGCACTCTGGGAGGATCGAGAAGAGATCCTGGCCCTCCTCTGTGTGACAACCTTTTAAGTATTTGAAGAGTGCTCTCATGTCTCCCCTCAATCTTCTCTTCTCCAGGCTAAACATGCCCAGTTCTTTCATTGTACATCTCTGTGATTCCTCTGCGGTATACATTTTGCACATTGAGCTACAGATTTGAGTATGAGAGATGAGCACCTGGAATTGATCCCCCACCCCCGTGTGAACAGGACTTCCGTGCCCTGTCCAGCTGTGGTTTATCTGTAAACATTTTCTCCTTTTCTTTTACGCTACCAGCCTCATTCATTCTTTTGTGAAGCAGCCTAGAAATTAAGCCCCACCGGAAAGAGATCTTTATCTCCCAAGGTCACAACATGTAAGTCCTGAAATGTTTCTCTTGTGTGGGAGTAACAAAGCTTTATCACACCAGGGTTATACGGCACAATCACTGTGAATTGTGCGCAAAGGACTCCGAAGTTTTCCAGCTTATAATCTGCTTTTGACTGTGAAGCATTCCCAGGCGTCCTGCTTTAATTGTGCTTCAAAGGCAAAAGACCCGACCTATTTTGGTACTACTTTTGGAGCGAATCGTTTGTTGTTTTCCAAGCGGCCACTGGGGGCTCAGGAGCAGGATTTGATAGGTTTAAAGAAAAATCGAACAAATGCTTACTTCTGCGTAAGTTTTAAAGATAAAGACATCAAAATTGGCACAGTGATAGATATTAAGGAGAGCTTTAGAGCTTCATCCCATGTACCTGTTTCCTTCGAATTATCCCCTACTGCGTTTAGCTTTCGTTGTTGTTGTTGTTCATAGAATCATAGAATCATAGAATAGCAGAGTTGGAAGGGGCCTACAAGGCCATCGAGTCCAACCCCCTGCTCAATGCAGGAATCCAACCTAAAGCATCCCTGACAGATGGTTGTCCAGCTGCCTCTTGAAGGCCTCTAGTGTGGGAGAGCCCACAACCTCCCTAGGTAACTGATTCCATTGTCGTACTGCTCTAACAGTCAGGAAGTTTTTCCTGACGTCCAGCTAGAATCTGGCTTCCTTTAACTTGAGCCCGTTATTCCGTGTCCTGCACTCTGGGAGGATCGAGAAGAGATCCTGGCCCTCCTCTGTGTGACAACCTTTCAATTATTTGAAGAGTATTTCAAGTATCATGTCTCCCCTCCATCTTCTCTTCTCCAGGCTAAACATGCCCAGTTCTTTCAGTCTCTCTTCCTAGGGCTTTGTTTCCAGACCCCTGATCATCCCGGTTGCCCTCCTCTGAACACGCTCCAGCTTGTCTGCGTCCTTCTTGAATTGTGGAGCCCAGAACTGGACGCAATACTCTAGATGAGGCCTAACCAGGGCCGAATAGAGAGGAACCAGGACCTCACGTGATTTGGAAGCTCTACTTCTATGAATGCAGCCCAAAATAGCATTTGCCTTTCTTGCAGCCACATCGCACTGTTGGCTCATATCCAGCTTGTGATCTACAACAATTCCAAGATCCTTCTTGTTTGTAGTATTGCTGAGCCAAGCATCCCCCGGGGTGGTGTTGTACCCCGGGCGGCAGGGCTTTGTATACCAGGAAGAGGGTTTAAGGGGGGAAATGTAAAAAATATACAAAAAATCAACAAATGACCCAATCCGATTCAAATTTGGTATGCTTAAAGCCCTCCTTAATATCTATTACTGTGCCGACTTTGATGTTTCTATCTTTAAAGCTTATGCAGATGTAAACATTGGTTTAATTTTTTTCAAATCCTGCTCCTGCGCCCCAGTGGCCGCTCGGAAGATACACTCGAAAACTAGTGGCTGAATACAGTGAGGCTTTTCCCTTTATAGCACAATTAAAGCAGGATGCCTGGGAGTGCTTCACAGTCAAAGCAGATTATAAGGTGGAAAACTTTGGAGTCCTTTGAACACAATTTGCACTGACTGCACAGTATAACCCTGGTGTGATAAAGCTCTAAAGCATACCAAATTTGAATTGGATTGGGTCATCCGTTGATTTTGTTTATGATTTTTTACATTTCCCCCCTTAAACTCATTTCCTGGTATGCAAGGGATCTTAGGAGCGCTGCTGCCCGGGGTGTGATTTCATAGAATCATAGAATCATAGAATAGCAGAGTTGGAAGGGGCCTACAAGGCCATCTAGTCCAACCCCCTGCTCAGTGCAGGAATCCACCTTAAAGCATCCCAGACAAATGGATGTCCAGCTGCATCTTGAAGGCCTCTAGTGTGGGAGAGCCCACAACCTCCCTAGGTAACTGATTCCACCGTCGCACTGCTCTAATAGTCAGGAAGTTTTTCCTGATGTCCAGCCGGAATCTGGCTTCCTTTAACTTGAGCCTGTTATTCCGTGTCCTGCATTCTGGGATGACTAAGAAGAGATCCTGGCCCTCCTCTGTGTGACCACCTTTTAAGTATTTGAAGAGTGCTATCATGTCTCCCCTCAATCTTCTCTTCTCCAGGCTAAACATGCCCATTTAGCAACAACAACGCTGACAGCTTAGCGCTGTAGGGGATAATTCGAGGGAAACAGGTACATGGGATGAAGCTAACAGATTAAGGCCTTAGCTAGACCTAAGGTTTATCCTGGGATCGTCCCGGTGTCATTCCTGTTCATGTAAGTGACACACAGGGGATCCCGGGAGCAGGCAGGGACGACCCCAGGACGATCCCGGGATAAACCTTAAGTCTAGCTAAGGCTTAAGATTCCTTTTGTGCTACAGCACAAATCTGGAAACCTTTGAATGAATGGCAGTGCCTCTGAGAGAGTGCAGAGTACATTTCTGTCCCTGAACATTAAGAATTCCAGGGGAAATAAACTTACCAGTGTGTGTGTGTGTGTGTGTGTGTGTGTGCGCGCGCGCGCGCGTGTGTGTTTTCCACATACAGTTAAAGCCTGGCATGTCTTTCCTTGGAAAGGAAGGCTGTGGCCCTCTGCCCCATTGAAGATTGAGCATGCTTCTGGCTAAGTCATGCCTCGAATTGTGCTGTACATCCTGGCAGGGGCGATGCTGCAGCTCTCAAGGCGTTCAGATAGAACCATGCAAAAGTGAAGCAGGATGTAGAAGGGCGTCAGTCTGCTGCGGCTTTCAGATATGCCCGAAACGCTCATTTAACAGGCAGGCTGTGAAAACGTGTTGTTGGGTGTTTTTTGTGCCAAGCTCTGCTCTTCATTTTAAACTAACGTTTCCCTGTTCTTCATTTTGTTGAGTTATGTTTTTATGTTTCCAATGTGTTTTAAAATGGCGGTCACCTTGGTGGCTCCGTTTGGGCCAAAAGGTGACTCTGGATTATTATTATTTTATTATTTATATAATATTTTTTATTAAGATCATCTACAGGGGCCCTTCTCCGTGAGCCCCTGCCAAAGGAAGTGAGGCAGGTGGCTATTAGGAGCAGGGCTTTCTCCGCTGTGGCACCCCGGCTGTGGAATGAGCTCCCCAGAGAGTACACCTACACTGTACTCCTTTCGTCGCCAGTTGAAGACCTTTTTATTCTCTCAGTATTTTAACACTTAATTTTAATTTTAATTTTAATTTTACTGTTTTAACTCTGTATTTTAATTTTATATCAATTTTGCTGCGTGGTTTTTATTCTGGTTGTGCTTTTTATATTGTATTTTGTATTCGTGCTTTTAACCTGTTGGTTGTCTTACTATGGTTTTAATTTTTGTGAACCGCCCAGAGAGCTTCGGCTATTGGGCGGTATAAAAACGTAATAAATAAATAAATAAATATTTTTTTTCAAAACATAACAAACTAACAAACACAAAATACATAAAGTATACACAGATAAAACAAAAACACACAAAATTAAGGTGGACTTCCGAATTTCCCCACAGCAAAAATATGTTTAGCCTGGAGAAGAGAAGATTGAGGGGAGACATGATAGCACTCTTCAAATACTTGAAAGGTTGTCACACAGAGGAGGGCCAGGATCTCTTCTCCATCCTCCCCGAGTGCAGGACACGGAATAATGGACTCAAGTTACAGGAAGCCAGATTCCGTGTGGACATCAGGAAAAACTTCCTGACTGTTAGAGCAGTATGACAATGGAACCAGTTACCTAAGGAGGTTGTGGGCTGTCCCACACTAGAGGCCTTCAAGAGGCAGCTGGACAAGCATCTGTCAGGGATGCTTTAGGGTGGATTCCTGCACTGAGCAGGGGGTTGGACTCGATGGCCTTGTAGGCCCCTTCCAACTCTATGATTCTATGTAACAATATTTTCTCTTGCTCCGAATTTATTTTAGGAATAAATTGTACTTATTTATTTTAAATATATATATATATATATATAGAGAGAGAGAGAGAGAGAGAGACTTTTTGAGAGATCCCACAGCTGTCTGCAGTAAAAGCAAAGTAATATCAAACAAGTAGATGTGCATGCGCACACGCACACCAAGTAACCAATGCTCTGAGATGGAGTAAGAAGCATTGAAGCATAGCTTAAAAGGAACTGGGTTTTACTCATAGCTCTAGAATGGTGGGGTTTTTTTAGTTCCAGCTGTGCTTGGACATGCATTACAGCAATAGCAGTGTGCCTCTGAGCGTACAGAGTGCATTCCATTCTTAAGCATGGAAGCATAGCAATGGGATGTACCTCAGAGCATATCTAGAGTGCAAGGCTCATAGATCGGGAGTCTGAGCCCCAGGACTCATTCTCCATTCAAAGTAATTTAGCAGGGTCATCCTATACCCATCTATTCAAACGCCAGTTTTATTGAGTTCAATAGGATTTGTTCCCAGGTAATTGTGCTTAAGACTGCAATCCTATAGCAATTTGACTGGGAGTCTGCTCCATTGAACTCAATGGGGCTTACTTTTCAACAGACATGTAAAGGATGGTACTGTAAGGTTTGCATATTCTCCACACCCAGCCATATCCTTTCCTAACCCGGTTCCCTCAAGATGTGGTGAACTACAACACCCACAATCCCTGGGCATTAGACATGCTGGCTGGGGTTAAGGAAACTGTGGTACAGCACATCTATAGGTAGGGTGACCAACTGTCAGGATTTCCCCGGATTTGTCCTGGGTTTTGTTCTTTCCATGGTGTTGGGGGATTTTCTATAATTTTCAATAATGTCCTGGAATGACACACCTTCCGCTTTAAGGCTGCCATTAGCATGGCAGGAGGGAGTGACATGCTTTCTTGAGGCACATCATTCCCCCACCCCGAGCTCCAATTGAGGTCTTAAAGGGGAAAGTGGGTCATTCGTGGACATTATAGAAAAGGCCCCCATTGGAGTGGATGGTGGTGGTGCAGAATGAAATCCTTTCCCCTCCTCTACTCCAATCGGGTTCTTTAAGGTGGCGGGGGAATAACGTACTTTCTGCAGGACTCAGAAAGCTGCTTCCCCACACACACACTAGGTGTCCTCTTTTTTGGTTTCCCAAATATGGTCACCCTATCTATAGGGAACAAAGTGGTGAAGGCAACTCCCTTGAAAAACAGCCTTATTGTAGTCATCCACGCCCCCTGCTATTTCCCTCATCCTAAGATCTGTGTTTTTCCTTCCTTTCCCTTCTTAGAATCATAGAATCATAGAATAGTAGAGTTGGAAGGGGCCTATAAGGCCATCAAGTCCACCCCCCTGTTCAATACTGGAATCCACCCTAAATCATCCCTGACAGATGGTTGTCCAGCTGCCTCTTCAAGGCCTCTAGTGTGGGAGAGACCACAACCTCCCTAGGTAACTGATTCCATTGTCGTACTGCTCTAACAGTCAGGAAGTTTTTCCTGATGTCCAGCCGGAATCTGGCTTCCTGTAACTTGAGCCCATGACTCCGTGTCCCGCAATCTGGGAGGATCAAGAAGAGATCCTGGCCCTCCTCTGAACACGCTCCAGCTTGCAAGTTTTTGAACCTGGCCATTTCTATTAGATCCTCTATGATTACTCGTCTTTTTAATAGCTAATTGTATGCTCAGTCCTTTTGTACGTAATTTTGTTGGAATGGCCTATTGACTGCAATAAACTGTTGTTGTTTTTGTCCTTCTTGAATTGTGGAGCCCAGAACTGGATGGCCTTAACCGCTAAACATTCCATTTAAAAAAACAAAAACAAATCGTCCCACAGCCATCAGTCCATTCAATTTATTTATTTAAAGCATTTTTATCCTGTTCCTCAGGCAAGTTCCTCAAAGCCAGTGAGGCGTAGTGGCTAAGGCGTCAGACTGGGAGTCGGGAGATCCGGGTTCTAGTCCCCACTCGGCCATAGAAACTCACAAGGTGACTTTGGGCCAGTCACAGACTCTCAGCCCAACCCACCTCACAGGGTTGTTGTTGTGAGGATAAAATGGAGTGGAGGAAGAGGAGGAGGTGTGCTTCAGGAATAAATGCTGTGGCTTGAAATGGATTTAGAAAGTGGTCAATTCATAAAAAACAGTCAGTTCTCAGGGCTCAGGTGTTGATAAGAATTTGGCAGTATCCAACCATGGCTTTGCGTGTTCTGAACATAAACGTCGGATGCCACGCATCAAGACTATTACATTGACCGTAGTTTTGGTTTTAAATATGCCAGGAAAAGACGAATGGAGAAGAGTAAAACAAATACCATTAATTCAGAAAGATTACTTTCAAACCATACATAAAAATAATTTATTTATTTATTTATTTATTTATTATTATTATTATTATTATTATTATTATTATTATTATTTATATAGCACCATCAATGTACATGGTGCTGTACAGAGTAAAACAGTAAATAGCAAGACCCTGCCGCATAGGCTTACATTCTTCTTCTTTTTTTTTTAGCCTGTCAGCATGCTGTGTGTGTGTATTTGTGTGTGCGTGTACCTGCCACCCTCCCCAGTTCCGTCCTTACTGGTGGGTCTGCTGACCATGTCCCAAATCCTTGCAGCAAACATGGGTACATGACAAGCAAGTCTTGTCATGAACACGTGTCATGGACACGGAATAACGGGCTCAAGATAAAGGAAGCCAGATTCCAGCTGGACATCAGGAAAAACTTCCTGACTGTTAGAGCAGTACGACAATGGAACCAGTGACCTAGGGAGGTGGTGGGCTCTCCCACACTAGAGGCATTCAAGAGGCAGCTGGACAACCATCTGTCAGGGATGCTTTAGGGTGGATTCCTGCATTGAGCAGGGGGTTGGACTGGATGGCCTTGTAGGCCCCTTCCAACTCTGCTATTCTATGATTCTATTGATTCAGTTTCTTCACGCCTCGGAACTGCTGGAGGAAAGGAATATAAAACTCTAGGGCCAGACAGCTGGTAAACGGCTCAAGGGGCCTCGTCCCGGGGGTGGGACATTCGTCCAGCTGAAGGGCCAAAGTATCGGGCCAACACAGGTAAGTCTTTGAATTCTCAAAAGCAAGCTTTTATTGCAGTGCACGCAAGGCGCTCAGACGAAACTTAGAGCCCTAAGGAAGTTACAACTTCCTTTATACAGTAGCACGAACAAGTTATTCAGTAAGCTGCAACGACCATCTGGGTGCTGTGGTTTCCTGCTACGCACTGCCCAAAGGTGGGGGAAGCAGGCACCTGGGTCATTTTTTGGTTACACCTGCAAAAGCTAAATTGGTCACATCCGCAAAAAGAGCAAAGTGGATGTTACAGAACCGGACCTTCAAAACGCCTCAGGTCTGGGCAGGATCTACGCTACTGCTTTAAAGCGCTTTATAAGAGTTTTGACAACTGTTGGGGCCCAGGACACACTGCATATACCGTTTTCAAAACTGTTATAAAGCGCTTTAAAGCAGTAGTGTAGATCCGATTTTACTTTAGGGGTAATCCACTCTCTGTTGTTTGGGTTACGCTTCCAAACGTTGAAAACGTTTTAACATAATCCGAAAGCCAGGGACTGCAACATTTAGTCAATTAATTGCTTAGATTAATTGGAGAAAATGTTTTAATCGGCTAAAAAGTGCCCTGATTAATCAAAAATTGAATTAAAAAAAAGGATACAGGAAAAAGTGAGGATGGTAAGTGCTATCTTTTAACCTTGTAGCACACGCCTGAAAACAAAGTATTTTTCTCCTTTTGAATAGTTTTTCTAATGTGTAAGTTTATGTAGATTTAATAGATAATTAACTGATTAATCAACTAAAGCTCATGCAATGGGGATTCCTCCTCAGATTCAGAAGTCAGTCAGCTGGTTCGCATGATACAACAGCCCACCATGGTTAAATTTACCCATGGATCTGTTTCATTATGCTGGCTGCCTGACTTGCCATGGCTTGTTGTGTCATGACACCCCAAGTGGTTGGGTTGTTTGAGGGTTAGATCATAGAATCATAGAATAGTAGAGTTGGAAGGGTCCTCTAAGGCCATCAAGTCCAACCCCCTGCTCAATGCAGGAATCCACTCTAAAGCATCCCTGACAGGTGGTTGTCCAGCTGCCTCTTGAAGGCCTCTAGTGTGGGAGAGCCCACCACCTCCCTAGGTCACTGGTTCCATTGTCGTACCGTTCTAACAGACAGGAAGTTTTTCCTGATCATAGAATCATAGAACAGTAGAGTTGGAAGGGGCCTATAAGGCCATCGAGTCCAACCCCCTGCTCAATGCAGGAATCCACCCTAAAGCATCCCTGACAGATGGTTGTCCAGCTGCCTCTTGAAGGCCTCTAGTGTGGGGGAGCCCACAACCTCCCTAGGTAACGGGTTCCATTGTCGTACTGCTCTAACAGTCAGGAAGTTTTTCCTGATGTCCAGCTGGAATCTGGCTTCCTGTCACTTGAGCCCGGTATTCTGTGTCCTGCACTCTGGGAGGATCGAGAAGAGATCCTGGCCCTCCTCCGTGTGACAACCTTTCAAGTATTCGAACCTTTTAAATATTTGAAGATACTCCTCAAATAACCCTAAAACAAACAGTTAGCAACTGGATAGCAGCAGATGATGCAGGCAGACACACAGGACACCAGGTCTGCCCCTATAAAGTGAAATGTATTGCATTTCTATTTAAATTATGGCTCTTCTTTCTAAATTTGCATCCACCCATATAAATCTGTATATCTCAATATTATGCAAATTGGTGGCCTCTAGGGTGACCATATGGAAAGGAGGATCGGGCTCCGATATCTTTAACAGTTGCATAGAAAAGGGCATTTCAGCAGGTATCATTTGTATGCACGCAGCACTTGGTGAAATTCCCTCTGCCTCACCACAGCTAAAGCTGTGGTGAGGAAGTGATACTAGAGTGACCAGATACAAAAGAGGGCAGGGCTCCTGCAACGTCAACTGTTCTGATGAAGAGGGGAATTTCACCAGGTGCTGCCTGCATACAAATGAATTTTGCATGACTTTTTCTGTCTAAAGGGGTTTACAGTGGTGGCCAAAATTGTAGACACTTTGAAATGTTCATGTTTTGCAACTTTGCATGCTGAAAGAAAATGTTCTGTTTCACGAAATTCAAATGTTTATATATCAATTGAAAGAGAATTTAATGCTGAATTTAATTTTTAAAAAAAACCCAGAATGCAAATATCTGCAGTACAAAAAAAGTTATGCTTACTTTCGTTTAAAAACGAACACAGGTGTGATTGAGTGAAGACGCGGATTGGAATTGCAAACCCTACTGGCCAATCACAGTCCTTGTTCTGGGGACCAATCACGTGTCAGTAGCTGCGATACTTCATGTGTCAAGTTGGGGAACGCCGGTTTTGCGGTTTATTCTTTAGCTGAAGCGCAATTGGAGTTTGTGTGAATATTTGAAGTATTTCTCAAATTAAAAGTGTATGCACGTACCTCATAAACAGAGCCATGGCCCCAAAGAAAAGAGTTTATTGGCCACCCAGGAAAAGAAGCAGGCTGGTTGTATTACGTGAATAAGGTCTTTCAACTGATACATAAACATTGGAATTTCGTGAAACAGAACATTTTCTATAAGTTGGCAAAGTTGCAAATCATGAAAATTTGGGTTCACAATTTGGGCCACCACTTTTATATGTAGGGTGACCCTATGAAAAGGAGGACAGGGCTCCTGTATCTTGAACGGTTGTGTTGAAAAGGGAATTTCAGCAGGTGTCATTTGTTTATATGGAGAACCTGGTGAAATTCCCTCTTCATCACAACAGTTAAAGCTGCCCTCTTTTAAATCTGCTCACTCTAGTATAGCTCCTGCAGCTTTAACTGTTGTTTTGAAGAGGGAATTTCACCAGGTTCTCCATATATGCAAATGACAACGGCTGAAATTCCCTTTTCTATGCAACTGTTAAAGATATAGGAGCCCTGTCCTCCTTTCTATAGGGTCACCCTAGTATATGCTACTGGAGAAGGAGGAGGTTTGAGAAGAAGGAGGAGGTGGAGGTAGAAGACCAAGAAGGAGGCCGCTTGGGAAAGGGGCAATGCAAAAGGAGGCTGCGACCAACCTGGAGGGTGGAGCAGGGACAGAAAAAGTCATCTTAGGCTCAGCTATATCTGTGGGCATCTTGTGCCTGCAGCATAATAGCAAAATAAAACCCCATCTCCAACTTTTCCCTCATATGGTTTCCCTCTGAGACCCATTATCATCTCCGTGGCTCTGGCAGAATCGTTTCCAGCTTGTCAACATTCTTTTCCAATGATCGGGTCATTACCCGACTACTACAAATAATGTAAACAATATGAAATATGAGGTTTTGGGGGTGTGTGTGTTTGCCTTTGTTTAACTTAATCTGTGCGTCGCATAGAGGACTAAGCTGATAGGCAGTGCATAAATGTAAATAATAAATCAATCTTAATGTTCTTAAGAATCTGGGAAAGAAAATGTCCTGACCGGTCTGCCGGACTCTTCTTCGGAAGATGACCTGGAACTCCCCACACTCACTCCAAGCCAAATATCATGAAGAAGGGGGACTTGATGCAGATCGGAGGGGGTGGTGTCAGGGGCGCTCTGGGGGGATGACTGTCGGACTTTCCCTCGAGGCATAAATAGCCACTTCTTGGAATCACAGACAGATGCTGAGAGCCTACAAGGTCCCAGGGAGCACAGGCACCTAAAGGCCAAGGTCTCCTTGTGAGTAAAGGCTCGCTCCATGAGTGCACCATTTCTTAAGTGGCATTATGGGCTGCAGCTGTGCTCTGGGTGGGGCTGTGACGGTTCAGTCTTAAAAGCTTCCAGGTCCAGACACCAATGTCTGACCACCAGCTGTCCGACTTGTATTTCCTTGCTCTTCTCTGGAGGTACTGGTGTAAGACTTTGGACTGACCCTGTCTGGATGCCTGGAACTCGGTCCAAGCACCACCATAAGCAAGACAGCAGGGGACATGCATCTCCTCGGTGCTGTCAGGAGATGCGCCCTGCCCTAAGGGCAGTAGACAGATCTGAGGAGGAGGATCAATAGCTATTGACTAAGTTAGATAAGTGGGATGACCATCTATTCTGCATAACAGTTGTTGTTGTGAGAGTGAAGGATGTCTCCTTGACAAATGGGCTCAAATGACAGGAAGCCAGATTCTGGCTGGACATCAGGAAAAGCTTCCTGACTGTTCGAGCAGTACGACAATGGAACCAGTTACCTAGGGAGGTGGTGGGTTCTCCCACACTAGAGGCCTTCAAGAGGCAGCTGGATAGCCATGTCAGGGATTCTTTAGGGTGGATTCCTGCATTGAGCAGGGGGTTGGACTCAATGGCCTTATGGGGCCCTTCCAACTTTACTATTCTATGATTCTAAGCCCTGATCTTATTAAGAATTTTAACCATTTTTCTTCAAGGCTGATGTTTTATTTTACAAACTTCTTTTAAATTTCGTTGCCAGTTTTAACCGCTGTTTATTTTTGGTTCCTGGCTTGGCTTGGCTCTTCATTCCACTTCCTTCTTTTGGTTTCATAGGGAGTTGGACTAGATGGGGTCTGTGGTCCATTCCATCTCTATAAATATATGATTTTCATAACCTCCAACATCCCACAGACAAAATTAGGGACCCCTCGGTATTTGTAAGACCCGTTCATGGCTGTGTGTGCGCGCATGCGCATGTAGAAGAGGTATGGAAAATGCCGATCAAAATGATTAGTGAGCCTTCATTGTACACATTTTTCATTTCTGATGTTACTATTAGGGATAGCGAAGGTTACATCAACTGGGATTGTTTGGCCTGGAAAAGAAGAGGCTAAGGGGAGACATGATAGAGGTGTACAAAATGATGCACGGGATGGAGAATGTGGACAGGGAGACATTTTCCTCCCTCTCTCAAAATACTAGAAAGCAACGGGGTCATCCCATGAAGCTGATGGGTGGGAGATCCAGGACAAATAAAAGGAAGGACTTCTTCACACAGTGCAGAGTTAAATTATGGAACTCGCTACCACAAGATGCAGTGATGGCCACCAATCTGGATGGCTTTAAAAGGGGGTTGGATCAATTCCTGGAGGCAAAGGCTATCCATGGCTACTGGCCCTGATGGTTGTGTGCTATCTCCAGTATTCGAGGCAGTAAGCCTGTGTGCACCAGTTGCTGGGGAACATGGGTGGGAGGGTGCTGTTGCTCTATGTCCTGCTAGTTCATCCCTTGCCGATGGCTGGTTGGCCACTGTGTGAACAGAGACCTGGACTAGATGGACCCTGGGTCTGATCCATCAGGGCACTACTTAAGTTCTTATGAGGTGGTCAGGGGTAGGGTGGCCACTGGTGAATTTCCCAAAAAGAGGGCAGGGACCCCCCTTACAGAGAATGCTGATTTGCATAAATTTTGCATATGCTAATTTATATGTATAGCAACAAGTTTTAAATCAAAATACAGTACATCTCACTCTAATGTGGAAGGCTGTGACCACACAATCCATGTGCCTTGCTCAGTCTGCTGTCCAGGTGCCCAGTAATTGCTCCGGATGGATCCCTTTCTTTACACCAGACTTGAACTGGACAGCCTTTTAAATCAGAGTCTGCCCTATGTAAGGGAGGGCCATGTTGCCACCCTATTGTCAAAATAACTGGGCTAGACTTGGGTACTATTACACCTTTACTCTGTGGGGGAGTCAAAGGCTGCCAAAGGTTCTTGGGCTGGTCGTCCTGGACGTATCTATGTCAAGAAAGGAGCTGGCACATCAAGACTCGGAACCCTGGGTTTTTGCAAGCCGGTGGGATGGAGATCATGCCAAAGGACCTGCCATTTGATGCTTTAAAAAAGAGACAAACATAGTCTATCAGGAGTGCCTATCTGCTTTCATAGAATCATAGAATAGCAGAGTTGGAAGGGGCCTACAAGGTCATCGAGTCCAACCCCCTGCTCAGTGCAGGAATCCACCTTAAAGCATCTCTGACAGATGGTTGTCCAGCTGCCTCTTGAATGCCTCTAGTGTGGGAGAGCCCACAACCTCCCTAGATCACTGGTTCCATTGTCGTACTGCTCTAACACTCAGGAAGTTTTTCCTAATGTCCAGCCAGAATCTGGCTTCCTGTAACTTGGGCCCATTATTCCGTGTCCTGCACTCTGGGAGGATCGAGGAGAGATCCTGGCCCTCCTCTGTGTGACAACCTTTCACGTATTTGAAGAGTGCTATCATGTCTCCCCTCCATCTTCTCTTCTCCAGGCTAAACCTGCCCAGTTCTTTCAGTCTCTCCTCATAAGGCTTTGTTTCCAGACCCCTGATCATCCTGGTTGCCCTCCTTTGAACAAGCTCCAGGTTGTCTGCATCCTTTTAATAAGCAGGTGTGTGTGTGTGTGTGTGTGTGTGTGTGTGTGTGTGTGTGTGTGAGAGAGAGAGAGAGAGAGAGAGAGAGAGAGAGAGAGAGAGAGAGAGAGAACCGTGTGTCCAGGGTTTTTTCCCCTTGCATTGAAATGGACCCCATAAAAGGTAATTCCTTCTCCACAAAATGCCCTACGATGCCCGGAGGTGGGGGATTCAGTACAGCTCTTTGAATCCCCGTTACCAGAACCTTTACTCCTGGATGTGTTGGGCTGCATTTGCAGTGAAGTCCCAAAACAGAGGTTGAGCTACATCTTATCAGACAGTTTCAAAGGGTGATCCCCACATTCCCCCTTCCCAGCCTCGTCCAACGCTCTCGTGTCAAAGGAATTTCACCACCCAACCCTCATTGCGTAGAGTCAGTAAATCAAGCAAGGGCAGGCATTCCAGCGGATCCCTCGCCCTTTCCCATCCAGTCCTGTCCCTCCCCTTAGGAGTAGTTAGATAGCAAGAATAAAAATCCCCTCAGCTCTGAGATCCCTTACGCGGCTTGCTGAATGCAAGGAATTTAACTGTTTTCCGTTGCAATGCCAACAGACGACCCAGCCTGGGAACAGACACACCAACGACCTTGCAACACAGCTAGCGAAAAGGGCTCCAAATTTCTCTCTCTCCCTCCCTTCTCAATTCACAATACTGCCTTTCCAGGCTCCTGTCTATATGACAGTGGGATTGCTTCTCATTTAATTTTAACCCGAATTTTCGTTGTTTTGAATCTAGGTAAAATGTGTCACACTGCAGCAGCGATTTATCTCCTGACTTTTTAATATAGTGCAGTTATTAATGCACCCATGCGCACATTCACACATACAAGGCGATGGATTATAGAGATACAAGCTATAACTTCTATCTGTGGAGATGCAAGCTGTAACTTCTATCTGTGGAGATCCGCAGATTCATAGCAGAGGAAAAGCGAGTGGGGAAAGGGACGAGGCAGCAGAGGAGGAAATGTGCGAGAGACTGAACACGTCTCCTGTCTGTCACTGCCTGTTCAGCCCTGTTTGTTTTCATTTCATAGAATCATAGAATAGCAGAGTTGGAAGGGGCCTACAAGGCCATCGAGTCCAACCCCCTGCTCAATGCTGGAATCCACCCTAAAGCATCCCTGACAGATGGTTGTCCAGCTGCCTCTTGAATGACTCTAGTGTGGGAGAGCCCACAACCTCTCTAGGGAACTGATTCCATTGTCATACTGCTCTAACAGTCAGGAAATTTTTCCTGATGTCCAGCTGGAATCTGGCTTCCTGTAACTTAAACCCGTTATTTCGTGTCCTGCTCTCTGGGAGGATCGAGAAGAAATCCTGGCCCTCCTCTGTGTGACAACCTTTTAAGTATTTGAAGAGTGCTATCATGTCTCCCCTCCATCTTCTCTTCTCCAGGCTAAACATGCCCAGTTCTTTCAGTCTCTCCTCACAGGGCTTTGTTTCCAGACCCCTGATCATCCTGGTTGCCCTCCTCTGAACACACTCCATCTTAATTCAACATGAAAAGGACGGGAAGGAAAGAGGCATCCCGAAAAAGCGATAGCTGGGAAGGCGGGGAGTCAGCCAATCACTTTGTCCTGCCCTCAAAGCTCCACCCACATGTCACAATGCGATTTAACTCCCCCAACGACACATCGCCATAACGCGGTGCAAACCCGGACGTGATCCAAAAGTCGCGGTAAATCGCAAATGCGAATATGCGCGTTATCGTGTTAAAAGCCCGGCGCTACGGCGAATGGACAGATGCATCATGTGTCCTGAAACGCGAATCTGCGCATTTAGTTCCGGGTAAACAAGCCACATAGACGAGCCCGAGGTTTCATATCTGAGAGTCCCTGACACTGATTACTACTAGTAGATCCACACCACCACCCACTCTTCACTGCTTTATTTGTTCAGGATTTCGCAAACCAGGCTGTAGGCACACACTACAATAATATTTAGAAAACGGAAATTGAATGAATGTGAACTTGGGATTCAACCCAAATTGGAGAAAGGCAGGATAATACTTTTAAAACGTTGACAGTGAATTTACTGCACTGAGAGTTTTATATTGAAGGGTGACACAGAAATCTTCCAAGTAAACAAAACAAAATAAACCCAACAGAAAAGCCATTGGCCTTTCATGGTGTGTTCAAAACGTTCATTCACAGCTGTTGCTTGATTCCTTTGGCTGCTCCATTAAAAAAAAGGAGCGATAAAACCATAGAATTATAGAATAGTAGAGTTAGAAGGGCCCTATAAGATTGAGTCAAAACCCCTGCTCAATGCAGGAATCCACCTTAAAGTGTAGCTGAAAGATTATTATTATTATTATTATTATTATTATTATTATTATTATTATTATTATTATTATTATTATTTATATAGCACCATCAATGTACATGGTGCTGTACAGAGTAAAACAGTAAATAGCAAGGCCCTGCCGCATAGGCTTACAATCTAATAAAATCATAGTAAAACAATAAGGAGGGGAAGAGAATGCAAACAGGCACAGGGTAGGGTAAGCAGGCACAGGGTAGGGTAAAACTAACAGTATAAAGTCCGCACAACATCAAGTTTTAAAAGCTTTAGGAAAAAGAAAAGTTTTTAGTTGAGCTTTAAAAGCTGCGATTGAACTTGTAGTTCTCAAATGTTCTGGAAGAGCGTTCCAGGCGTAAGGGGCAGCAGAAGAGAATGGACGAAGCCGAGCAAGGGAAGTAGAGACCCTTGGGCAGGTGAGAAACATGGCATCAGAGGAGCGAAGAGCACGAGCGGGGCAATAGTGTGAGAGGAGAGAGGAGAGATAGGAAGGAGCTAGACCGTGAAAAGCTTTGAAGCTGTATCTTGGGAGAGCCCATGATTTCCCTACGTCATTGGTTCCATTGTCGTACTGCTCTAACAGTCAGGACGTTTTTCCTGATGTCCAGCCGGAATCTGGCTTCCTGTCACTTGAGCCCATGATTCCGTGTCCTGCACTCTGGGATGATCGAGAAGAGAACCTGGCTCTCCTCTACGTGACAACCTTTCAAGTATTTGAAGCGTGCTATCATGTCTCCCCTCCATCTTCTCTTCTCCAGGCTAAACATGCCCAGTTCTTTCAGTCTCTCCTCACTGGGCTTTGTTTCCAGACCCCTGATCATCTGTGTTGCCCTCCTCTGAATTCCCTTCTGACTTGTCTACATCCTTCTTGAAGTCTGGGCACCACACTTCAAGAAGGATGCAAAAAGCATCATAGATAACCTTCGATGACTATATCTCTGCCTTTTTTAAAAAACGATAACAATGAATTAGACATGTTTGCTATGTCTTACGGGATGGGGTGGTTTGGGGCCATCTTTTTCCTGCATATCAACTTAACTGTGTGAACTCATGTTCTAGTGACTTGAGACTGAGCCCTTTCTCTGCATTCTTGTTCAAAATGCTGTTCATAATTTTATAAATCCGTAGACTTAACCCCTTCTTCCTCACTATTTTTTTGCCTGTACTAAAAAGACGAAAGCCTGTAGTTCAGTGGTAGAGCACCTACTTAGTATGCAGAAGGTCTCAGGTTCATAGAATCATAGAATCATAGAATAGCAGAGTTGGAAGGGGCCTACAAGGCCATCGAGTCCAACCCCCTGCTCAATGCAGGAATCCACCCTAAAGCATCCCTGACAGGTGGTTGTCCAGCTGCCTCTTGGATGCCTCTAGTGTGGGAGAGCCCACAACCTCCCTAGGTAACTGGTTCCATTGTCTTACTGCTCTAACAGAAAGTTTTTCCTGATGTCCAGATGGAATCTGGCTTCCTTTAACTTGAGCCCGTTATTCCATGTCCTGCACTCTGGGAGGATCGAGAAGAGATCCTGGCCCTCCTCTGCGTGACAACCTTTTAAGTATTGGAAGAGTGCTATCATGTCTCCCCTCAATCTTCTCTTCTCCTGGCTAAACCTGCCCAGTTCTTTTAGTCTCTCTTCGTAGGGCTTTGTTTCCAGACCCCTGATCATCCTGGTTGCCCTCCTCAGAACACACTCCAGCTTGTCTGCATCCTTCTTGAATTCTGGAGCCCAGAACTGGACACAGTACTCTAGATGAGGCCTAACCAGGGTTGAATAGAGAGGAACCAGTACCTCACGTGATTTGGAAGCTCTACTTCTATTAATGCAGCCCCAAATAGCATTTGCCTTTCTTGCAGCCCTATCGCACTGTTGGCTCATATTCAGCTTGTGATCTACAACAATTCCAAGATCCTTCTCAGAATCCTGGGCAGCATCACCAGTGGGGCTGGGAAAAAGCCCTCTCCGTCTAAAGCGCTGGAAAAGCACAGTCAATGTAGACAACACTGAGTAAATAGTTCAGTGATCTGACTTGGTGTAAGGCAGCTTCAGGCTTTTGCAAACTAAATGAAAATGTTATACAGCAAGTAGAGTCTTCAGACAGGGCCTGATTCCTGCATTGAGCAGGGCGTTGGACTCGATGGCCTTATAGGCCCCTTCCAACTCTACTATTCTATGATTCTATGATTTAGTTGCTGGTGACAGCTTTGCCAGGGAAAGGGGGAGGGCGCTTTCTTGCATATGTGTTTAGCAACTGAAGAGCTGGTAGCAAGGATCAGTACAGCCAGTGTTGTGTTAAAGTTATGGGTTATTTTTAAATTCGTGGGAAAACTTACATCATTGTTGCCAAGTCCAAAAATGATGTGCATTTGAGCGATACCCATCACAGAGTCAATTTAAGAAAGCCATCAAGACTGATCTCTTCCTGCAGGCCTACCCAGATGAATTTTAAGATGCCTTTTAATAATGTGCTGCTTTTAATAATGTATTAGTTTTATATTTTTTTCATCAATTATATGTATTTTATGGTGTTTGCATTTGTGTTGTACCCCGCCTTGATCTGGAGGGAGAGGCGGGTAACAAATAAATAAATAAATCCAGGACAAATAAAAGGAAGGACTTCTTCACACAGTGCATAGTTAAGTTATGGAACTCACTACCACAAGATGTAGCGATGGCCACCCATTTGGATGGCTTTAAAAGGGGGTTGGAGAAATTACTGGAAGTGAAGGCTATCCATGGCTACTAGCCCTGATGGTTGTGTGCTGTCTCCAGTATTTGAGGCAGTAAGCCTGTGTGCACCAGTTGCTGAGGAACATGGGTAGGAAGGTGCTGTTGCATCATGTCCTGCCTTGTTCATCCCTGGCCAATGACTGGTTAGCCGCTGTGTGAACAGAGTGCTGGACTCGATGGACTCTTGGTCTGATCCAGCAGGGCACATCTTATGTTCATTATTATTATTATTATTATTATTATTATTATTATTATTATTATTATTATTATTGAGTGGGAGGAGCCAAGCCCCTGCCAATGTGGTAAATCCACAGCTCTAGTATCCTGGATGGGTGGGCATTCTAATAAAGGTATTGCCCAGCATTGGATTTTGGCATTTTTCTCATGAACCAGCACGGTTATTTTTGTTTTTCACAAAGGAGAGTCCACTGCCCTTTGAAGCAGCCCCTTCTGTTGCAGAACAACTTGTACAGTCTGGAAGTTCTTCCTTTTTTTGTCATTTGAATCTGTGGTTTGGCTCCTGCCCTCTGAAGCAACAGAATACAGATTTGCACCATCATCTGTGGGACAGCCCTTCAAGTATCAATCAGTTTTCTCTTAATCTCCTTTTCCTTACGTTAAACATAACCACTTCCTTCAACTGTGCCTCAGAGGGTTTCAGATCAGATCGAAATGGCCACATTTATATTCTAATGCAGGAGGCAGCAGTTAAAAATATCAAACCAAAATGTGTAAAAAGTTAGAACATCACAAGTGCCCTGATGCTGGATCAGACCAAGGGTCCATCTAGTCCAGCACTCTGTTCACACAGTGGCCAACCAGCCATCGGCCAGGGATGAACAAGCAGGACATAGTGCAAGCCTTCTCCTCCTCCTCCTCCTCCTCCTCTTCTTCTTCGCCACCTCCTTCTCCTCCTTCTCCTTAAGAACATCAGAAGTGCCCTGATGCTGGATCAGACCAAGGGTCCATCTAGTCCAGTACTCTGTTCACACAGGGGCCAACCAGCCGTCGGCCAGGGATGAACGAGCAGGACATGAAGTATATATATAAAAACCACCCTTTCACCCCAGTTTTTCAATTTGTTATATACCTAGAAGTTGTGTGCCACATACATCATTTTTGTTTCACATTTATAAGCTTACATGACAGAGTCAAATCATGCACCCAAACTGTACACCAAAGTTTTAAAAGGGACTACAAATGCAATCAAAGATCTAGTTATTCTGAAGCCGAATAACTGGAAGTGCAAGAGATGGCCCTCCCCTGGGGGAAAGAATTTGGTCCAAGCACAACCATGTATTCAGCAATGTGTGATTTTGTGTGTGTGTGTGTGTGTGTGTGTGCGTGCATGCATGCGTGCCTTTGGTTTCTAGTGCAAAACCCAGGACAAATAAAAGGAAGTACTTCTTCACACAGCGCATAGTTAAATTATGGACCTCGCTACCACAAGATGCAATACTACAAACGAGAAGGATCTTGGAATTGTTGTAGATCACGAGCTGAATATGAGCCAACAGTGCGATAGGGCTGCAAGAAAGGCAAATGCTATTTCGGGCTGCATTAATAGAAGTATAGCTTTCAAATCGCATGAGGTACTGGTTCCTCTCTATTCGGCCCTGGTTAGGCCTCATCTAGAGTATTGCGTCCAGTTCTGGGCACCACATTTCAAGAAGGATGCAGACAAGCTGGAGGGGATTCAGAGGAGGGCAACCAGGATGATCAGGGCTCTGGAAACAAAGCCCTACGAAGAGAGACTGAAAGAACTGGGCATGTTTAGCCTGGAGAAGAGAAGATGGAGGGGAGACATGATAGCACTCTTCAAATACTTAAAAGGTTGTCCCACAGAGGAGGGCCAGGATCTCTTCTCGATCCTCCCAGAGTGCAGGACATGGAATAACGGGCTCAAGTTACAGGAAGTCAGATTCTGGCTGGACATCAGGACAATGGAACTAATTACCTAGAGAGGTGGTGGGCTCTCCCACACTAGAGGCATTCAAGAAGCAGCTGGACAACCCTCTGTCAGGGATGCTTTAAGGTGGATTCCTGCACTGAGCAGGGGGTTGGACTCCATGGCCTTATAGGCCTCTTCCAACTCTACTATTCTATGATTCTATTATTCTATGCAGTGCTGGCTTGAAAAGGGAGGCTGGATAAATTCCTGGAGGCAAAGGCTATCCATGGCTACTAGCCCTGATGGTTGTGTGCCATCTCCAGCATTCAAAGCGATAAGCCTGTGTGCACCAGTTGCTGGGGAACATGGGCGGGAGGGTGCTGTTGCACCATGTCCTGCTTGTTCATCCCTGGCCGATGGCTGGTTGGCCACTGTGTGAACAGAGTGCTGGACTAGATGGGCCCTTGGCCTGATCCAGTATCAGGGCACTTCTGATGTTCTTATGTGGTAGGGGGCTTTCAGGGACAAATATTTTCAACGTTTCCATGCCAAGACCCTAAAAAATCAATTCCATGCCCATAGATCCAATCAAAATCCATGTGAGGAAAGAATAGGGTAGGGGAAAAGGAGAAAGTTGTTTTCTGGGGAGGGGGGAGGGGAAATCTTACAAAATAGGCTTTACAACTTTAAAAACACTCCCAACAGTGCTATTATTATTATTATTATTATTATTATTATTATTATTATTATTATTATTATTATTTATATACCGCCCCATAGCCGAAGGTCTCTGGGCGGTTTACAAAAGTTAAAAACAGTGAACATTAAAAACAAATATACAAAATTTAAAAGCATAAAAAGCATAAAAATACAAACAAAAACAGACAATATCTGTTTGGATTGGAACACAGCTGACTTTGTAGTGACCAGAAACCACAATGATCCAAAAGTCATCAGAAAAGTAATTTTGTGGGTGGGGGGAGATTAATCTTGAGGGAGAAATCAGAACAATGATTTAGTGAGCATGAGTGTTTCTACATTAAGGGGGGAAACTCATGCTTTCTTCTTCTTCTTCTTCTTCTTCTTCTTCTTCTTCTTCTTCTTCTTCTTCTTCTTCTTCTTCTTCTATCTTTCTGTTTTGACTATGGCTCGAAATCACCTGGTTATATGATTTGTAATTGAAAACTTCCTCCCTTGGCAATGATCCATAAAGTTAAATGAAACACCGCCATCTAGTGGCCCATGATATCCTATGATAATTTTAAATAGCGCATTATCTCTGATATTTTTTTAAAAGCAAGATTACCAGGGGAAGGTGTGAGAGGTACCCTGGAGGTTGACGGCGTCTTGTAAAGGACCTGCAAACTTCTGTGAGTGGTCAATCAAGAGCGTGCGATAAATCACTCATGGACAGAAGTTCTATGTCACGTGCCGTATTTGGTGAGCAAGATGTTACAGTTCCAGGATGCAATACTAGTGAAGTTTGCCCCAGTGTGTATGGGAAAAGGAGGAGTTCGGGCAAATCTCCACCCCTCTCACATTCCTTCCTTTTCCCAGCTGGAAAACATATGTGGCATTTTACAAGCGAAAAAAGCAGTGTCCTATTTCCAGACGCTTTGAGACAAGGCATCCTAGGATTGGAGCCATGGAATGGATGAGTGCTGGATTAATGGAATGTTGGCTCTCTTGAATTTTGCTCCAAGATTTATTATCTGCTTTATTGGCGGCACGTGCCACTGTCTCCCTCTTTCTCTATAAACTCATCGTCTTCAACGGTCTCGCTTCAGCCCCTCCATATGGGTGAAAAGCACAATACCAATCTAAGTCGTAGTTTAAATGTTGAAAACGAGATCTATTTGATAACGATTCAAACAATATAAAATTTAAAAAAATAATAATTATAGATTATTGCATATAGTACAAATATACAGTAAGTCCACTAGTCTTTATTATGTAACCAAAATAGGTTTTAGCCCATATCATCCACCACAGCATCAACAAAAGACATAGAATCATAGAATCATAGAATAGCAAAGTTGGAAGGGGCCTCTAAGGCCATTGAGTCCAACCCTCTGCTAAATGCAGGAATCCACCCTAAAGCAATCCTGACAGATGGTTGTCCAGCTGCCTCTTGAAGACCTCTAGGGTGGGAGAGCCCACAACCTCCCTTGGTTACTGGTTCCATTGTCGTACTGCTCTAACACTCAGGACGTTTTTCCTGATGTCCAGCCGGAATCTGGCTTCCTTTAACTTGAGCCCGTTATTCCGTGTCCTGCACTCTGGGAGGATCGAGAAGAGATCCTGGCCCTCCTTTGTGTGACAACCTTTTAAGTAGTTGAAGAGTGCTGTCATGTCTCCCCTCAATCTTCTCTTCTCCAGGCTAAACATGCCCAGTTCTTTCAGTCTTTCTTCATAGGGTTTTGTTTCCAGACCCCTGATCATCCTGGTTGCCCTCCTCTGAACACGCTCCAGCTTGTCTGCATCCTTCTTGAATTGTGGAGCCCAGAACTGGACACAATACTCTAGATGAGGCCTAACCAGGGCCGAATAGAGAGGAACCAGTACCTCATGTGATTTTGAAGCTATCAATGCAGCCCAAAATAGCATTTGCCTTTCTTGCAGCCCTATCGCAGTGTTGGCTCATATTCAGCTTGTGATCTACAACAATTCCAAGATCCTTCTTGTTTGTAGTATTGCATCTTGTGATAGCAAGGCCATTGAGTCCAACCCCCTGCTCAATGCAGGAATCCAACCTAAAGCATCCCTGACAGATGGTTGTCCAGCTGCCTCTTGAAGGCCTCTAGTGTGGGAGAGCCCACCATCTCCTTAGGTTACTGGTTCCATTGTTGTACTGCTCTAACAGTCAGGATTTTTTTCCTGATGCCCAACCGGACTCTGGCTTCCTGTCACTTGAGCCCGTTATTCCGTGTCCTGCACTCTGGGAGGATCGAGAAGAGATCCTGGCCCTCCTCTGCGTGACAACCTTTCAAGTATTTGAAGAGTGCTATCATGTCTCCGCTCCATCTTCTCTTCTCCAGGCTAAACATGCCTAGTTGTTTCAGTCTCTCTTCATAGGGCTTCGCGCCGTTTTTAGTTTGAAGTCTCTGATTCTGCGGATCTCCAAAGAGAAATCTTCTTAAAACAAATTTATTTATGTATTTATATATTTATTGCATTTCTATGCCACCCAGTATCCAAAGCTCTCTTGATGGTTCACAAAAACGAAGAGGGTGAAACGGGCAGCCAGAGGAAGGAGACGTGTTCTCCTGCCTCGTTCCTTTCTCTCTGCTGCCTTGTTCCTTCCCCACCCCACTCCCAGTTTGTCTGCCCCTGTCTGTATATGAATCTGCAGAGCTCCGCATATAAAATTTATAGCTTCGCTCCTCTCTCCTCTGTAGCTTTGTATAAGCAAATGTGCGAATATGTGCATGTGCGCATTTATAAGTACAGTACCAAAAAAACATTCAAGACATAAATTGCTGTTGCTGCTGCAATGTGACGCTATTTTTCGAATCTACGAAAAATCGGGTTTATATTTAATGAGGGGCAATCCCATTGTTGTATAGACAGGGGCCTGGTGTGTAACCTTCAAATCCCCATGATGGTGAGATATAGAGAGACTTGTTAATTGACATCCAGATGCAGGCAAACATCTGCATCTGATTACCCTTGAAACATAAATCAATCCCATAAGAAACAAAGAATTCCCATCTTTCAAATAAAAATGAAGAAGCCAGCCAAGGATCTGGGGTCAGTGACGACAGCCACCCTCAGAGAAACAGACGTTTTTAAGCGGGGAGCATAGAACTGGGATCAAGGAACAGAAGCTGAACAGTTTAGAGTTGGAAAGAGAGGAATGTTTTCAATTTGGATAAGTAGCAAAAGCTTTGGGTTTGCAGGACTCTAGTACAGCCTTCCTCAACCTGGGGCGGTCCAGATGTGTAGGACTGCATCTCCCAGAATGCCCCAGCCAGCTGCCTGGGGCATTCTGGGAGTTGTAGTCCAACACATCTGGAGCGCCCCAGCTTGAGGAAGGCTGTTCTAGTAACTGTGAAGAAAACCATGTCGGAAAACCAAATGCCAACCCCAAATTATGGGCAAATCTGGAATGTTGGGGAAAGATACACATACGTGATGGGGGATTCTTGGCTTGGGAGCACTACGTCAGAGAAGGATTTGGGTGTGCTCATCGACAGCAATCTGAACATGAGTCAGCAGTGCGACAGAGCCGCTAGAAGGGCTAACGCAGTTCTGGGATGCATTAGAAGCATTGTATCAAAGACAAATGAAGTCCTTGTTCTTCTCTGCTCGGTGATAGTGAGACCACACCTGGAGTACTGAATACAATTCTGGGGCAGCACATTTGCAGAAGGACATTGACAGGTTAGAACAGGTTCAGAGAAAGGCAACAAAGATGATACAGGGACTTGAAGACAGGCCCTATGAAGACAGGATGAGGGAACTTGGGATGTTCAGTCTGGAGAAAAGAAGACTAAGGAGAGACATGTTAGCAGTGTACAGGTACATAAAAGGATGGTAAAGAACTATTTTCCATTGCCACAGAAATTAGGACTCTCTGTTTTCTGTTCTCTAACCAGTTATTGATCCATAAGAGGACCTCTCCTCTTATTCCATGAATACGAAGTTTTTTCAGGAGTCTTTGGTGGGGGACATCTGTCAGGGATGCTTTAGGGTGGATTCCTGCATTGAGCAGGGGGTTGGACTCGATGGCCTTGTAGGCCCCTTCCAACTCTGCTATTCTATGATTCTATGATTCTATGACTTTATCAAAAGCCTTTTGGAAGTCCAAGGGGGATTCCACACGTCGTACTGAGGCCGCTTCCATGCAGTCCCAGTGCGACCCCAAAGCGATCGTGTAACTTGCCTGGCGAAGAGACGAGGAAGAGGCGTCCTTGCCACCGCCACCGCCGCCGCCACCCACCTACTTCTTCGCCGGCCGGGACAGAGAGTTCGGCGGAAGAAGTCGGGGCACCCTTCTCCAGGCAAGTTACACGATCGCTTTGGGGCCGCACTGGGGGCGCATGGAAGCACCCTCAGTACGGCGTGTAGAATCCCCCCAAGTATCATAGAATCATAGCATAGTTGGAAGGGGCCTACAAGGCCATCGAGTCCAACCCCCTGCTCAATGCAGGAATCCACCCTAAAACATCCCTGACAGATGCTTGTCCAGCTGCCTCTTGAAGGCCTCTAGTGTGGGAGAGCCCACAATCTCCCAAGGTCACTGGTTCCATTGTCGTACTGCTCTAACAGTCAGGAAGTTTTTCCTGATGTCCAGCCGGAATCTGGCTTCCTGTAACTTGAGTCCTGCACTCTGGGAGGATCGAGAAGAGATCCTGGCCCTCCTCTGTATGACAACCTTTTCAGTATTTGAAGAGTGCTATCGTGTCTCCCCTCAATCTTCTCTTCTCCAGGCTAAACATGCCCAGTTCTTTCAGTCTCTCTTCAACAGTGTCCACCGGATCATCCCTGTCTACGTGTTTGTTGACACTCTCAAAGAATTCTAGTAGATTATTGAGACAGGACTTGCCTTTGTGGAAGCTGTGTTGATCCTTCTTCAGCAGGACCTGCCCTTCTATATGCTTACTAATTTTGTTTTCAACCAATAATGTTTTCAACCAATTTACCTGGAACAGATGTCAAGCTGCCTTTGAAAACGGTCCGGAAGCTTCAGCTGGTACAAAGCAGGGCAGCCTGTTTACTAACAGGGACTGGCCAGCGAGATCGAATTACGCCAGTCCTTTTACAACTTCATTGGCTGCCAGTCCAGGTCCGGGCCTGATTCAATGTGCTGGTATTGACATTTAAAGCCCTAAACGGCTTGGGGCCAGGCTATCTGAAGGAACGCCTCCTCCCATATGTACCTACCCGGACCTTAAGATCATCTACAGGGGCCCTTCTCCGTGAGCCCCTGCCAAAGGAAGTGAGGCAGGTGGTTACTAGGAGGAGGGCTTTCTCCGCTGTGGCACCCCGGTTGTGGAATGAGCTCCCCAGAGAGGTCCGCCTGGTGCCTACACTGTACTCCTTTCATCGCCAGCTGAAGACTTTTTTATTCTCTCAGTATTTTAACACTTAATTTTAACTTAAATTTAAATTTTACTGTTTTAACTCTGTATTTTAATCTTATATCAATTTTGCTGCATGGTTTTATCCTGATTGTGCTTTTTATACTGTATTTTGTATTTGTGTTTTTAACCTGTTGGTTGTTTTATTATGGTTTTAATTTTTGTGAACCGCCCAGAGAGCTTTGGCTATTGGGTGGTATAAAAATGTAATAAATAAATAAATAAATAAATAAATAAATAAATAAATAAGCTAACCAGCCTGTAATTTCCCAGATCCCCCCGGATCCCTTTTTGAACATTGGTGTTACATTGGCCATCTTCCAGTCCTCTGGTATGGAGGCTGAGCTTAGGGACATGTTGCGCATTTGCCTCAGTTCCTCAGACTCCCTTCCTGAAAACATCAGTTCAGGCACAGGCATCTGTCCTGTATCCTCTGCAGTGAACACCGATGCAAAGAATTCATTCAGCTTCTCTGCAACTTCCCTATCCCCATCCAAGAATACAATAGATACAAATCTTTGAACAATTTACCATCATCATCATCACTATTTATATAGTGCTATCAATGCAGATGGTGCTGTATATAGCAAAACAATAAAACAGCAACGCCCTGCCACTTATTATTATTATTATTATTATTATTATTATTATATTTATTTGTATCCCGCCTTTTGCCCAATACTGGGCCTTACCTAGGCTTACATTCTGATAAAATCACAATAAAACAACAAGGAAGTGGAAGGAATGTTCCAAACAGGCATAGGGGACATTAAAACTAACAACTTTATAAAACAGTAAGAACAAACTTATTAATAATTGCACCAAGATTGCCTTTTTCTTGCAATGTTTTACCGGTGCACATATGTGCATTGGTGATGAAGAAGGGGGTGGAAAGACACTTGGAATTGAAAGCTGTGGGGAACTGGGCATTGTCCAAAATTTGGACATTCTAAAAAGAGAAACCATTTCCAAAAACATCCCTTCCATTTCCGCTGCCCTGGTTTGCGAGAATATCTTTCCCTGGGTACATCGGCGGAAGTGGGTGCGGTGGGTTGGAATGAACACCAAATGGCCCAACTCCTACCAAACATCTCCCAAATGTCTGAGCTCATCAAGACTTGTGACCACAGCTCTTTGGAGACTCCGCAAATGGAGTTTAATGGCACATGGCCATGGCTGAGAAGCTGCTTCTGCTACGGAGAAAACTCGTTAATCATCTATTAAGCTCAATTAAGCCCAAGAGCAAAAATAAGGGCTAGTCTGAGCCTGGAGGGTACTAGAACCCTACAGGGCAAGGGGGAGCATCTTTGGCAGCCCTGGGGGGGGGGGAGAGAAAGGGACATTTCCCTCCCCTCCCCTGTTTCTCACTTTACCTTCCTTCTTTCTGCATGCTGCTCTCTTCGCTCCTCTGATGCCATGTTTCTCACCTGCCCAAGGGTCTCTCCTTCCCTTGCTCGGCTTCGTCCATTTTCTTCTGCTGCCCCTTACGCCTGGAACGCTCTTCCAGAACATTTGAGAACTACAAGTTCAATCGCAGCTTTTAAAGCTCAGCTAAAAACTTTTCTTTTTCCTAAAGCTTTTAAAAAGAAAAGTTTTTAGCTGAGCTTTAAAAGCTGCGATTGAACTTGTAGTTCACAAATTTTATTAGAATGTAAGCCTATGCGGCAGGGTCTTGCTATTTACTGTTTTACTCTGTACAGCACCATGTACACTGATGGTGCTATATAAATAAATAAATAATAATAATAATAATAATAATAATAATAATAATAATAATAATAAAACTTGATTTTGTTCTGACTTTATACTGCTAGTTTTACCCTACCCTGTGCCTGTTTGGTGCATTCTCTTCCCCTCCTTATTGTTTTATTATGATTTTATTAGAATGTAAGCCTATGCGGCAGGGTCTTGCTATTTACGTTTTACTCTGTACAGCACCATGTACATTGATGGTGCTATATAAATAAATAAATAAATAATAATAATAATAATAATAATAATAATAATAATAATAATTTACACTGGTCAGGTTCGGACATCACTTTAAGCCAGGGTAGATAAAAATCAATGCTTTTAAATATATATATATTTTAAAAATGGAATTTTTTTTATTTAAATAGGATTTTTTTTTAATAATATGCTTCTTGAGGAAAAATCTATCTAAAGATAGTTTTCAAGAAGCAGCTGGACAAGCATCTGTCAGGGATGCTTTAGGGTGGATTCCTGCATTGAGCGGGGGGTTGGACTCGATGGCCTTGTAGGCCCCTTCCAACTCTGCTATTCTATGATTCTATGATTTAAGATACATTATAGTCCTAAGGTTATTCATCATGAAATAAGGATTAGTTTTTAACTGTGTCGCACGAGGCTGTATATTCCTGCAATGTTTACATTTTGGGGTAAATGAATTCCATGAATGCATTCACCATGTCATGCTCTTCCAGAGGTTTCTGTAAGATTATGGGGCAATTTTTCCTTCTAGAAGATATTATTATCACAGCTGCTTGGTTTGACAGTTCTCAAAACTGTGAATTCGTATCTGCAGAGTTCACAATCCCGTCATGCCTTTGCAAATCGGTGTACACAGAATCAACCCCCTTTACCTCTTAAGTGCTAAGTTTCAAAAAATTCAAGGAACGGAGTGCACTTTTTGGGGGGTGGGGGAAGTCACATGATTAAATCGAGTCTTTCTGAGTAGTGATTTAAATCGTGATTTAAACCACGATTTAAATCAAATTGATTTAAATCATATCCACCCTGCTTTGAGCCGTGATGGCTGAATAAATTATTCACCGTAGCTTATTTTGAAAATAAGCTACTGTTATCTCCCACACAATTGTACAAATAAACTATTGTGCGTAGTTTATTAAACTACTGTGCGTAATCTGAGTCATCCCCCTGTCTTGCTGCAGCCCCGGTAGGAGCGTGTTTCACGCATTGACAACATCGCAGCAGCCTGTTTTAACCTTCTACAATATCCCAATGAGAGCGGAGAGGTGTGGGGTAAAGTACAGGGCCTTAATTCAGCACTTTCAGCATCACCCTGACAATGGGGTGGAGGCTCTAAAGCGCTGGATGCTCACAGGATCATGACAAAACTTCATACACAGCCTCCCTTAGTTGGGACAATGGAACCAATGGCCTAGGGAGGTCATGGGCACTCCCACAAGAGAGGCCTTCAAGTGGCAGCTGGACAGCCATCTGTCAGGGATGCTTTGAGGTGGATTCCTGCATTGAGCAGGGGGTTGGACTTGATGGCCTTGTAGGCCCCTTCCAACTCTACTATTCTATTATTCCCTCAACTGTCCCCACCAACAGCCATTCCAGCAGGTTGAGCTGAGGGAGGAGTCGTGTTTCTCAAAACCTCCCGCCTTCCTGGGAGACAATAACGAGGCCTGCTAAGTAAACCACAAAGCTTTATTCAAGCAATAAACATCTCTTCCCGCCTGAAGAGAGTCTAAATCTCTAGGAACTTTCCCGTAGGCAAAACTAGGCAAACTAAGTGAGACAATGGTCCTTTCAAGAAGAATGGAAAGCCCTTTCACAAGACGCGTTAACTTCAGAGAGACTCGTTCTGAGGCAGCTCCTGACGGGACACCAGCCAGGCTGACTTTCTCTCGCCTTCCGTTAGCTCCGCCCATTTTAGTCTGCGGTGTACTCTAGGATCGGCTAACCTCTCTGTGCTCTCTCTCTCTCAGAAGAATGATTGCTTCCCGCTGACTGTGTATTGTTTGCCCTTGAGGAGATAAGCTCTGGAGAGGGTTCACTCCAAGCTGGTGAAGAGCTTTCTCCCCCACTGGTACAGGCTGGCCTGTTTCTGGCGCCGACTCCTCTGCTTCAGAGTCTGAATGATCACCTGAAACACTTTCTTCCAAAACAGGGGGAGCAGGGCTAGACATGACAGGAGGTGAGAAGGTAGGGTGACCATACGAAAAGGAGGACAGGGCTCCTGTATCTTTAACAGTTGCATAGAAAAGGGAATTTCAGCAGGTATCATTTGTATATATGGAGAACCTGGTGAAATTCCCTCTTCATCACCAGTTAAAGCTGCATATACAAATGATAACCGCAGAAATTCCCTTTTCAATACAACTGTTAAAGATACAGGAGCCCGGTCCTCCTTTTCATATGGTCACCCTAGAGAAGGGAAATGGGGCTATTCCACTGGCCCTGCTAAAAGACTACTTAATTTTTTCTTCTTCCTTCCCTTCCCATCCCTTTTCTCTTGCTTGTTGTGTCTTTTCAGACTCTAAGCTTGTGGTCAGGGAACACCTTGTTTAACTGTTGCACAGTCTCTTGCAGGCGTGGGCAACTTACGGCCTTCCAGATGTTTTGGCCTACAATTTCTGTCAGCCCTAGTCAACCTAGCCAGTGGTGAGAGATGCTGGGAGCTTAAGGTCGAAACATCTAGAAGACCACAAGGTGCCCACCCCACCCCAGTCTACTCAATCCTCCCAGAGTGCAGGACACGGAATAACGGGCTCAAGTTAAAGGAAGCCAGATTCCAGTTGGACATCAGGAAAAACTTCCTGACTGTTAGAGCAGTACGACAATGGAATCAGTGACCTAGGGAGGTTGTGGGCTCTCCCACACTAGAGGCCTTCAAGAGGCAGCTGGACAACCATCTGTCAGGGATGCTTTAGGGTGGATTCCTGCATTGAGCAGGGGGTTGGACTCGATGGCCTTGTAGGCCCCTTCCAACTCTGCTATTCTATGATTCTATGATACTAGAAGCACCAGGAGAGGGCCAAGCCAGTGAGGACATCAATATTCACCACAAAGGCAAGTCCTGTGATGTTTGAAAGAACGAAGGCAGAGGGAAGCCATCTCTCAGGGGGAAACACCACCCTGACCCCCTATTTTTACATTCCTCTGTACATAGTGTTGGTCTGAAGCGTATTGGAAGAGAATAATGGTAGGGGAATCTTTATCTCTACGTTCTAGAGGTAAGGGAATCTCTACCTCTAGGGATGGTTACCCCTATGTTCTTGATTTATTTTTATTTTTTCTTCAGACAGATAACACACACAAGGAGATTGCTACCTGTGTGGGGGCCTTGTCTATACGGCTTGTTCACCCTGACCTAAATGCGCATATTTGCATTTTAGGACACATGACAAAGCCGTCCATTCAATGTAGCGCCGGTTTTTAATGCGATAATACGCAGATTCGTAGTGGCGATTTACCACGACTTTTAGATCAATGTCCGAGTTTGCACCGCGTTATGGTCATGTGTCTTTGTGGGAGTTAAATCGCATTTTGACATGTGAGCGAAGCGTTGAGGGTAGGACAACGTGATTGGCCAATTTCCCACCTATTGGCTGCCTCGTTCCTTTGCGCCATTTTTAGTTTGAATTCTCTGATTTTGCGGAGCTCCGCAGAGAGAGCTTATTAAAACAAAGAGGGGGGGAACAGGAATCCTCTTCTGCTGCCTTGTTCTTCCTCTCCCCACTCCCAGTTTGTCTGTTATATGAATCTGCGGAGCTCCGCATATAAAATTGATAGTTTCCATCGTCTGTACTCCATAGCACCTAATCTGCGCATGTGCGCATTTATAACTGCACTTTAAAAAAAAATTCAGGAAATAAATCGCTGTTGCTGCTGCAGTGTTGACGCTCTTTATCTACATTTGAATCAATGAAAATTCGGGTGTATGTTTAATTAGGAACAATCTTGTTGTCGTATAGACGGGGGCCTGCATGGTAAGAAAGAAAAAGCATAGAATGGCAGAAAGAAAAATAAAAGCATCCATTTTGGAGTTCCTGAGATGACGGTGGGCTTATTTGACTGCTGAGAAGCTAGAAACAAGTTTCTTTAAACAATGTAGAGAAAGGGGATTATCACTCAGGCATAACTTTCCCCAAATGACTCTGGCAACTGAGTTGTAGCCAACGGGGATGGCGATGATCCCAATTTTCAGTTGTACTATATTTTTCCCCCTCCAGAGCTCTCTCTTGTTATGTTCTTATAAGGTAGGACACAATCGAGGTGTATAAAATGATGCATGGCAATAGGGAAAGTGAACAGGGAGACATTTTTCTCCGTCTCTCATAATCCTGGAACCAAGGACCGTCTAATGAAGCTGAATGGTAGCAGATTAAAGACAGTTTTAAAAAAAAAAAAAGGACTTCATCACACAGCACAGAGTTAAACAATGGAATTCAGAAACTCAAGATGAAGTGATGGCTACTAACTTAGATAGTTGTAATGGGGGATTAGACAGAGCCATGCAGGACAAGGCTATCAAAGACTACTAGCCATGGCTACTATATGCAACCCCTAGCATCAGAGTCAGTATGCCGCTCAATATCGGTTGCTAGGGAACACAACTGGTAGGGTGTTACTGTATGGCCTGGTTATGGGCTTCCAAGAAGCTTCTGGGTGTCCACCATGCAAAGTAGGATGCTGGACTAGATAGGCCGGGATGCTCTTATGATGTCCACACCACAGATTTTAACCCATTTCAGGTCTGTTGGGGTATGTACAGAGGAATGTAAAAATAGGGGGTCAGGGTGGTGTTTCCCCCTGAGAGATGGCTTCTCTCTGCCTTCGTTCTTTCAAACATCACAGGACTTGCCTTTGTGGTGAATATTGATGTCCTCTCTGGCTTGACCCTCTCCTGGTGATTCTAGGAGACTGGGGTGGGGTGGGCACCTTGTGGTCTTCTAGGTGTTTTGACCTTAAGCTCCCAGCATCTCTCACCACGGGCTAGGTTGACTAGGGCTGACAGAAGTTGTAGGCCAAAACATCTGGAAGGCCGTAAGTTGCCCACGCCTGCAAGAGACTGTGCGCCATCCAATGGTTTATTTTCATTTGAAGTGTTCTTTCTGTAGTGAAGACAGGGTTCTCCCTCCCTACTCTGTTCTGTTATTGTTTCTGGATTTTGCTTTTCACTGCATCACATTCTTTCTCAATTCCAGTAACTAGGAAAATATTCAAAATTAATTCCAAAATTGGACCATGTACAGTCTGCCACAGTTTTCTGCCATCTAAGTTAGTGGCAGCGATTTCCATAAATGATGAGTTGATAATATGAGTTAGAAACATCAGAAGTGCCCTGATGCTGGATCAGACCAAGGGTCCATCTAGTCCAGCACTCTGTTCACACAGTGGCCAACCAGCTATCGGCCAGGGATCAACAAGCAGGACACGGTGCAACAGCACCCTCCCACCCATGTTCCCCAGCAACGGGTGCACACAGGCTTAGTGCCTCGAATACTGGAGATAGCACACAACCATCAGGGCTAGTAGCCATGGATGGCCTTCGCCTCCAGAAATTTATCCAACTCCTTTTTAAAGCCATCCAAATTGGTGGCCATCACTACATCCTGTGGTAGTGAGTTCCATAATTTAACTATGCGCTGTGCGAAGAAGGACTTCCTTTTATTTGTCCTCGATCTCCCACCAATCAGCTTCATGGGATGTCCCCTGGTTCCAGTATTTTGAAAGAGGGACAACAATGGAACCAGTTACCTGGGGAGGTTGTGGACACGGAATAACGGGCTCAAGTTAAAGGAAGCCAGATTCCAGCTGGACATCAGGAAAAACTTCCTGACTGTTAGAGCAGTATGACAATGGAACTAGTGGCCTAGGGAGGTTGTGGGCTCTCCCACACTAGAGGCTTCAAGAGGCAGCTGGACAACCATCTGTCAGGGATGCTTTAGGGTAGATTCCTTCATTGAGCAGAGGGTTGGACTCGATGGCCTTTTAGGCCCCTTCCAACTCTACTATTCTATGATTCTATGTCTCCCTCTCCACATTCTCCACACCGTGCATAATTTTGTACACCTCTATCATGTCTCCCCTTAGCCTCCTTTTTCCCAAGTAACCTTCCCTTGTAGGGGAGATGCTCCAGCCCCTTAAATCATTTCAGTTGCCCTTTTCTGCACTTTTTCCAGCTCCATAATATCCTTTTTTAGGTGTGGTGATTAGCACTGTACACAGCATTCTAAGTGTGGTCGCACCATGGATTTGTATAAGGGCAGAGTCAAAAATTACCTAACTGCACCACAGGCGCTCAGTCACCTTGCTCCTCTCCACACCTAGCAGGACTAGAAGAAATCCTTCGAAATCCTAGGGAGCTTGTGCTATTTTGTATCGCTGTTGAAGACGTGCTTCTCAGAATTGCAGGTGGTGGTGGTGAATTCTCTCGCTTTTTTAAAGAAGTGTGAGATATGCACAGCCCTGGTGTTAACTATTTAATCTTCTCTTTCCCCTCCCTCTGCCCCTTCTCTGTGAAGAACCTGCACTGCAATCTAGACTAATCCTGGTGCACACGATGGAAGAAACCGGGGGCCCGGCACGCAACATCTCACTTTTGGGAGGAGACCTTTCCAGACCCTGAGCTGCTGAGGGTTGCAGTAGTTGCATGGGGGCATCAAGTGGGACAAGAGCCCATGCTTCCTGACCATGGAACTGGGGAACTTCAGCAAACTGAGCTCCTGCTTCCGTGAAGTCAACGTCAGCAAGGAGCATGGTGGGCAGATTGCCTCGCCGTGGTTCTCCACAACCTTCGGGATCATCGGCCTTTGCTCCAACCTCTTTGCCCTCTGCGTGTTGGTTAACTCCTCGCAGAAGATGCACAGCCGGTCACGCTCGTCCTTCCTGGTCTTCCTCTGTGGCCTGGTGGTGACGGATTTCATGGGCCTGCTGGTGACGTTCTCCATCGTGATCCCTTATCACTTCATCCGCTTTGACTGGCGGGATGTCGACCCGGACTGCCACCTCTGCCACTTCATGGGCTTCATCATGGTCTTCTTCGGGCAGTGCCCTTTACTGCTGGGGGCCACCATGGCAGGAGAACGCTTTGTGGGCATCAACCGGCCCTTTTCCCGTTCCACCAGCATGACGAAACGCCGGGCCTGGACCTTGGTAGGGTTAGTGTGGGCCTTGGGACTTTTCCTTGGTCTCCTGCCAATTTTCGGCCTAGGCGACTATACCCTGCAGTACCCCAACTCCTGGTGTTTCCTCACTTTGATCCATGACGCCAGGAACAGGGCCTTCTGCCTAATTTTTGCCCTGTTGGGCCTTTTCTCCGTGGGCCTCTCTTTTCTCCTCAACACAGTCAGCGTGGTGACCCTCTGCCGCGTCTATCATGACTCTGAGTCAGTTCAACGCCGGCGAGATAGCGAGGTTGAAATGATGGTCCAACTTGTGGGGATCATGGTCATTGCGAGCGTCTGCTGGCTGCCCTTACTGGTGAGTGCTTTCAGTGCCTCCCCCCTTGCTCTTATTTCATTCCCCCAAAGTGGTCAAGGTGATGGTGATGATGGTGTTTCAGGAGTGGCTTTAATGCTTCAAAAGCCCTGGGGTAGGTGCACAGTGGCGATTATTCGCCACCCGTACAATCACCCACCCCGGGGCTTTCCGCTGAAGCTGCAGACAAAAACTCGGGGGGTTACCCCGATTTTTTTCTCTGGAGCGAGAGCGAGGACTCACAAGATGGCGTCAAGACAACCCGTCGCCTCCCTCCGGAGCCACAGCGGTAGGGTGACCCTCTGAAAAGGAGGACCGGGCTCCTGTATCTTTAACAGTTGCATAGAAAAGGGAATTTCAGCAGGTGTCATTTGTATATATGAGGAACCTGGTGAAATTCCCTCTTCATCACCACAGTTAAAGCTGCAGGAGCTATACTGCAGCTATACTATGACCAGATTTAAAAGAGGGCAGGGCACCTGCAGCTTTAACTGTTGTGATGAAGAGGGAATTTCACCAGGTTCTCCATATATACAAATGACATCTGCTGAAATTCCCTTCAGAATACAACTGTTAAAGATACAGGAGCCCTGTCCTCCTTTTCATAGGGTCACCCTACACAGCGGAGGCGTGGAGGCGATCAGAGGCGGGTAAGAATAATAATAATAATAATAATAATAATAATAATAATAATAATAATAATAATAATTTGAACAGAAGAATTGCCATGCTGGATCAGACCAAAGGTGCATCTAGTCCAGCACTCTGTTCACACAGCGGCTACAGTTGTCTAGAAAAGGGGATTTCAGTGTCATTTGTAGGCACCTGGCGAAATGCCCACTTCATCACAACAGTTAAAGCTGCAAGAGCTATACTGGAGTGGCCAAGTACAAAAGAGGACAGGGCTCCTGCAGGTTTAACTGTGGTGATAAAGAGGGAATTTCACCAGGTGCTGCATGCATACAAGTGACACCTGCTGAAATTCCCTTTTCTATCCAACTGTTAAAGATACAGGAGCCTTGTCCTCCTTTCCATAGGGTCAGCCTAGTATCCACCTACAGATGAGGTTGTCCACATACTCATAGAATAGTAGAGTTGGGAGGGGCCTATAAGGCCATCTAGTCCAACCCCCTGCTCAATGCAGGAATCCTCCCTAAAACATCCCTGACAGGTGGTTGTCCAGCTGCCTCTTTATGTGCTTTTCTTTGGTCAAACTCATCATCAACAACAGAAAAATCAAGCAACTTTCCCCAGTAGGCCCCCTCAAAATCGTAGGCTCATGCCAACTGACTCCCCCGGGGGGGGGGGGCTCTGCCCAGCCCTGCACACAGTGCATAGTTAAATTATGGAACTCACTACCACAAGATGTAATGATGGCTACCGATCTGGATGGCTTTAAAAGGGGGTTGGATCAATTCCTGGAGGCAAAGGCTATCCATGGCTACTAGCCCTGATGGTTGTGTGCTATCTCTAGTATTAGAGGCAGTAAGCCTGTGTGCACCAGTTGCTGGGGAACATGGGCAGGAGGGTGCTGTTGCACCATGCCCTGCTTGTGGGTCAAAAGCTGGTTGGCCACTGTGTGAACAGTGCTGGACTCGATGGACCCTTGGTCTGATCCAGCACCAGGGCACTTCTGAGGTTCTTAGTTCAGAAAAGAAAGAAAGAAAACGAAATGCTTCCGTTTAAAATAATTAGGGGCTTTGTTGTTGTTTTTTAAAAAGGGAATGAATATCTTCTTTCTTACTTTCCTCTCCCCGCCCCCCGCTCTGCTTCAGATACTCATTGCCCAGAAGGCCTTTCAAGCGCCCCCCGCGGGGTTGGCCGCCCACCAAATTCCCCAGGAGACGGAGAAGTTGTTGCTCATTTCTCTTCGCGTGGCGACTTGGAACCAGATTCTCGACCCCTGGGTCTACATCCTCTTCCGCCGGGCGGTGCTGAAGCGCATCTACCCCAGCTTCAGACCCAGACCTTCCATCATCTCCCTGTACCCTATGGTCAGCGCCTCACTGAGGCGGAAATTTACCCAGGAATCTGTGCTCCAATAGAAAACGACGGGACGGGGGATCTCCCGATTGGATGACCCCTTTTCAACAGGGTGAGGCCTATAGGTTATGGGAACGGGGAAGCACCTTTGCTTCGCTACGCTGCTCACTGCTTTAACCTGGCCTTGGTAACAGGGTGAAGGCACTGGGAACGTGCCCCAAGGCTCCCTCTCCAAGCCAGCTCCACCACATCCTGTGTAGGGTGACCATATTTGGGAAACCAAAAAAGAGGACACCTAGTGTGTGTGGGGGGAAGCAGCTTTCTGAGTCCTGCAGAAAGTACGTTATTCCCCCGCCACCTTAAAGAACCCGATTGGAGTGGAGGAGGGGAAAGGATTTCATTCTGCACCACCACCATCCACTCCAATGGGGGCCTTTTCTATAATGTCCACGAATGGCCCACTTTCCCCTTTAAGACCTCAATTGGAGCTCGGAGGGGGGGGAATGATGTACCTCAAGAAAGCATGTCATTCCCTCCTGCCATGCTAGTGGCAGCCTTAAAGCGGAAGGTGTGTCATTCCAGGACATTATTGAAAATTATAGAAAATCCCCCCTGACACCATGGAAGAACAAAAACCAGAACAAATCCGGGGAAATCCTGACAGTTGGTCACCCTAATCCTGTGCCCCCAGGCCTGACCCTCGGCCCCACAGCTCCCTGCGATGGTTAACCCAATAGTCCCTAATATAGCATGAGCTGTTGAAAACTGCATCTCAACAAAACCCGGACTGAGAGTCGAAAGGGCCCTTCCCCACGACAAGGGAGGTGTATTTGGGACGCTCTGTATTTTGTAGCCCATTTATCTTGGAGCAGAGGAAAAGCTGTGCGTCCGACGCTTGTCCCAAAGCCCAGAGTGGATCGATCCCTGCAGGATGGGCAGGGCAAAGTGCATGTATGTACAATTGTGGCAGTAAATAAACCCTGTGGCATGTGTTTTGTTTGCCTGTGACTGTTGTGTTTCTGGGGCAGGCTGCGGACCCTTTACCGGCCAAGCAAGTGAGATTTAAAGGGAAGGGGGAAAGGTGTCTTAGTAGATCGCAAGTTGGGCATGATGCAGCAGCATGGAGCAGCTGCTAAAAAGGCTAATGCGATCTGAGGCTGCGATAGAGTCCAGGGTCTTGTCTGGTTCCTCTCTATTCGGCCCTGGTTAGGCCACATCTAGATATTGTGTCCAGTTCTGGGCTCCACAATTCAAGAAGGATGCAGACAAGCTGGAGCGTGTTCAGAAGAGGGCAACCAGGATGATCAGGGGTCTAGAAACAAAGCCCTATGAAGAGAGACTGAAAGAACTGGGCATGTTTAGCCTGGAGAAGAGAAGACGGAGGGGAGGCATGAGAGCACTCTTCAAATACTTAAAAGGTTTTCACACAGAGGAGGGCCAGGATCTCTTCTCGATCCTCCCAGAGTGCAGGACACGGAATAACGGGCTCAAGTTACAGGAAGCCAGATTCCAGCTGGACATCAGGAAAAACTTCCTAACTGTTAGAGCAGTGCGACGGTGGAATCAGTTACCTAGGGAGGTTGTGGGCGCTCCCACACTAGAGGCATTCAAGAGGCAGCTGGACAACCATCTGTCAGGGATGCTTTGGGGTGGATTCCTGCATTGAGCAGGGGGTTGGACTCGATGGCCTTGTAGGCCCCTTCCAACTCTGCTATTCTATGATTCTATGATTCTATACGGCTTGTTTACCCTGACCGAAATGCACATATTCTCATTTCAGGACACATGACGCAGCCATCCATTCACTGTAGCGCTGGGTTTTTAACGCGATAATGCGCATATCCGCATTTGCGATTTACCGCGACTTTTGGATCATGTCCGAGTTTGCTCTGCGTTATGGCGATGTGTCGTTGGGGGAGTTAAATCACATTTTGACATGTGGGCGGGGCTTTGAGGGTAGGACAAAGTGATTGGCTGATTCCCTGGCTTCCCACCTATCGCGTCCTCTGGCTGCCACTTTCCTTCCCATCTTTTTCATGTTGAATTAAGGTGGAGCTTTTCAAATGAAAATAAAGAGGGGGGAACAGGCAGTGAGAGGGAGGGGACTTGTTCAGTCCCCCGCTCACATCCTCCTCTGCTGCCTTGTTCCTTTCCCCACTTGGTTTTCCTCCTCTGTGAATCTGCGGAGCTCCGCAGATTAAATGTATAGCTTCCCTCATCTATAATCCATAGCCTCATTTGTGCAAATGTGCGTATGTGCGCATATGCGCATTAATAACTGCACTATAAAAAAAATTCAGGAAGTAAATCGCTGTTGCTGCTGCAGTGTGACACTCTTTGCCTAGATCCGAATCAATGAAAATTCTGGTTTATATTCAATGAGAAGCAATCTTCTTGTCCTATAGATGGGGGCCAGAACATGAGAAGTCATAGTTCCATCCTATTCTGGTCATCAGAGCACTCACCCACTGCCCTCTTCCTGGCTTCTGGTAAACAATCAACGGTCACCATTTGCCAAGACTGCCCCCTCCCCCACAATTGGCCATGGAGCAAGGTCAGACAGTGGAAGAACGGGGTGACCTTGGAGAGCATAGAATCATAGAATAGTAGAGTTGGAAGGGGCCTATAAGGTACTGGGTACCTTTTCTGCATGAGGTACTGGGTCCTCTCTATTCAGCCCTGGTTAGGCCTCATCTTGAGTATTGCGCCCAGTTCTGGGCTCCACAATTCAAGAAAGATGCAGACAAGCTGGAGCATGTTCAGAGGAGGGCAACCAGGATGATCAGGGGTCTGGAAACAAAGCCCTATGAAGAGCGACTGAAAGAACTGGGCATGTTTAGCCTGGAGAAGAGAAGGTTGAGGGAGAGATGAGAGCACTCTTCAAATACTTAAAAGGTTGTCCCACAGAGGAGGGCCAGGATCTCTTCTCGATCCTCCCAGAGTGCAGGACACAGAATAATGGGCTCAAGTTAAAGGAAGCCAGATTCCGGCTGGACATCAGGAAAAACTTCCTAACTGTTAGAGCAGTGTGACAGTGGAATCAGTTACCTAGGGAGGTTGTGGGCGCTCCCACACTAGAGGCCTTCAAGAGGCAGCTGGACAACCATCTGTCAGGGATGCTTTGGGGTGGATTCCTGCATTGAGCAGGGGGTTGGATTCAATGGCCTTGTAGGCCCCTTCCAACTCTGCTATTCTATAATTCTATGATTCTATGATTCTATACGGCTTGTTTACCCTGACCGAAATGCACATATTCTCATTTCAGGACACATGACGCAGCTGTCCATTCGCCATAGCGCCGGGTTTCTATTCTATGTTTCTATGGTTCTATGAACAGAGGAAAGGGAGGGAAGCTGTTCTCAGCCCCTTCGGTGTATTTGCACCTGCACCCCCCTGACCTGCAATACCCATTCACACATGCAAATGAATGACACACTGCAAAAGATTGAAATATGGCTCTCTCATATATTTTTTTTACAATAATTTTAATTATTTCAAAAACAAACTGATACACATAAACAATATATCATAACAAGTCAAACACGTGATCATTCTTCCTAGATGGTTGAGCTTTGTTCTTCCAGTCTAATTAATATAATTAATAATAAAATAGCCAGTTCTTACTTTGAAAGCACAGCTTAGTTGGCAAAAAAAAAAGAAAGATGGAAAAGAAAGGAAAAAAAGAGAGGAATCTTGATATGATCACATGTATAATTGCATCAAAGTTCTTTTTGTGTGGTGTGCTATGTATACATACGTGCACTCTTAACTACTGGTAAAACATTGCAAAAAAGAAAAGAAAATTGTGATATAACTGTGTACACAGTAGCATTGAGATTCATTTGGGGGGGGGTATTATACTGCACATGTTGGACTCGATGGCCTTGTAGGCCCCTTCCAACTCTGCTATTCTATGATCCTATGTGCATTCATAATGCAGAGAAGAAATACACAACTGAGTGAAGGAACCAAGCTGTGGCATGCATAGCATTTTGTATAAAAGGTGTGGGGGGGGGGATAGGTGGGTGGGTGTATGTGGGATAATTACAAAATCAGAACTACTGAAAATCACTGATGCATCAATTTTCTATTTGCGGGTGGCGGGGAAATCAGATCATTAGCAACTCCAATATCCAGGGAGAAATTCCAGTGAGGAGAATTGTGGTCCGCAACGGCCACCTTCCATTGGTGCAATTTTAAAGCTCCGTCACGCCTGGGGGGAGAACGCTGGCGACCGCGGTTTCTCCGCTCCTGGTTTCGTCACTCTGTTACTTCCTGTTTGGAAACAGGAAGTGAACAAGGAGCACGAGGCCCGTTCAGTCGGGCGTTGGAATCATGCTGCTTCTCCCACACCCACCGCAGGAGAGAGCAGCGACCGGATTTTCTGTGGTTTTTCTTGCGGCGCAAGGAAGGCCAGAAGGGGCGGGAGGCAGACGACCTCATGCGAAAAATCCGTGAGTGCCCAGTAACAAGCGTGCAAAAAATGGCTCATTGGATGGAGCTCTGAGGGCATGCCTACCCCAGGGGAGAAGAGGGGGAGGATCTCTCGATATGCTGATTGTGAGTTCCTCCCCCTCAGTCCCCATGCGGTGCGCGATGTCCTGGGAGGAGGGAGGACGTCGCACCTGCCATTTTTTTTTAAAAAAGGACCTGGAGCGCACCTGCGCTCCAGCGGAGTTAAGTGTTGTGTGTGTGTTTTAAAAAAGCCCTCTCCCCAGTCTTGATGGGCACGGAGTGCTTGAAAAGCACTTGCATTTACTTGTGAGGAGCCGGGACGAAACTGGGATGTCCGCCCAGACGTCCCGCGGTCCTGGACGATCCTGAGACTGTGAGGAAAACCGGGGGTAAAAACTGTCCCGGTAATCCCAGGGAAATGGAGGGATCATCTCTGCTTGCCCCCGGGATCCCCTGTGCATCATGTGGACGCACAGGGATGATCCCGGGGTGATCCCTGGGATAAACCATCGTCTAGACAAGCCCTGAAACTCTGGAATAAATGGTCTACTAAGCCCAAAGAGTTTGGGAGGCTGTTGCCTGTTTTCTGTGGAAACTTTGTGATCATTTCTTTCTTTCCAGAGATGGAACTTGCAGGTCATTTTTCACGCTTTATAATCTGGTGTCTTTGAGACTGGAAGTAAATACAAAATAATTCTTTCCTGTTTGGGGCAGTATCTGTTGACAGTGTTCTTCAAAGCGTTGTTGGAGGATTGAAAGAGTGTTTTGCTGCTTGCAGCGTGGATCCTTGTAACACCTTTGCTCTTGCAAACAGGCTTTCAAAAAAACCTGGAAGACCAAAGGTGGAAACCCACAATTATACGTCCCCAGTAATGTAGTGGTAAATTCTGAAGTGCAGCTGTTCATCATGACAATCCCCATAGCTATGCCCCCAAGGAGAGGCCAGAGTTGCAAGCAGTTGTGTTTTACCATGTCAACACATCAGTTCTAGCAGTTTTCCTCTCTACCTGGAGCAAGTCCTGTAAAGCAAATGGGTCTTCATTGTCCATTCAAGACCAAATCACCCCAAAACACTTTGCATCACAACCACACATTGGCTGGGTTCAGACAACACGACAAACTACACTCAAGGGTTGAGTCTGGGTTTAGTGCGAGTTGAACTGTGGGTTGTTGGTAAATGGTAAAGAACCTACAGTTCATAACCCCACCGCAAACCATGGGTTCTCTTCATGGATTATTTGTGGTTAGCAAACCAAGTTTTGTTCGCACAGCTGGGTTCAGACAACACGACGACCCACGGTTCGATGACGATCCACACTCAACTCATACTCAACCCTTGAGGATGGGTTATCATGTTGTCTGAACACAGTCATTGCTGCTGGGGGGATTCATTTCTGTCCAAACCTCCAGCTTCTGTGAGAATTGTAGCTAAACTCAGAGGAAGCAGGGGAGCTTGGGGTGGTGGCAGAGAACATCCAGTGTCCCTGCTAATAAAAAAGTGCTTTGGGCTCTGTGAGCCTTAGCTTTGTTACACCACCTGAAGTTGGTAGAGTCATCAGGCCCGGTGCTGCCATAGAGGCAACTCAGGCGGCCGCCTAGAGCGCCAAGCAAACGAGGGCGCCGAACAGCGTCTCCTAGAGCGGCTTCCGGGTGTGCTGTTCCAAAGCCGCCGCCCCAGCCTCCGCCCAACCCCAGCGTCCTGGCTCCTTCGAAGCCAGGATGCTGGGGTTGGAGGTGGAGGCTTCAGTACGGCGCGCCAGGAAGCCACTTCCAGGCGCGCCGCTTCAAAGCCTCTGCCCCGCCCCCCCAACCCCAGCGTCCTGGCTTCAAAGCCGGGAGCGGGAGGGAGCGGGTGGTGAGTGGGCGAGCAAGGGGGGGAGCCGTAGCGGTGAGGAAGCGAGCGAGCGGGGGCGGCGGGCAAGCAGTGGGGGGAGCCGAAGCGTGTGAGCGAGGGGGGAGCCGGAGCGGTGAGCGGGCGGGGGGGGCGGGCGAGCGGGCGGGGGGGGAGCAGTGAGTGAGTGAGCGGGCGGGGGGGCAGGCGAGTGAGGGGGCGGTGAGTGAATGAGCGGGGGGGGGGCGGCGGCTTCAGAACGCGCCTGCCTAGGGTGCAATATAGTCTGGCGCCGGCCCTGAGAGTCATGGTCCTCCCTAACCCTGTCTTCTCTTTGCAAGCTCCCCTGCAAAGGGAACATGCTGGTTTGAGTGCTACTTCCTGAAGGCACCTTTAACACCTTCACACAGCAGTGCCCAAAACACAGGATGTGGCCTTGGGCTGCTTCAGCCCTGTGTTGCCCCGGTTCTCCAGGTCCCTTAGCCACACAACCTGCCACCTCTGTCCTAACTTTGGAACTGGCCAAGGAGGGACAACTTGCCCACTTCTCCAACTCCCAAGTTGGGAGGACAAGCTGGGGTTGGCAAGGGTTGACCCCAGAACCCAGGATTGCTGCCTCCTGCAGTGAGGAACTGGATGTCTGTGGACTACTCCACTGAGAAGACCATTCAGAGTCCATATAGATCAGGAATGCAGAACCTCAGGCCTGGAGGACCAAATCCAGACCTCCAGGGATCTCAAGCTGCACCTCCAGGTAGAGATGTAAAGGCCTGGGAAAAACCGGAAAATTTGAAAAAAAAAAAACGTTTCCACCCGTTTTTCCCTGAAGCCTTTTTTGTTTTTTTCCTGAAAAATTGAAAAAAAATAAAGAAAAAATGGATTATGGGATGTTTTATTTTAGCATGATGAATAAAATGTTTAAGACAAGGTGTCCATATATTTACTTCTCCAATTGCTTTCTAAAAACTATGTACAGTATCAGATTATTACAATTTCTGTGCACCGAGGACAAGGAAGTCCTAGGTTGCAAACTGAGACTACAACTCTCAACTGCAAGAGCGAGATGCGTTTCTGCCTCTAGGGGGCAGCACTGCCATTGAAGCAGAGACTAAAACTATTAGTGATGGCTATAGCTAAGAAAATGAGTCTGATTAAATTTCATGTATATTCATTGAATCTTGGTCCCCCCCCCTTTTCTCAGTTCTTTTTGTGAGAATGGGGGCTTTATGTCCACTTGACACTGTGGAGGACTAGCGGAGACATAAATAATTTTCTTGGTTACTAACGTTGATGGTTTCCTCTGTTGTTGTTTTGAATTATTTTTTTTTGCCTGCTCTACATAAACTGGCAAAACCAAAGAGGTTCCTAACAGTTCAGGTGTTCCTAACAGTTCAGGAGCTTGTAGCTCCATTCGTTACCAAAAAAGGTAAAAATAAAAATAAAGTAAATTCAGTTTGTAATAATTGTTTCAATACACTGTACTTTTAATTTACCAACTGTAATAATTTTATGCCAAACCAATTTGGACATAATTACATTTTATGTTCCTAAAGCAGCCTTCCTCAACCTGGGGCGCTCCAGATGTGTTGGACTACAACTCCCAGAATGCCCCGGCTGGGGCATTCTGGGAGATGCAGTCCAACACATCTGGAGCGCCCCAGGTTGAGGAAGGCTGTCCTAAAGTAACAAAGTGACTTTCAATCTGTAAAAAGTGCTAATATTGCATTGTTTTGATTTTCCCGAAAATTTCTGATTTTTCCCCGGGGGGAAACCGGGAAAAAAACGTGTTTTTTTCCATGGCTTCAAAATGTCCAGGAATTTTACATCTCTATCTCCAGGGGTCTCCAGATGGCCTCACTTCTTTCCTCCACACGGCCAATCCTTTGGTATTTTCCCAGTTTTTCTGCAATTCTTCTCCCATTCTAAAAGTTGAAATGGCTCTCCTAAGGCGTAATGTCTTAAGCTAAAATATGCTGGTATTTGGGGTATTTTGGCCTCACACGTTTTGGTCACCACTGGAATATGATCCCCGAGAGCTTCTCTGAATGCAACTCAGGCCATGATGGACTGAAAGAGGTTCTGTACCCCTGATAGAAATGCCCACAATCTGAGCCCAAGGTTGATTTGTAGTTTTGCTTAGACACATCATTTTCCCAGTGAACGGGAAATTAGCTCTCTGGGTTTACAACTGAAGCTGGCTGTGCAAAGGTGCATGCATCGATTTCACCCGATTTCATAGGTGACCCTATGAAAAGGAGGACAGGGCTCCTGTATCTTTAACAGTTGTACTGAAAAGGGAATTTCAAGCAGGTGTCATTTGTATATATGGGGAACGTGGGGGAATTTCCTCTTCATCACAACAGTTAAAGCTGCCCTCTTTTAAATCTGGTCACTCTAGTATAGCTCCCGCGGCTTTAACTGTGGTGATGAAGAGGGAATTTCACCAGGTTCTCCATGTATACAAATGACACCTTCTTGAAATTCCCTTTTCTATGCAATTGCTAAAGATACAGGAGCCCTGTCCTCCTTTTCATAGGGTCACCCAATTTAAATGGATGGTGGGGAATGCAGCTAGTATCACTTTGGCTAGTTGGTCTGCACTGTTGGCTGGTATGCATTGCAGAGGAGGAAGAAAAGCCACGTTCACGCTGGGGGCGGCAGCGGTCCTGACGTACATGTATATTAGTGTCACTCTAAGTTTTGTCAGGGTTCCCAGCTTAAGTCCTCTTTAAGTTCTTGCTAGATAAACGTTCTGCTGCATGGTATGGTGACCAAATGAAAAGGAGGACAGGGCTGCTGTATCTCTAACACTTGTATAGAAAAGGAAATTTCAGCAGGTGTCCTTTCGATGCATGCAGCACCGGCTCAGATTCCCTCATCAGCACAACAGATAAAGCTGCAGGAGCCCTGCGTTCTTGACCAGATACAAAGGAGGGCAGGGCTCCTGCAGCTTGAACTGTTGTGATAGAAGGAATTTCATCACCAAGTGCTGCATGCATACAAATGACACCTGCTGAAAAAGCAAATGCTATTTTGGGCTGCATTCATAGAAGTATAGGTTCCAAATCGTATGAGGTCCTGGTTCCTCTCTATTCGGCCCTGGTTAGGCCTCATCTAGAGTATTGCGTCCAGTTCTGGGCTCCACAATTCAAGAAGGACGCAGACAAGCTGGAGCGTGTTCAGAGGAGGGCAACCAGGATGATCAGGGGTCTGGAAACAAAGCTAGGGTGACCATATGAAAAGGAGGACAGGGCTCTTGTATCTTTAACAGTTGCATAGAAAAGGGAATTTCAGCGGGTGTCATTTGTATATATGGAGAACCTGGTGAAATTCTCTCTTCTTCACAGCAGTTAAAGCTGCAGGAGCTATACTAGAGTGACCAGATTTAAAAGACGGCAGGGCACCTGCAGCTTTAACTGTTGTGATGAAGAGGAAATTTCACCAGGTTCCCCATATATACAAATGACACCCACTGAAATTTCCTTTTCAGTACAACTGTTAAAGATACAGGAGCCCTGTCCTCCTTTTCATATGGTCACCATAAACAAAGCCCTATGAGGAGACACTGAAACAACTGGGCATGTTTAGCCTGGAGAAGAGAAGATTGAGGGGAGACGTGATAGCACTCTTTAGATACTTAAAAGGCTGTCACACAGAGGAGGGTCAGGATCTCTTCTCGATCCTCCCGGAGTGCAGGACACAGAATAACGGGCTCAAGTTACAGGAAGCAAGATTCTGGTTGGACATCAGGAAAAACTTCCTGTTAGAGCAGTACTACAATGGAACCAGTGACCTAGGGAGATTGTGGCCTCTCCCACACTAGAGGCCTTCAAGAGGCAGCTGAACAACCATCTGTCAGGGATGCTTTAGGGTGGATTCCTGCATTGAATGGGGGGGGGCATTCCAACTCTGCTATCCTATGAGTCTATGCAATTCCCTTCTCTAAGCAACTGTTAAAGATACAGGAGCCCTGTCCTCCTTTTTATATGGTCATCCTAGATTAGGTGCTCAGCTGAACTCAGGCCATAGCTGACAGCAACGTCTGTCTGAGCTCCTTGCCCCTTCCTCATGAGAAACCGGCACCCCTGGCATACTTGGAAAGGAAAATGCAGAGAACGTGAAATTCTGCCCAGATTTGAAAACTGAGCAAATGTGGTAGAATTTGAACTTGCCTTGATGAATTGCTAGCGTTTTCAGACTGGAGTGACGTGTTTATTGATTTTCAATGACACTGCATGGAAATTGCCGATTGGGAAAGGGTTAGGAGACACCAAGGATACCAGAAGAAGTAAATGGGGCAGGGGGTGAGTGAGCAAATGCAGAGGGAAACAGCCTGGCCTTTCCAGCCCACCTCCTGCTACTCGGAGCAGCCCCTGGCCTCACATATTTCTGTCCAGACCTCTGCCACGAACTCTTCTGGAAAAGCGAATTCTCCTAGGAGCAAATCCAGGCCATGAGCAAAGTCCTCGGGGCTCTGGCATTCCTTAGCCATTTCCACCATTGTCGAAGCTGCAGAAAGTGGGTTTGCCGTTAGGTTTTACATGGTGTTCAACGCTAGGCAAGACTGATCAATGCCCCCCACCCCCCACCGCACCCTTTGTGGGGCAGTTCTATAGAGTTATCTTCACTTGATAGGTTCACCTTTCATAAGAACGTGTAAGAACTGCCCAGGTCTTGGGTCAAGGGTAGACCTTCTTGGGCATCAGCGACAACACCATAGGTCAGTTTCATTTGACTGAACCAAACCCAGCCAAGTCCTTAGGAATACCCCTAGCCATATCACCAATAGGAGAAGGGCTATGGGCGCAAAGCACACCTGGGAAAGCACATGGCGATGGCTGTAATTTCAGCTGCAATTCCCCTTTCTGACCACTGCATGGAAGTATATAAGCTATTGTTCAGACCCAGCCCAGGGTGACTCTGGATTAACAGCGTGAGCGAGAAGAGTCACCTCATTCTCGAGAATAAACGTTTGGAACCCAACGCCTTGCCTGTGATCTTTCACGAGTGTCTCAATATTGGATTTTGGCACACTCGGATTTGGCATAATTTATGCAACACTCTTCTGCTCACGACCTGGTGGCCTTTTTAGGTAGGCTCCCGCTGAACATGGAGGTTCTTATCTGGGCATGTTGTTGCTGCACTAGTAGGGCCTCGGGGCGTGGGAGAGCGCTGCACGGATTCCAGCCATTAAAACCCCGGGAGCACCCCTCCTCCTCCCCCACTCACCGAGTTCCACATCACGGATGCCCATGTAGCTCTCCAGAAGGTCATCCACCTTTCCGGCAGCTTCTTCCTCAAACTCGTTTGGCTGTAAACGGGAGGTAAGGAGATTGGTTAGTGCCAGGACACCTTGGCTTACGGGGATCTCCCTAGAGAGTTGACAGCTCTGGATGGTAACAATGTCGGCCTCTTTGGTGTGTGGAGTGTGGGGCAGACCATCAAAGCTTGAGAAACATGGCGGTTCAGAGCCCCACTCTGCTGTGAAGCTCCCTTGGTGACCTTCTGTCAACCATAATCTCTCTCCTCCCTCTCTCTCCACCCCTCTCTCCTCCTCCCTCCCTCTCTCTCCCTCTCTCTCTCTCCCCCTCCTCTCCCCTCTCCCCCTCCCTCTCTCTCTCTCCCCCTCCTCTCCCCTCTCCCCCTCCCTCTCTCTCTCTGTCCCTCCCCCTCTCTCCCTCCTCCCTCTCTCCCCCTCTCTCCCCCTCTCTCTTCTCTCTCTCCCTTCCCCCTCCCTCCCTCCTCTCCGTCCCTCCTCTTCTCTCTCTCCTCTCTCTCTCCTTCCCTCCTCTCTCTTTCTCCTCTCTCTGTCTCTCCTCTCTCTCTCTCTGTCCCTCCCCCTCTCTCCCTCCTCTCTCTCTCCCTCCTCCCTCTCTCCTCCCTCCCCTCTCTCTCCTCTCTCTGTCCGTCCCTCCCCCCTCTTGCTCCCTCTCCTCTCTCTCCCCCTCTCTCTCTCTCTCTCACACACACACACAGAGGAATATTATGATAATATTATAAGGATAAAATTAGAGGTAGGAGGGGGAAACCATGTATGACACCCTGAACAGATGCGATTAAAAATGTAATAAATTACTGGGCAGAGCCAGGGCAGAAGCCAGTGGACACAAACAGAACCAACCACAATCTGGATCTTACTGGATTTTTTGACCCTCCAATATCAGCTATTCGACAAAAGGCTCACTGGTAAAAGTCACTCTTGTTGAGCATAGCAGCCATCAGTCCCTTCCAGAAGTGCCTCTTCTGCAGGCAGAAATGGGAAGCAACTGGACGTTTGTGCTCCCTTGTCATCCTTCAGGACAGGGGTGCAGCACCGAAATAAGGTGGGGGGGCTGAATTCCCCCACCAGACCCCTGCCGGCCAGATGACATCAGTGGGTGTGGAGACGCCCATTGACGTCCTCGCCCTCCGCCCATTTTGCCAGTGTGCTCTGAGTTCCCTGCCACTTGCATCCCCACGGTGATCTCTGATCTCAGCCTGGAGATTACAGGCGGGGGGCAGGCCGAGCCCCCCCCCGGAGGAACCCAAGGGGGCTCCATGGACTGGACGTGCAGCCCCCCACAGGCCGGAGACTGTGCACCCCAAGCCCTGACAAGACAGGCATCCAATCTAAACTCTCACAAGTCAACGGTGCTCCAGGCAGATCCTGTGAATAGGCATGCGTTCAGGCTGTGCGTTATTTCCCTCCGCCACACTTATGGTAAACGCCATTAGCATGGCAGGGGAAATACACACTTTCCGCATACTCTGGGAACCGCGCTTCCTGCTCCGATCGTGGCCTTAAAATAAAAATAAAATAAAATTCCCATGATGCACACTCTAATGAAATGTGCAGCGCACACCTATGGCCACAGGTGCCCGGCCTGTTCCTCATTTCATCACAGTAACCGAATCCCCATGGGAAAAGAGGAACCCGATCCACCCCAGCTCCTCCTCCCCTTCAAGCCAGCCCAGGCCTGACTCACCGCTTCCTCCACCGTGGCACTGCCCTGGGCACGCAGCCGTAGCGTCTCCCTTCCGCTGGCCACTTTCCCCTCACAAGGGCTCTTGTTGCTTCGTGTCCGCTGGCTGATCATGTCTTGGGGAAAGGGGCAGACAAAGAAACGGGGAGTCAGAGTAGGGACAGACCGCGGGAGTGTTGGTTCAAAACACGGTTTATGTTCCAGCTGTACTGTTCCTCTGTACGTCCCTTCTTCTCTTGCATTTCCGGAGAATTCCCCGTTGGCGTTCTCATCAGAGAGCACCAAATCACGCCAGCCAGCCAGCCTCACTGGGTTCGGACGTCATTGATTTATTTATTATTGCATTTATAGCTCGCCTTGTTTCCTCCAAGGAACCCAAGGCGGCGTACATAATCCTCCTCCTCCTCTCCGTTTTATCCTCACAACAACAACCCTGTGAGGTAGGTTGGGCTGAGAGTCTGTGACTGGCTCATAGTCACCCAGTGGGTTTCCGTGGCCGCCTGGGGACTAGAACCCAGATCCTGTAACTTGAGCCCATTATTCCGTGTCCTGCACTCTGGGAGGATCAAGAAGAGATCCTGGCCCTCCTCTGGGTGACAACCTTTTAAGTATTTGAAGAGTGCTATCATGTCTCCCCTCAATCTTCTCTTCTCCAGGCTAAACAGGCCCAGTTCTTTCAGTCTCTCTTCATAGGGCTTTGTTTCCAGACCCCTGATCATCCTGGTCGCCCTCCTCTGCACACGCTCCAGTTTGTCTTCATCCTTCTTGAATTGTGGAGCCCAGAACTGGACGCAATACTCTAGATGAGGCCTAACCAGGGCCGAATAGAGAGGAACCAGTACCTCACGTAATTTGGAAGCTATACTTCTATTAATGCAGCCCAAAATTGCATTTGCTTTCTTTGCATGCCACGGTAAGTGACCCTGAAAATAAACCGCAGTGGGTTGGCTGTTCGCTCACTGACCCACTTTACTCCTAATCGGACGCTCTGTGCTGGCTGTGGCTTTTTTCTCCCTTAGTCCTCCCAGCACAAGGGCCTTTTGCAGCCCAATCCCTTTCACATTAGGGATGTGCTCCGCTTCTAATCGGACCGGCGAATTAGAAGCGGAGCGGGGTGCTTCGCCTCCCCTTAAAGCGGAGGCGAAGAGGATTGGGGGGCCGGCGGAGCGTTGCGAAGAGGATCGAGGTGAAGGCGGATCCTTCGCCTCGATCCGGAGCTCCGCAAGAAAGATAAGTGGGGTTTACCGGGCACTGCCGCTGTCGCTGTCGCCCATGCGGCGACAGCGGCAGGGCCCGGTAACCCCCCCTCCCTCCTCTCCCTTTCCTGCATCCGTCCGCGGTCCCTCGGCTTCTTCAATTGAGCCCGCGGCTCAACCAGGAAGTCTAGGCCGCACTTGCGGCCCAGACTTCCTGGTTGAGCCGCGGGCTCAATTGAAGAAGCCGAGGGACCGTGGACGGACGCAGGTAAGGCCCCCCCTCCCCCTTGGTCCCTTACCGGGCTCTGCAGGTAAGGGAGAGGAGGGAAGGGGGCCTTACCTGGCGCCACTCCCCTCCACTGCGGAGCTCCGATTCGGAGACGGAGCTCCGCGGTGAAGAGGAGTGGACTATGGGCGGAGCGGCGCGGAGCGGAGCAGGCCGATCCGAAATTTTCGGATCGGCCCACGGGGCGGATCGGGGGGGCTGTGCCCTATTTCACATCCCCACCCCCTACGGAGGGAACCCTTTCTCGTTTCCTGCCTTGCTTCAATTGCTATGTATTTTCTGTGCAATTTTTCTGTTCACCACCTTTTTAAAAAAAACAATTTCCGGTGCAAATCGGTTCCTTTCGTTCCTGTTGTTTGCAAGTGCACAACTGAGCACCTAGCCTGTCCGCTATTTACTTTCTTCAACAGTACAGATCAAGATCCCTTCTTTATGTGTTGAAAGATTTTGCACAATCTTTGAATTGCACAAAATTTTGAATTTTGCACAATTCTTTGATGGCAGTTTTTGGCAGGCCTTTTTTTTCTCTCTCACTGCATTTTTGGTGATTTGTAAAATGGCGGAATAAACGTAAAAAACGATGGGAGAGGCAACCGAGGTTGACGACGTCATGTAAAGAACGTGCAAACTTCTGAGAGTGAACAATCACAAGTGATCAAGAGAAAATGCCTTGCGTTTGTGAGCATTCACCCCCACCCACCTGCCTGGACAGAAAACATCTTTCACATTGAATACAAGATTGATTGACTTAAATTTGCTCCCCAGAGCCCCACCTCATAGCACAAATGCAGCACTCAGTTGCATGCAGAGACTTCATGTACTAGTGCAGAGGTTCCCAAAGTGGGCGGTACTGCCCCCTTGGGGGGGTGGGATTGCATAGGGGGGCGTCAAGAAGCAAGGCGGCCTCTTAACGCCTCTCCAGAAGGTCTTAAAACCCAGGGACAAATAAAAAAAATAAAAAAAATAAGGGACATTTTTATGGGAGAAGGTAGTTTGGTCCCAAGCCATATAGGGGAAGAATCCACACATGTATTAATACTGTTTAAGAAGAGTCCTTTTAACAGTGAATTGAAATGTTTCCAAAGCACCAAAACACTAATGAAGAGACATACCTTGCTTGGTGTGCCCTGCCACGCCGGCTGCAAAACAGAGGTGTTTGCTCTCTTTTCCCTCCCTCCCTCGGCAGGTGCTTTGGATTTTGAATAAATATTCAATTAATTGTTACTGTTTTGAATTTTATTGTTATTATCTTCCTTAGTGGGTGGTTGAAAACCGCTATTCTGAACAATGATTTTTATAGTGTAGGGTAGGGGGCACTGGGCATGAGTAGCAGTCCAGGGATAACCCAGAAGGAGTGATGGAACTGCGTGGCTAGTGCCACCATTTTAACTCCACCAGCCCCACCTCAAATGTAGGCCATGGTGGGGTTGGCCAGTACAATGAACACGGCAGTGCCAGTGAATGCAGGCATGTTGGCCTGGCGCAGGGTGACCCTATGGAAAGGAGGACCGGGCTCCTGTACCTTTAACAGTTGCATAGAAAATGGAATTTCAGCAGGTGTCATTTGTATATATGGAGAACCTGGTGAAATTCCCTCTTCATCACAACAGTTCAAGCTGCAGGAATATAGCTAGAGGGACGAGACACAGAAGAGGGCAGGGCTCCTGCAGCTTTAACTGTTGTATTGAAAAGAGAATTTCAGCAGGTGTCATTTGTATATATGAAGAACTTGGTGAAATTCCCTCTTCAACACAACTGTTAAAGCTGCCCTCTTTTAAATCCGGTCAGTCTAGTATAGCTCCTGCAGCTTTAACGGTTGTGATGAAGAGGGAATTTCACCAAGTTCTCCATATATACAAATGACACCTGCTGAACTTCCCATTTCTCTACAACTGTTAAAGGTGCAGGAGCCCAGTCCTCCTTTTCCACAGGGTCACCCTATGCGCTAGTATATGCAGCAGCAGCTCAAACTGCAGATTCTTCTCAGGGACTGACTCGGGTTCCTGCCTCCTTCTCCTCCGCTGGTGTCCACTCACCAAAGGCGCGTTTCGGCTGCACCAGGCGCAAGGTGAACGGCTGCGCCTTGGGCATCTCGCGCAGCATCTTGGCAACTTCGTAGTGGCGGCACCCGACGATGGTTTGGTCATTGATGGCCTCGATGCTGTCGCCAACGCACACAATTGGGATGCGGTTGATGATGCTGCCTTCCTTGATGCGCTGCAAGGCGATTTGGGAGTGCGTGCGAGGAGGAGAAAGTAAGGAACACATAAGGCAAGGCTCAGGCCCTCCCTCCAGCCATTAAGGGTCATGGAATAAGGTGACCCTATGAAAAGCAGGACAGGGCTCCTGTATCTTTAATAGTTGTGTAGAAAAGGAAGCTTCAGCAGGTGTCACTTGTATGCATGCAGCACCTGGCGAAATCCTCTCTTCAAAAACTAGATTAGCAACTGTTACCCAGAGGACCGTCTCTTCTGCTGCTCCCAGACTGTGGAATGGCCTGCCGGAGGAGATTCATAGAATCATAGAATCATAGAATAGCAGAGTTGGAAGGGGCCTACAAGGCCATCGAGTCCAACCCCCTGCTCAATGCAGGAATCTACCCTAAAGCATCCCTGACAGGTGGTTGTCCAGCTGCCTCTTGAAGGCCTCTAGTGTGGGAGAGCCCACAACCTCCCTAGGTCACTGATTCCATTGTCGTACTGCTCTAACAGTCAGGAAGTTTTTCCTGATGTCCAGCTGGAATCTGGCTTCCTTTAACTTGAGCCCGTTATTCCGTGTCCTGCACTCTGGGAGGATCGAGAAGAGATCCTGGCCCTCCTCTGTGTGACAACCTTTTAAGTCTTTGAAGAGTGCTCTCATGTCTCCCCTCAATCTTCTCTTCTCCAGGCTAAACAGGCCCAGTTCTTTCAGTCTCTCCTCATAGGGCTTTGTTTCCAGACCCCTGATCATCCTGGTTGCCCTCCTCTGAACACGCTCCAGCTTGTCTGCGTCCTTCTTGAATTGTGGAGCCCAGAACTGGACGCAATACTCTAGATGAGGCCTAACCATTGCCGAATAGAGAGGAACCAGGACCTCATGTGATTCGTCAACTTAACAGTCTTTTAGCATTTAAGAAAGCTATCAAGACTGATCTCTTCCGGCAGGGCTATCCAGTGGAATTTTAGGATGTTTTTAGAATGTTTTTAGGATGTTTTAACAATGTATATTATGTCTTAATTCAGTTTTATGCATTTTACCGTTTACTGTTGTTCCCCGCCTCGATCAAAACAGAGCGGCGGGTAAGAAATAAATTGTATTATTATTTATTATTCTTCATCACAACAAGTTAAAGCTGCAGGAGTATAGCTAGTGTGTCCATATAATTATTATTATTATTATTATTTATTTATTTATTTATTTATTTATTTATATAGCACCATCAATGTACATATGGACCATGTAATGTGATTTTAGATTGTAAGCCTCTAGGCAGGTTATCGCTGTTTTATTTGTATATTTTGTACAGCACCAAATACATTGTTGGTGCTATATATAAATAATAATAATAATAATAATAATAATAATAATAATAATAATAATATGCGAAAGAGGGCAGGGCTCCTGCAGCTTTAATGGTTGTGATGAAGAGGGGATTTCACCAGGTGCTGCATGCATACAAACGGCACCTGCTGAAATTCTCTTTTCAATACAACTGTTAAAGCTGCCCTCTTTTCGGCCATGTTCAGAAGACACTTTAAACCATGGCTTTAACCATCGTGAATAAGACTTTCTGACTTAACCATCATGGTTAAAGCCATAGTTTAAGGTGTCTTCTGAACACGGCCTGGCTTTCTGGCTTAACCACCATGGTTAAAGCCATAGTTTAAGGTGTCTTCTGAACACGGCCTGGCTTTCTGGCTTAACCACCATGGTTAAAGCCATGGTTTAAGGTGTCTTCTGAACACAGCCTGGCTTTCTGGTTTAACCACCATAGTTAAAGCCCTGGTTTAAAGTGTCTTCTGAACACGGCCTGGCTTTCTGTCTTAACCATCATGGTTAAAGCCATGGTTTAAGGTGTCTTCTGTACATGGCCTGGCTTTCTGGCTTAACCACCATGGTTAAAGCCATGGTTTAAGGTGTCTTCTGTACACGGCCTGGCTTTCTGGCTTAACCACCATGGTTAAAGCCATGGTTTAAGGTGTCTTCTGAACACGGCCCAGCTTTCTGGCTTAACCACCATGGTTAAAGCCATGGTTTAAGGTGTCTTCTGAACACGGCCTGGCTTTCTGGCTTCTGAACTGGGCCGTAGTGTTTTATACTTACACAAATAGTTGAATCCCTATGATACTATCTATTCTTAAGGGAAACCAAAGAAACTACAAAATCTTAGGAAACAAGAACAGATTTTTGGAAGCATCCTTAGTTTTAACCTCTGGGCCCAGAGAAAGTTGCAAGCGTCCTCTTTAGCTATGCAAAATGATTTATTCTCAACGCTTTTGGATAATTGAAAGTTCTTATTGGAATGGCCTTTGGTGGCTGGTGGCTATTAGCTGTTGCCCACATCCTTCTTGATTGAGCAGAGGATGGAGAGGAGCTGATCAGCAGTCCAAATGCATCTGGCTAAGAGGAAACAAATCTAAGGGATGGGCACGTTTCCCTCTACGTGTGTTTTTTACGCTACCCTCTCCTCCCCAGGAAGCTGAGGCTGTTAAATGTTGTAGGATGTAGTGATAGCCACCAACCTGGATGGCTTTAAATTCCTGGAGGCAAAGGCTATCCATGGCTCCTAGCCCTGATAGTTGTGTGCTATCTCCAGTATTCAAGGCAGTAAGCCAGGTGTGCACCAGTTGGATTACTGCAATGCGTTATACGTGGGGCTGCCTTTGAAAACGGTCCGGAAACTTCAACTGGTACAAAACAGGGCAGCACGGTTACTAATAGGGGCTGGCCAACGAGACCACATCACGCCAGTCCTTTTCCAGCTTCATTGGCTGCCAGTCCAGGTCCGGGCCCGATTCAAAGTGCTGGTATTAACATTTAAAGCCCTAAACGGCTTGGGGCCAGGCTATCTGAAGGAACGCCTCCTCCCGTATGTACCTGCCCGGACCCTAAAGTCATCCTCAGGGGTCTTTCTCTGTGAGCCCCTGCCAAAGGAAGTGAGGCAGGTGGCTACCAGGAGCAGGGCCTTCTCTGCTGTGGCACCCCGGCTGTGGAATGAGCTCCTTAAGGAGGTTCGCTTGGCACCTACATTATATTCTTTTAGTCGCCAGGTGAAGACCTTTTTATTCTCCCAGTATTTTAACAGTCTATAAATTAATTTTAACTCGGCTGTTTAAAATTTGTATTTTAAATTTGTATTTTTGCATTGCTGCTGTTTTTAGCTTGGTTGTGCTTTTATATTGTATTTTTATATTATGATTTTATACTATTGTTTTGTTTTGAATTGCCTTAAATTTGTAAAACGCCCAGAGAGCTTCGGCTATTGGGCGGGATAGAAATGCAATAAATAAATAAATAAATAAATAAATTGCTGGGGAACATGGGTGGGAGGGTGCTGTTGCACCGTGTCCTGCTTTGTTGGTCTCTGGCCGATGGCTGGTTGGCCACTGTGTGAACAGAGTGCTGGACTAGATGGACCCTTGGTCTGATCCAGCATCAGGGCTCTTCTGATGTTCTTATGTACCAAGCCATTTTTAGAGTGCCTGATTTGGTCCTATTTTTGAAATGAAAGCAGCTGTTTCTGAGCTCAAGCCGGAGCATAGGGGAGGAATGTTGGCAGCTGGGCTCAGAAGCCATTCCAACTAACCCTGCTCCAATATCCAGGGAGAAGTTTAGGTGATGAGAATTTTGGCAGCATCCTTAATTTTCCTTTTAGAGAACGTTGCAAGCCAGTGCTCACACGCTCGAAGCGTGGGACTTTTCAATTAGCAGGGATGCCAGGGCCATCCACCATTACCCTGCCCCCCCCCTCAGACGTCTCTGTTCCCTCTGTGCTTAGCTGTAATTGTTCATAGTAGCTGACGGAAAGTGGATTTTGTCCCTGGGGCTGAGAAAAGAAACTCCTGGAAAATCCTGAGCTGCTTGAGCAGTGAAGTGGCCAAGTTTGCCGACGCCTCCAAATTATTTAAGGTTGTTAAAACACAAACGGATTGTGAAGAGCTCCAAAGGGATCTCTCTAAACTGGGAGAGCGGGCATCTAAATGGCCGGTGTGGTTCAATGTAAGCAAGTGTAAGGTGATGCACGTTGGGGCAAAAAAAAAAAAACCCAACTTCAAGTATAACCTAATGGGATCTGAGCTGGCGGTGACCGAACAAGAAAGAGATCTTGGGATTGTGGTGGACAGCTTGATGAAAATGTCCACCCAGTGTGCAGCTGCTGGAAAGAAGGCAAATGCCATTTTAGGTGTGATAAGAAAAGGAAATGAGAATAAAACAGCCAGTATTGTACTGCCCTTATACAGATCTATGGTGCGACCACACTTAGAGTACTGTGTACAGTTCTGGTCACCGCACCTAAGAAAGGATATTATAGAGCTGAGAAAAGTGCAGAAAAGGGCAACGAAAATGATTAAGGGGCTGCTGCATCTCCCCTACCAGGGAAGGTTACATCAACTGGGATGGTTTAGCTTGGAAAAAAAGGAGGCTAAGGGGAGACGCTGATGCTGACTGCAGCCAGGAAATCAGAAGACGTTTACTTCTTGGGAGGAGAGCAATGACAAATCTTAATAAAATAGTTAAGAGCAGAGACATCACACTGACAACAAAGGTCCGCATAGTTAAAGCAATGGTATTCCCCGTAGTAACCTATGGCTGCGAGAGCTGGACCATAAGGAAAGCTGAGCGAAGGAAGGTAGATGCTTTTGAACTGTGGTGTTGGAGGAAAATGCTGAGAGTGCCTTGGACGGCAAGAAGATCAAACCAGTCCATACTCCAGGAAATAAAGCCAGACTGCTCACTTGAGGGAATGGTATTAAAGGCAAAACTGGAGTACTTTGGCCACATAATGAGAAGACAGGACACCCTGGAGAAGAGGCTGATGCTAGGGAAAGTGGAAGGCAAAAGGAAGAGGCGCCGACCGAGGGCAAGACGGATGGATGATATTCTGGAGGTGATGGACTTGACCTTGGGGGAGCTGGGGTGACGGCCGACAGAAAGCTCTGGCCCATGAAGTCACGAAGAGTCGGAAGCGATTGAACGAGTAAACAACAAGGGGAGACATGATAGAGGTGTATAAAATTATGCCTGGTGTGGAGAACGTGGATAGGAAGTCATTTTTCTCCCTCTCTCAAAAGCAGGGGACATCCCATGAAACTGATGGGTGGGAGATCCAGGACAAATCAAAGGAAGGACTTCTTCACACAGCGCAGAGTTAAATTATGGAACTCACTACCACAAGATGTCGTGATGGCCACCAATCTGGATGGCTTTAAAAGGGGGTTGGATCAATTCCTGGAGGCAAAGGCTATCCATGGCTACTAGCCAGTATTCGCGGCAGTAAGCCTGTGTGCACCAGTTGCTGGGGAACATGGGCGGGAGGGTGCTGTTGCACCATGTCCTGCTTGTTCATCCCTGGCCGAGGGCTGGTTGGCCACTGTGTGAACAGAGTGCTGGACTAGATGGACCCTTGGTCTGATCCAGCATCAGGGCGCTTCTTATATTCTTTTGCTTGGAATATCTCCCTACCCTTTCTCATGCAATTTCGGACCTCTCCTGCCGAAATCCAACACATAAACTACAACGCTGACCTTTGCCAGCTCATGGTTGTAGAACTGTCAGATCATCCACAGAAATTTGTTACCATGCTTTGTACTGCTGCTCTTTGCCTACACACACACACACACACACATCTGTATATAGATCCACACCACTGTCTTCATTTCGACTCTCCTTGTGGGTAGGGTGACCCTATGAAAAGGAGGACAGGGCTCCTGTATCTTTAACCGTTGCGTAGAAAACGGAATTTCAGCAGACGCCCTTTGTATGCATGCAGCACCTGGTGAAATTCCCCTTTCATCACAACAGTTAAAGCTGCAGGAGCCCTGCCCTCTTTTGAATCTGGAAAAAAAGAGAGTAACCCTACTGTGAAAACGCTGTGGAAAGGATCCAAACATCAAAGAACTGTCTGAGTGTAATGAATAAGACAATAAAAGGTTCTACTATGATGTAAATGAATGTGTATTCAAATGCAATGACACCATTCTGGAAATCTTCCTTTATCCATAAGAGCTGCAGTCAACGAGGTTTTACAAACTGTGAAACTATAGACTTTTACTACCAGCAGCCCACAAATAGATACTGTTGTTTTATACTGTTTTTATGTTTTTTTAATTTTTGTATACTTTTAATGTTTACTATTTTTAATTGTTGTAAACCGCCCAGAGAGCTTCAGCTGTGGGGCGGTATATAAATGTAATAAAATAAATAAATAAATAAATAAATAAATAAATAAATAAATAGTTGTGCTATACAGGGGGTGAACCTGCTTGTTTAACCTGGATGATTTACTTAGGGTGACCATATGAAAAGGAGGACAGGGCTCTTGTATCTTTAACAGTTGTATTGAAAAAGGAATTTCAGCAGGTGTCCTTTGTATATATGGAGAACCTGGTGAAATTCCCTCTTCTTCACAACACTTAAAGCTGCCCTCTTTTAAATCTGGTCACAGTATAGCTGCAGTATAGCTCCTGCAGCTTTAACTGTTGTGATGAAGAGGGAATTTCACCAGGTTCTCCATATATACAAACGACACCTGCTGAAATTCCCTTTTCTATGCAACTATTAAAGGTACAGGAGCCCTGTCCTCCTTTTCATAGGGTCACCCTAATTTACTTGAATGCTGACTTATATTGCATATATTGTGGGTGTATGGTATATATTGTAGCATGTAGGATTTATGTGATTTTTTTTTTATGCAGTGTTGATAATATGTGATCATTGTTTCATATTGTTGTATCTTCATCTACTGTATACACAGTAAGATATATGTATGTGTATCTCTATGTTAATTGTGGTGTTACACTTATCTGCACCTTTTTGAAGTGTTAATGATACTCTGATCATCTATTTGTAAAAGAGGAGTTGCTAAAATCTAATGGTGTCATTGCATTTGAAAACACATTCATTTAAATGATAGTAGAACCTTTTATTGACTTATTCATTACACTTAGACAGTTCCTTGATGTTTGGATCCTTTCCACAGCGTCCTCTTTTGAATCTGGTCACGCTAGTATAGCTCCTGCAGCTTTAAGTCTTGTGATGAAGAGGGCATTTCACCAGGTGCTGCCTGCATACAAATGACACCTGCTGAAATTCTTTTTTCTATACAACTGTTAAAGACACAGGAACCCTGTCCTCCTTTCATAGAATCATAGAATAGCAGAGTTGGAAGGGGGCTATAAGTAGGGTGACCATAAGAAAAGGAGGACAGGACTCCTGTATCTTTAACAGTTGTAGAGAAAAGGGATTTTCAGCAGGTGTCATTTGTATGCATACAGCATCTGGTGAAATTCCCTTTCGTCGCAAAAGCTTTTAAAACTTGATGTTGCGCAGACTTTATACTGTTAGTTTTACCCTACCCTGTGCCTGCTTACCCTACCCTGTGCCTGTTGGCATTCTCTTCCCCTCCTTATTGTTTTACTATGATTTTATTAGTTTGTAAGCCTATGCGGCAGAGTCTTGCTATTTACTGTTTTACTCTGTACAGCACCATGTACATTGATGGTGCTATATAAATAAATAAATAAATAAATAATAATAATAATAGTTAAAGCTGCAGGTGCCCTCCTCTCTTTTGTATCTGGTCAAGAGGGGCAGGACTCCTGCAACTTTAACTGTTATGATGAAGACAAAATTTCACCAGGTGCAGCATGCATTCAAATGACACCTGCTGAAATTCCCTTTTATTATTATTATTATTATTATTATTATTATTATTATTATTATTATTTATTTATTTATATAGCACCATCTATGTATATGGTGCTGTACAGCGTAAAACAGTAAATCGCAAGACCCTGCCGCATAGGCTTACATTCTATTAAAATCATAGAAGAGCGATAAGGAGGGGAAGAGAATGTAAACAGGCACTGGGTAGGGTAAACAGGCGCAGGGTAGGGTAAAACTAACAGTATAACAGTATAAAGTCCAAACAGCATCAAGTTGTGAAAGCTTTAGGAAAAAGAAAAGTTTTTAGCTGAGCTTTAAAAGCTGCGATTGAACTTGTGGATCTCAGATGTTCTGGAAGAGCGTTCCAGGCATAAGGGGCAGCAGAAGAAAATGGGCGAAGCCGAGCAAGGGAAGGAGAGACCCTTGGGCAGGCGAGAAGCATGGCATCAGAGGAGTGAAGAGCACGAGCGGGACAATAGTGTGAGATGAGAGAGGAGAGATAGGAAGGAGCTAGACCATGAAAAGCTTTGAAGGTCAACAGGAGGAGTTTATATTGGATTCTGAAGTGGATTGGAAGCCAATGAAGAGATTTCAGAAGTGGAGTAACATGGTCAGAGCGGTGAGCCAAGAAGATGATTTTAGCGGCAGAGTGGTGGACAGAAACCAACGGACTGATGTGAGAAGAAGGAAGGCCAGAGAGAAGAAGGTTGCAACTTTAAAGATACAGGAGCCCTGTCCTCCTTTTCATATGGTCACCCTACTATAAGGCCATCAAGTCCAACCCCCTGCTCAATGCAGGAATCTACCTTAAAGCATCCCTGACAGATGGTTGACCATCTGCCTCTAGTGTGGGAGAGCCCACCACCTCCCTAGGTCACTGGTCCCATTGTCATACTGCTCTAACAGTCAGGAAGTTTTTCCTGATGTCCAGCTGGAATCTGACTTCCTGTAACTTGAAAAAAATAGCCAAAGGCAAGGGTGGAACCAAGTAATCTTCAAACATAAATATTAGCAAAAGTTTTATTAAAGTGTCAAGGTGCCTACGCGTTTCGAACGCAGTTGCGTTCTTCCTCAGGGCTTTATAGCATCCGTGAAGTTGTCTACAGAAAGCTGCTAGACTAGGGCTTTGTTTCCAGACCTCCTTATGGTCACCCTACTTGGGGGCATGGTTCCAGGGCTGCTATAAGAAGTGGCTACACTTCCAAATTTACCGTCACACCGTTGGTCCTCCCCTACCTTGATGAAGGCATATCCAGCCCCATTATCTGTGATCGTCAGCCCTAGGGCGTCCTCCGTCTTGGTCACTTCCACCTCCTTCGTCTCGCCACGGATGTGAGCAAAAATGAAATCCTCCAAGCCAATCTGGCCTCCGAGGAGCTTCTGCATGTCCACTTTGTGAGTATTCAGGGTGCAGAACAGGATCTGAGCGGGTGAGACATCAACGGTATTATTAAGGACGCCTCACCCAGTAGCACAGAGAGAGTTAAGGGCAAAGAGTCTGTCTCGTTTGGGGCATGCAGAACTCAGAACTCAACACCACAGAAAATCTGATGTTGATGGCTAGTGGGAGGACAGTGCACAAATTTTGGGAGGGGGGAGCCAGTGTGGTGTAGTGGCTAAGGTGTTGGACTGGGAGTCGGGAGACCTGGGTTCTAGTCCCTCCTCGGCCATGGGAATCCAATGGGTGACTTTGGACCTGTCACAGACTCTCAGCCCAACCTACCTCACAGGGTTGTTGTTGTGAGGATAAAATGGAGAGGAGAAGGAGGATTATGTACGTCGCCTTGGGTTCCTTGGAGAAAAGCAGGTGGGATATAAATGTAATAATAATAATAAAAAAATCATCTTGATACCTCTTGTGAGGGCCCCCATAGCTGTTTTTTTAGAGGGCTACAGTGGGGGTTGTTTGACTAAAATTTGGATGGGGAGGGATGACCTGTCTATCTAAAATTATTTCAAGGGTGGATCCCTCTCAAGGGTGGATCAGAGCTTGGGGACATTTTCCTCAAAGGCCTCCCTACATAATACATCCCCCCTTCTCTCTCACACACACACACAATTAGAACACTGTGGAAGATAGTTTAATGTGTTCTCGGAATTCAGCCGGTACTCGCTTACGGATTCCCTACACAAGGTCTTCATCAAGCCCAGGAAGCCCCTGAGCATGTGAATACTGCAGTTATCTGGTTTTTCACAATAGGGAAGGTGTTGAATCACGATGGAAGAGCACCCGCTTTATATGCCGGAAATCCCAAATTCAATCTCTCTGGCAACTCCAGATAGGATTGGGGGGAAAGACACCACTCTGAGACCCTGGAAAGCCATTGCGTTGACAATACTGGGCTAGATCATAGAATCATAGAATATTAGAGTTGGAAGGGGCCTACAAGGCCATCGAGTCCAACCCCCCTGCTCAATGCAGGAATCCACCCTAAAGCATCCCTGACAGATGTCTCTTGAATGCCTCTAGTGTGGGAGAGTCCACAACCTCCCTAGGTAACTGATTCCATTGTCGTACTGCTCTAACAGTCAGGAAGATTTTCCTGATGTCCAGCCGTAATCTGGCTTCCTTTAACTTGAGCCCGTTATTCCGTGTCCTGCACTCTGGGATGATCGAGAAGAGATCCTGGTCCTCCTCTGTGTGAGAACCTTTTAAGTATTTCAAGAGTGCTATAATGTCTCCCCTCAATGGTTCGATTCCTAACACAGACACACTGCTTAGGTCACTCTTTAAAGTTCCACGCATACCTGTGGCATTCTCTTCCCGCAAAAACGAGACCACGTTTTTCAAGGTCCCTTTTAAACCCTCCTTCCTTAGCTCAATGGCCCTGTCCAATATTTCTCTGCTCTTAGGTCCTGACACCTCCTTTCCTGTGACCTGTTCTCCTCCAGTTCTGCCGCCTCCTTCCTCTACCTTTCCTCCCTTGCTGCCTCCTACACCTGGAGCCATCTTCCAGAACAGCTGCCTGACGCGGCCTCTCCCCCGGCACGATGCTGAGTTTATTTTTGAGTTATGGTTTTATTCAGCCCTTCCTCCAAGGAGCTCAGGGTGCTGTGTACATGCTCCCCTCTCTCCCCTTCCTTTGCATCCTCACAACAACCTTTTCAGGTAGATTAGGACCATGACTGCCTCGAAAGCTTAACAGCTGAGTGGAAGGATTTGAACTCGGCTGTCCTAGCCTTGCCCTCCAACTGCTACTTCAGTAAAGTAGTTAAACGGTTTCAAGGAAATTACCCCCCCCCCACTCCCAGTTCTCCCTCCATGCTGCCAAGTCTCCGTGGGACCAAAGTTCAGCCCTTCCTTGGATAGCTGAAGCTGACCAACCTTCCCAGTCCTCACCTCTGTCGGGGAGATGTCAAAAACCTCTGCAATTTTGGCATACAGCTCCTTAACGTTGGTGAAGCCCTCGATCTTGCCGGTGGGGCTACCGTGGGCCAGCTGGGTGTGGAAAACGAGCCGGGGCCGGACACGAGCTGGGCCAGGGCCTTGTGCTGGGGGGCCCTTGGACCCCCCTTCTGAAGAAGCGTGGGAGCCTCCCGCCTCCTGGGACACCCCGTTCTCCATGGGCATCCCCTTCTGCGGTCCTGGGTCTCGCTTCCTGCACTGCTGTCCAAAGCTACGCAGTATCGTGCCGCCCAGCTTTCGAACGCTGGGAGACAAGGGCCCCGGTTGAATTATTGATGCTGCTGGCCTCCAGGTAGAATGGCAGAGGCGTAAGGCGATCCCAGGCCTGGCACAATACCCAGAAACCCAATCTGCCACAGGACAATTCAGTTAGGTGAGCTGCACCCGGCTTCCCGAGGTACCACTGCCCGACAGGTCACTGATGCAGCAGGGTGAAGTAGAAGGATACTACCCAGAAGCATACAAAGCTGCAAAGGATCTGTGCCTCGGATTCTGTTCCAGATGCTGTCAGCATCTCCTGGGAATACAGATGTTTTCCTGTGGTACCTGCAGCACATGAGACCTGGGTTTGTTTGTTTTTATTTAGGAAAAAAAACATTTATTCCATCCTGACTTTCTCAGCTTTGATGTTATGGAGTAATTGAAAGGACTCGATATTGAGAAATTTTAAAAAAGCAATTTCATTACCAGCACCTAATCGAAGTTTAGTTAATACCGTAAGAAATCTATCAGCACGCTCCTTCGATATATAGCGAACAGTGACAGTAAACAAAATAATATATGACAAGGAGTTCATATAGAAACATTACGACGTCGAGTAATGATTGAGAAGAACATTTTAGTTGACGTACCAACAAAAAGCAAAGTCAAAATAACCGGTTTTTATAAAATATGAGACTAAGGCTGCAGTTCTGTCCCCACTTACATGGGAGTAAGTCCAATTGAATTCAGTGGAGCTTATGTCTGAGTAGACCTGCACAAGAGGCAGCTGGACAGCCATCTGTTAGGGATGCTTCAGGGTGGATTCCTGCATTGAGCAGGGGGTTGGACTTGATGGCCTTAGAGGACCCTTCCAACTCTACTATTCTATATTCTATGACTTTGACTGCTTGTTGCGGCCATTTAAGCACTGAGCCTCCAACATAAGCTCAACTTGTGTATTTGTTTAAAAATACAAATATTATAAAACTCTGGAACTGACTGTGGTTTCCAGAGGAAACCAAATCTGGATAAGTGCTGCACCCTGGAATTCTTGCTGCCAAGAAAGGTGGGGTGAGTACAATGACGTTATTTATGTGTCTGGTGGCATGTGCAGGCCACTTTACAAAGAGCTATCTTGGCAGGTTAATATCTACAGGCTTAACATCTAAAAATCATAAACCATGGCCTGAATTTTTATTTTTACATTAGTTTTCCAAATGCAAAAACAAAGAAAGGTCAATGCAGGAATCCACCCTAAAGCATCCCTGACAGATGGTTGTCCAGCGGCATCTTGAATACCTCTAGTGTGGGAGAGCCCACAACCTCCCTAGGTCACTGGTTCCATTGTCGTACTGCTCTAACTGTCAGGAAGGTTTTCCTGATGTCCAGCCGGAATCTGGCTTCCTGTCACTTGAACCCATGATTCCATGTCCTGCACTCTGGGAGGATCGAGAAGAGATCCTGGCCCTCCTCTGTGTGACAACCTTTCAAGTATTTGAAGAGTGCTATCATGTCTCCCCTCAATCTTCTCTTCTCCAGGCTAAACCTGCCCAGTTCTTTCAGTCTCTCTTCATAGGGCTTTGTTTCCAGACCCCTGATCATCCTGGTTGCCCTCTTCTGAACACGCTCCAGCTTGTCTGCCTCCTTCTTGAAGTGTGGTGCCCAGAACTGGACGCAATACTCAAGATGAGGCCTAACTAGTGCCGAATAGAGGGGTTTTTGGGGGGGCATCATCAGACGAGTGTTTTAATGCATGATCATTGCTGGGCACTCACAGATTCTTGCGGGACCCTCTCATGACGTTGTCTGGATCCTGTGCACCCCCATCCCTTCTAGCCTTCTGCGCATGATGAAAAACAACCCAGTAAGTCTGACTTATTTTTAAGATGGACCTTGCTGCTACCTCCTGCTGCGTGCAAGAGAAGCAGCACGATCAAGACGGCCCACGGAATGGACCACGTGCACATTGTTTACTTCCTCTTTTGAAAGAGGAAATAATGAGGGACAAACGCGCGGGCGGAGAAGCAACGGTAAGGAAATGCGATTTCCCCCAACGTGATGATGCTCTTTGTCACACAAAGGCTAGAAGGGACGGGAGGCATGGGCGACGCAGACAACATAGTTATGTGACCCCCGAGACTATGAAGAGAGACTGAAAGAACTGGGCATGTTTAGCCTGGAGAAGAGAAGATTGAGGGGAGACATGATAGCACTCTTCAAATACTTAAAAGGTTGTCACGCAGAGGAGGGCCAGGATCTCTTCTCGATCCTCCCAGAGTGCAGGACACGGAATAATGGGCTCAAGTGACAGGAAGACAGATTCTGGCTGGACATCAGGAAAAACTTCCTGACTGTTAGAGCAGTATGACAATGGAACTAGTGACCTAGGGAGGTGGTGGGCTCTCCCACACTAGAGGCATTCAAGAGATGGACAACCATCTGTCAAGTATGGTTTAAGGTGGATTCCTGCATTGAGCAGGGGGTTGGACTTGATGGCCTTGTAGGCCCCTTCCAACTCTGCTATTCTATGATTCTATGATCATGAGAGGGACCCGCAATGGTCTGTGAGAACCCAGCAACAGACTTCATCCTTAGCTGGGGTAGATAGAAAGATATTTCAGGCATTTCCCAACCATTGAAATGTTCCCTAACCAAAGGAAGTGTAAATTTGGTCCTGTTTAACTTCAGAAACTACTCCCAATGGGTCCAAAACACCCTGGTGGGTAACCAGTGCTAATACATACAGATAAACTGCATCACCACAGATAAAATTGTAAATAGGAATCTTTTTATTTGAGAAAATCATAACATTAAAACTAAGTGGTTATATGAGTGTTAGAATCATTCTCTGTGGATACCGGGAAAGAGAATGCAACAAAACCAGAAGATTAATTTAAAGAATTGCAATTGCCAAAGCTGGGATGAATTTAGCTAATAAGGTAACAGTTTGAGCTTCTAACATTGTTATGAGTCCTTCTTACCATCTCCTGCTTACTACTGGCGGTTTCAAGCTAGAATAAAACACCCGAAACTGAAACATATTTGTTAACTCGCCTTCACTTCTTCCTACACATTACTTCAGTATGGAAAGCAAGCTAGAGCATTGTTTACTTCCTCTTTCAAACGAGGAAGTAATGAGGGACGGAGAAGTGTGGGCGGAGAAGCGACGGTAAGTAAATGTGATTTCCCCCTGAGTGATGGACAGCCGCTCAGTTCAGCAAAATGTTAAGGACAAGGGCCGTATCATTGCAAGTAGGGCTGGAGAAGATGCCTGTCTGAATCTCGAAACCCCGGAGAGCTGCTTCTAGAGTAGAGCAGTCTTCCCCACCCTCCAGATATGTTGGACTACAACCCCCAGAATCCCCCAGTCAGCATAGGGAGCTGAAGACCCACACATCTAGAGCCGTGGATCTAGAGAGTTCTGCGTTAGATACACAAAAGGCAGCTTCATGTGCCATAAGCCAGTGTGGTGTAGTGGCTAAAGTGTCGGACTGTGAGTCAGGAGATCCGGGTTCTAATCCCCACTCGGCCATGGAAACCCACTGAGTGATTCTGGGCCAGTCACAGACTCTCAGCCCAACCCGCCTCACAGGGTTGTTGTGAGGATAAAATGAAGAGGAGGAGGATTATGTATGCCACGAAGGGCTCTCCGTGGCCCCCACCAAACCGTGGGGATGGATTTCTTTTCCCTGTCACCAGGGGGTGCTGTTCTCTCACCTAGACAGTGTCTCTCTGGCCACAGACTTCTCTTGTATATTCCCAGAGTATAAACCATCTTGATGGGATTTTGTAATTGTTTCCTGAGACTGTATTAACCTAGGACATTGGGTGACTTGCCTTCTGGGAAAGGCATCCACTTGCAATAAACTTTTTAGATGGTTGAAGCTGTTTGGTGCCCCTTGAACCAGCGTCACAGTAGGCGGGTTGCAGCAAGTGGAAAGGCCAGGAGGAAAGGGATGATAAATCCACAAATGGGAGGGTGTCTGTTATATAAAAGAAAGTGTGGTGTAATGGCTAAAGTGTTGGACTGGGAGTCGGGTGATCCAAGTTCTAGTCCCCGCTCGGCCATGGAAACCCTCTCGGTGACTTTGGGCGAGTCACAGACTCTCAGCCCAACCCACCTCACAGGGTTGTTGTTGTGAGGATAACATGGAGAGGAGGAGGAGGATTACGTACGCCGCCTTGGGTTCTGTGGAGGAGAAAAGGCGAGATATAAATACATACATAAATAAATAACAACTGATGGGTTGGTAGTGGAGTTAAAACTTCTCCTGTTGGATTTCTGCCTGTCCTCTGGTAGCCTGGCAGCGGAGGAAAAAGAGGTGAAGGCAATCCTGTATCTACTGAGGTGGCAATTCCTGCCCACTGGAGCACCCAAGGGAACGTATGCCCCCCCTCCTGTTTTCTGGAAAAGGTGGGGCCCACCCTCCTCTGCCACACTTGCTGTGCAGGTTTTGATCGTTGGGAGTCACTGGCTGAATTTTGCGCAGTTTCTCTTCGGATGGATTTGCAGCAATGGGCAGGTGAGCCATGAAGACCCTCAAATCAAATCGTTGTCTTACATAGGGGGAGGGCAAAGGAGTTGCCCCAGACCCTTTTAAGTCCATTGCCCCCCTCCCTTCCCATTAAAGAAAAACCAACTACCCTCACCCCCCCCCATCTCTGATTGGTGGCGCCTACAACCAACCCGTGCGCCTCCGAGCCGTGATGCGTCCCTTTACGCGCGGTGGTAGGGATGTAGGTGGGGGTGGGGGAGCCGCCTATCAGGGTGGGGGCGGAGGCAGCTCTCGCCCAATCAGTGCCTTGAGAGAGAGCTCATTTGTATAATGACACAGCTGGGAGGGAGGGGGGAGGACAGGGAAAGGGGGGAGGTGCTTCTGCTGGTGAAAGAGACAAGAAAGAAAAGAAACAGACCAGGAAAGTTTTGGAGAGAATTATTGTGGTTTTGCTGTGGTTTCGGGGAGGGGTGGGACGCGGGGAACCAGGGAACGAGGAGGGGGAGAGGGGGGTCTGCAAGAGGGGGGAGATCCTGAACGAATCCCAAGGTTTTGGGGGAGAGGGAGAGGGAGGGGTGGGAATTAGTTTCTCGGTCTCTTTTTCCAACCTCTTGGTTTTTTTATCATGATGATGGATGCGAATATCGTGGTGTCCTTCCATATTGGAGCTGCGATCTCCAAAGCTCTTTGAGGGACCTGTTCCTGGTCTAGATGGAAGAACCTCAAAAGAGCTCTGGCGGACCAGTCCAAGGGAGGGGCGTTAGTCCCCTCGCCCTAGGGCTGGCGAGGTGCCTCTGTAGGTGTGAAGGTAGCCCCCACTCACCCGCTGCTAGCCCCTGCAGCCGGCGAACTGGTAGGCTGCTTTTGGACATGGAGGTTCTGCTTTCCCTGTCCTGGCTCATGGGCCTCTCTAGACCTGCCTTCCTCCTTCCAAAAATGGTCCTGACCTCTTTTCCGAAGCGACCTCATCCATCGCTTCAATCTCATGGCAGCACATTCTATAAACTAATTCTTTATTTGAAGCCTTGAAGTTTTTTGTCTGTGCTGAACCCATTCCGTGATGGCTCTGGAACGGTTTAGCGTAGGGCTTCCTAAATGATAGGAAAGTTAACTGAAATGTTAGGAACCACCACCTTTCACAAAGGAGGCATTTGTGGTTCTCTCCCATGGTGGTGGTCTTTCCCACGTCCATCAGAGTCCTTTACAGCAGGGCAGGCAAGTGGTAGCCCTACAGATGGCCCACAACGTCATCCTGTCATCCTTGGCTATGGACCAGGCTGCTTGGAGTTGGAGTTTGGTCCCATGTGGAGGGCCAGGGTTCCCCACCCCTGCTCCGAGGAGTCTCCTGTTCCCTGCCTAAAGAGGATGAGAGAAGTGGTTTGGAAATTGTCTTGAATATTCGCTATTACTTACGGAAGCCCCTACCAGAAGGTGTGGTGATAGATATTCGCTTAGATCGCTTGCAAAAAGATCAAACGACTTTACTAAGAATCGACGTCGTTCTTAGCTATGTTAGCTAAATGTAGAGGGTGTTTGGAACCCCATATATAGGGCAAATCTCCTGCTGTTTTGAGTTAACAGCAGGACAGGGCTGTTGCCTTCATGCCCTGGTTGTGGGCTTCTAAGCATGGTGGAAGCACCTGGTTGATCATGGTGGGGCGTGATAGCCTGGACTGATCCATCAGGATTCTTCTTCTGTTCTTCTCCTATTAAACCAGGGATGGGGAGACCTCTGGCCCTACAGGTGTAGTTGGACTTCATCTTCCATCAGCCCTGGACAGCATGGCCAGTGTTCAGGGATGGTGGGAGTTGACCAGCAGCATCTGTGGAGATTCCCCGGCCCTCCGTTACGTTCTCATGCTAGCTAAATAGTGCCTGCCTGGAGCAGGCCAGATGGCTTCTGAAGATGCGCTACTTTCAGGCAAATGAGATGAAAGGGCGGCTGCTGTCACACCTTGCTTGTGAGGTTCCTGGAGGCCTCTGACCATGGGTTGGAAACAGAATCCTGGGTTAGGTGTTGTATAGTGTGAGAGGAAGATTCACACATGCAAGGCTCTGCGTGGTGTGTAATACATTCCAAATTGTTCTTTCTAGGTCCCTCAGTTTGAGCAACCATCCTGTTGCCAAGATACAGCAATGTCACAGAGTTCCAAACAGCAATCCGGAGGGATCCTGTAAGTGTTGAATGTCTTGAGAATAGGGGGTCTTAAGTGGGCTTATTATACTCTCTCTCTCTGTGGCCTTAGCTAGACCTAAGGTTTATTCCGGGATCGTCCCAGGGTCATCCCTGTTCATGTAAATGACACACAGGAGATCCCGGGAGCAGGCAGGGACGACCCTGGGACGATCCCGTGATAAACCTTAGGTCTAACTAAGGCCTCTCTCTCTCTCTCTCTCTCTCACACACACACACACACACACACTTCATTATTCCAGTCTGCATTTTAGATGCTTTTACCTGAAGTAGTGAATTGCTGAAGGTATTCGAAATTAAATAAAAATTCTGCAGCATGTTACTCCAAGTTTTGCCTCCAGAAAAACAGATGAAGTACATTTTTCGGGGCAGTTTTGCTAGTCTCTGAAAAATCTTATTTGGCTTCCCCTATGGTTTCTGAGATTCACCAGGTATTGGTTGCATTTGCTTGCCATTTTAAGTCAGAAATCCTGGCTTAATAAACCACATCATAGCTTTGCGTGAAGTCCGAACCTGGGGTTATGGTTTATTGCCCTCAAACAAGCCAGCATTCAGAAATCAACAAACAGCTTGGTTTAAAGCTGGTTTACAATCCTAGTTTGTTTAGGCACAATAAACCATAATCCCAGGGTTGGCTATCCCACAAAGCTTATCACTGCCTGGTTTGTTTACCTACTCACACGAGTAGGAGGAACAAGCTAGTTGTGTGCACAAACACACAGTTCATTCATTGCTGTGTAATAAACCATGATTCCTGGCTTCTTATGTGTGAACAACCACAATGTCTTGCTTGTGTTAAACCACTGATTTTTTTTAAAAAAACTATGGAGACATATTTTATCTTACGACAAGTAATATGAAGCTATTCTCAAGAACGTTTTAAATAACATTGCACTTTTATACAAGCCTACACAACGGCTTCTAGGTGAGACTTTTATGCTGCAGTCATACTGCCTGATACATGGACTTTTACAGGGCATCTAGACGGTCTCGCTGTCCATTTGTAATCCTCCTAAGTTTTCCCACCCCTTCTGTCTTTCGTTTTTACCACAAAAGAAAATCCATTGGGGTGGGAAAGATGGCATAGCTGCACAATGGCTTTTTACGGATAAAGCTAGGAGCTCCCTTGAGTTCAATAGGGCTTAATTCCACGTAAGTGTGTATAGGAAAACACCCTGGGGAATTGTTTATGCAGCTTTCTGTCCTGTATATGTAAATTTAGGTATGTTCCATTTTTTAAAAGAACAAAAACAACCCACACCGATATTCACAGAATCATAGAATAGCAGAGTTGGAAGGGGCCTACAAGGCCATCGAGTCCAACCCCCTGCTCAATGGAGGAATCCACCCTAAAGCATCCCCGACAGATGGTCTGATCCAGCTGCCTCTTGAAGGCCTCTAGTTTGGGAGAGCCCACCACCTCCCTAGGTAACTGATTCCATTGTCGTACTGCTCTAACAGTCAGGAAGTTTTTCCTGATGTCCAGCCGGAATCTGGCTTCCTTTAACTTGAGCCCGTTATTCCATGTCCTGCACTCTGGGAGGATCGAGAAGAGATCCTGGCCCTCCTCTGTGGGACAACCTTTTAAGTATCTGAAGAGTGCTATCATGTCTCCCCTCAATCTTCAATATGCTGATACATCTATCAACGTATTCCAGAACCTAGAGAGAAGGAGTGTCTATGAATGTTCTGAATGAACAAATTTCATTCTGTTGTTTTCAGCCCAGCACTCCAGCCTCTCAAGATCACTTTGAAGTTTGTTTCTGTCAAACTGTTATTGATGAAGGCTTGGATATGGTTTGGGGTTTGATTTTACCGCTGCGAGAATTTTTGCTTCTCTTCTGCTGCTCCCAGACTGTGGAATGGCCTGCCGGAGGAGACTCCTCAACTTGGCAGTCTATTTGCATTCAAGAGAACTATTGAGACTGGTCTCTTCCAGCAGGCCTATCCAGGGGGATTTTAGGATGTTTTTAGAATGTTTTTAGGATGTTTTAACAACGTATATTAATTCAGTTTTATGTATTTTATATTTATTGTTGTTCCCTGCCTCGATCAAAATGGAGAGGTGTGTAAGAAATAATAATAATAATAATAATAATAATAATAATAATAATAGCTTGTAACCTTTGATTTCAGGAATGTTGCTGGTAAAACTCAGCATGGAAGTTTCTTGGTGGCTATTAAGCAAGAGAAGGGTGAGACCCCTCGGTTAATTGGGGAGAAGCCTCACAACGAAGAGGAGGTGAGCCTCCTGGTGCGTTTATACAACCAGACTATCGGCCTTCCTCTTACCCCTGACTTGTATGTAGAAACATTAGACTTCGGCACGCCAGAGTTGTCCTTGGTGGTTCAAAACTGGAGTTATCTGTCTCCACTCCTGGTTCTGTTGCATAGGTCTGAATGGGCCCGAGTGGGAGGCGTTGCAAAGAAAGGGAGGAAACGCAGGAAACCTGATCATTTGGGGGCACGTTGGTTGCTCTGCACTTAAAATAAAAATAAAAATTAACTATGCACCAATTTTGTGTCTGGGCCATCCATATTGTACATCAAGCAAAGATGGATTTGGCAGCCTGTATAAATTATAAACAGTTAGCACTATTTTCCTATCTCATATAATTCTGCAATTTGTTTTTACTGTTTTGCATAATTCTGGGTTGACTCATCATGGGGGCGGGGCCTGGATATTTGGGGGGCATTAGAACTTGTCTCTGCCATTTCACTCCAGCTACTGGAACTGCCCCCTCTGGCTTGGGAAAGCTCAGCAGGTGTTGCCCGTTCCCCTTTCAAGTATATCTTCACATCCATGAAGGCTAGAAACTACGGCTGTGCACCCCCTACCTGAACCACTTTGGAACACAGTCCGGACCTTCCGGATCGGGCCAGAACTGGTTTGGGTTGATCCGAACTTTCCCCGATCTGCTCCAGAACTGGAGTAAGATCCAGAGGTCTGAATCGATATTCAATCCCCATTTTGCCCCCCTTCCCCACTTACTTGCCTTCACGACAGAGCCAGGTAAGCCCCCCTCCCCTGGCTCCGCCACCATCGCCAGGTAAGCCCCCCTCCCCCCCCCCACTTACTTGGCTCTGCCGCCGCCGTCGCACAGACCATGGCGGCAGCGGACGGAGGAGCCAGTTAAGCCCCCCATCCCACTTACCTGGCTCCAAAGCTTCGGAACAGTCCAAATCGCTTCGGACCGTTTCGAACCGCTTCAAGCCGATCCGGACCTCCCCCGATCCGATCCGGAACCGGGCTTCAGGGGTCCGGATTGGCCCGCTCCGCTTCAGATTCAGGGATCCGTAACAGAGCGGAGCACACCCCTACTAGAAACTTGGTTTCATTTTTAATTTGAGATTCTCCGGGAATTTAATTCTGCGCCCGGGGTCACATCTGTGCTTTCGTGTGTGTAAGTTTTTGTGGAATTGCCACAGACAGCAGCACTGAGCATAATACTTTAGAAATCCAATCAGTTTTAGTCCAGGTTGCTAGTAATCTTATTTCTGTCTGTCCTGGACTGGGCAGCCGGTGAAGAAAAGGGGCTGGCCAAAAGGCAAGAAGAGGAAGAAAATTCTCCCCAACGGGCCCAAGGCCCCAGTGACGGGCTACGTCCGCTTCCTGAATGAACGGCGGGAGCAGATCCGGATGCAACACCCAGACTTGCCTTTTCCAGAGATCACAAAGATGTTGGGCGCAGAGTGGAGTAAACTGCAGCCTCCGGAGAAGCAGGTGAGGCACAAAAAGCAAAAGAGAAAGAGAGTCTGCTTGCCTGCTCAGCACTTGCCCCCTCTGACTCCTTTCTCCCCTATCGTCAAAGGGGCTGCCGCTTTTGCAAAGGTGTGAAGGCACTCTGCGTATGGCCAGAGGCTCCTTCAGTTTTCTTGCATAGTTCCTGGAAAAAATGGAGAGGGGTGTTTCAGTTTCTCACTATAAACTATTTCCATGGCACCCTAGTATGAAATGTTTATTGCTCAGTCCACAGATCATTGTGACACGTGCAAACTTGCAATGCAATAGCAATACTATGCTATTATACAAAACAACATATGGTGAAAACTACAGCGCTATCAAGTACATAACACCCATTACTGAAATGATGGTAAAATGGGTGAACGGAAACCTTTAATTACTTTTCAATCACAGCTCATAAGAACATAGAATCATAGAATAGTAGAGTTGGAAGGGGCCTATAGGACCATTGAATCCAACCCCCCGCTCAAAGCAGGAATCCACCCTAAAGCATCACTGACAGATGGTTGTCCAGCTGCCTCTTGAAGGCCTCCAATGTGGGAGAGCCCACAACCTCCCTAGGTAACTGGTTCCATTGTCATACTGCTCTAACCATTAGGAAGTTTTTCCTGATGTCCAGCTGGAATCTGTCTTCCTGTAACTTGAGCCCATTATTTCTTGTCCTGTACTCTAGGGGGATCGAGAAGAGACCCTGGCCCTCCTCTGTGTGACAACCTTTTAAGTATTTAAAGAGTGCTATCATGTCTCCCCTCAATCTTCTCTTCTCCAGGAAGTGCCCTGCTGGATCAGACCAAAGGTCCATCTGGTCCAGCACTCTGTTCGCACAGTGGCCAACCAGCTATCAGCCAGGGATGAACAAGCAGGGCATGGTGCAACAGCACCCTCCCGCCCATGTTCCCCAGCAACTGATGCACACAGCCTTATTGCCTCGAATACTGAAGATAGCACACAACCATCAGGGCTAGTAGCCATGGATAGCCTTCGCCTCCAGGAATTGATCCAACCCCCTTTTAAAGCCATCCAAATTGGTGGCCATCACTACATCTTGTGGTCATGAGTTCCATAATTTAACTCTGCGCTGTGTGAAGAAGTCCTTTTATTAGTCCTGAATCTCCTACCCATCAGCTTCATGGGATGACCCCAGGTTCTAGTATTTTGAGAGAGGGGAAAAAATGTCTCCCTGTCCACATTCTCCATACCATGCATAATTTTGTACACCTCTATCATGTCTCCCCTTCTCCAGGCTAAACAATCCCATTTATATCTCTGAATCTTTATAGCACCTCACACCAGTAGTATCCAAAAACTTTGCTCTACGTCTATTAGCTTTCGCCGCAAATAGTGCAACCCTCTGAATCACATATTTATTTTTTTATTATTTTTTATTTATTTAAGCATTTTTATGCTGCCGTTCAGCCAAAAAAGGCTCTCACGGCGGCTTACAAAAGTATTTCTTGACAGTCCCTGCCCACAGGCTTACAATGTAAAAGACATGACACAAAAGGAAAGGGGATTGGGAGGGAGGAGGAGGAGGGGGAAAAGGAAAGCCAATTCAGGCACTACTATCTTAGTTGCAAAGTTCAGCAGTTAAAGTTGGCAGTTGGCAGCTGGCAGCAGGAGGGAGGGGGCTCTCAGCTGGAGCTGGACCCAGACACAATGGAGAGGTGCCTGGCTGCTGCTTCCTCCCTCACTGGTGGCCTCTGCAGAGACAGTTGGCAGCAGGAGGGAGGGGGCTCTCGGCTGGAGCTGGACCCAGGCACGATGGAGAGGTGCCTGGCTGCTGCTTCCTCCCTCACTGGTGGCCTCTGCAGAGACAGTTGGCAGCAGGAGGGAGGGGGCTCTCAGCTGGAGCTGGACCCAGGCATGATGGAGAGGTGCCTGGCTGCTGCTTCCTCCCTCACTGGTGGCCTCTGCAGAGACTGTTGGCAGCAGGAGGGAGGGGGCTCTCAGCTGGAGCTGGACCCAGGCACAATGGAGAGGTGCCTGTCTGCTGCTTCCTCCCTCACTGGTGGCCTCTGCAGAGACAGTTGGCAGCAGGAGGGAGGGGGCTCTCAGCTGGAGCTGGACCCAGGCATGATGGAGAGGTGCCTGGCTGCTGCTTCCTCCCTCACTGGTGGCCTCTGCAGAGACAGTTGGCAGCAGGAGGGAGGGGGCTCTCAGCTGGAGCTGGACCCAGGCACATATGGGTCAGTTGAGTGTAATAAATAACTCAGTTTTTCCTTAACAGCCCTGTATTTCACTTTCTTTAAAACAGGCTCCAAATAACTTTTTCTTAAGTCTGTGTATAAGGGACAGTCAAATACGTAATGCACTATGTCCTCTGGAATTGGCTCTCCGTTAACGTATACAGCCCTGGTCCTAGGCAGGATCTATGCTACTGCTTTAAAGCACTTTATAACAGTTTTGACAACTGTTGAGGCCCAGGACACACTACATATACAGTTGTCAACACTGTTATAAAGCACTTTAAGGCAGTAGTGTAGATCTGGCCTAATGTGAAACCTTCTTTTTCTTTACACTCTTCCTTCTCTTCTCTCTCTCACTGCTGTCTCGTACACTGTCTGAGTCTAGATTGGAAGCTCCTTGAGGCCAGAGGCCAGTTAGAGATTTTGTGTGTGTGCATATCAAGTTCCGGGTGTAGCGTAAGCTGACCCCACCATCTAGATAAGAGGCGAAAGAAGACCTGACGGACCTTGTGGACTGAAAGTGGTAAATCTTCCTCTGATTTCAGCGCTATCTGGATGAAGCTGAGCGGGAGAAGCAGCAGTATATGAAGGAGCTGAGGGAATACCAGCAGTCGGAAGCCTATAAGATGTGTGCCGAGAAGATGCAGGAAAAGAAAATCAAGAAAGGTATGTTATGTCTGCTGCTTCTCCGATATGGCTGCAAGAAAGGCCAATGCTATTTTGGGCTGCATTAATGGAAGTATAGCTTCCAAATCACATGAGGTAGTGGTTTCTCTCTATTCGGCCCCTGGTTAGGCATCATCTAGAGTATTGCGTCCAGTTCTGGGCTCCACAATTCAAGAAGGATGCAGACAAGCTGGAGCATGTTCAGAGGAGGGCAACCAGGATGATCAGGGGTCTGGAAACAAAGCCCTATGAAGAGAGACTGAAAGAACTGGGCATGTTTAGCCTGGAGAAGAGAAGACAGAGGGGAGACATGAGAGCACTCTTCAAATACTTAAAAGGTTGTCATACAGAGGAGGGCCAGGATCTCATCTCGATCCTCCCAGAGTGCAGGACATGGAATAACGGGCTCAAGTTAAAGGAAGCCAGATTCCAGCTGGACATCAGGAAAAACTTCCTCACTGTTAGAGCAGTACGACAATGGAATCAGTTGCCTGGTGAGGTTGTGGGCTCTCCCACACTAGAGGCCTTCAAGAGGCAGCTGGACAGCCATCTGTCAGGGATGCTTTAGGGTGGATTCCTGCACCGAGCAGGGCGTTGGACTCGATGGCCTTGTAGGCCCCTTCCAACTCTGCTATTCTATGATTCTATGTTCCGGGAGCAACTTGCACAAAAAAACCCAGAGAGAGGGTGAAACTCAGTAACGAAAACTGGCAACATCGGGCTGAAAGAACTGGGAAAGCAACTGTTGCCGGGGTGATTACAGTAACCCTGAGTTTGGTAGTGAGTTGTGCTCCAGAGTTCAGACTTCTGCACATTTTGGTTTATATTGTACTACTGGTGCAAAACCCCATGCCCTGCTCCTCTCCTGCTTTTTTGCCCCTTACCGCAGAGGCGTCTCATGGATAATGCAAATACTGCTCATGCGTGGTGAACACTGCCATGACACAGGCTCTGAACAACAGGCCTGGCCGCGGACACTCCCTGTTCAAGCTAAGCCCCACTACTTAAGGAGCCTGAGGCGAGGGACAAACTCCGCCTTTCTCCAAACTATGTGGAGAAAGGGGTGAAATTGGAAGGATTTCAGTAATAAATCAAAGCGCTGTGAATTATATGTGCTGATTTAATGTCACAGTGGGTGTTAAATGTATATAGAATCATAGAATAGTAGAGTTTGAAGGGGCCTACAAGGCCATCGAGTCCAACCCCCTGCTCAATGCAGGAATCCCCTCTAATGCATCCCTGACAGGTGGTTGTCCAGCTGCCTCTTGAAGGCCTCTAGTGTGGGAGAGCCCACCACCTCCCTAGGTCACTGGTTCCATTGTCGTATTGCTCTAACAGTCAGGAAGTTTTTCCTGATGCCCAGCCGGAATCTGGCTTCCTGTCACTTGAGCCTGTTATTCCGTGTCCTGCACTCTGGGAGGATTGAAAAGAGATCCTGGCCCTCCTCTGTGTGACCACCTTTTAAGTATTTGAAGAGTGCTCTCATCTCTTCCTCAATCTTCTCTTCTCCAGACTAAACATGCCCAGTTCTTTCAGTCTCCCCTCCCAGGGCTTTGTGTCCAGACCCCTGATCATCCTGATTGCCCTCTTCTAAACATGCTCCAGCTTGTCTGCACCCTTCTTGAATTGTCATTAGTTCCATTGTTGTACTGCTCTAACAGTCAGGGTGTTTTTCCTGATGTCCAGCCAGAATCTGACTTCCTGTAACTTGAACCCGTTATTCCATGTCCTGCACTCTGGGAGGATCGAGAAGAGATCCTAGCCCTCCCAGAGTGCAGGACATGGAGACATGGGCTCAAGTTACAGGAAGCCAGATTCCAGCTGGACATCAGGAAAAACTTCCTGACTGTTAGAGCAGTATGACAATGGAATCAGTTACCTAGGGAGGTTGTGGGCTCTCCCACACTAGAAGCCTTCAAGAGGCAGCTGGGCAACCATCTGTCAGGGATGCTTTAGGGTGGATTCCTGCATTGAGCAAGGGGTTAGACTCGATGGCCTTAGAGGCCCCTTCCATTGCTACTATTCTCTGATTCAACCTGCTGGTGTAGTGTCTGCCCTGCCTATTTGGCACAGAGGAAATTAATTACTATTCAATTTAAAGCTTGAGCTTTGAACTTTGCCAATTATAACCAACTAACTTTTCTTCAGCTCCTTCCCCAACGTTCTGTGTCTGTCCTTTCATCGACCCAGAACTTTAAATTGAACAATTTTAACTTGCTTTTTAAATCATCTTTCTTTTACTGTTTATATCTCTGTTCACTGCTCTGGAATCTCTGTTAGATAATTGAGCGGTATATCAATATTGTTGATGATGATGATGGCTGGCTATTGAATCTCTGCTTTCGGATTGCCCCAGGAAGCATGTCCTAGAACACCATCTTGCCTAGGAACAGAAGAAGGTCCTGGCCTTCTTCAAGGACAGGCAGTTCTCACAATTATAACACCCCCAAATCAAACTTTTGTGTTTTTTGGGGGGCGGAGTACATGATTGATGGCTTGCTTCCCATTTATTTATTTATTTATTTATTTATTGCACTTATATACCGCTCCCATAGCCAGGGCTGTCTGGGCGTTTTAGAGAAATTCTAAAATTAAGATTAAAACGAGTATACAAAATTTAAAATCCTAAAACACAGAACACGCACACATAAAGCATTAAAAACCGTTAAAAAACTAAACATGTAGGTGATTAAGATGTGCCACCATATGCCTGGGCAAAGAGGAAAGTCTTAACCTGGCGCCGGAAAGATTGCAGCGTTGGCGCCCTTGAGTGGGGGGTGGGGGAGAGTATGTCATAGGAATCAAAAATTTGGAAGTCACAAGGGATAGGGATTAGGTAGGGTGGCCCTATGGAAAGGAGGACAGGGCTCCTGTATCTTTAACAGTTGCATAGAAAAGGGAATTTCAGCAGGTGTATGTATATATAGAGAACCTGGTGAAATTCCCTCTTCATCACACCAGTTAAAGGTGCAGGAGCTATACTAGAGTGACCAGATTTGAAAGAGGGCAGCTTTAACGGTTGTGATGAAGAGGAAGTTTCACCAGGTTGCCCATATATACAAATGACACCTGCTGAAATTTCCTTTTCTATGCAACTGTTAAAGATACAGGAGCCCTGTCCTCCTTTCCATAGGGTCACCCTAGATTTAGGAGGACCTGTCTTTGAGTTGTGTCTGTGCTGTTGGCTTTTGTGACTTTGGTCAAGTAAAGTCCTTATCTCTCTGCTTTGGCTGACTTTTTTTTTTTTAATTATCATTTCCTCTAGAGGATGTTGGATCTGGAGCAGTGAACACGCTACTGAATGGGTACAAGGTAAGCAACTTGACAGAGTTTGAGGAAAGACCTCTTAGATATTGGCTTAGAAGGACTAGCCTTGTGGAAAACGGGGTGGGTGGCTGTTTCCAGCTGCCGGAGTCCTCAACTTTAAACCCTCCGCGCTCCATATCAGCCTGGAATTTCGCTTAGCACATAAAATGTGGTCTGTTTCCCCCTCTTTATTTTTATTATTTTCACAACAAACTAACACACAACACAAAAGACCAAAAAACACAAGACTCAAAGAAAACATACAAAATTAAGATGGACTTTAAGTAACCATATTTTCCCTTGCTCTATAATTACAAAATTCCCCTCTTTCTTTTGTCTTAGAATTTTCTTCTTATTCGTTGAATCCACAGATAAACAAATCACTGTTTTCTAGATCCTGCAAAAAACAGTCTTTAAGAGGTTTCCATTCAGTTCTAAACATAGATGTAGACTTTTCTCTGATTATTGCCTTAAGTTTTGCCATCTCTGCAAATAGACTCAAAATGTGGTCTATTTTTTTAAGCTATTTTTTTTTACTTTGTATTGATGTCAGGTGTCAATTGCAAATGCTAACAAGTTGCTATACCTAGGGTGACCATATGACCGGATCTGCCCGGATTTGTCCGGGGTTTTGGGGACAAATCCGGGAGGGGGAGGGGAAATCCGGATTTTTCCAATCTTCCCCAGCCAAAGAGCAGCTCTGATGGGAATTAACAAAAATGCTTATAACTCTGTCATTTTAAAAGATAAAGTCATGAAACTTGGCACAGTGGTAGCTCTTAGGAAGGGCTTTAGTCATACCAAATTTGAAACAGGTCCGTTCATCCATTGATTAGACATGCATAAGATTGCACATTTAGTCTTCTGAACATATAGTAGAGGGTGGTTTTCTTACCTCCTTGCCTGTTGTGCTAATCTATTCCTTTTAAAGAATAAATGTTATAGTTTAGTTTAGGTTTTGTTTAAGAAGTGAAATTGCACAGTTTATACCAAGCGATCCTGTGGTCCCTGAGGAACTAGGATAGATTGGAATTCCCTCTCCAAGAAGGTCTGACCTTGGAGCAAGGAGATTTGACCTTGGACCTCCTCACCCCAGCTTTTGCAGAAATTCTGCGTCCCTCATCCCTCTGATGGCAGACCACCGACGTCGGAGCAGAGTGTTGGGGAAGGGATGGATTAGTAGGCAGTCACTGAGGGTACCAGGAGGTATCTAGAGCTGGTCCCAACACATGGGAAACAGAGAAAGAAAGAAAGAAAGAAAGAAAGAAAGAAAGAAAGAAAGAAAGAAAGAAAGAGAAAAATACTCCTTTTGGGAGTAAGAACATCAGAAGTGCCCTGATGGATCAGACCAAGGGTCCATCTAGTCCAGCACTCTGTTCACACAGTGGCCAACCAGCCATCAGCCAGGGATGAACAAGCAGGACATGGTGCAACAGCACCCTCCCACCCATGTTCCCCAGGGTGCACACAAGCTTACTGCCTCGAATACTGGAGGTAGCACACAACCATCAGGGCTAGTAGCCATGGATAGCCTTCGCCTCCAGGAATTGATCCAACCCCCTTTTAAAGCCATCCAGATTGGTGGCTATCACTACATCTTGTGGTAGCGAGTTCCGTAATTTAACTCTGCGCTGTGTGAAGAAGTCCTTTCTTTTATTTGTCCTGTATCTCCCATGGGATGACCCTGGGTTCTAGTATTTTGGGAGAGGGAGAAAAACGGTCTCCCTACCGACATTCTCCGTACCATGCATAGCATGTAACTTAAGATATGTTGGAGGCTCTGAAACTGAAGGTAGGATTGTGCTGTTCTTGTTTTATCCTTTGTCAGTCCTACCTTGGAGCCTTGATGGCAGAAATCACCTATAAACATGTCTAATAAACGTGTTTCGAGGGGAAATGTACTTTATTGAGCAGATCTATATTGCAATAAACAGAATTTCACTGACGTTTCTGAAAGGGAAATTCAAATTATTTTCTCAGACTCCAGACACTTTTACACACAATTTGTCCCCAGATTTTCCTTTTCCCGCATACTGGGCCAGGGAAAAAGATGTCACCTTTTGTTAATTCCCCATCATGTCTTTAGCTTTCCAATTTCCTTCTCCACCAGGCCGGGGAGGGCAGCAGTGACGGCTTCTCAACATTTGACGTCCCCATATTTACAGAGGAATTCTTGGACCAGAATAAAGGTACAAGCCAGGCCAATGAAATGTGTGGTGTAGTGGCTAAGGTGTTGGACTGGGAGTTGGGAGATCTGGGTTCTAGTTCCCACTCGGCTATGGAAACCCACTGGGTGACTTTTGTCCAGCTGCCTCTTGAAGGCCTCTAGTGTGGGAGAGCCTACGACCTCCCTAGGTCACTGGTTCCAGTGTCGTACTGCTCTAACAGTCAGGATGTTTTTCCTGATGTCCAGCCGGAATCTGGCTTCCTGTAACTTGAGCCCATGATTCCATGTCCTGCACTCTGGGAGGATCGAGAAAAGATCCTGGCCCTCCTCTGTGGGACAACCTTTTAAGTATTTGAAGAGTGCTATCATGTCTACCCTCCATCTTCTCTTCTCCAGGCTAAACCTGCCCAGTTGTTTCGGTCTCTCTTCATAGGGCTTTGTTTCCAGACCCATGATCATCCTCATTGCCCTCCCCTGAACATGTCTGCGTCCTTGTCTGCACAGACAAGAACCGTGTCTGCGTCCTTCTTGAAGACCTGCACCAGGTCTTCTGTAAAGCTCATGAGACCAAGCCACCCCAAAATACTTTACATTACAAGGAACAATATATCCTTGCTGGGAAAATATACCTCTCCCCCCACCCTCACCTACTGTGAGGATTATAGCGAAGCTTTGAGGGAACAGGGAATTCAGGTGTGGGTCTGGGAGCACAGGACATCAGCCTCCCTACTAATGAAAATGTGCCGGCGCTGCGTTCCCGACGGCCTGTCTCCACTATACCACCGAGCAGAACAATATGGATGCCACACAGACTGCCCTGAACTTTTTTTCATAGAATCACAGAATAGTATAAAGACTGATCTCTTCCGACAGGCCTACCCAGTTGAATTTTAAGATGCCTTTTTTAATGGTGTGCTGCTTTTAATGATGCACTGGTTTGAATTAGTTCTATGTATTTTATGGTATTTTTATTTGTGTTGTACCCCGCCTTGATCCAGAGTGAGAGGCGGGTAACAAATATAGTAGTAGTAGTGCTAGTAGTAGTACATAGTGGTAGTGGTACTACTACTAGTAGTAGTAATGTATTTTATGGTGTTTTTATTTGTGTTGTACCCCGCCTCGATCCAGAGCGAGAGGCGGGTAACGAATATAGTAGTAGTAGTAGTAGTACGTAGTGGTAGTGGTACTACTACAACTAGTAGTAATGTATTTTATGGTGTTTTTATTTGTGTTGTACCCTTCCTCGATCCAGAGCGAGAGGCGGGTAACGAATATAGTAGTAGTAGTAGTACATAGTGGTAGTGGTACTACTACTAGTAGTAATACTACTACTACTATATTTGTGGTACTACTATATTTGTGGTACTACTGTAGTAGTAGTGGTGGTACTACTACTAGTAGTGGTACTACTAGTAGTAGTGGTACTACTACTAGTAGTAGTTGGAATGGGTCTATAAGGCCGTTGAGTCCAACCCCCTGCTCAATTCCTGCCCTCTTTTTCTCCCCCCTTGAGAAGCACGGGAAGCCGAGCTCCGGCGACTGCGGAAGGTGAACACAGAGTTTGAGGAGCAGAACGCCATCTTGCAGAAGCACACAGAGAGCATGAGTTGTGCCAAGGACCGCTTGGAGCAGGAGCTTATGCTGGAGGAGAGGCAGACGATGGCGTTGCAGCAGCAGCTCCAGACAGTGCGCCAAGCCCTCACAGCCAGTTTTGCCAGCCTCCCCATTCCAGGTACAGTGGGGGGGGGGCAGAGAGGGTCTCAGCTGAGCTGAGCCCTTGGCAATCTTCCCTTTAATCTTAGAGGGGCTACCACTCCGTGGAAGCGTGTGTGCTTTGCATGGAGTTTTTTTTAATATATATATATATATATATAATATATAATTTACTAGTAAATATTATTTTCTATTTACTAGTAACCAGCTTTGGCTTTGCACGGGTTTGATACAGTGAAGCCTTTGTGCATACCTTTGAGGTAGGGGTGTGTATGGCCCGCCCAATCCTCTTCGTGCCCGATCCGCAAATTGCGGATCAGGCCCGCTCCGCCCCGCCTTGATCCGCCTAGGGGCCACTCCGTTCCGGCTCCAAATTGGAGCTCCGCAGTGGCGGGGAGTGGCGCCAGGTAAGGCCTCCTCCCTCCTCCCCCTTACCTGTGTCCGTCCTGGCCCATCCCAGCTTCACTAGAGCCCGCAGCTTAACCAGGAACTGTAGGCCCCACTTCCTGGTTGAGCCGCGGGCTCTAGTGAAGCTGGTATGGGCCGGGATGGACACAGGTAAGACCCCCCTCCCCTCTTACCTGGCTCTGCCGCCGTCGCTGCATGGGCGGCAGCGACAACGGCAGGGCCAAGTAAACCCCCCTTATCTTATCCGCCTTCAACTTCACCTCGATCCGCTCCGCAATGCATCGCGGCTCCCCCGATCCTCTTCGCCTCTGCCTTAAGGGGAGGCGAAGCCCCCCGATCTGCTCCTGTTTCTCCGGTCCGAGGAGAAGCGGAGCACATCCCTACTTTGTGGCTGTCAGAGCTGGACACGTTCTCACCCTGCCTGAGAGATGCTGGCACCCCTGGGTACAGCCTCTGCCATGGTATGTTCCCCTATAGCTCCCAGAGGGATTGGCCTCCTCCATTCCCTTGAGGGGGCCTGCCCTGTAGCAGTGAGGAGGGGGAAACTATAACTCATAACACTCCCTCCTGGCTTCATAGAATCATAGAATCATAGAATAGTAGAGTTGGAAGGGGCCTACAAGGCCATCGAGTCCAACCCCCTGCTCAATGCAGGAATCCACCCTAAAGCATCCCTGACAGAGGGTTGTCCAGCTGCCTCTTGAATGCCTCTAGTGTGGGAGAGCCCACAACCTCCCTAGGTAACTGATTCCATTGTCGTACTTCTCTAACAGTCAGGAAGCTTCACACTATTGACTGTAAAGCTACGTGCAGGATAAGGGTCTCCTACTTAATGACTGAAGATGGCTTCAGTAACATTGACACATTAAAATTAATTAATACTTTTTTTAAAAAAAACACCCACCAAGGTGTACACCGCTAGGGTTCCTTTAATATGCCTGCCAAGTTTCAGGTGTCCAGGTTCCACCGTCTTTGTGCTATGGTGCAAAAACGTCTTCTTTTATTACTTAATAGATTACATGTATATGCTGCCCAACAGCCAAAGCAATCTGAGTGGTTCACAAAAGAAAAGTTAAAGCCATACAATGCAATAGCATAGTAGAACATAATGTAAGAAAACTTCAGTTTAATACAGAATAAAACCAAAGTGAAAAGCGGGGCAAAAGCCACAAAGATCTAAAAGTACATGAACACAAGTTTTTTTAAAACTGAAGGCCTGAAATGTCTGGGGAAAGCCTGGCTCCAAAAAGGACTGTGGGGGCCTCTCTGGGGCATGTATGTATGTGTGAACTTCTACAACTGGGGTACCATCACTGAAAAGGCCCTTAGTAGTCACCAACCTGACTTTATTTGTCTTGGTCACCCAAAGAATGGTCTTTGAAGGTGATCTTCAGTTCCAGACAGGTATAAATGATCCTTTAGGTGCCCTGGCCCAAGTGGTTTAAAGTTTTGTAAGTTAATACCACCACTTTGAACTGGAACCACAAACAGACTGGCTGCCAATGCAGAAGATTACGGGTTCAATCTGCAGTTGCTGCCCAGTTCTGGCCAAGATTGTTTGACCTGGCTATTAGTAGTAGTATGTATTATTTGTAGTATTATTAGTTTGTTTGTGTTTATCTTGATCTTTGCTCTGAGGGCTCTTAGACTGTGCTCAGATTATGGAGGAGGCGTAAATATGGAGGCCTTTAATGACATCCCCAAGCCCCCTCCAATTTTAGCCAATTCATGCCCCTTCAATGCCTTCTAAAAACAATAAAGGGAGCCATCCCAAAATGTAACAGTGCTGATTCCCCCATGCCCTGTTCTGTACTCTTTCAGAGTAGCTAACATAATAATATCGTTGTCTAATTGAAGAGCAGCAAAGATAACATTAGATATTGTCTGGCATCAGGTTATACATTTTGTAAACTACCCAGAGAGCTTCGGCTATGGGGCGGTATATAAATGTAATAAATAAATAAACCTGAAAAACCCACCTTGTACATAGAATCATAGAATAGCAGAGTTGGAAGGGGTCTACAAGGCCATCGAGTCCAACCCCCTGCTCAATGCAGGAATCCACCCTAAAGCATCCCTGACAGACGGTTGTCCAGCTGCCTCTTGAAGGCCTCTAGTGTGAGAGAGCCCACAACCTCCCTAGGTAACTGGCTCCATTGTCGTACTGCTCTAACCGTCAGGAAGTTTTTCCTGATGTCCAGCTGGAATCTGGCTTCCTTTAACTTGAGCCCGTTATTCTGTGTCCTGCACTCTGGGAGGATCGAGAAGAGATCCTGGCCCTCCTCTGTGTGACAACCTTTTAAGTATCTGAAGAGTGCTATCATGTCTCCCCTCAATCTTCAATACGCTGATACATCTATCAACGTATTCCAGAACCTAGAGAGAAGGAGTGTCTATGAATGTTCTGTATCCGTACTGTGCAAGTACAGAACTTGCTGTTGAGGAAAGAATTCTATATCTCAGCTTTCTCCCCCCTCCCCCCCTTTTTTTTTTTTAAAAATAAGTAAGTTCCTAGTCCTTAAGACAGGCTTGAAACTGTGTGGCTGATTTCTAGGCTGCCAGAGGGTGGGGATTCATTCTTTGCCACTCCGGGAAGTAGAGAAGAGATGTTAATTCACACAGCATGATGGTATCTTTCCGGCAGGGACGGGTGAGACTCCCACACTGAGCACCCTGGATTTTTACATGGCAAAGCTGCACAGTGCCATTGAAAGCAACCCTGTGCAGCACGAGAGGCTGGTTATCCGAGTCAAGGAGATTCTGTCACACATTGCCAGGTAAATGACAATGAGCAGGAGCTACTGTGGGACTTTGCAAAATAGGACCGTCCCACTTTTCCTCCATGGATCAGGTGAGATCCACTGTTTCAGCAAAGCGTGTGGAGGGATAGCAGCATTTTTAATATACGTTCTCTAAAGCAGCAGTTTCTGCAGCCGAAACTCTCCCCACGGCCTGAGTTCGATCCCAGCAGAAGCTGGTTTCAGGTAGCCAGCTTGGGTTGACTCAGCCTTCCATCCTCCCGAGGTCGGTAAAATGAGTACCCAGTTAGCTGGGGGAAAGGGAATAACGGCCGGGGAAGGCAACGGCAAACCACCCCACTATAAGGCCTGCCAAGAAAACGTCAACGAAAGCTGCCGTCCCTCCAAGAGTCAGTAATGACTCAGTGCTTGCACGAGAGGTTCCTTTCCTTCCTTCTCTGACGTTGGGTCGACTGTCGCAGGAAATTTAGTTGCACATGAGTGCTTGAGGACATGCACACCGATTGCGCAGGGATTCAGAATGGTGTAGCAGAAATAATTTCCAAAAACAGACAATTAAAAGAAGTTAAGGATATACGTATGAATTAACATTTAATACAAATGAAATGAAATTATTAATACTTTCAAAGAACACTCTTCTACATTTACAAATGAAGTAATAAAATAAAAACAGTTCTCATTAGACTCTGGCCATACGCGTTTTGACTTGTTAGCCTTCGTCAGTGGCTTTACAATTCGTCAGGGATTTATATATCACTCCCCAAAGTGGTAGATAGAGTGCACCAGGCGTGTTGGCTTAGCCTCAACTCTCGTGCATAATAAGGTAATTATTTCCACCAGCACTAGGTTGGCAGGGGGCACTTCGCCCCCTCCACCTCTGTCACATCTGGCTCAAGGCTGATAGCCACTCATGCAGAGGCAGTGAAAATGGTGACTCAGTTTGAGAAAGGTGTAAAAGTGAACCGTGGGCAGGAATAAAAAGTTCAGGTACCCTTGAATGACATGAACCTCCCAAACTCATCTTCAAAAGGAAGGCACCTCCTGCTCTAGAGAATTCTGACGGAATATAATGTATACGTACACAAACACCATCCATATTCCATAACGAATTAGCATTCTCTGGGAATAATATGAACATCAGAAGTGCCCTGATGCTGGATCAGACCAAGGGTCCATCTAGTCCAGCACTCTGTTCACACAGCGGCCAGCCAGCCATCGGCCAGGGATGAACAAGCAGGACACGGTGCAACAGCACCCTCCCGTCCATGTTCCCCAGCAACTGGGGCACACAGGCTTATTGCCTTGAATACTGGAGGTAGCACACAACCATCAGGGCTAGTAGCCACTGATAGCCTTTGCCTCCAGGAATTGATCCAACCCCCTTTTGAAGCCATCCAAATTGGTGGCCATCACTACATCTTGTGGGTAGTGAGTTCCATAACTTAACTCTGCACTGTGTGAATCATAGACTAGCAGAGTTGGAAGGGGCCTACAAGGACATCGAGTCCAACCCCCTGCTCAATGCAAGAATCCACCCTAAAGCATTCCTGACAGATGGTTGTCCAGCTGCCTCTTGAAGGCCTCTAGTGTGGGAGAGCCCACAACCTCCCTAGGTAACTGGCTCCATTGTCGTACTGCTCTAACAGTCAGGAAGTTTTTCCTGATGTCCAGCCAGAATCTGGCTTCCTTTAACTTGAGCCCATTATTCTGTGTCCTGCACTCTGGGAGGATCGAGAAGAGATCCTGGCCCTCCTCTGTATGACAACCTTTTAAGTATTTGAAGAGTGCTATCATGTCTTCTCTTCTCCAGGCTAAACATGCCCAGTTCTTTCAGTCTCTTGTCATAGGGCTTTGTTTCCAGACCCCTGATCATCCTGGTTGCCCTTCTCTGAATCCAGCTTGTCTGCGTCCTTCTTGAATTGTGGAGCCCAGAACTGGACACAGTACTCTAGATGAGGCCTAACCAGGGCCGAATACAGAGGAATCAGTACCTCACGTGGTATCTTGGCCCCAAGTTGTTTAGGGCTTTGTACACTTTGTACCAATGGGGAATGAGTCAGAGCGAAGAGAATAGGACCTGGCCTAAGTTTTGCCTGTGCACCAGAGACATAGGAAGCGGCCTTAGACCAGGACAGATGATTCCTCCATCTAGCCCATTCCTGTCTACTTCGACTGGCAAGAGTGCTCCAAGGTTATCTCAGGCAGACCTTGTGTTTCTGTTTTAAGCTGGAAATGCCAGGGATTGAACCCAGGACCTCCGACATCCAAAGTAGGTACTCTGCCATTGAATTACAACCCCTCTCCTGCAATGAGCTCTAGGAGGAGGTGAGAAATTTGAACCTGGGTCTTCCTGACTTGCATTTTTACAGGACAATCTGTGCATTCTTACTTGGAGATAAATCACACTGTGTTCGATGCTGCTTAGTGCAACAGAGGGAAATCTCCAAGCCATGGAGGTTTTCAATCTAACCTGTGGAGGGTTGGGCTCCCTCCCTGGTCACCACCCCTTCACCTCGCTCTCTGGTCTGGATGCTACTATGGGCTTGGGCAAGAGTCAGGGGAGAGGAACCCCCATGTTATCGCTGATCAGTCCTAACCAGGAGATTCCCCTGTGCGTTGCTTCCCCTAGCAGCACAGAAAGGGAATCCCTTTGTTATGTGGCTGTGCTTAGCTTCTGTTCTGTTTACAGGCACATGCGTGCGCACACACACACTAAGCCTTAGTGTGTGTACAGACGTAATAGAAGGAAAACATAGCCAAGCTGTGTGTGTGTAAATGCAGAGTGCACTGGCATTTAGGGGAAGAGGAGGTCGTTCAATAAGTCACACCCTGGGGATTAGAAATCTTAGCATGACAGACAATTAAACACACCAGAGGTTGATTATTGTACTCTCTCTCTCTTCCTTGGATCTAGTGAGCACTTGTGAGCCGCTGTGGATCCGCTGGTGCAGCTTGAAAAGGTCTCAGCTGTGATCTGCTGTGTCACTGGAAGGTTCCTCCTCACGCGGCTGCCTTCATCTTCCAGATCTTCTCTCTGTGCTTCTCCTCTTCAAGGAGCCTTCTCCATTCCTGCAGTTTGTAGGAACAACTCTCTCCTTTTCCTTCTCTGTCCCTTTGCCCTACTCCCCAAAGTTGCCTGGTAGGACAGTAGATGGTAGAATACTACAAAACCAATGTGCTTATTCTAGGGCTGCTGGATTCTGGAGATCTGGGATGTTGTACTTGATGGTGGTGGTAGGAATCCAATTTTTGCAAGGGAAGGTGAGCAGCTGCCTACAAATGGCCTGGTGCCGATGGCTATCAGCCATGGTAGCCAAATAGCCTCATTGAGGAGAAGCAGTGGACCCTTTGCTACCAGATGGGTATCGCTGCCACTGCATATGTGGCTAGCCACTGTCAGGAAGTTGCAGTGCCGCCTTCTAATCAATTAGATCATACTAGAATATCATAAGGAATAGGGATGGAGAGATTAGTCTTTTTTTTTTTTGTCTGTGTCAATTTAATCTCTGTTCATTTATAAGTCTGTTTTTAAAACTTGCAATTTTTTTTTTAAAAAAAATCTGCACAAAAACCTTACTTAGCATCTGTATTTTTGAAAGTATATCCTCACAAAATACGTATTTCTGAACTTACTTAAGTAAGAATATAAGAAGAATCATACTGGACCAGTATGAACCATCTAGTTCAGCGTTCTGTTCACACAGTGGCCAACCAGCTGCTCATGGGGAACCCACAAGCAGGACGTTAATCAACAGCACCCTCCTGCCCATGTTCCCCAGCAACTGGTGCCTCTGATTCTGGAAGAGAGCACATAGCCATCTGGACTAGTAGCTATTGATAGCTTTCTGCCCCAGGGATTTATCCAACCCTTTAAGCCATCCGAATTGGTGGCCATCATAGAATAGCAGAGTTGGAAGGGGCCTACAAGGCCATCGAGTCCAACCCCCTGCTCAATGCAGGAATCCACCCTAAAGCATCCCTGACAGAGGGTTGTCCAGCTGCCTCTTGAAGGCCTCTAGTGTGGAAGAGCCCACCACCTCCCTAGGCCACTGGTTCCATTGTCGTACTGCTCTAACAGTCAGGAAGTTTTGCTACATCTTGTGTAGCAAATTCCATAGTTTAACTACGTAAAAAGAAGTTAAACATAGTTTAACTACGTAAAAAGTACTTCCTTTTATCTTGAATCTTCCCAACAATCAGCTTCATGGCATGACCCCGGGGTGGTAGTATTTTGAGAGAGGGAGAAAAATACCTCCCTATCCACATTCTTCACATCGTGCACACCTCTATCCAGTCTCCTCTTACCTTCCTTTTTTTCCAAGCTAAACAATCCCAGCTGTTGTAAATGTATTTTACTCAAAAATACGCATTTTTAGATGTACTTTGGTGGGGGGTTTTGAGCCAAGAACTGTGCCGGAAAATTGGGAGAAGTGCGAAGTCCAAAGGATAGAATCATAAATAGCGGAGTTGGAAGGGGCCTACAAGGCCATCCAGTCCAACCCCCTGCTCAACGAAGGAATCCAACCTAAAGCATCCCTGACAGATGGTTCTCCAGCTGCCTCTTAATTATGTTCCAATCTACACAATAGTCCAGGAGATGTGGATCAAGTTAATTTGCATTCAGAATACATAAAGAATTCTTCAAGCATCCCTAAAAAGCTGCTTTTGAGCAAGTCATTTCAGTGGTCCAACTAGCTCAGAACTGGCGGCAGATGTAACAAGCTTGCAGGCCAGAGAAGACTCCTTTTTAACTAGAGACGCCTAGATTAGACCTGGGACTTGCCTGCAAAGCTCATTAGACCCTCCTATTTATATAGGAATCTGTTTTATATTGAGTAAGACCATTGTTCCATTCAGTTCAGTATCGTGGGAGTAATAGTGGCTGTCCGGGGTCCCACACAATACAACGCAGCCCTGCCATTTTAATTGGAGATGGCAAGAACTGAAGCTGGGAACTTCTGCATCCAAAAGGCATGCCTTGCACTGACTCCAATGCCCACCCTTTTTAAAGGTTAATTTCCTCTTCCATATGTATGGTTGCCATCCACAGTTGCACCATACATGGCGAAAAATCTGGCAGTTGGGACGCTGAATTCAATGGGCTGGGAATCCAGGCTTTGTGCTTTTGAAAAATAAAGTCTCTAGCCCTCATGACTGCAATTGGTGGAACCGCCAGAGAGCAGGAAGTGAAGGAGAAGTTTTCAAAGCTTCTTGCCCTTTCTCATGGAAAGAAGAGAATTAAGAACATAAGAAGAGCCATGCTGGATCAGACCAAGAGTCCATCTAGTCCAGCACTCTGTTCATAGAATCATAGAATAGCAGAGTTGGAAGGGGCCTACAAGGCCATCAAGTCCAACCCCCTGCTCAATGCAGGAATCCATCTTAAAGCATCCCTGACAGATGGTTGTCCAGCTGCCTCTTGAGGGCCTCTAGCGTGGGAGAGCCCACAACCTCCCTAGGTAACTGATTCCATTGTCGTACTGCTCTAACAGTCAGGACGTTTTTCCTGATGTCCAGCTGGAATCTGGCTTCCTTTAACTTGAGCCCGTTATTCCGTGTCCTGCACTCTGGGAGGATCGAGAAGAGATCCTGGCCCTCCTCTGTGGGACAACCTTTTAAGTATTTGAAGAGTGCTCTCATGTCTCCCCTCCATCTTCTCTTCTCCAGGCTAAACCTGCCCAGTTCTTTCAGCCTCTCTTCATAGGGCTTTGTTTCCAGACTCCTGATCATCCTGGTTGCCCTCCTCTGAACACGCTCCAGCTTGTTCGGTGTGGCCAACTAGCTGCCAGTGGATGTGAGTGCAATAGCACCCTTCCTCTTGATTTGTTCACTCATGTCTACAATCAGGACATGAGTGCAATAGCAGCCCCCCCCCCCCCCCGGCCCTTGGGTTCTCCAGCAACTTTTATACAGAGATAGAGTAACGTATGGGGGAAATGGCATAATTCGCATAATGATCTCTGGCTGCAAGACCCAATTTGTCAGTGGACAACCTGAGTTTACTTGGCATAAAATATGGATTTCCCTATTTATGAGCACACTCCAGTCCCCTTTCTCATGATTTAAGAAAAAAATCCAGTCTGGTTTTGGCCTCATGGTGAATTAGTTCTGCTTTGCATAGACTTTCAGAATCTCTTATTTTCTTAGTGTTGTGTACTAAAAGGGGAGGTTATTTTAGCAATGAGGGAAGTGGTTATGTTGCTTCTGTGGGTGCAGGAATTCTTTTTTTAAAAAATAAAATATTTCAAAAACATACAAAACCTATCTGAATAACTGGCTGTCTTTTTTTACATGTGGGTGAATTTTAGCTGGTATGTAGAAAAATTGAGAGAAAGGTTTATGAGTTATTTACATGGAAACTGCAGTGTCCATGTAGTTAAGGACAGTGAGTAGATTCTGCATTCCCCCATTATAAAGCAGAAATGGGTGTGTGTGTCATTCTAACGTTCATAAAATCAAAATATCTGTTACAGGCTAACAGTAGGATCCTATACATCAGCCTTCCTCATTCTCGGGCGCTCCAGATGTGTTGGACTGCATCTCCCAGAATGCCCCAGCCAGCTGGGGCATTCTGGGAGTTGTAGTCCAACACATCCGGAGCGCCCCAGGTTGAGGAAGGCTGCTATACATGTTACTTGGATGTTGAACTGTGTTCAATGATGCTTACTCACTAGTAAGTGCCTGTACAGATATAGAATATTTTTTATTATGTGACCATAGGGTGTAGCAATATGAAACTATTAAACAATTATATAAACAAATTGCACTAATTTAATAAAATGAATCAAATTACAAATTAGTTTTTAAAAAGTAATTTTATATTTATAATTGAAAATTAAAAGGAATTGTGATTAGTATTGATATCGCCTTGACAATTCACAGTATGATCCTGTGCCTGGCTGGGAGACGTGTAATCAGCTCTGGATGATGGGATCACGCTCTCCCTGAAGGAACATGTGCACAGCTTGGGGGTACTACTGGATCACTTTGTCATTGGAGGCTCAGATGAACTCTTGTGACACAGAAGCCTCCCACCAGGTTCAACTGTGACCCCACCAGTGGTCTATGCTCTGGTAACCTCTAAATTAGATGACATCAATGTATTTTACATTATTTTTATTATTATATTTATTTGTATCCTGCCTTTTTTCCCAATACTGCGTCTCAAGGCGGCCTTATGAAATTTAAAACATACACATTTTAAACCTAGGAAAAGAAATGTACAAAAAAATAATAATTACAGTATTAAAACATAGACTTTACAAGTCCTTAACATAGAGGGAGGACCAGATTATTCTCCAAAGGCCTGCTGGAACAAAGAAGTTTTAGCCTGCTTCCAAAAGCCCATCAAGGAGGGAGCCAGCCTAGCTTCCCCGGGAAGAGAGTTCCAAAGCATTGGAGCAGCCACCGAGAAGGCCCTCTCCCGTGTTCCCACCAGGCGCGCCTGTGAAGATGGTGGGACTGAAAGAAGAGTCTCTGCGGAAGATCTCAAAGCACGGGCAGGCTCATAAGGGAGAATACTGTTTTTCAGATAACCTGGACCCGAGCCATAGAGGGCTTTATAGGTCATAACCAGCACGTTGAATTGTTCTTGGAAACCAACTGGAAGCCAGGGGAGCTGTTTTAACAGGGGACTTGTCTGCTCCCTGTAACCAGCCCCGGTCAACAATCTGGCTGCAGCTCTTTGAACCAGCTGGAGTTTCCGAACGCTCTTCAAAGGCAGCCCCACGTAGAGCGCGTTACAGAAATCCAATCGGGATGTAACTAAGGCATGTGTCACCGTGGCCCGGTCCGACATCTCTAGGGACGGGCGCAGCGGGCGCACTCGCTTTAACTGTGCAAATGCACTCCTGGCCACCGCCAAAACCTGGGCATCCAGGCTCCGGGCTGAATCCAGAAGTACACCCAAGCTGCGGACCTGTGTCTTCAGGGGGAGTGTAACCCCATCCAACACAAGCTGAGTCCCTATTCCCTGATCTGCCTTTCGATTGACCAGGAGCACCTCTGTCTTATCTGGATTAAGCTTCAATTTGTTCGCCCTCATTCAATCCAGTACTGCCTTTGAAGATGGTTTGGAGACTGAAGCTAGCGCAGAATTCGCGTGGAACGACTGTTAACTGGGACTAGATGATGTGAACATATAAGACTAGTCCTGACTCACCTACTTTGGTTGCCAATTTGTTTCGTGGCCAAATTCAGAGTGCTGGTTTTAATCTATAAAGCCCTACATTGCTCAGGATCTCAATACTTAAGGACATAAGAAGCGACCTGCTGTATCAGACCAAGGGTCCCATCTAGTACAGCAGTCTTGTTGAAGAAAGTGCCCAGCTAATCATTAGAGATGCTTGCCAAGAAAATGTCTTACTGTGTGTCTTACTTTTCAGTCAGAAATCTATCTATATATAAAACGCTTTGGTATGTTTCCATACAGGCTTCAGCTGATACAGGTTGCTAAGCAACAGTAACAATGTGTAACGTCAGCTGATACAGGTTGTTAAACCCCTTGTCTGACTCCTCCGGGCTTTCCAAGGTAATCCTACCCCCCTTTCTGCCTCTTTGCACCCCCCCCAATGAAGGGGGCAGTGCCATGGTCGCATGAGCGAGGCACGGCCGGGGCCCTTGGTGGCTGGGTGCGAGGCCGCTCGCCTGCTGCGAGCCGAGGCCCCGGCCTAATCTCATGCGAGCCGGGTGGGCGTCCCAAGGCTGACAGGAACCCCAGGGAGAGGGGGACACCTGCTTCTCCTCCCCCCGACCTCCCTGCTCCCCAGGTCTGCCAGATGGCGCTGTATCGGTGGCCCCCATGATGATATTTATTTAATAAACTTTAAGACATGCTACAACGGCGTACGTTACGCCGGGTACAGCTAGTAGGTGTATACACACCTTGCTAACTCCCTTGCAAGGTAGGCACATGCTTTGCAGCAATCAGCTCCTGTGCCTCATTATTCTGCAGAATAAACGTTGTTTGACCCATACTTCATCTCTTCTCCTCCTTGTGTGCTGAATTCGACTTGGTACACCAGAGAACGAGCTATTTTTGCTACATTCTCCATGATACCGGAATTGTGTTGCAGCCTCGTTACAAAGCGAGGTGCAGATGTATTCACAGCTTCTAGGCCCAAGCTTCCTGTTCCGAAAATTACATGTTTTGTTTGTAATTTGTTGTACAGGAGAGCATTTTCATTAGCCAGACTTAATGTCCTTCCCTCCAAACTTTTGGAGGGCAGATTTAATAAAATTCCAGTGCTCAACAGATGCTGCCCCTGCAACAATAGTGAAGTGGAAACTGTATCTCATGTTTTACTGTTTTGTAGATTTTATCTAGGGGCTAGAAATGATCTTATAAACCCTATTTTACAATTTTATCCTGGTCACCCAACTGAATTCTTAACGTCTCTCTTACTTTGTAATATAGACAAATCAATCACTGAGCAAGTGGCCAAGTTTTTGAACCTGGCCATTTCTTTCAGATCTTCTATGATCGCCTGACTTTTAATAGTTAATAGTTAATGGTATGTTCAGTTTGCTTGTATGTAAAAATTTTATTTGCTGGAATGGTCTATTGACCGCAATAAACTGTTGTTGTTGTGTACTCTGAGCATATGCAGAGTGAAATCTGCCAGAGCAGAGACAGGAATTCTGACCCTCCAGAAATCCCTGGTCAGAGGGCTTTCAATGGTAAATAGATTAAACACGTCTGTGTTTCCGGAAATCAGGACAGCCTTGGAGATCTCTGTATCATCATGATGTTGGTGGGGTGCTAGAGGGAAAGTGTCAGGAGTGAGTTCGAGCAATTCATTCACATTAAATTGAGAGGTTTAACACTCTGATCCCATGGTGGCCAACCAGCTGTCGACCAGGAACTGAAGCAGGCCATGGATGCAACAGCACCCTCCCACCCATGTTCCCCAGCAACTGGTGTAATATAGGCTTATCGCCTCTGATACCAGAGAGCAAGTCTTCTTATCTCACGACTTTCAGCATTTTTTCTTAATAAAGGGGCCATTTTCACACTGTTCTTTTTTATTATTTATTCATTTATTGCATTTCTATACTGCCCAATAGCCGAAGCTCTCTGCGGATTATTATTATTATTATTATTATTATTATTATTATTATTATTATTATTATTTGCATTTTTATACCGCCCAATAGCCGAAGCTCCAATTCAAAACAAAACAATAGTATGAAATCATAATACAAAATACAATATAAAAGCACAACCAAGTTTAAAAACAGCAGCGATGCAAAAAAATACAAATTTATAGGGTGCAAAGTTAAAATTAGTTTATAGACTTAAAATACTGGGGAAATAAAAAGGGTCTAAAAGAATATATAATGTAGTTCTTCTTCTTCTGTTCTAGCTTTCTGGGATCTACCCTCTTCTTCTTTGTAATGTGACATGAATATTATATATATTATTTATTTATTTAGAATATTTATATACCGCTCCCCATTGAAAAATTTCGGAGCGGTGTACAAGGTAAAATGAAAATAAAAACAGAATAAAACAGTTAAAACAAAATTTAAGAGAAGCAAAATATTATTCTAAATATATTTATTTCTCGATGGCTAAGTTAGCAGTTTTGCATACACTTAAAACGGAGGCCACATATAAAGGAGCAAACTCAGCTTGCTATTATTTATTTTACATTTTTTAAATTATTATTTTTCTTTGTTTCTTCCACTGTCCTTGTGTGCAGGTCCTTTTTAATTTGTAAGGCTGATGTCAGAGCCTGCCTCTCTTTTTATTGATTTGGAGACAATAATTGTCTGAAAAGCGGGATAAATATATATAATTTATTTATTGATTACATTTCTATACCGCCCAATAGCCGGAGCTCTCTGGGGAGGTTCACAAAAACACTGTAAATATATACATTTTTCCAGCACTCTTCCCAGCCGACCTTCACAGGCAATTAATTTATTTAAAATAAATTAAATAAATAATTTAAAATAATTTAAATAAATTATTTAAATAAATGGAAGTGGAGGGGAAAGGGAGAGACGGCGATCGCTTTTATTCATTTAAATAAATAAATTATTTAAATTTATTTAAAGAAATTATTTAAATTTATTTAAAGAAATTATTTAAATTTATTTAAATAAATAAAAGCGATCGCCGTCTCTCCCTTTCCCCTCCACTTCCATTTATTTACTTTTATTTAGGGATGGAGCTCCTCACTTCTATAACCTACGTCCTCCCGCTTTCATGTTTCTATTAATTTAGGTTTTAATTATTATTCGTGTTTTTGTGTTTTTTTTGTTTAACTTCAGGCAGGCTGCACGGGCGCTTGCTAGGCCTCGAGACAGTTGCTAGGGGCAACGGCTACGCTCTCTCTCGCGCCCCGCCCCGGGTTGTATTGTTTCGAACGGGACGAATCAGAGATCGAGGAGGGAGGGGCCGCTGCTGCTGCTCCTCCCGTGATGCCCTGCGCGTGGGTGGGGTTTGTGAATTTGTGTGTGAGGGAACGAGAGAGGGGGAGTGGGCGGGGCGACGCAGCAGGAGTGGGCGGGGCGCAAGGCGGGCGCCATATTGGATGGGTCTCGCTGCGGCAGGTGAGGGAAAACTGGGGTTTTTCCCCCTTCCTTCTCTCTCACCCCCTTTTCCCTGCAACAGAGGAGGGGGCGGGGAGGTAATGGGAGCGGGGGGTCTTGCTGGAAGGAGGGAGGTGGGTTCGGAAGGCTGGCTTAGGGGTCGTGTTATTGTGGTGCTCATTGGAGGGGAGCTGATGGGGTCAGGATTGTCAAGCTGAGAGAGGAAGAGGGGAGGCGAGAAGGAAATCCCCCCCTCACAGCCCCAGGCCCCCTGTTTTTGGCGTAAGGGGGGGGTGAAAAACCCTCCTCCCCACGGTTGGACTGCAACTCCCATCAGCCCCAGTCAGCATAGCCAGCGGTGAGGCGTGAGAGGAGTTGTAGTCCAACAGCATCTGGAGGGGGGGCCTCAGCCTCCCCCATCTCTGCTTTACTGCATTGCTAATAGTGGGGCATGATGGGAGTTGCAATCCAACATCATCTGGAGGGGGCCCTCAGGCTTCCCCATCTCTGCTTTACTGCATTGCTAATGGTGGGGCATGATGGGAGTTGCAATCCAACATCATCTGGAGGGGGGCCTCAGGCTTCCCCATCTCTGCTTTACTGCATTGCCAATGGTGGGGCATGATGGGAGTTGTAGTCCAACATCATCTGGAGGGGGGCCTCAGGCTCCGCTATCTCTGCTTTACTGCATTGCCAATGGTGGGGCATGATGGGAGTTGTAGTCCAACAGCATCTGGAGGAGGGCCTCAGCCTCCCCCATCTCTGCTTTACTGCATTGCCAATGGTGGGGCATGATGGGAGTTGTAGTCCAACAGCATCTGGAGGAGGGCCTCAGGCTCCCCCGTCTCTGCTTTACTGCATTGCCAATGGTGGGGCATGATGGGAGTTGTAGTCCAACAGCATCTGGAGGAGGGCCTCAGGCTCCCCCGTCTCTGCTTTACTGCATTGCCAATGGTGGGGCATGATGGGAGTTGTAGTCCAAAATCAGGAGGGGGTCCTCAGGCTCCCCCATCTCTGGGGAGAGACATCCCTGACAGGTGGCATCCCAGGGACAGGCATCCCTGACATCCCTGACAGGTGGCTGTCCAGCTGCCTCTTGAATGCCTCTAGTGTGGAAGAGCCCATGACCTCCCTAGGTAACTGGCTCCATTGACGTACTGCTCTAACAATCAGGAAGTTTTTCCTGATGTCCAGCAGGATGTCCAGAGGTTGAAGCCTCCATTTATCCTCCTCCTAGTCCAGGTAAAAGTAGGACATCTGAGAGGGAGTGACTGGGGGGGGGGGGAGGGAACCGCTCCCTAAATTTGAGGAAAGCAAATTTCTCGTGACTGGAGAGTTGGGAGTATGTGGCATTGCTCTAACGCAGTGTGTAGGGCTATTAGGGCAACGTTTTGGGATGTGGGATTATACTGCATTTGGGTAAGTGCAATGAAAAAGGGGGTTGCTTCTCATTTTGTGGTCTTTGTTATTGGGGGCAGTTTGTGGAGATGTTTTTTTCTTTTGTCCTGGTTCAGCGACGTTGATGGCTGTTTGTCAGGGAGATGCATATTGCAGGCGAAAGGTGTGTTTTGGGAGATATGGAAGGGATATCTCCAGGGCTGGGCATTTGTGGTGGATGGAGCATGGGGGAAGCCCTTAATTTGGAAATATGAATTCTGGTGTTGTTGTTCCTGTGGCTTGGGATATATTTAAAGGATGGGTGATTCGGGCACTAGGAATAGCGATGTAAAACATCTGTAAATTTTGGAGCCATGGTGACAAGCAGAAGGGATTTTTCTTATCCAGCTTTTTTTTTTAGTGGGGAATGGGGATGACGGGGGGAATGGAAAGACTTAGGATTGGATCCGGATTTAAGACTTTCCATTCCCCTCTCCCATCCCCATTTCCCCCTTAAGTCACTCTGAGACTGGGTTCGGATGACACCATCGCCAATAGGTGATGAAATAGTTAACCATTAAACTATTGTCATCTGGCAAGCCTTTTCCATACCCCGGTGGGTTATTTCCATGAAATAACCCAACGCAGATAATCAACGATGTGCAGAGTTGACTATCTGCACAACCGTTGATTGTTGCGTCGTGTGGCGGGCTCCGTTGACTATTTCACACGCCTACAGAGTTGCGAGGCAAGAGTGGCAGAAACCCTTGCTGCATGGGGCTCTATAGGCATGTGTTCGTTGTCCCAGGAAGCATGTGGGAGCTCCGATAGGGTCGCCCCCCTGAATGGGGTGCTGCAATAGGCGATCAGTGAAAAGAGCATTCCACCATGTTAAGGCCGTAATTGGGGTGGGTCATTCTGACGTTCATAAAATGGAAAATGTTTCACCAATCTTTCTGAAACGGAGACCTGCCAGAAAGAAATGCTGGTTTTACATACCCTGCGTGTTTCAAGAAGATTGGTGAAATATTTTCCATTGTGGAATGAGCTCCCCAGAGAGGTCCGCCTGGCGCCTACACTGTACTCCTTTCGTCGCCAGCTGAAGACCTTTTTATTCACTCAGTATTTTAACACTTAATTTTAACTTAAATTTAAATTATACTGTTTTAACTCTGTATTTTAACCTTATATCAATTTTGCTGCGTGGTTTTATCCTGGTTGTGCTTTTTATATTGTATTTTGTATTTGTATTTTTAACTTGTTGGTTGTTTTATGATGATTTTAATTTTTGTGAACCGCCCAGAGAGCTTCGGCTATTGGGCGGTATAAAAATGTAATAAATAAATAAATAAAATAAATAAATATTGAGGGCAGGATGGCAGTTCAAAGGACCAAAGTGGGAAAAGCCTCTCTGGCTCAAAATGGCTCTTTTTTTTTTACTTCTGGGTGGCAACCATTTTTTTTGCTCACTAAAAGCTCTGAATTGGGACCCTTACCCTTCAATTCAGTGGTGGGATCTTGTCCCCTCTGTCCTTCTAGTTGGTGGAATGGCTTTTCTTTTTTCAAAATTCGCTTCTGTTGATTTTTAATTAATATATTTCTTTGCCCCCTTAAAGTCAATGGAAGGCCCGATAGAGCAGAGCATGCTCAGTAGCATCGCTCTCCCCCCTCCCTCCTGTCTCAGATAGATTAGAATGTTGGAAATAAGATGCACGCCTACAGAGTTGCGAGGCAAGAGTGGCAAAAACCCTTGCTACTCTTGCCTAGTGGGGCTCTATAGGCATGTGTCTGTTGTCCCTGAATGGGGTGCTGCAATAGACGCCTCTCCACACGCTTCCCTAGACATGCATGTCCCGTCCCTGGGTGGGATTCTGAGAATGGGGAGGACAGGGTGCAAGGATCTCTCCTGCAGCTGTCAACCCATCCTCCCCGTTCTCTCTACCATGGCGGAGAATGAGAATGGGGGATGCAAGGATCTCTCCTGCAGCTTTCAGGCTGCAGGAGAGATCCTTGCGTCCCCCGTCCCATTCACCATCACTTTGGAGAGAACAGGGAGGGTAAGATGCAAGCATCTTGACAGCTGCAGGAGAGATGATTGCACCCTGCCCTCCCCAATTGCTCCCCCACCCAGGGATGGCACGCCCCATGAGAATCCCACTTCGTGCTGGGTTCTGACAGTGTGTGGGGGTGGAAGTGGGGGTGGCGGCATGAAGGGGCATTCTCATGGGAACCAGCACTGCTATTCGGTGGGAAGGGCAGAGAGGGATGAGGGTGGGCAATAGTCAACCATGTGTCAACTCCATGGATGACTATTTAGGGGGTACTCCCAACACGACATGATAATAGTCATCCGTGGAGTTGACTATTAACACATGGTTGACTACTGTGTTGTGCGAACCCAGCCTGAGAGTCTTTTGACTGAAGAGTGGGGAATAAATGCTTTGAATAAATAAAATAAATGATGGGAGTTACCGTTGAAAACATCTGGAGGCACTAAGTTGCCTACTCATGTTCTAGAGTGAAGGAGGGTGGTTGCCACCTAACTTTTGAAATATGGGATATCGCTGTCAATGACAAACTAACATGTAATATTAGAGTAAGAAGAGGAATAACAAAAAATGATTTTGAAGAGATATGGAAACTGTTTCTAGAATTTGTTTTATTAAAGGGGAGAGGAAGAACCCCTCCAGAGGATTCAGTGCAATTTTGGAAAGTACAATAAGATCCCTGGGGATGGGGTGCACTTATTAATGTTAAAGGTAATAATAAGAATAATGTGTAGTTAAATATTGAAGACTGATGTTATTGTTATGTATGTGGATTTTTTTATATATTTGTGTAGTTATAAAAAAAACCAATAAAAAATTTAAGAAGAAGAAGAAGAGTTAGATGGAGCATGCACAATAATTACCTGCGGTACTTTTAATCTTTCAAAAGTACCCATTCGATACTTGATGCGTTGGTTTCTCCTTGGTTGTTATAGCACGCTGGTTACACCCTGGTCTCTGAAGAGAAGGTCCTGAGACTTGTAAGACACCTTGGGTTTTCCTACCCCTGCTTATCCGCCATGGATCAAGATTACGAAAGGCGCCTTCTCCGCCAGATCAATATACAGAATGAAAACATGATGCCTTCCGTAAGTCTATTAATATTATTTGTACTGGCTCTTGTTTATTTGTTGTTTCAACCATCATGTTCACCTCAACTTTACCCCAGCAATACAGGTAAGCACACAAAAACTTTACAAAACATTATTTTTGTCAAACCCCAAATCTCTCCCCCATAGGTCATAATAATAATAATAATCTATGCATTTGTAATACTGCTAAATGCTGCACAAGGAATAGAATAAGACGGCGACCTTCTAGAATAGTTTAAAACCTTAGAAGAGAAACATGATGCAGAAGGAAGAAACAATGGAGGGCTCAAGAAAACTAGCAATTTGGGATTGGATATATGATCCTTAACAAATCGCCAGGTGAAATGGCCGCTGTCTTGTTCGCCCATCTTGCAAACGATACCATAGTCTTTCCAGTGCCTTATATTAATGCGGAAAATGTTCCATTTCATAAGTTCGTTGGTAACATAAATATGTACTTCAAAGTTTCAATTAATGCTTTTCTGGTGAAAAGTGCGGCCTAGACTTCCTGGTTGAACCGCGGGCTCAATTGAAGAAGCCGACGGACTGCAGACGGAGGCAGGTAAGGGAGAGGAGGGCGGGGGGTTTACCGGGCCCTGCCGCCGTCGCCGCATGGGCGACAGCGACAGTGGCAGGGGCCGGTAAACCCCACTTACCTTTCCGGCGGAGCTCCGGATCGAGGCGAAGGATCCGCCTTCACCTCGATCCTCTTTGCCAAGCTCTGCCGGCCCCCCAATCCTCTTCGCCTCCGCCTTAAGGGCAGGCGAAGCCCCCCGCTCCGCTTCTAATTCGCCGGTCCGATTAGAAGCGGAGCACATCCCTAATTAAAAGGACAAGTAATCATAGCAGATCTAATAGAAATGGCCAAGTTCAAAAACTTGGCCACTGGCTTATTTATTTATTTATTTATTACATTTTTATACCGCCCAATAGCCGAAGCTCTCTGGGCGGTTCACAAAAATTAAAACCGTAATAAAGCAACCAACAGGTTAAAAACACAAATACAAAATACAGTATAAAAAGCACGACCAGGATAAAACCACGCAGCTTGGTGATTGACTTGTCTGAGTTCCGAAGTAGTAGGGACATTAGGAATTCAGTTGGGTGACCAGGAAAAGATTGTAAAATGGGGTTCGGAAGATCCCCTTGATAAAATCTACAGAACAGTAACACATGTGATCCGGTTTCCACCTCGGTATTTTTACAGGGACAACATCCGTTGAGCCGTGGGATTTTATTGTATCTGCCATCTAAAAGTTTAGAGGGAAGGACATTAAGTCTGGCTAGTGAGAATGCTCTCCTGTATTTAGGAATTGTTAACCAGCGCAGGTAGGGCGTCCCGTCTTTGCAAAAGGAGACCAGTAAGCCAAAGAACTGGAGGGAGCATTTTAGTGAATCAGTACAAAATGAACACGCCTCAGTCAGTCCTCAACCCCACTGCAGGAGAGAGCCAGTGAGGTTGAGCAGTGCTAATGTGTTTTTACTCTACTTGGGGAAAGGTAAATCCTTAAACAGGTTTCTAGAACAAAATCATAGAATCATAGAATAGCAGAGTTGGAAGGGGCCTACAAGGCCATCGAGTCCAACCCCCTGCGCAATGCAGGAATCCACCCTAAAGCATCCCTGACAGATGGTTGTCCTACGTGAAATACTTCACGTAGGACAAAAAAAATATATGCACACGAATGGTGAGTTGCTTAATGGAACAATACTATTAAATGTGCAGTACTGTATTTTATATTGTATTTTATATCATGTTTTTATACCGTTTGTTTTATACTTTGAATGGTTTTAATTTTTGTGAACCGCCCAGGGAGCTTCGGCTATTGGGTGGTAAAGAAATGCAATAAATAAATAAATCTTCGAGAAATCCCTTTTGCCTGGCTCTGCTGCATTCTCTTCTGTTGACATTCAGACTGGAAGGGATTCTCATACACAGAAGCAAGTCAGTGTACTTTAGGATGTCATTCTTTCTCCAAAACCTCATGTTAATGGTGCCATATAAATTATAAGATGAAAGATGTAGAATAAATTCTGCAAAATTCGAAAAACTTTGCAAATGTGCCCAACTGACATCCTGTTATCTGGAATCCAGCTTTTCTTCTCTGGCTACAGAACTTGTTTGGTTTTGGCTTTTGGTTCCTGCATATCACTAAACTTAAGTAAAATACTGTTCAAATGAAAATAACCATGCTCCTTCCATCCATCCCGATATTTCACTGGAATGTGTTTGTAATAGCTGCTTCCCCCCCCCCCCCGCTTTTTCAAAATTCCAGGTTGCAGACATGAGGAGAACTCTGACGCCTTCGAACTCCCCTGTCTCCTCCCCCAGTAAACATGGCGACAGGTTCATTCCCTCCCGAGCAGGGGCAAATTGGAGCATCAGCTTCCACAGGATAAATGTGAGTATCACAGAAAGATAACTGTGGTGGTGGTGGTGGTGGGGGAGATGCCTGGAGAGAGACATCCAGAGGTTGGTAGCATATTAAAAACCAGAGTTAAAAGACCCACACTGGCGGCCTGTTATCTACCGAGCCATGTACAAAGTTACGCTATTACCTTTGTTGTTGTTTATTCGTTCAGTCGCTTCCGACTCTTCGTGACTTCATGGACCAGCCCACGCCAGAGCTTTCTGTCGGCCGTTGCCACCCCTAGCTCCCCCAAGGTCAAGTCTGTCACCTCCAGAATATCATCCATCCATCTCGCCCTTGGTCGGCCCCTCTTCCTTTTGCCTTCCACTTTCCCTAGCATCAGCCTCTTCTCCAGGGTCTCCTGTCTTCTCATTATGTGGCCAAAGTACTTCAGTTTTGCCTTTAATACCATTCCCTCCAGTGAGCAGTCTGGCTTTATTTCCTGGAGTATGGACTGGTTTGATCTTCTTGCAGTCCAAGGCACTCTCAGCATTTTCCTCCAACACCACAGTTCAAAAGCATCTACCTTCCTTCGCTCAACTTTCCTTATGGTCCAGCTCTCGCAGCCATAGGTTACTACGGGGAATACCATTGCTTTAACTATGCGGACCTTTGTTGTTACCTTACAAAGCCCTAAACAACTTGGGACCAGGATACCTAGCAGACCACCTTCCCTTATATACACCCAGGCAACATTTACGATCTCCAGAGGAGGCCCTGCTCGTCATCCCAACACGAAAGAATGTCGCCATGAAGAACCTCGACGGCGGGGCCTTCTCTGTAGCGGCCCCCCACCCTCTGGAAAACCCTCGTGCGGTTCGGGTGGTGGGAAATGTAATAACTTTTAAACGCCTCCTAAAAACATATCTTTTGGAACAAGGCTCCCCTGGACTGTAATTTACTCTGGTTGTGTGTGATTTTAAAGTTTTAATCTGGATTTTGTGGTTTTAGGTGTAAACTGCCCAGAGAGCTTAGGCTGTTGGGCAGTATAAATATGAAATAAATAAATAAATAAATAAATAAAATAATAAAAAGGCAGAACTGCCTTCTCCCATACGAGATCTTGCAGCAATGATCAATAGGGGTTCCTAAACCCAGCTTGCTCTTTGTACCAAATATTCTTAAGATAGATTCACTACTTCAACCTATTAAGAAAGCATATATTTTGAAAGGAATATTCAAAAGACTATTTTGGAAGGAATATACAGCAGACTAAATTCTGAGGAAGGAAGGGATCACCTTTTTTTAAAAAAATAGGATAAACCACAGACAAGTTCCGTCCTGGAGCAGCTAAATCTGTTGCATTAATATGGGTGAATAACTTAGCAAGGACAGGGGCCCACCAGTTGGAATACACTTATCTTGGCCAAGCCATGGGCAGCAATATCCCCCAAAATGTGCTCATTAATTTCAGTGATAGCTGAACTCAAAAACCCCCAATCAGTGCCATTGTATTCCAGTTTTTCAAAAAATAATAATAATGTGTTTTTAGAAGGATGTAAATTTAATTTAATAAACTGCCTAAGGAAATTTAGCCAGTATTTTCTTAGCAACGTAAGCACAAATGATTTGAGCCAGGGTTCTGACATGAAGTACAGGAGTAGTTAAAGAATGTTTTCCCAATATCTGTGGTCTACTTGTACATAATGCTATGTACATAGGCAAATACTATTTTGGGCTGCATTAATAGAAGTATAGCTTCCAAATCACGTGAGGTACTGGTTCCTCTCTATTCAGTCCTGGCTAGGCCTCATCTAGAGTATTGTGTCCAGTTCTGGGCTCCACAATTCAAGAAGGACGCAGACAAGCTGGAGGATGGCAACCAGGATGATCAGGGGTCTGGAAACAAAGCCCTATGAAGAGGGACTGAAACAACTGGGGATGTTTAGCCTGGAGAAGAGAAGATTGGGGGGAGACATGAGAGCACTCTTCAAATACTTAAAAGGTTGTCACACAGAGGAGGGCCAGGATCTCTTCTCGATCCTCCCAGAGTGCAGGACACGGAATAACGGGCTCAAGTTAAAGGAAGCCAGATTCCAGCTGGACATCAGGAAAAACTTCCTGACTGTTAGAGCAGTACGACAATGGAATCAGTTACCTAGGGAGGTGGTGGGCTCTCCCACACTAGAGGCCTTCAAGAGGCAGCTGGACAACCATCTGTCAGGGATGCTTTAGGGTGGATTCCTGCATTGAGCAGGGGGTTGGACTTGATGGCCTTGTAGGTCCCTTCCAACTTTGCTATTCTATGATTCTATGAGTGGAAGGAGAATCTTTTCCTAAAAGAGTCAATAAGAATGGAGTAATATTGGTTCCTTAGACCTCATAAGTTTAGCCAAAGTATGGTAAAAGTCGTCTCAGTCCTATGGACTGCGTCTTCGATGCTCAGAAGCCCTCGAACTTAAGAGGCTTCTGAAATTCCTATGCCCTGCCAGACTGAAGCCAACAGAGCGGGAAGAGCGTTTGCATTTGTCCTCCGTTATCCTTTATTTTCTCTAGATAGGCTAGCAAATGGATCCTTTTCTCACTCTCCGAGGTTCATTTCCCAAGGATGGAGAGGCAGCTGGGGCGGTTTACTCTGTGCCGGCTGCATCGGGTGGGGCGGGGCAGCGTTCAGATCTCTGACTCAACCCAGGGACCATGAGATTGCTGTCTTATTCCCAAGGAGCACTGCTATAATAGCCCATATAGTCCACCCCGCACACTCAGGTCCTCTGGGGAGAACTTACTTCAGTCAGCCAAGACTAGCCTGACATCAGTTTCCCAGAGGACCTTTTCTTCTGTCACCCCCAGATTGTGGTATGGCCTGCCGGAGGAGATTCGTAAAATTAACTCTCTGTGTGGTTTTAAGGCAGCTTTAAAGACTAGCCTTTTCCGGCAGACCTATCCAGATCAATGTTAAATCATGAATTTTTAAGATGTATTGATTCCTGTTCTACTGTTGTTCCCCGCCTCGATCCAAAGGGAGAGGCGGGTAAGAAATAAATAAATATATTATTATTATTATTATTATTATTATTATTATTATTATTATTATCATCGGATGCTTCCGTCAGAGTCCTTACGAACTGCCCATGTAGGGTCAATGTGCCTGAGAATCTCCCTCACTATCTTCTTTATTGTCCAATTTATGAAGATTTAAGATCAGATTTGCTATAGAATCATAGAATAGCAGAGTTGGAAGGGGCCTACAAGGCCATCGAGTCCAACCCCCAGCTCAATGCAGGGACTTAAATCTGCCATTTGATTAACTCCTTACTGGGGGACAGATTGCACCAGGTTTCTGAAAAGGTGGCCCAGTTTGCCTTCAGAGCAGCAATCTTAAGGGGAGAAATTTGCGATAAGCCAATCTGTATTGATGAGTAAGCCATTACAGTTGGGTTTTAACATTATTTTAAACTGATGTGTATTTTACTTTTGTTTCGATGAGTCCTGTTTCTTTGTAATGGCTTTTGCTACACAAATAAATTTGAATTTGTTGTTGTATTCCTAAGGAGCTTTCCATGACAATTTTAATAATAATAATAATAATTAATAATAATAATTTTATTTATTTGTTACCTGCTCTCCCTCTGGATCGAGGCAGGGTACGACACAAATAAAAACACCATAAAATACATAAAACTAATTCAAATGTTTAAAACCAGTGCATCATTAAAAGCAGCACACCATTAAAAAAGGCATCTTAATATTCAACTGGGCAGGCCTGCCGGAAGGGATCAGTCTTTATGGCTTTCTTAAATTCCGGAAGACTGTTAAGTTGACGAATCTCTCCCGGCCTGGACCCAAACCATGTAGGGCTTTAAAGGCGATAACCAACACTTTATACTTTGCCCGGAAACTAATTGGCAGCCAGTGAAGGGATTTTAAGACTGGTGTTATTTTGATGATAAAGTGGTGAGATCCAGCAGTATTAGAGCCTAAGGTGGTATAAGCGCTTTCTATCTGGTCCAAAATACCCATTTCTATTATAAACATTCCCTATTTCATACACACACACACACACAGTGTCCCTGAGTTAGCAATGAGTGTAAAGCTAGCCCTAGACTTATCCCAAGGACTGCTGTTTTAATATAATAAGATTAAAATGTTAAACAAGCTTGAGTGGGTATTCCCTTGTTGATTCAGATACAATCCCTAAAAAAGCGTAACAATCTTCCCAATCCAAATATTAGGAAGGGTGCCCTATGGTAAGCAGTCCGCAGCGGGTGCTCGGGGGGGCAGAAATGACCCCTAGACCTCCAGAAGTTCTCCGCCCTGCTTTTGGCAAATGAACTGACGAAGAAAAGGTCCCCAGAACAGATTGGGAATTCTGAAAACAGCTGCCTCTATCCCTGTTCTCTATGCTTCCAGGAAAATGAAAAGTCTCCAAGTCAAAACAGAAAAGCAAAAGATGCCACCTCGGACAATGGAAAAGGTAGACATCAACTCCTGCCTTTTGTTTGCATGTCTGTATCCCTCTTAGGGTGAATTCTGGTAGGTTGCATAAGGGGCATCTCTTGTTTTGCGTTCGGCCATAGCGCTTTTAGTTTCCTGTGGAGGAAGGTCGGTGTTTATCCGCTGGAGAGAGCTAGGCAGGTTCTTCATATTCTTTGTTAGGTTTAGAGAAGGGCAGGAAGATTAATGTGTTCTACCAGAGGGGGAATCAGTTTATCAACTATTAGGATAGACATTCTCCCCTAAAATATTGCATAGGGGATACTGGTTTTATAGGTATTATGTTCGATTTTCCTAATTAAATTGTTTGTCCGTTCATTGGCTTGGACAATATATTGTTAGGACCTTAACAGGAGAGCCGGTGTGGTGTAGTGGTTAGAGTGTCAGACTGGGAGTCGGGAGATCCGGGCTCTAGTCCCCGCTCGGCCATGGAAACCCACTGGGTGACTTTGGGCCAGTCACAGCCTCTCAGCCCAACCTACCTCACAGGGTTGTTGTTGTGAGGATAAAATGGAGAGGAGGAGGATTATGTACGCCGCCTTGGGTTCCTTGGAGGAAAAAAGACAGGATATAAATGCAATAAATAAATAAGTAGTGCAATTGTATACATCTCTACTTAGAAGTAAGCCCCACTGAGTTCAGTGTGACTTAATGCCAAGGGAAATGTGTGGGATTGTAGCCCAAGAATCTTTAATATTGGTAAGCTGTAAATATTACTAACATTTAAAGTTTTAAAAATTACATTAATTTCATTAATCATACTAATTCTACATCTTATTAACTTCCTATGAAATGTTTGCCTCTAACCCATTTTTTTAATCGTATAAAGCATATATTCTGTATATTATGTCACGTTTACTCATTTGTAATTTACTGCTTCTGATTTTTTTTTAAAAAATGGACAGCTTCAATAAGCCTCTTCTTCAAGTTTCTCCGCTTTTCTTGCCCCTGCAGATGGACTAGCTTATTCAGCCTTGCTAAAAAACGAGCTCTTGGGAGCTGGAATTGAGAAAGTGCAAGACCCCCAGACAGAAGACAGGAGGCTGCAGCCCTCCACGCCCGAGAAGAAGAGCCTCTTCACAGTAATACCTGTTTTTAAGATTTGTATCCTGGTTTTTAATATAACAGTACAGTTCAATTTTAAAAAATTGTGCAGTAAAAATTACAATAAAAATGAAAAGCAATAGACAATAATAAGGAACAAATAAACCACAAAACACCCCAAAAATATAAACCATACAAACACAGAGATAATCTTAACACATGCACACCCACCCAAAAACCCCACCACAAACAGTAAGGCGCATAAAACAGGAAGACCAGGCAGACTTAGGACCCATTTAGCTGTGGTATCCAAAAGCTAAAGACAGGCTTACCGTTGAGAATCATCTGCTACATTTCCGAAATTGGGAAAACACAAAACAGGGCCTTTGGGAGAGATGTGAAGTTGTCAAACCAGCTGGAGGAAGATGCTTCTTAAGGTATAATTCTGGCCTGAGGCCCTTCAGGGCTTAGACAGTTAAAATTGCTCCTTTAAATAGAGTCCAGTGGAGTGGATGAATGACACCTTGGGTGTCTGCATTGTCAGTACGCCTGTTTGGGGTGGGGGACCTCCAGTCTAAGGGTCTCATCCAGCCCTCATCCAAGATGCCTTCGTGGTTCTCTCCAGTGAGGCGGCATTTGGCCTCCAAGCCCTGCCCATTAGAGAATCCCTGCTGCCATCTCAAAACACAGCGGGGTGTTGTATGAAGCTTCAGGGACTCAACCATGCAGCACCTGCCCTGATCAAAGGCAGATGCCACCCAGGCAAAGTGCTCTGGTGAAGTCCGCGCCCTGGGGCACTCCTCCAGCCACGGACTTGGTCAGCGCAGCGGCTTCACCGGCAGAGGAGGGCCAGGATCTCTTCTCGATCCTCCCAGAGTGCAGGACACGGAATAACGGGCTCAAGTTACAGGAAGCCAGATTCCAGCTGGACATCAGGAAAAACTTCCTGACTGTTAGAGCAGTACGACAATGGAACCAGTGACCTAGGAAGGTGGTGGGCTCTCCCACACTAGGGGCCTTCAAGAGGCAGCTGGACAACCATCTGTCAGGGGTGCTTTAGGGTGGATTCCTGCATTGAGCAGGGGGTTGGACTCAATGGCCTTGTAGGCCCCTTTCACCTCTACTATTCTATGATTCTATGGTGCTTTCCCCCACTGGGCTCCATCCAGCCCCTTACCCTGATTTCATTACCCGCTCCTTGTTTAGTTGCGCAAACCCTTATCTCGTCATGTGCTGAGACCATACCCTGTCTTCTTTCTAGACACACTCTAGAAAAGCCTGAATTGGACAGCAGGCGATAGGGATTACATAGGTGGGAACACAGAACTGGATGGATCCTGTCACCAAGGCAACGGTTGGACCTGTGGGTGGGTTAGCGTTTTCTGGCTGGCCCCATGGAGGAGGGGCAAGAGGTTCCAGTGCATAATTTCTAAACAGTTGCTGGTGTGAGGCTGATGCTTTCCTCCTCCTCGTCTCTTTAGTACTCCCTCACTACGAAACGGTCCAGCCCAGATGACGGCAACGAGGTCTCTCCATATTCTCTCTCCCCAGTCAGTAACAAAAGGTTGGCTCCCCTTCTGGCGATGTGTGTGTGAGTGAGTGAGTGAGTACGGGGGTGAGGGTTCTCTGGAGCCGTTTTCCTACTCCAGGTTGGGAACTGGGAGGCACTCCAGTTCTGCCAGTGCTTGTAAGGTGAAGGTTGGTGGTGGAGCTGGGCTGAAATCTGCCTCTTGAGAGATGTTGTGACTCCCCCCTCCCTGTTCTCCCTCCCTCCGTCGACCTGAGAGAGCAGAAGGGGGTGGGATTTTATCCTTCTCCTTTTCCAGTTCGCATTTGCCTGGAGACTGGAGAGAGAAGGAATGAAGACATCGTATTTTGGAGATTCTCCTTTCTCTTTTGTTTTGTTCTCCAGCCCCACCCCGATGTATAAAGGGGGCGGGGGGGGGAATGGGACAAAAGTGGCTGGATGTGCTAGCAAGGTGTGTTGGGTAGCCAGAGCTTACCTGCTTTCTCACCACCCACCATATCTGAAAGGCCGTATTCTCCCTTATGAGCCTGCCCGTGCTTTGAGATCTTCTGGAGAAGCCCTTCTTTCAGTCCCGCCATCTTCACATGTGCACTTGGTGGGAACACGGGAGAGGGCCTTCTCGGTGGCTGCTCCGGTGCTCTGGAACTCTCTTCCCGGGGAAGCTAGGCTGGCTCCCTCCTTGATGGGCTTTCGGAAGCCGGCTAAAGCTTCTTTGTTCCAGCAGGCCTTTGGAGAATAATCTGGTCCTCCCTCTATGTTAATGACTTATAATTTTGTTGTGTATTTTAAACGTTTTTTTTTTTTTTACATTTCTTTTCCTAGGTTTTACAATGTATGTTTTAAACTTTGTAAGACCGCCTTGAGGCCCAGTATTGGGCAAAAGGCAGGATACAAATAAATATAATAATAATAATAATAATAATAATAATAATAATAATAATAATAATAATAATATATCCCTTCACCAGCCTGCTGGACTGGTGGCATGGGATGCATTTATGATCGGAGAATCAGGGCTGTGCTTTCTGGAGCCAGTAAATAAAATTTCAAGAAATATTTCTGGAAAAGCAATGGGGCAGCTAGGGAATTTTGGAGCCTGGATGTAATAATATTGTGGGGGTGGGAGTGGGGTAGATAGCCATGTATTAAGTTTTGAAGCACACAATAATCTTGCCCCCCGGCCCCTGCCATTCCATGCTTTAAACTAGGGTGACCCTATGGAAAGGAGGACAGGGCTCCTGTATCTTTAACAGTTGCATAGAAAAGGGAATTTCAGGAGGTTTTGTTTGTATGCATGATGAAATCCCCTCTTCATCACAACAGTTAAAGCTGCAGGAGCTATACTGCAGCTATACTGTGACCAGATTTAAAAGGGGGCAGGGCACCTGCAGCTTTCACTGTTGTGATGAAGAGGAAATTTCACCAGGTTCCCCATATATACAAAGGACACCTGCTGAAATTCCCTTTTCAATACAACTGTTAAAGATACAGGAGCCCTGTCCTCCTATTTAAACTGCTTCTTGCACAGTTACAAGATGGATACTTGGCTCAGCAATACTACAAATGAGAAGGATCTTGGCATTGTTGTAGATCACAAGGTGAATATGAGACAACACTGTAATGTAGCTGCAAAAAAAGCAAATGCTATTTTGGGCTGCATTAATAGAAGTATAGCTTCCAAATCATGTGAGGTACTGGTTCCCCTCTATTTGGCACTGGTTTGCCGTCATCTGGAGTATTGCGTCCAGTTCTGGGCACCACACATCAAGAAGGATGCAGACAAGCTGGAGCGGGTTCAGAGGAGGGCAACGAGGATGATCAGAGGTCTTGAAAGCCCTTTCAGGAGAGACTGAAAGAACTGGGTATGTTTAGCCTGGAGAAGAGAAGATTGAGGGGAGACATGATAGCACTTTTCAAGGACTTGAAAGGTTGTCATGCAGAGGAGGGCCAGGATCTCTTCTCGACCCCCCCCCCCGGAATAATAGGCTCAATGACAGGAAGCCAGATTCCAGCTGGACATCAGGAAAAACTTCCTGACTGTTAGAGCAGTACGCCAATGGAACCAGTGACCTAGGAAGGTGGTGGGCTCTCCCACACTAGAGGCCTTCAAGAGGCAGCTGGACAACCATCTGTCGGGGATGCTTTAGGGTGGATTCCTGCAATGAGCAGGGGGTTGGACTCGATGGCCTTATAGGCCCCTTCCAACAACACTATTCTATGATTCTATGATACATTCCTGATCTGTTGGAACAGCTAAACGTTTTGCCAACTGATTAAACAAAATATTTCAGAACATGCATTTTTGCATTTTAAACTCAAAAATAGCACTGCAATTTCTATAGGAATAAGATGGAGTTTGCTTCTACACTTGCCACTCTCTGGGCAGTCATTTAACGGGTGTGTGAGTGTGTGTGGGGGTAAGTTGTAGGTTCTGAAACGCTGGCCCCAAGGTCCATCCTTAGCTCCATCACGGAGGAAAGCCCTCCCCATGTGACCACTTGCAGCTAACCAGCAATATTTACTCTGTCTGTGTGGGTCTAGAGTAAGAGGGGAGAGAGAACGTTCCTTCCCTCAAACAGCTAAATGTTTTCAGTAATGCCACTTAACAATGGTTTCAGAAAGTATTCCTACACATTGGCCCCTTTGACACTTTTAAAGATAATTTTCGCTTTCTCTGTATCTGTAGGAAGTGATACTCCCAAGCTCTGGGATATATTTGTGGAAAGAACAGCTTTTCCCTTTTCACATCTCTTTCTCCCCCTCCCTCCGTCCCCCCCTCCCGCAAAACAACAGCCAAAAGTTGCTACGATCCCCTCGAAAGCCAACGAGGAAGATCTCGAAGATCCCCTTTAAAGTTCTGGATGCCCCAGAACTGCAGGACGACTTTTACTTGAATCTGGTGGACTGGTCGTCTCTCAATGTCCTCAGTGTTGGCCTTGGAACCTGCGTCTACCTCTGGAGTGCCTGCACCAGCCAGGTAAAGGGGCGGAGAAGAGGGGGTATTAATTTCTTCTCACAATGTGTCCCCCCCCCTTTCCTTTCGAGGAATTTGTGCCGTACACAATTTCGCACGGGGGAGGTTTCTGAATTGATACTGAGTGCCCTTTTATCAGGGCCTTTGTAGGGCTTCCTTGCTGTTTCCTGTTTCTCTGATCTCTCCTTGTTTGTTTTCAAGGTGACTCGGCTCTGTGACCTTTCTGTCGAAGGCGATTCCGTTACCTCCGTGGGATGGTCGGAACGGGTCAGTATTTATTTATTGCCTTTATATACCGCCCCATAGCCGAAGCTCTCTGGGCAGTTTACAGAAGTTAAAAACAGTAAACATTAAAACAAATATACAAAATTTAAAAGCATAAAAACACAGTATTCTTATAAAAACAGCTATTCTGGGGTCCGTTAATTAAGGGTTCCTGCAGCTTTAACTGTTGTCAAGAAGAGGGAATTTCATCAGGTGCTGCATGCATACAAGTGACACCTGCTGAAATTCCCTTTTTTACACAACTATTTAAGATTCAAGAGCCATGTCTTCCTTTTCATATGGTCACCTTAAGCTTCAGTCCCCATTTAAATTCAGTCACCAGTTAAAGGATATTAACTGAGATGCTTCTCCCAGAGTAGAGGATACTGGTCTTGGGGGACTATTTATTTATTTATTTATTTAAAACATTTATATCCCGCCCTATATCATTAAGATCTCAGAGCGGCGTACAGATAAAAACATACAGTACAAAACAATAAATATGCACAGTTAAAAACAAATTAAACCATGTGTTAAAAACAAATTAATTTGTTAAAAACAAATTAAACCAGATCAAATTAGGCTAGTGACCTGACCTGGCACAAGCGCATGCCGAATTTGTGCGAGAAGAAATACCACTTAATTCCCCCCCCCCCTTCATTTTGTACACACACAAAAAGCTACAGCAAGAATTATGGGCTCTGGTGACTTGCATGAACATTACGTAGAATGCAATGCATTCCTGGCAAATTGTCTATAAAACCTTAACTGCTCTGTTAGTGAGAGGAGAGTGAATAAATGCCTATAATCTTCAGAATTGTCTAGAGTGGTGCTGTGGATTGCAGAGATGAAGGTCAGTTCCAGATTCTGCAGCTATTACTGTATTTTTATCTGTGAACTCTTATGTCTGTCTCTTCTGCCAAGACTCTTGTTCATGCATTGGTTATTTCTCGGTTGGACTACTGCAACCTTCTTCTCACTGGCCTTCCTTCTTCTCACATCAGTCCGTTGGTTTCTGTTCACCACTCTGCCGCTAAGATCATCTTCTTGGCTCGCCACTCTGACCACTTACTCCACTTCTGAAATCTCTTCATTGGCTTCCAATTCACTTCAGAATCCAATATAAACTTCTCCTGTCGACCTACAAAGCTTTTCACTGTCTAGCTCCTTCCTATCTCTCCTCTCTCATCTCACACTATTGCCCCGCTCGTGCTCTTCGCTCCTCTGACGCCATGTTTCTCACCTGCCCAAGGGTCTCTACTTCCCTTGCTCGGCTTCGTCCATTTTCTTCTGCTGCCCTTACGCCTGGAACGCTCTTCCAGAACATTTGAGAACTACAGGTTCAATCGCAGCTTTTAAAGCTCAGCTCAAAACTTTTATTTTTCCTAAAGCTTTTGAAACTTGATTTTGTTCTGACTTTTATACTGCCTGTTTTGTGCATTCTCTTCCCCTCCTTATTGTTTTATTATGATTTTATTAGAATGTAAGCCTATGCGGCAGGGTCTTGCTATTTATTGTTTTACTCTGTACAGCACCATGTACATTGATGGTGCTATATAAAATAATAATAATAATAATAATAATAATAATAATAATAATAATAATAATAATAATGTCGTGTCCTGTTTTTGCTTAGGGTAATTTGGTTGCGGTCGGGACCCACAAAGGTTTTGTACAGATTTGGGATGCCGCAGCAGGAAAGAAGCTGTCTATGCTGGAGGGTCATACGGCTAGAGTGGGTAAGGAAATGCAAGAACAACAATAGTGTAAACTGTAGCCTTGTACCTAGGTGTTTATGGGTCCTCTTCCATCTTGAGTACTAGTTTTTCTTCTTTCAATAATGGGTTCTTATGCTGATGTTGCAGGCACCTATTACTTTTAAAAAAAATTAGGATCAACTAAAATAATAAGCCAAGTTTTTGAATCTCATCAGGCTGGACGTTGAGAATATTTATCCACACCATTCTCTGAAGATTTAGAGTATTTTTATCCCACGCCTCAGCCAAAAAGGCTCTCAGCGCGGCTTACAATTGGTCAGTAAAGGAGACAGTCCCTGCCCTCAGGCTTACATTCTAAAAAAAGACACGACACACAAGGAAAAGGGGGTGGGGAGGGAAGAGGAAGAAAAAGAAATGAAGGAGACTGTTCAGGCTGGTGGGAAGGCCCTGCACCGTCCTCTCATCTCCCAATGGAGGGGCAGACCCACAGCTCCTTCTTCCCCATAGGGTCAAGATGACAGTTAGCCCTGGGGATGGTGTTTTCCAACTCAACAGCTAGCTCATTACTTTGTGACATTTTAGTTGGTCCTAAGTTGTTGTTTTTTTTAAAAAAAACACAACACTACTGCCAATTAACAGTATCACTGTGGAGAAAGAAAATCTGGGACATAGCAATAAACGAAAAGTTGACACCAAACTTAAGAACACATAGGGCAGCCTTCCTCAACCTGGGGTGGTCCAGATGTGTTGGACTGCATCTCCCAGAATGCCCCAGCCAGCTGGCTGGGGCATTCTGGGAGTTGTAGTCCAACACATCTGGAGCGCCCCAGGTTGAGGAAGGCTGACATAGAGGGATAAAGAAAAGAGATACTTTCAAGACAGACTGGCAAAAATATATAGACTACATGAAAAAGGAATCAAACAGAACAACTTTGGCAGAAGCCTATAGAATTCTGTGGGACTCTTAAAAAAACTAGATAATCAACAATCTTCCTGAAATACTTTGTCGGACTTGTCACAATTAATGGGATACTTCTATTTTGTTTATTTAGTGCTGTGATTTGATGTAATTGTCCAAGTCTTGAGAGGGAACGGGGAGGGATATAGAATAAGTATTGGATGTGTATAGTTTTATGTTTTATTTTTGTTTTTTCTTGAGTTCAGTGTATTTAATAATAATTAAAAAGAGGGGAAAAGGGACCACTAAGGAAGGCAAACTTGATGTGGTCCAGTCTGGCATAGCTATGTTAGATGTCTGCGTAACCTTCACCAGTAGAACTGAGATGATGCATAAACCATGATGTTGGATTCTTGGAAACTGCAAACTCCAGCTTGTCTGCGTCCTTCTTGAATTGTGGAGCCCAGAACTGGACGCAATACTCTAGATGAGGCCTAACCAGGGTCGAATAGAGAGGAAGCAGTCCCTCACGTGATTTGGAAGCTATACTTATATTAATGCAGCCCAAAATGGCATTTGCCTTTCTTGCAGCCATATCACACTGTTGGCTCATATTCAGCTTGCGATCTACAACAATTCCAAGATCCTTCTCGTTTGTAGTATTGCTGATTGACAGGCCCCGTTCTTTCAGCCTCTCTTCATAGGGCTTTGTTTCCAGACCCCTGATCATCCTGGTTGCTCTCCTCTGAACACATATAATGAACAATATAATGAAGGTTATAGTACATACAAAGCTGCAAACGTTCCACACCAGCTTTTAGAGTTCAAGCCGGTGACAGATACACCATCTAGTTGGTAATAGTTGGTTTGGAAAGGCAAGGTTTCTCAACCTGGTTTTGAGGACCTAGAATCTTTTGGTATCTTCATAGTTGCAGAAGAGCTCCCCTGGTAATCATCCTTGTGCAGTGTTATGGTCATCAGCCAGTCCTCTTTGCTGAGATTTCTCTTTTTGCGAAGAATTAGGAGCTTGCTGTCCTCACAGACTGGATACCACATCATACTTGGCCAAGTATTGCTGTGCATACTTGGCTCAGCAATACTACAAAAGAGAAGGATCTTGGAATTGTTGTAGATTGCAAGCTGAATATGAGCCAACAGTGCGATATGGCTTCAAGAAAGGCAAATGCTATTGTGGGCTGCATTAATAGAAGTATAGCTTCCAAATCACGTGATGTACTGCTTCCTCTCTATTCGACCCTGGTTAGGCCTCATCTAGAGTATTGCGTCCAGTTCTAGGCTCCACAATTCAAGAAGGACGCAGACAAGCTGGAGCATGTTCAGAGGACGGCAACCAGGATGATCAGGGGTCTGAAAACAAAGCCCTATGAAGAGAGACTGAAAGAACTGGGCATGTTTAGCCTGGAGAAGAGAAGATTGAGGGGAGACATGATAGCACTCTTCAAATACTTGAAAGGTTGTCACACAGAGGAGGGCCAGGATCTCTTCTCGATCCTCCCAGAGTGCAGGACACGGAATCACAGGCTCAAGTTAAAGGAAGCCAGATTCCGGCTGGACATCAGGAAAAACTTCCTAACTGTTAGAGCAGTACGACAATGGAATCAGTTGCCTGGTGAAGTTGTGGGCTTTCCCACACTAGAAGCCTTCAAGAGGCAGCTGGACAACCATCTGTCAGGGATGCTTTAGGGTGGATTCTTGCATTGAGCAGGGGGTTGGACTCGATGGCCTTGCAGGCCCCTTCCAACTCTACTATTCTATGATTCTGTGATATCCTTCCCTTTGCAATATTTATAGAAACATTTGAATTTCGTGAAACAGAACATTTTCTATAAGCCGGCAAAGTGGCAAACCGTGATAATTTCAAAAAGTGTCCACAGGTTTGGCCGCCACTGTATACTCCAACTCATCCGGAAGGCACCGTGTTGGAGAAGGTTGCTCTTTCGCAGTAGCTCAGCCTGTGGTGGCTGTAGAGGCAGAACTGAAGGATTCCTGCTAACAGGAGGGTTATTTTGACACCCGCGCTAACGTGCGTCGAACTCAAATGTTTCAGGTGCTCTGGCATGGAATGCAGACCAGCTATCTTCTGGCAGTCGGGACCGGATGATCCTCCAGAGAGACATCCGAACTCCTCCCTTGCAGTCTGAGCGGCGTCTCCAAGGTCACCGGCAGGAAGTGTGTGGGCTGAAATGGTCGACAGACCACCAGCTCCTGGCATCTGGCGGGAACGACAACAAGGTACGGCGGCCAACATCTGTTCTGCCCCCTGCTGCTTCAGAGTGGCTAGGGTGGACCTGGACAGGGTGCCGCCTCTCTTTGATGCTATGCATGTGGGGCCTGCTCAGTGCAGGAATTGCATTGAGCAGGGAGGTGGTGGGCTCTCCCACCCTAGAGGCCTTCAAGAGGCAGCTGGACAACCATCTGTCAGGGATGCTCTAAGGTGGATTACCAACAACACTATTCTATGACATGAGAGCACTCTCCAAATCCTTAAAAGGTTGTCACTCAGAGGAGGGCCAGGATCTCTTCTCGATCCTCCCAGAGTGCAGGACACGGAATAACGGGCTCAAGTTAAAGGAAGCCAGATTCCGGCTGGACATCAGGAAAAACTTCCTGACTGTTAGAGCAGTGCGATGGTGGAATCAGCTACCTAGGGAGGTGGTGGGCTCTCCCACACTGGAGGCCTTCAAGAGGCAGCTGGACAACCATCTGTCAGGGATGCTCTAAGGTGGATTCCTGCATTGAGCAGGGGGTTGGACTCGATGGCCTTGGAGGCCCCTTCCAACTCTGCTATTCTATGATTCTATGAAGCTCTCGGTTTGAGGATCACCTCTCACCTTTACTTATTAGGTAGTCTAAGGAAAGCCACTGCCTCTGCCTCAGTCTTCCCGGTCTGCATTGTGGGCATAATAATATATTGACCTACCTTACAAGGTTGTTGTTACTGGCAAGGAAGTGTACATAAAGCACTACATTGATGATGATGATGATTCAAGAGGCAGCTGGACAACCATCTGTCAGGGATGCTTTAGGGTGGATTCCTGCATTGAGCAGGGGGTTGGACTCGATGGCCTTGGAGGCCCCTTCCAGCTCTGCTATTCTATGATTCCATGATTCTATGACCTCTTTCAGCCCCATGGCCCTTCTCAGGGGTTCCGTTCTAGGGATGCCCCCCGCCCCCCAAAGACCACCATAGTTTTGGTGATAGGTTTTACTGCCACTAGCTAATGGCTCATCTACACCAAGCAGGATATTGCACTATAAGACTAGTATGAAAGCGGTATATAAAAGGCAGGAACCCCACCACGCAGAATATAGCGGTATGAAAGCGGTATATAAGGATACTGTTTTTTTTTATGCTTTTTATGTTTTTAAACGTTGTAGATGTGTTTTTAATGTTTACTGTTTTTAACTTTTGGAAACGACCCAGAGAGCTTCGGCTATGGGGTATAAATGAATATAAATAAATAAATACTATGTGTCAATGGGCCCCGACAGTTGTCAGTGCACTTCTATACCGCTATAAAGCAGTCGTGTGGCTCCTGTCTTTTATATACCGCTGTCATAGTGGAATATCCTGCTTGGTGTAGATGAGGCCTAAGCCTTACGAGAGGCCTTTCGGCCTTTTAGAATGAGGCAAAGCCCTGAGCTGAGTGTTCAGGGGAAACGGATGGGACTGGCAGACGGGAGAGGATCTGGCGTGCCCCAGAGGGCAGGATTGGGACCTCCAAGTGGCCAGGATTTGTCCCTCGGGCCTGAGGTTCTGCACCCTTGCTGTCAGGTGTGGGGTAGCCTGAACAGGCATGGCAGCGGGAGCAAAAGAATATGGGGTGACTTAAGGCAAGAGGTGTGTGTGTGTGTATGTGTGTCTCGTTTCCATCTTCTTTATTTTAAGGTATTTCTATCCTGCCTTTTGACTGCATAGCACCCAAGGCAGCTGACAGCTTGTTGCGTAAAACAGTGTCTTCATAAAAGCTAAAGGATCGTGTACCTCAATTAAGATTTTTGTTCGACTGTGTCCACCGCCAGTGGGAGGTGGGGGCTTCCTTGCTTGCAGTGCCCAGGCTGTGAAACAGCCTTGCCCAGGAGGCGCATTAGGCCTCTCCTTGAACCTTCCAAAAGACCTTCAATATTAGGGTGACCCTATGGAAAGGAGGACCGGGCTCCTGTGTCTTTAACAGTTGTATTGAAAAGGGAATTTCAGCAGGTGTCGTTTGTATGCATGCAGCACCTGGTGAAATTCCGTCTGCATCACAACAGTTAAAGCTGCAGGAGCTGTGCCCTCTTTTGTATCTGGTCAAGAGGGCAGGGCTCCTGCAGCTTTAGCTGTTGTGATGAAGAGGGAGTTTCACCGGGTGCTGCATGTGTACGAAAATGACACCTGCTGAAATTCCCTTTTCTATACAACTGTTAAAGATACAGGAGCCCTCTGCTCCTTTTCATAGGGCCACCCTATTCAATCTTGATTTTGAGTTCTTGACTCTGTTGTGGATGACGTGTTTGTGCTTTCTGTTGCTCTTAAAAGCATTAGGATATTGTTTGAATGTTTATTTCTAGTGTTGTGTTTACTATTGTGTGCCGCTTTGAGGGCACTTTGGGGTGGAAAAGCTGCTTATGAATATTAATCTCAGTGAAATAAATAACCCACAGTAGAGAAAACTGGAAACCATTAGAAAAAGTACCAAAAATTCTGGAGTGAAGCAAAGACCAAGAGCCGCATGAATTCTGTTAATAGTGGATCTATTAGCACATAATTGTTTTATTTTATTCTTCCGCATCCTTCATGGGCAGGATCCTATCTGCCCCCACGCTAGCAGCACAGCAGTAACCAGCAGAGCCTGAAAAAACCCGAAACAAGTAGCAACACTCATTTCTGGAATGCGGCCGGTCAGAGAAGCACTGTTGACCTGCCCTCTTCTGGAAATGCGCGTGGCCACTCATTTCAGTGCTCATTTTGGGAACCGTTTCCGTTCCAGAGGATGGTTTATTGTTTTATATACATGCAAACAATGTGTAAAACTAGTGACCAATTCAAAGCTGCCTTGAATTGCTCTTAATTTAAAGGCAGGGTAAAAATTAGGGCTGTGCAGGGACCCCCTCGATCCACCTCGGAGGCCAATTTGGAGCCCCCGAAGCAACCCCGATCTGCCTGGGGCTGTTTTGGAGGCTGCCAGAGACGACTCGGACTTTTCTAGGTGCTGTCTGCGTGGTCGGCACCCAGAAAAGCCTCCATTTCCCCACTTACCTGCTGGCTCCACTGCCTCACTTCGGCTGGCTTCCGTCGCTGGCAAAAATAACCGGGCCGCACGTGATTTTAAAATTTATTTATTTATTTATTTAAGCATTTTTATGCTGCCATTCAGCCAAAAAAGGCTCTCACGGCAGCTCGCAAAAGTATTTCTTGACAGTCTCTGCCCACAGGCTTACAATCTAAAAGACATGACACAAAAGGAAAGGGGATTGGGAAGGAGGAGGAGGGGGGAAAGGAAAGCAAATTCAGGCACTACAATCTTAGTTGCAAAGTCCAGCAGTTATAGTTGGCAGCAGGAGGGAGGGGGCTCTCAGCTGGAGCTGGACCCAGGCACGATGGAGAGGTGCCTGGCTGCTGCTTCCTCCCTCTCTGGTGGCCTCTGCAGTGACCGTTGGTAGGAGGAGGAAGGGGGCTCTCAGCTGGAGCTGGACCCAGGCACGATGGAGAGGTGCCTGGCTGCTGCTTCCTCCCTCACTGGTGGCCTCTGCAGAGACAGTTGGTTGCAGGAGGGAGGGGGCTCTCAGCTGGAGCGGGACCCAGGCACAGTGGAGAGGTGCCTGGCTGCTGCTTCCTCCCTCACTGGTGGCCTCTGCAGAGACAGTTGGCAGCAGGAGGGCGGGGGGGCTCTCAGCTGGAGCTGGACCCAGGCACGATGGAGAGGTGCCTGGCTGCTGCTTCCTCCCTCACTGGTGGCCTCTGCAGTGACTGTTCACTGATTTTAAGACATCACAGGGCCTCTGAGTTATTAGTACCTCTATGGCCACCATAGTTTGTATGGGTAAGGCCTGCCCGGTGCTGCTCCGAATCAGCCCAAGGCAACCCGAAGCTTCAGAGCCAATCAGCTTCGACTTTGGGGCATCTTGGGCTGAGCCAGAACCGCCTCGGAACCGAGCCGAAGCGGGCCAAATCAGCCCGCCTCGGCTCAGATTCGGTGCCTCGGCCCGAGGCAGTGCACAGCCCTAGTAACAATGCCCAATTTCAAACACAAGTTGCAACAATTAGAACAAAGCAATAATAATAATAAAAAAAATCCAGCATAATTAAAGCCAGATCCAAAAGCCTGGGTAAATGTCTTTCCCCCCGCAAGTGGTGTTAGAAAGACATCAGATAAGATGTCAGGCTAGCCGGCCTGGGCAGAGCATTCCACAGGTGGGGGCAGTGGGAGCAGTGCTACAACTGAGGAAGTTCTCTTTCCCAGACGCCTCTCCTCCAAAGGGGAGCGTTAGAAAGGGCAGCCCTGGAGTGGCGGCTTACTTGGCCCACACCTGTCTGCCGCTGTTGAAGCATTTATTTATTTATTTAGAATATTATATATACCGTTCCCCATTGAAAAATTTCGGAGCGGTGCACAAGATAAAATGAAAATAAAAACAGAATAAAACAGTTAAAACAAAATTTAAAAGAAGCAAAAAAACAGAGATTCAAGGCTGCATATTAAGGAAAGGCTTAAATTGTTTGCCAAAAAACACACCCTTTTTGGAGGGCTTTAACTAAAAACAGCGCGAGACTACTATTTAAGAGTCTGCAAACCCTACTCCCACGGCTTGTGCTCGCACACGGCAAAAATGAAACTGTTCCTCTGAGGAAGTCTCGCATGACGAAACGGGATTAATACCGGATGCCTGTCACTAATAATAATAATAATAATAATAATAATAATAATAATAATAATAATATATTTATTTCTTACCCGCCTCTCCCTTTGGATCGAGGCGGGGAACAACATTAGAACAGGAATCAATACATCTTAAAAATTCTTGATTTTACATTAATCTGGATAGGCCTGCCGGAAAAGGCTAGTCTTTAAAGCTGCCTTAAAATCACACATAATTTTACGAATCTCCTCCGGCAGGCCATTCCACAATCCGGGGGCGACAGAAGAAAAGGTCCTCTGGGAAACTGATGTCAGCCTAGTTTTAGCTAACTGAAGTAACTTCACCCCAGAGGACCTGAGTGTGCGGGGCGGACTGTATGGGAGAAGGCGATCCCGCAGGTAACCTGGACCCAAACCATGTAGGGCTTTAAAGGTAATGACCCACACTTTGTACTTTGCCCGGAAACTAACTGGCAGCCAGTGGAGTGATTTTAATGTTGGGGTAATATGCTCACCTCTAGATGTACCGGTGACCAACCTGGCTGCCCTATTTTGAACTAGTTGACGTTTCCGAACTAGGTACAATGGTAGCCCCATGTAGAGCGCATTGCAGAAGTCAAGCCTTGAGGTTACCAGCGCGTGCGCTACTGTCTTTAGACCTTCTGACTCTAAGAAGGGGTGTATCTGGCGTATCAGCCGAAGCTGATAGTAGGCACTCCTGGCTGTCACATCTATCTGGGCTGTCATTTGGAGCGACAGAAAAACAACTATGAAAAACAACTTGTATGTTTCATTGAGAACTCACCTATTTAAGTGTGTAGAATCCAGACTTGAGATATAACCAGCTAGGGGACTTAATTGCCCTACAAAGAACTTTGATTCGTGTTGTAGAAAAATAATGTATTTTGTACTCAGTTGTGTGCTTTTTTTGGGCGTTGCTTGTTTCTGGGCTTACTTGGCGCACCTGCTCCTCCTGCAGCACCCCTGCTCTGAAAGCCAGGTGCTCACGAGTCTGTCTTGCTTCCCCAGCTCCTCGTCTGGAATCACTCCAGCCTCAGCCCCGTCCAACAATACACGGAGCACCTGGCGGCAGTCAAAGCCATCGCTTGGTCCCCCCACCAGCACGGGCTGCTGGCCTCAGGGGGCGGGACGGCGGACCGCTGCATACGTTTCTGGAACACGTTAACCGGGCAGCCCCTGCAGTGCATTGACACTGGGTCGCAGGTGTGCAACCTGGCCTGGTCGAAGCATGCCAACGAGCTGGTAAGGACTTTTAGCTGGAGCAAATGAGGCTACTCCGCCTCAAAGGTGAAGGGCAGGAGGGAGGCTCATGTGGTGTTTATTTTCAGCAGAGCACTATTTATTTATTTACCTAATGGAACGCCTCTCCCGACATGAACCTCCCTGTACACTACGCTCAACATCTAAGGTCCTCCTCCAGGTTCCTATCCCGAGGGAAGCTCAGAGGACGGCAACCAGGGAGAGGGCCTTTTCAGTGGTGGCCCCTCAGTTTTGGAACGATCTCCCTGATGAGGCTTGCCTGGCGCGGACATTGTTATCGTTTCGGCGCCAGATCAAGACTTTTCTCTTCTCCTAGTCATTTAACAGCATATGCTGAGTTTTTTAACTGAACCCAGAATAGTTGTTTTAAACGGATATTGTCTTGTTTTTGTTTGTATTTTATTCTTTTTATGGTTTAAAATTTTGTATATTTGTTTTTTAATGTTCACTGTTTTTAACTTTTGTAAACCGCCCAGAGAGCTTCGGCTATGGGGCGGGATATAAATGTAATAAATAACAATAGCAACAATAGTTTTATATTGCCCACCAGCCAAGGCTCTCTGGGCAGTGCACGATTAAACAACATGAAACAAGTATAGGTAAAAAAAAATGTAATTTTTTATTTTATTTTCTACAATACTTGAACATACAGCATTACAATTAAAGAAAACAACATACTACATGAATGTTGAATAAATGTTGAATACATAATATCATATCTAAATAACATAATCAAACTTAACATATAAGTGCACCCCCCACCTCGGGATCTCATTCCTGATTCCAAAATCTCATACTTTCTTCTGCTGGCGGTTTCCCACTTCCGTTAGAAAACACAGATATTAGGAACTGTTTCCAAATTCCTTCAAAATCATTTGTTTTAGCTATACCTCTTCTCCATTTAATATTACAAGTCAATTTATCATTAATAGCTATATCCCATACTTCTTTATACCATTCTTCAATAGAATATTCCCCTTGAATCTTCCAGTTCCTAGCTACCATCAATCTTGCCGCAGTCAGCAAATTCGTTATCAATTCCTTAATTTCTTTTTTACATTTTAAATCTTCAAATAGTGACAGTAATGCAACTTTTGGTGTTCGTTCTATCTTCATTCCCACAATTTTTTCAATCTCCAAAAACACCATCTTCCAAGTATAGGTAAATTTAAAAACATTAAAAGTTAAATGCTAGATCTCTTTCTTCCTAGCTGTGACCTTAAGGGCCTTTTCTCTGCAGGTGAGCACGCACGGATACTCACAGAACCAGATCCTGGTCTGGAAATACCCATCCTTGACTCAGGTGGCAAAACTCACCGGGCATTCGTACAGAGTCCTCTACCTGGTGAGCATTCTCCTCTTTTTGCATTAAAAGTATGCACTGTCGCCTGTAGAAAATGATGTTCTATGTTGGCGAGGGAAGGGCGTGTCTCCCTTGCAGCAACTCCCTCCTCCCCGGTAACATTTCCCGGCAGATTCTGTTCACATTCTGTTCACATTCTTCCCTTCTCCAGGCAATGTCACCTGACGGGGAGGCCATTGTAACCGGAGCAGGGGATGAGACGCTGAGGTTTTGGAATGTCTTCAGCAAAACTCGCTCCACCAAGGTAAAAATGGGTGGGCGGGCATTTGACTGGTGTGGGGCGGATGAGGGTGAGACCACGACACACACCTGTCACAGAAATCTAGTCCGTTCCTTCCGTTTTAGCGAGATGAGGACCATTGTAGAACAGCCTCCTTGATTTTGGGAGGGTTGGCAGGGACAAAGCAAGTTCTGAGGCCGGACCTCGCTGCTCTCTTTCTGGAACACAGGATGACTATCAATTTCTGCCACCTTCTGGTGAGCAAACAGCAAAAAAAAGGGGAGGGACCCTCACAGTGAAACTACAACTGTATCCTTTGAAAATCATCAAAGGAAGGGGCCTATACGGCCATCATGTCCAACCCCTGCTCAATGCAGGAATCCACCTTAAAACATCCCTGACTGATGGCAGTCTAGCTGCCTCTTGAAAGCCTCTAGTGTGGGAGAGCCCACGACTTCCCTAGGTCATTGCTTCCATTGTCGTACTGCTCTAACAGTCAGGATGTATTTCCTGATGTGACTGGAGCCCATTATTCCATGTCCTGCATTCTGGGAAGATCGAGAAGAGATCCTGGCCCTCCTCCGTGTGACGATCTTTCAAGTACTTGAAGAGAGCTATCATGTCTCCCCTCAGCCTTCTCTTCTCCAGGCTCAACAAGCCCAGTTCTTTCAGTCTCTCTTCATAGGGCTTTGTTTCCAGACCCCTGATCATCCTCGTTGCCCTCCTCTGAACACGCTCCAGCTTGTCTGCATCTTTAGCTACAACCAGTTGTGCAAAGAAATGCTTTGTAACCCCAATTTGGGCTCACCCGGGTTTTGACATTAAGAATAAAGCAGAAAACAAAAACAAATTAAAGGAAAGAGGGGCCTATAAGGCCATCTAGTCCAACCGCCCACTCAGTGCAGGAATCCACCCTAAAGCATCCCTGACGGATGGTTGTCCAGCTGCCTCTTGAAGGCCTCCAGTGTGGAAGAGCCCACCACCTCCCTAGGTAACTGGTTCCATTGTCATACTGCTCTAACAGTCAGGAAGTTTTTCCTGATGTCCAGCTGGAATCGGCCTTCCTGTAACTTCAGCCCGTTATTCCGTGTCCTGCACTCTGGGAGGATCGAGCAGAGATCCTGGCCCTCCTCTGTGTGACAACCTTTCAAGTATTTGAAGAGTGCTATCATGTCTCCCCTCAGCCTTCTCTTCTCCAGGCTAAACATGCCCAGTTCTTTCAGCCTCTCTTCATAGGGCTTTGTTTCCAGACCCCTGATCATCCTGGTTGCCCTCCTCTGAACACGCTCCAGCTTGTCTGCATCTTTAGCTACAACCAGTTGTGCAAAGAAATGCTTTGTAACGCCTTGCTGGGAGTGTGGTACGGAGCTAACAATCCCTCCTCTTCCTTTTTTTTTTTGATCCTAGGAGTCTGTCTCAGTCCTTAACCTCTTCACCCGGATACGGTAAAACCCGCCACGAGGCTGCGTTTTGGGTTCGAGAACCACTAACCTCCGTGCATGGAACTTGAGGCTATGATTTGGGGAACTGGGGTGGGCGAATGGGGGCACTACATGTCAATCTGTTCAGAGGAGTCTCAGAGATCCTTATTAAATATCCAAGTATGAATGCTACTGGACATTATTTAGGGAGTGGGGTGGGTGGGATGGAAGCTGCCAAACGGTTCTACTCTCGTCCGTCAGGCCAGGGAACAAGGGGTGAGGGGAGGTTTTCAACGAGAGGAAAGTGTCTGATATTATATTTGTGTGTGTGTGTGTGTGTGTGTGTGAGAGAGAGAGAGAGAGAGAGAGAGAGAGAGAAGGGGGGAGTGTCTATATGTTTGAGTGTATGCATACTGGGTCAGTAAAAATGACAGTACTGGATTGTTTCAGTCCATGAAGAGGAGGGAGAAGAAGAAAAAAATATATACAATGTAGAAATGTCGCTTGTGTGAATAAGCCAGAGCTGACTGAGACATTGGTGTTCTGCTAATACTTTCCCTCTTTGACTCCAAGCACAGCTTGACTGGGGCGTCGATAACCTCCTTGTAGCAGCAAGAGCAAAAGAATTATTTTATTTAAGCCTGCACTCCCCAACCTGGTGCCCTCTAGTTATGTCGGATATCATTGCCAGCCAGGAGGCCCATCGGGCATGGTGGGTGGGGATTATGGAAGCTGTCATCCGACACATCTGGAGGACGCTGGGTCGGGTGTGTGTGTGTGTGACTGATTTAATTCTTCGGCCTTTGTGGGGAAGTGGAGCAGAAATGAAGGAAGCTTCTTGTCCTCAGACAGTTAGGCATTTAAGATTTTTGTGCTGGGCCTGCTCGTGGGGAAAGTCCTGTTAATTTGGGTGGGATTTCCTTCTAAGTCAGTGAGGGTCACAGACAGGAAAAGTTTTTTTTTAAAAAAAGGAGAGCTACACCCTCCCCTGCCTCCAGGAGTCAAGCGCCCTGGCAAACTATGGTTTGTCCAAACTAAGAAGCCTGGGATAAAATTGAGAGTATAGGGAGGGATACTCAGTTTTGCTGGCCAAGCAATGGTTCAGCCCTTATGAGCCGTGTATTTTCATTCTTGGTGTGTTTGGTCTTGGAAAAGGGGGGTGTAACGAATGGCTACAGAAGGTCTTCTTTCATTTAAAGAGCTTTAGTTAGATCCAGAGTGGATTTTTTTTTAAAGTTCTTTTTTATTTTGCGGAAGAGGATAGAGTGCACCCTGTTCTGTTGAACGCCATGTGAATGAGAGAGAAAGAGAGTGAGAGAGAGAGAGAGAATAAAGCACTTACGTTCTGTGTGTTGCTTTTACAATTTAAGCGCTCTTTCTGCAGCCAATCTCAGTCTGATTTGTATGCAAATGGTCGCCCCAGCTGTATGCTTTTTTGCTTTGTGTGTGTGTGTGTGTGTGTGTGTGTTGCTGTTGTCTTGGGAATAGACCAAGACAACCTTATGGCTCTTTACAGGCATGTGGGAATAGACCTTTTGTCTTGTGGTGCATTGGGTGCGGGCTAGCCTTCCCCAACCTATTGTCCTCCAGATCTTTTAACTACATGGCCCATGCTGGCTGAGGAAAACGGAACTTGTAGCCCAACACATCTGTAGGACGCCAGGTTGGGAGACGCTGGTGACCATCTCCCGGTGCTGTTAGGTGAAGGGTAGGCAATTTGTGGGCCTCTAGAGGTTTTCGCTTACAACTTCCAACAGCCCTAGCCAACATAGCCAATGGTGAGGGAAAATGTGAGTTGTAGGACCAACATCTGGACTGCCATTAGTTGCATAGTCTGTGTATGCACGTATTGCACTGAGACGAACACTCTTGGCAGGAAGCACTCCATAAAACGGAGATTGTGGCCTTGGAAATGATTTTTCCGTTCTCCCCAAGTCCCTTTCTGCTTTTAAAACCCCCAGGTGTTTTCATCTCAGGGCAGGGGGGACAGTTGGGGGAATGGCCTTGCCAGGAGCTGCCAGCAGCGTCCGCCTGACGCGATGCTCAACCAGCACGTTCCAGGAAGAGCCGTCGACTGCCTGCCTCCAAGCCTAAGGAGTCTCTGACCTGGTTCAGATGTAATGATAGCCCATGGTTTAAACAACCCATGGGTTATCATGCACGAACAGGAGTGTGGCTGATGCCTCCTGCACGCCTGCCACTTCCGCTTTTATTCAGTAACCCATGATCGACCCTTTGTTAGATGGTTGTCCGTGACATGTGAACCCAGACTGGTGGATTAGTTAGAGGCTAAACAAACCGATGAACCCATGTTTTGTTGTTGAGTTAACTGCTGGGTTGTTTCGCCCCTAAACAACCCATCCATACAATTTTGTGCATCACACTCAACCTACGAATGGGCTGATCGTAGCTTGCTGATTAACACCAGAAGTGGACGGCGCATTGCAGCAGCCAGCACACACTTTCCTGCCCATACCTGCCCACGCCCCCCATGGGTTGTTTAACCCATGGGCTCACGCGCAAAAGTGCCCTAACGGTGTCTTGCCTCTACTTCCATTGAGAGTTACCAGCTTGAGATCGTGTCTCCGGCAAAAGAAAGAAGAAAAGTTATTTAAATCGCCCTTTCCTGCTTTGCTGTGGTTGGGGTGTGTGTGTGTGTTTATAAGGAGGCAGTTGGAGGCCTCCAAATAAGTATTCCGTGTGTGTGCGTTGCGTGTGTGTGTGTTTTGTCTCCCCAATTCTGCTGTGGGTGACAGTACAAGAGCGTGTGTCGAAACAACGAAACAAGGAAGAAGATGCTGATGATGGCGTGACGTTGCAAGTTTGTACTTTCGATACACCTTACTTTCCGGCCAGATGTTTATAAAAAAAAATCTAAGAATATTCGCATTGTGATTTCTTTTTTTGTGCAGGGCGGGGAGGTGCGTGTGTGTGTGTGTGTGTGTTTTGTGTGTGTGTGTGTGACATTCTTCTACACGCAGTGCATTTTCCAAGGAGGCGGGAGAGGAGAGGAGGGGTATGATACGAAAAAAAAAAAACCCTTGCAACTTGATCTGTAAAGTTAATGTATCTGGTATTAAAAGGATTTGTGGATTTCAACTTTACGTCGGCAAGCGAGTGGTGTTTTCAAAGCTGTAGTGAATTTTAAGTTCCGTTGTTTCCCAAATATGGCCTGTTCCGTTTTTGGTGGGGCTGGGAGGGATGCGCACACACCCCTCCACGTGATCAGACAAATCAGCTACCGTGCATAGCTTATTTTCCCCGCCCAGGCCCTTCATCCGTCGGTGGTCCTCCCACTTATTATTATTATTATTATTTATTTATTTATATAGCACCATCAATGTACATGGTGCTGTACAGAGTAAAACAATAAATAGCAAGACCCTGCCGCATAGGCTTACATTCTAATAGAATCATAATAAAACAATAAGAAGGGGAAGAGAATGCACAAAACAGGCAGTATAAAAGTCAGAACAATTCAAGTTTTAAAAGCTTTAGGAAAAAGAAAAGTTTTTAGCTGAGCTTTAAAAGCTGCGGTTGAACTTGTAGTTCTCAAATGTTCTGGAAGAGCGTTCCAGGCGTAAGGGGCAGCCGAAGAAAATGGACGAAGCCGAGCAAGGGAAGTGGAGACCCTTGGGCAGGTGAGAAACATGGCATCAGAGGAGCGAAGAGCACGAGCGGGGCGATAGTGTGAGATGAGAGAGGAGAGATAGGAAGGAGCTAGACAGTGAAAAGCTTTGTAGGTCAACAGGAGAAGTTTATATTGGATTCTGGAGTGATTTGGAAGCCAATGAAGAGATTTCAGAAGTGGAGTAACATGGTCAGAGCGGCGAGCCAAGAAGATGATCTTAGCAGCAGAGTGGTGAACAGAAACCAACGGACTGATGTGAGAAGAAGGAAGGCCAGTGAGAAGAAGGTTGCAGTAGTCCAACCGAGAAATAACCAATGCATGAACAAGAGTCTTGGCAGAAGAGACAGACAAAAATGATCGAATCCTGGCAATATTATACAGGAAAAAAACGACAGGATTTAGCTACTGCCTCAATATGAGGAATCAAATCCCGGCTTCCCCTGTGCTGCCGAAACATCACTTGCGTCTCTCTAATTGGCCTGTCCCGTGCTAGGGGAGTATTCTTCTGTCTCTGCCACCTACCTACTATTATTGGTGCATTTATTTATTTATTTATTTATTTATTTATTACATTTCTATACCGCCAATAGCCGGAGCTCTCTGGGCGGTTCACAAAAATTAAACCAGCATTGCTGGTTGTTAGCTGCTTTTCTGTTACCCCACCCAGCGGTGCCCCAATGCTCAAGATGTTCCTGCTGCTCCCTCTTCCTGCACTGCCCACTTCCTAGCTGGTTTTCAAAGCTGTCCCCTTATTGCAGACCGTGTGCATCAAAAGTGGGAGGGCTAACTCCTTGATAGTTTGCTGAAATGGGGGGTGGGGGGTGGCTGGAGATCAGGAAAAACTTCCTGACTGTTAGAGTAGTACGACAATGGAACCGGTTACCTAGGGAGGTGGTGGTCTCTCCCACCCTAGAGGCATTCAAGAGGCAGCTAGACAGCCATCTGTCAGGGATGTTTTAGGGTGGATTCCTGCATTGAGTAGGGGGTTGGACTCGATGGCCTTGTAGGCCCCTTCCAACTCTACTATGATTCTATATGTGGGGTCTCCTCATGGAGAGCCGTCAAGTGCTGTACTGGGTAACGACTTCCCTTTTTCATGGAAAAGTGACCATTCCCTTCGCTTCTTCGCCTTCCCTTCCATTTGCATCACCACCACCACCTCATATTCCTATCCGGCAGTCCCAGTGTTCTAGCCCTTCCGCCTCTGCCAGCCAGGAGCACAGAAATAAAAAGAAGCTGTTTATTGGCATATAAAGCAGCTTGTTTACGTTCTTCTGCTTGCTTGGAACTGGGGTTGCTTAATACTACGTTGAAGCTACTGAAGCCCTTTGGTTTGATTATAGAATCAGAATAGTAGAGTTGGAAGGGGCCTATAAGGCCATCGAGTCCAACCCCCTGCTCAATGCAGGAATCCACCCTAAAGCATCCCTGACAGAGGGTTGTCCAGCTGCCTCTTGAAGGCCTCTAGGGTGGGAGAGCCCACAACCTCCCTAGGTCACTGGTTCCATTGTCATACTGCTCTAACAGTCAAGACGTTTTTCCTGATGTCCAGACAGAATCTGGCTTCATATAACTTGAGCACGTTATTCTGTGTTCTGCACTCTGGGAGGATTGAGGAGAGATCCTGACCGTCCTCTGTGTGACAACTTTTCAAGTATTTGAAGAGTGCTTTCATGTCTCCCCTTAATCTTCTCCAGGCTAAACATGCCCAGTTCTTTCAGTCTCTCCTGGATTCCAGACTCCTGATCATCCTGGTTGCCTTCCTCTGACCATGTTCCGGCTTGTCTGCATCCTTGAAGTGTGGTGCCCAGGCTTCAAGAAGGATGCAGACATAGATAAACACACAGAGATAGATACTGCATCAAAGATAGTCCAAACCATGCTGCACGCTCAAAAAGGGGGCTAAAACTCCACGGAACTTCGCATGACAAGCCAAAAATTCACACACGGGTGTCGTTTGTGGAGATGCACCCAATGAACAGCAAGAACTCTATGCAGGTGCCACTGCCCGACCAAGAAAGTGTTTGACATTTAGGGAGTGTGAAGAACACACTACCAGGGGGAGGGTTAGGGCAGAGCTGGGTGGTGAGAGTCATCTGTTGCTAGACAGTTCTTGGAAACATCTGGTTGGAGCAGAGTTTTGGCCGTTCTTGCCAAGTGACTGTAGGCGATCTTTAAACGACTGTTTAAGCCACAGTGGAGTGTCAGGTGACCCGATAAGCCACGATGGTTTAAATAAACCTCATTGCAGACCATGGCTTCTCAGGGTGGCTTATTTTGGTTAAAAAAGCCACAGTGGCCGGGAAAAACCGCTTGCAGGTAATATGATAAACCATCATGGCTTATTCAGGAAAAAAAACCATGGTTTATTCAGGAAAATAAACTACCATGCCTTATTGTGACATGCAAACCCAGGCTAAATGTGTGTAGGTTGTTGCCCTTTCGGGTAAAAATCTTTCCAAAGCTGCTTACATAAAATAGGGCGACCCTATGAAAAGGAGGACAGGGTTCCTGTATCTTTAACAGTTGTATTGAAAAGGGAATTTCAGCAAATTATGCATGTTTAATAGATCCCAGTGCTGTCCCAAGACCTTCATCTCCCCCCCCCTCATCTATGTGCTGAATCTAAAACCCCTTCCTCCTGCACGCTAATGCAGTTGTACCAAGCGAAGGGGAAGAAATATCAGCACGGAGCAGCTGGTGCAAGTAGAATCATAGAATAGCAGAGTTGAAAGGGGCCTACAAGACCATCAAGTCCAACCCCCTGCTCAATGCAGGAATCCACCCTAAAGCATCCCTGACAGATGGTTGTCCAGCTGCCTCTTGAAGGCCTCTAGTGTGGGAGAGCCCACAACCTCTCTAGGTCACTGGTTCTATTGCCATAATGCTCTAACAGGACGTTTCGTCCTGATGTCCAGCCGGAATCTGGCTTCCTGTAACTTGAGCCCATTATTCCGTGTCCTGCATTCTGGGAGGATCGAGAAGAGATCCTGGCCCTCCTCTGTGTGATCCTGGCTGTCCTTCTCCTTCTCCTTCTCCTCCTCCTCCTCCTCCTCTTCCGAAAGACCCTCCTTTGCCTAAGACCCGGGAGAGTGACTGTCAATCATAGAATAGAAGAGTTGGAAGGGGCCTACAAGGCCATCAAGTCCAACCCCCCTGCTCAATGCAGGAATCCACCCTAAAGCATCCCTGACAGATGGTTGTCCAGCTGCCTCGTGAAGGCCTCTAGTGTGGGAGAACCCACAACCTCCCTAGGTCACTGATTCCATTGTCATACTGCTCTAACAGTCAGGAGGTTTTTCTTGATGTCCAGCCGGAATCTGGCTTCCTTTAACTTGAGCCCGTTATTCCGTGTCCTGCACTCTGGGAGGATCGAGAAGAGATCCTGGCCCTCCTCTGTGTGACAACCTGTCAAGTATTTGAAGAGTGCTCTCATGTCTCCTCTCAATCTTCTCTTCTCCAGGCTAAACATGCCCAGTTCTCTTCTTCACACCCTTCTCTGCCATTATCCCCCCATGCTCTTAGAGCACTATCTTTCATCCTCTCTCCATTTATCCAGGTTGCCTCCTTTGTTGCTAGGGGGATGGTTGCCAGGAGGTGTGTATTGCAAACAATGCTTACAGCTCTTCCCACTCTTACCTGTAACACAAGGTAAGCTCCCCTCTCCTTACGTGGCCTGTGCTGGAGGCTGGGGGGCGCGTCACAGCTTGGCAATGGAATTCCATGGTCTGAACTACCGGGATCTGGTGTTAAATCGTCCCTATGTTCCTCAAAGCACCTTAGAAACTGACTTTCCCACCCCGCTGCACAGGTGAGTGTGTGACTGTATTTTAACCCCATATGTTAAGAGAGCAAAACTGGGTCTCTCATTAAAATCTAATTTCCATGCAGCCCCTAGAATCATAGAACAGCAGAGTTGGAAGGGGGCTACAAGGCCATCGAGTCCAACCCCCTGCTCAATGCAGGAATCCACCCTAAAGCATCCCTGACAGAGGGTTGTCCAGCTGCCTCTTGAAGGCCTCTAGTGTGGGAGAGCCCACAACCCCCCTAGGTCACTGATTCCATTGTCGTACTGCTCTAACAGTCAGGAAGTTTTTCCTGATGTCCAGCTGGAATCTGGCTTCCTTTAACTTGAGCCCGTTATTCCGTCTCCTGCACTCTGGGAGGATCGAGAAGAGATCCTGGCCCTCCTCTGTGTGACAACTTTTCAAGTATTTGAAGAGTGCTCTCATGTCTCCCCTCAATCTTCTCTTCTCCAGGCTAAACATGCCCCTCTACCCCTCAGCTTCTTGGAAAACGAATTTGCCCCTCAGTCTGAAAGAGGTGCAGCAGCCCTGCTTGAAAGCAACAGCCCTGTTGTGATAGGACAGCCATTTGGAAGAGCAAATCAAACTGAGTTTCAGGGTTTAGGGCTCATCCTGGAGTCAATGTCACTTTTCCTGCTCCTTCCAGTGGAATTTTAGGATGCTTTTAGGATGTTTTTTTTTAGGATGTTTTAACAATGAAACATGTTTTTAATCAGTGTTTTATGTATTTTATACTTACTGTTGTTTCCTGCCTCGATCAAAATGGAGAGGCGGGTAAGAAATAAATTTATTATTATCATTATTGTTTCTTGTGGCTTCTGGTTGTTGTTGTTGTTGTTGTTGTTGTTGTTGTTGTTGTTATTATTATTATTATTTATCATACTTATACCCCGCTTTGGAGTGGCTTACAATTAGTTAGGCTTACAGTCTAATAATCCATTCATCTTTTATTTATTAATTAACCTTTTATCTTTCGACATCTGCTTAATCCTGCTTCTTCCCCCTCTGCAGCGATGAGTACCTGTCACTGAGGGGGCCAGTGAATGCCCCCATCATAAAGGAGGCCGTTCGCTGGAAATTCACGCCCATGGGGTGGGACGCGTTCCCTCAGACCTGGTACACGGGGCTGACCAACAACCACAACCGTGACGCCTGGTACACCCTCACTAACAACGTCGGCCGAGAGGCTTACCACCGCTGGCAAAAGTCCCACGCCGAACGGGAGAAGACTCTAGCGCCTGGTAAGGTTTCACGTGGCACGGCTGGGGCATGGCTTCCCTCCTCACTATCCCCCACCGCTCTCTCTTGATCACGGCAAAACCACACGGATGGGCAGAGAACCCTTGCTGTATCTTAGTCTTGTGCGTCCTGCCAGGGTTGTTGTATAAACTCGCCTCAATCATAGAATAGCAGAGTTGGAAGGGGCCTACAAGGCCATCGAGTCCAACCCCCTGCTCAATGCAGGAATCCACCCTGAAGCATCCCTGACAGATGGTTGTCCAGCTGCCTCTTGAAAGCCTCTAGTGTGGGAGAGCTCACAACTTCACCAGGCAACTGATTCCATTGCCGTACTGCTCTAACAGTCAGGAAGTTTTTCCTGATGTCCAGCTGGAATCTGGCTTCCTTTAACTTGAGCCCATTATTCCGTGTCCTGCACTCTGGGAGGATTGAGAAGAGATCCTGGCCCTCCTCTGTGTGACAACCTTTCAAGGATTTGAAGAGTGCTATCATGTCTCCCCTCAATCTTCTCTTCTCCAGGCTAAACATGCCCAGTTCTTTCAATCTCTCTTCATAGGGCTTTGTTTCCAGACCCCGGATCATCCTGGTTGCCCTCCTCTGAACCCGCTCCAGCTTGTCTGTGTCCTTCTTGAATTGTGGAGCCCAGAACTGGACGCAATACTCTAGATGAGGCCTAACCAGGGCCGAATAGAGCCTTGAAATATGTCCATTTCCTTTTCTCCATAAGTCCCAGGAACAATGTTCCGTTGTTTCTGGCCATAAGGATCCGGCATTGCAGCTCCATTCAACTTTAGGTAAATGTCACGTAGGTACATTCCCAACTCCAACTTGCTTTGTTGACAGCTCAGGTCAGTTTCAGGTAACATTGACCAGTGAATTCCAGCTGAATCCCTACAGCTGTTTCCCTGGATACACCACATCACTAGGAAAAAGGCTACGGGTGGGAATGTGAGTATACAGCACAAAGGATACCTGGGAGCAGGTAAACAAGACACGTGGTAATGGCGGTGGCCAGGTATTTTTCAGCTGCAATTCTCCTTCTGACCACTGTATGCATGTGACAGCGCATGTCTGGGTGACATGACAGGTGGCGCGGACCAATGGGATGTGGGTTAATGACGTGTAACACCTGGATGTATATATGCTATTGTTTCGCTCCGTCGCCGTGTGACCCTGATTTAGCAGCAACAGCGCCAGGAGGTCACCTTATTCTCGAGAATGAAATCTGTTAGCCCAACGCTTTGCCTGTGATCTTTCTCAAGTGTACCAAAATTGGACTTCATTACACTTGGACTGGCATAATTTTTGCAAGTTTAAGTTTATTAAAAAATAAATAAATAAGACGTTGGCAGTTTCTGTGGTAAAGACTGGACAGGACAGTGGAAAAGTTCCTTTTTTAGCCCCCGTTCCCCCCCCCCCCCATTCAGTCTCCCTGCCTTTGACACTAATGGGAATTAAAACTAGAGCTGGTATTCTTTTCTTTTCTTTTTTTGCATTTTTGGGTATGTGTTGGAGGAATAAGGGGCTTTGCATTTGGTGGATCCAGGGGGCCTCCCCACCACTGAAAAGCCCTATGGCACTGGGGAGGTCTCTGGGTCTGGCTTCCCCTCTCAGACCACTGCCCTGAGCCACCTTCCCAGAGAGCAAGAGATCACTCCTTAACAATTATATTCTAACACTTGCACACAGAGACACTGTATTTCTGAATCAAGAAGCGTTCCTCTCTTCGTTTTAGACCAGTGCTCTTCAACTGGTCCAGACCCTAGACCCACCTTGGACTCCCAGCATGCAACATGGGACCCACTTTTACAACTTCCCAATTATCCAACATGGCGGCAACAACTTTGCTGCGCCCCGTCTGGATTGATATTGTGACATACTTTTGGGTCAAGACCCACCAGTTGAAGACTACTTTCTGGTAATAATATAGTGTCATCTGCATACCTTAAATTACTGATGTTTCTCTCTCCAGTTTTGACATGCAGGGATTGCTTCGTAATGCATCAACATAGAATCATAGAATAGTAGAGTTGGAAGGGGCCTATAAGGCCATCCAGTCCAACCCCCTGCTCAGTGCAGGAATCCACCTTAAAGCATCCCTGACAGATGGTTGTCCAGATGCCTCTTGAAAGCCTCTAGTGTGGGAGAGCCCAACACCTCCCTAGGTAACTGATTCCATTGTCGTACTGCTCTAACAGTCAGGAAGTTTTTCCTGATGTCTAGCCGGAATCTGACTTCCTGTCACTTGAGCCCAGTATTCCATGTCCTGCACTCTGGGAGGATTGAGAAGAGATCCTGGCCCTCCTCGGTGTGACAACCTTTCAAGTATTTGAAGAGTGCTATCATGTCTCCCCTCAATCTTCTCTTCTCCAGACTAAACATGCCCAGTTCTTTCAGTCTCTCCTCATAGGGCTTTGTTGCCAGACCCCTGGCAGTAGAATCATAGAATCATAGAATAGCAGAGTTGGAAGGGGTCTACAAGGCCATCGAGTCCAACCCCCTGCTCAGCGCAGGAATCCACCCTAAAGCATCCCTGACAAATGGTTGTCCAGCTGCCTCTTGAAGGCCTCTAGTGTGGGAGAGGCCACAACCTCCCTAGGTAACTGATTCCATTGTCGTACTGTTTGAAACCCGCTCTGTTAGTGGCTGCGTGTGTGTTTTTTTAAATGACATTACCAAGGAATGCTTTGGCCTTTTCAATGAAGTTGATGCACCTTAAGTTGCTTCATGTCCATTTTGTGCTCTATCTGTGTCTTCTTCCCCCAGCTTATGCCCAGCATTTGAGAGAGAGCAGCTGGTACGACCCAATTGTCCCTGCTCAGTACTTGGAACCTAGCACACGATGGGGTGCATTTCTTTGGAAGGACAAGCCGATTCTTGGCAAAGAATATGGTAAGGAGCAGCAGGGCTGTGCCGGGGAGAAAAGGAGATACCTGGGGTGTTATCCCTATGAGGAAAGGCTCAACAGTTGAGGATTTAAAGCTGGGGAATTATTATTATTATTATTATTATTATTATTATTATTATTATTATTATTATTATTATTATTATATTTGTATACCACTCCATAGCCAAGGCTCTCTGGGCGATTTACATAGGATGAAAACACTTTTTTCCTCTCCCTCCCAATCCACTTTCCTTTTGTGTCGTGGTTTTTTTAGATTGTAAGCCTGTGGGCAGGGAGTGGCTTAAGAACTATTTTTGTAAGCTGCCTTGACCACCTTCCATGGCTAAAAGGCAGCATAAAAGTGCTATAATAATAATTATAATAATAATTAAAAATATATATATACAAAAATTTAAAATCCCCAAAACATACAATTTAAAACCACAACAACAAACCCAGGCTCATTACATATTGCTAAATGCCTGGGAGAAATGTCATGACCTGGCGCTGAACAGATGACCATGTCAGCTCCAGGCAGGCCTCGTAATTTATTATTATTATTATTTATTTATTTATAAAGCACCATCAATGTACATGGTGCTGTACAGAGTAAAACAGTAAATCGCAAGACCCTGCTGCATAGGCTTACAATCTAATGAAATCATAGTAAAGCAATAAGGAGGGGAAGAGAATGTAAACAGGCACTGGGTAGGGTAGAACTAAGAGCGTAAAGTCCAAACAACATCAAGTTTTAAAAGCTTTAGGAAAAAGAAAAGTTTTTAGCTGAGCTTTAAAAGCTGCGATTGAACTTGTGGATCTCAGATGTTCTGGAAGAGCGTTCCAGGCGTAAGGGGCAGCAGAGGAAAATGGACGAAGCCGAGCAAGGGAAGTAGAGACCCTTGGGCAGGCGAGAAACATGGCATCAGAGGAGCGAAGAGCATGAGCGGGGCAATAGTGTGAGATGAGAGAGGATTGTTTCACAGTTGGGGGGCCACCACTGAAAAGGCCCTCTCTCTTGTTGCCATCCTCCGAGCTTCCCTCAGAGTAGGCACTCGGAGGAGGACCTTAGATGTTGAGTGCAGTGCATGGGTAGGTTCATGTCAGGAGGAGAAAGAAGTTTAAAGAACCTCTCCCAGCCCTCAGGCTGAGTGTTATTTTGGAGAAGCCCTCAGGGAAAGAGGGAAGGCCAGAAAGATCAGCCTATTTTTGCTTAAAGCTCTTACTGACAATAACTAAGACTTAGGAGAAGGATTTTGATATTTTAAAATGGGGGGGGGGGAATTGCCCCAAAGCGAGGAAGCCACTGAAATTTTAGACCCTGGACTTAATGTGGGCGGGGGTTTCTTTAGGCAGCCATACATATCGCCATGCCAATGCTTTAAAACCGCTTCGACATTCCTGGTACATTAGAACAGCAAAACGGTTTGCCAACCCTGACTAAAAAAGGAATTCCGTTTTACATTCTAAACTCCCTTCAATCATAGCACCGCAATGTCTACAGGAATTTAATGGGCTTTGCTTCTGCACCTGCAACTCTGGGGTCCCCCTGAGTTTTGCCCAGCCCTGACTGTACCACTGGGACAGGGGAAAGGGGCGTAGCCTTTCAGAGGCCCCTGGTGGGCTGGATTAGGACCCCTGGGCCTGAGGTTCTCTGCTGTAAATATTGCAAAGGGAAGGATATCACAGAATCATAGAATAGCAGAGTTGGAAGGGGCCTCCAAGGCCATCGAGTCCAACCCCGTGCTCAATGCAAGAATCCACCCTAAAGCATCCCTGACAGATGGTTGTCCAGCTGCTTCTTGAAGGCTTCTAGTGCGGGAAAGCCCACAACCTCCCTAGGTCACTGGTTCCATTGTCATACTGCTCTAACAGTCAAGACGTTTTTCCTGATGTCCAGACAGAATCTGGCTTCATATAACTTGAGCACGTTATTCTGTGTTCTGCACTCTGGGAGGATTGAGGAGAGATCCTGACCGTCCTCTGTGTGACGACTTTTCAAGTATTTGAAGAGTGCTGTCATGTCTCCCCTTAATCTTCTCTTCTCCAGGCTAAACATGCCCAGTTCTTTCAGTCTCTCCTGGATTCCAGACTCCTGATCATCCTGGTTGCCTTCCTCTGACCATGCTCCGGCTTGTCTGCATCCTTGAAGTGTGATGCCCAGACTTCAAGAAGGATGCAGACATAGATAAACACACAGAGATAGATACTGCATCAAAGATAGTCCAAACCATGCTGCACGCTCAAAAAGGGGGCTATAACTCCACGGAACTTCGCATGACAAGCCAACAATTCACACACGGGTGTCGTTTGTGGAGATGCACCCAATGAACAGCAAGAACTCCATGCAGGTGCCACTGCCCGACCAAGAAAGTGTTTGACATTTAGGGAGTGTGAAGAACACACTACCAGGGGGAGGGTTAGGGCAGAGCTGGGTGGTGAGAGTCATCTGTTGCTAGACAGTTCTTGGAAACATCTGGTTGGAGCAGAGTTTTGGCCGTTCTTGCCAGGTGACTGTAGGCGATCTTTAAACGACTGTTTAAGCCACAGTGGAGTGTCAGATGACCTGATAAGCCACGATGGTTTAAATAAACCTCATTGCAGACCATGGCTTATCAGGGTGGCTTATTTTGGTTAAAAAAGCCACAGTGGCCGGGTAAAACCGCCCGTTATTCCGTGTCCTGCACTCTGGGAGGATCGAGAAGAGATCCTGGCCGTCCTCTGTTTGACAACCTTTCAAGTATTTGAAGAGTGTTATCATGTCTCCCCTCAATCTCCTTTTCTCTAGGCTAAACAAGCCCAGTTCTTTCTTTTCTCTCCAGTTGTCAACCGCAACCGCTGTGCTGAAGAACTCAAGGGGAAACCGGGCTACGTGCCTCACCTGTCTTTCCACACACCTGTTTTCACCGCCAAGGACTACCGCACCTGGGGAAGGTTCAGCCGCCAACCCTCCACCAACCAGTAAAAACTCTCCTTGCTGCCTGGCATGATGTGAGACTCCTCCTTCGCGGTTCAAGGTGGGATCGCTGGCCTTTGAGCAGCCAGTGTTTTCGGCCCAGTGTCTTGGACAGGCAGGCCTGTCTCACGTCAATGTAATAGTTTAGCATGATTGGACTACAAAGTGAGACCAAGAGAGCCTTTTAGCAGCCTGTCCCTATTCCAAGGGAACTGATGGATGGTTGATTCTTCAAGGGCTGCTTTACACAACGCAGGATTGCCTGGTGGAACTCACTGCCACTGGATAAGACGACGAGCGCTGGATGGGATGGCTTTCCAAAGGGGTTTAGACCATTTCCTGGGGTGGGGGGGATGAGTCATTCCTTTAAGGGCTTTCAGAGAAACTCAGGAGGTCATGTCTGAGCACTGTGATTAGAAATAGATCAGTGTCCTGCATGTTGACATCTGTCCCAGTTCTGAGTAAACCATCTCAAACAATGAAGCGTCTGCATAACATTGTATACAAGCCAGGACAGGAATAAAGAGGGCCAATTTCGGATCACTGATAACCTCCCGCCTAGATTTTCGATGGGGATATTTCTTTCAAGAGGAGCCTTCAGTCTTAGCTAGGGCTGCCATATTCTGAATCCACAAAACCGGGACAATTTTGTTTTGGGGGGGGGGCTAGAATTTTTTTAGAAACTGAGCAATATGGAAAAGTCTAGGGAAAGCCCCATTTTTCAATTAAAACATTGACGACTGTAAAACCAGACATCTTAAATTCACTGCAACTTACTTCCAAGTAACGGATTTGAGGCTTGCAACCCAAATCCAAGGAGGTGGATTTTTGACGGGCGATTTTGGGGGGAGTGACTTTCCTTTCCTTTCTGCCCTCTCTCCTTTCCTCTCCTTTACCCCCTCATCCCCCACTCACTCACTCACTTCTGTCCCCCACAAAACTCTCTTCCTTCCCCCACAAATCACCCAGCAGCTCCGCCCTGCGCTTACCCTAAAGGTCTGACCACAACCAGCCAAGCGCACCAAACTCCTTTGCATTGCGTGGGACTCAGGTAGCCCGAGGAGAGCACGTGCGCCTTTCCTCGCTGGTGTTCCTCTTCTACGCATCTGCAGGTGCAATAAGGTGAGTCTCAGTAACAGGGCCGGTGCTACCATAGAGGCCACTCAAGCGGTCGCCTAGGACGCCAAGCTAAGAGGGGCGCCAGGTGAGCTGGCCCGGGCCAGCCCGAGGATTCAGCTGGGCGAGATAGCGCCCCGTGCCCACCCAGCCGAAGTGAAGCCAGGGACGCTGGGGGGGGCCCCCTCCATGTTCAGACTTCCGCCCAGAAGCCGCCCTCCCAGAGCCGGGAGGCTGCCTCCAGAAGAAGAAAAAGCACGTGGCCTCTGCCTTACTCCTGAGGAAAGAGCACTGGGTTGCCTCGCCTCTCTCCTCAAACAGGCTGTGATGTCCAGGCAGGCAGGCAAGGGGGACTCCCTCTCCCTTCCCCCAGGAAAGCTAGGGACTTGTGGACTCCTCGCAAGGCAAACTCTCCTGCTTCCCGATCCTGTGCGCGTGGATCAACGGGACTTGCATCCGAGAAAGCATTGCACCGGGTCGCACCAGTGCGGCCTGATCCACCTATGCCTCCTTACTCGGAAGCCTTATTCCCCCGAGTAAACGTGCGGAGGGGATCGGGACGCCAGGCTGCATAGCGGGTCGCGTTGACACGGAAGTAAGTCCCGGTGAATTCCAGACGGCTCGGTTCCAAATCAAAGCCAGTCCCAGCTCTCCACTCGGCGCACACGTTCGGACTTCCGCGCCATTGGGGTGGGGTGCAAGTAGCTCGCCTTGCCTAGGGCGCAAAATAGTCTGGCACCGGCCCTGCTCGGTGAGTGACTCGGATGAGCCTGTGAAGGAGCGGTGATGCTCTGGAAAAAGCGCCGGATTGATGCGGCTTTTTCTCTGCTGTTGCCGCTTCGCTAAACAGGCTCAAGGCACCCATTTTGGAGGTCAGAATTTTGGAGGTCAGAATCCGGGATTCTGGCCCAGCTGGTCGGGACATTTCAGAATCTCCTGGAAATAGGGACGTTCCCGGTTTTCCGGGACGTATGGCAACCCTAGTCTTAGCACACTTAGACTTTGCTTTAAGTGGTTTATTTACTTAATTTAGATTTTTAAACCCACCCACTCCCAATAACAAAGGTTCTCTGGGCATATCTCATGCCTGAAAGTTATTATGTAAAAACCAAACAAAAAACCAGTCTCCTAATTTACACTACAGCAAGGCTTAAATGGTTACAGATTTAAGCTGGACCAGCTGTGCTGGTAGAAGTGGACACCCGCTCCTTCCCATGCCAGCCGTCTGGAAATACTAGAGTCAGGAGAACCGGCTGAATGGGTGAACTGTGTTGTCGGGGAGTGTCTCCCAAAATTGGGCAGAGGAACCTTCCATGAGTGGAGCTCTTGTTCTCGAGGAAGGCAGATCCTGTATCCAGCCCATGTAATAGACACTGGTTAGCATTTACTCAATGTATAAATCCCTTGATAATGTTCACGCAACAGTATAAATAGCTGGAGTTTAATCTGTACCTCAAATGGCCAGTTTTTTATTCGCGCAGTGGTGAATTTCTCAACCTATTTATTTTTGACCATTTGTGACGGGCATCGGCCAAACGAAATTGCACCTGAAACTTGCGGGAAGGGCTGAGAATTTTGGAGACTTCCCCCTGCCCCCCGGGTGCCAGGCTTCAGCTCTTGCCTTACTGTGAGGTGGTGGCTGACGGGCGGGCTCTTTTTTTTACCATTTCCCACTATTCTTTCCCACGATGCTTTAGGGTGGATTCCTGCATTGAGCAGGGGGTTGGACTTGATGGCCTTATGGGCCCCTTCCAACTCTACTATTCTATGATTCTGTGATTCTATTCTGTCCTTGTGGGAAGCTGCTTGCGCATTTGGAAAATCCCCCTGGAAGGTAGGAGGAGAAGGAGAAGGAGGAGGAGGAGGAGGAGGTCTCAGCTTTCAGGCACTTTGCAAGCAGCAGCCCTGAAAAGACCCACGGGACGAAGTTATAGTTATGATTAATGGAAGCATTCTACGTTTTCTCCTGTCCATTCAGGGGACGATTTTCATAGAATCATAGAATAGCAGAGTTGGAAGGGGCCTACAAGGGTTTATCCCGCCACTTTTCCTGCACACAGCATGGGAAAAGGGAGCAGGAGGCGGACGCCGTCATTGAAAGGACGCGCGAAAAACTGTGAGGAGGCAGTAGAGAGAGAGCGATAAAGTGCTCGCCTCGTGAACCCCTTGCAAATAGAGGTCCTCGTAGAGCGTTGTTTCCAGACCCCTGATCATCTGGTTGCCCTCCTCTGAACACGCTCCAGCTTGTCTGCGTCCTTCTTGAATTGTGGAGCCCAGAACTGGACGCAACACTCAAGATGAGGCCTAACCAGGGCCGAACAGAGAGGAACCAGGACCTCACGCAATTTGTAAGCTATACTTCTATGAATGCAGCCCAAAATAGCATTTGCCTTTCTTGCAGCCACATCGCACTGTTGGCTCATATTCAGCTTGCGATCTACAACAATTCCAAGATCCTTCTCGTTTGTAGTATTGCTGAGCCAAGTATCCCCCATCTTGCAACTGTGCATTTGGTTTCCTTTTCCTAGATGCAGAACTTGGCATTTATCCCTATTAAATTTCATCCTGTTGTTTTCAGCCCAGCACTCCATCCTATCAAGATCACTTTGAAGTTTGCTTCTGTCTTCCAGGGTATTCGCTATCCCGCCCAATTTTGTGTCATCTGCAAATTTGATCAGCGTTCCCTGCACCTCCTCGCCCAAACCATCTCAAGATTCCAGCCTCTTCCTGTCCTGCAATGCCTCCGTTTGACCCCAGCATCTGGTCCTCAGCTGTAAATTGCTTCTCAATGTGGAGGCCAGGATTGTTTTAATTACTTTGAAAAGAAAAAAAAGGGTATAATGAAATGGTGAGGAATGTGTGAACTCCTTTAAAACCAACTTGGGAGTTTCTAATTAAAAATGAATACATATGTACAAAATAATATTTGATTAAAAACATAGAATCATAGAATCATAGAATAGCAGAGTTGGAAGGGGCCTACAAGGACATCGAGTCCAACCCCCTGCTCAATGCAGGAATCCACCCTAAAGCATCCCTGACAGATGGTTGTCCAGAAATAGGATCGGAGGAAAGGATTCCCCTCTCCCCATCTTCTTTTTTTTCTTTCCGTAGAGGAGATGTATGAATAATGAGAAGGATGATCCTTGCACTAGTTTAGCATATGGTGTGTCTGCTCCAAAAAAGTCTCTTACTGAGATGCTAAAGATTTGGCTTCAAATAGGACTTTTTTTTTGTCACATATGACTGATGTTTTGGGAACAGGAGACCAGAGCTGCTCTGTTTCTCTCACATGTCCAACCAGCAGGTATGAAGATGGGTGTTGAAGATTTGGCTGCATATGGAAGACTGGATCCCACCTGGCTCTCAGGTTGCCTTATACCTGTCAGGAAAGGAGGGGGGAAAGTAAAAAAAAATTAGGCTTAGCAAAGGATAAAAGGTAAAAGCATGGAATCTCATGGATCAGCACATTACACAATGCCGTCTGGGAGGAGATTCAGGACAGACAAGAGTAAATCGGACGACTGGAGGAGGGCTAACATTGTCCCTATCTTCAAAAAGGGCAAAAAAGGAGGAACCTGGGAACTACAGACCAGTCAGTCTGACATTATTATTATTATTATTATTATTATTATTATTATTATTATTATTATTATTTATATAGCACCATCAATGTACATGGTGCTGTACAGAGTAAAACAGTAAATAGCAAGACCCTGCCGCATAGGCTTACATTCTAATAAAATCATAATAAAACAATAAGGAGGGGAAGAGAATGCACCAAAAAGGCACAGGGTAGAGTAAAACTAACAGTATAAAAGTCAGAACAAAATCAAGTTTTAAAAGCTTTAGGAAAAAGAAAAGTTTTTAGCTGAGCTTTAAAAGCTGCGGTTGACATCCATCCCTGGGAAAATTCTGGAGCAGATTATAAAGAAGTCAATCTGTAAACACCTTGAAATCAATGCGGTGATCACTAGAAGCCAACATGGATTTGTCAGGAACAAATCCTGTCAGACTAATTTGATCTCATTTTTTGATAGGATAACCTCCCTTGTGGACTGTGCGAATGCTGTGGACGTCATATATCTTGACTTCAGCAAAGCTTTTGACAAAGTGTCCCATGACATTCTGATTAACAAACTAGCTAAAAGTGGGCTAGATGGAACAACTATTAGGTGGATTCACAGTTGGCTACAGAATCGGACTCAAAGAGTACTTATCAATGGAACCTTCTCAAACTGGGGAGAGGCAACGAGTGGGGTACCGCAGGGCTCAGTCCTGGGCCCAGTGCTCTTCAACATTTTTATTAATGATTTGGATGAGGAGGTGCAGGGAATGCTGATCAAATTTGCAGATGACACCAAATTGGGTGGGATAGCTAATACCCTGGAAGACAGAAACAAACTTCAAAGTGATCTTGATAGGCTGGAGTGCTGGGCTGAAAACAAAAGAATGAAATTTAATAGGGATAAATGCCAAGTTCTACATCTAGGAAATAGAAACAGAAAAGTTGGAGCATGTTCAGAGGAGGGCAACCAGGATGATCAGGGGTCTGGAAACAAAGCCCTATGAAGAGAGACTGAAAGAACTGGGCATGTTTAGCCTGGAGAAGAGAAGATGGAGGGGAGACATGATAGCACTCTTCAGAACCCCACAGCTCAATTGCCAGGGGGAGCGAGAAATGGTCACCCAATGTTATTCTGGAATCGGCCTGGAACCACCAGCACCACGGTCAACGGGATCGAAAGCCAACGAGAGATCAAGCGGAATTATTATTTGTGATTATTTATTACATTTAGATACCGCCCCATAGCCGGAGCTCTCTGGGCAGTTTACAAAGATGATCGTTGCTGCTGTGCTGGGTCGGTGGGACCGGCCTTGATGTCCAAGTGGAGGGCAACACGGGTGCCATTCATTGTCACAAGGGGACTAAAACGAACCCTGCCGGGGCCCGTCTACTCCAGCGCCCTGTTCCCCACTGTGACCAGCCCAATGTCTCTGGGAAGCCCACAAGCAGGCCCTCCAGCACAACAGATACTCCAGCCTTCCCCAACCTAGATTCCTCTAGATATGTTGGACTACACCTCCCATCATCCCCCAGGCAAGTCAGGGAAGGATGAAGCTACTCAGAGACAGACTGTAGGTGTCATGAGGGAAGGAGAAGACCCTGTTTTCCCTGCCGTCTTCCCACCACCACATGCCTGACCAACTCCCCACTTACTCGCCCCCCCCCAAAGGCTTCCCATCCTTCTCCAACCTGGTGCCCACCAGAGAGGCTGGGATACAGCTCCCATCATTGGCTATGTTGCGTGTGGGTGATGGGGGTTGTGGTCCAACACAGCTGGAGGGCGCCTCCTCTCCTGATAGGGACTCTTCCTTGCCCCAATTGGATAATCCTAAACCTCCCCGTCCTCATCAGGAAGGAATCCACACACACACAAAGGGTTGCTCTAACTCTGTCCTTCTGCTAAATTTACATCTCCCCCCCCCCCACACACCCTGATACAAATCAGTCTGAATGTGACGCAGACAAGCTGGAGCGTGTTCAGAGGAGGGCAACCAGGATGAACACGGGTCTGGAAACAAAGCAATATGAAGAGAGACTGAAAGAACTGGGCTTTTTTGGCCTGGAGAAGAGAAGATTGAGGGGAGACATGATCGCACTCTTCAAATACTGAAAAGGTTGTCACACAGAGGAGGGCCAGGATCTCTTCTCGATCCTCCCACAGTGCAGGACACGGAATAAGGGGCTCAAGTTACAGGAAGCCAGATTCCAGCTAGACATCAGGAAAAACTTCCTGACTGTTAGAGCAGTGCGACGGTGGAACCAGTTACCTAGGGAGGTTGTGGGCTCTTCCACACTGGAGGCCTTCAAGAGGCAGCTGGACAACCATCTGTCAGGGATGCTTTAGGGTGGATTCCTGCACTGAGTGGGCGGTTGGACTAGATGGCATTATAGGCCCCTCTTTCCTTTAATTTGTCAAAACCCGGGTGAGCCCAAATTGGGGTTAACGGTGAAACACCTGGCTTTAACTTCTTCCTTTTTAAGATACCATGTTTTTAACAGTCCTGTAATTGTACCTCTTTTCCTTTCTATTTGTTATTTTATATCTTTTTTTCTATAAACAATGTTCTGTATTTCATCCGCCTTTAGCTCCATCAGTTCTTTTCCTATTTCTACCCATTGTGCCTTGGTTCCTCCCTTTATTATCATTAATAAGTGCCTTAATTGATACGTGTCATAATATGTTTTTAAATGTGGTATCCCCCACCCTCCTTCTTGTCCAGGTCTGTATCTAAATGCCTTGGGGGTTCGTTTGTAGTTGATACAGTTAGAATCTGGTGGGGACGGGAGGGAAGGGGTGGGTGGGGAGTAATTGAAGCCACGGAGTTCTGCACTAGCCCTCTCCCCGCTTAGGGAATGGAGTGGGCAGGCGCCTCTCCCCGGGGGCTGGCTAGAGGTGAGTGCCATGGCAGGGGCTGGGCCCCAGAGTGACATTGGGCATGGCTGCACTCAGATGGGGCAGACACAATACGTCCAACTGACAGCTGCATCAGCTGGCTGGAAGGCTTTGCTGTATCAATCTATTATTATTATTATTATTATTATTATTATTATCATTATCATTATCATTATCATTATCATCATCCAGCATTTTGCCCGATACTGGGCCTCAAGGCGGTCTTACAAAGTTTAAAACATACATTGTAAAACCTAGGAAAAGAAATGTAAAAAAATGATGTTTAAAATACACAACAAAATTACAAGTCCTTAACATAGAGGGAGGACCAAATTACTCTCCAAAGGCCTGCTGGAACAAAGAAGTTTTAGCCTGCTTCCGAAAGCCCATCAAGGAGGGAGCCAGCCTAGCTTCCCCGGGAAGAGAGTTCCAGAGCACCGGAGCAGCCACCGAGAAGGCCCTCTCCCGTGTTCCCACCAGGCGCGCCTGTGAAGATGGTGGGACTGAAAGAAGGGCTTCTCCAGAAGATCTCAAAGCACGGGCAGGCTCATAAGGGAGAATACGGCCTTTCAAATAACTGAGCCATAGAGGGCTTTATAGGTCACAACCAGCACTTTGAATTGTGCCCGGAAACCGACTGGAAGCCAGGGGAGCTGTTTTAACAGGGGACTTGTATGCTCCCTGTAACCAGCCCCGGTCAACAATCTGGCTGCAGCTCTTTGAACCAGCTGGAGTTTCCGAACGCTCTTCAAAGGCAGCCCCACGTAGAGCGCGTTACAGTAATCCAATCGGGGTGTAACTAAGGCATGTGTCACCGTGGCCCGGTCCGACATCTTTAGGAACGGGCGCGGCTGGCGCACTAGCTTTAACTCCTGGCCACCGCCGAAACCTGGGCATCCTGGCTGTGAGAACCTGTGCAAAGCCAGAGAAGAACCAATACTCACCCATCCAGCTCCGGCCAGGCTCCCATGGAGGTCAGCTCTTCCTCCAGCTGGACAATACGCAAACCGATGTAGCCCGAAGAAAGAAGCAAGACGACAACTCTGAGCGAGGGCCAAAGATGTAAAGAATAAATATTTTAAAAAATAATCGGCACAGAGAAGAGGGTAACATTTCAGGACACCCTTATGTCAATGTCGGACCTCACTGTGATAATGACAGAGGTGCCTCTAAGCATGTATAGAGTGCCTTTCCCACAAACACTTTGATAAAAAGAAATATTGCCGGTGGGTTGTTTAGCAGACTGCCAAGGCTAAGAGAAATTTTTTTGTGAACCATCCAGAGAGCTTCGGCTATTGGACGGTATAGAAATGCAATAAATAAATAATAAAAAAATAAATTTTGGACTCTTAAATATAGTCAGATCCCTTAGGAAACCCCAGAATTCAGTTTTCTTTTATTAAAAAACTGGTCTGAGCATATCCACTCCGCCTATCATTTTTGCTACGGTTGATCATTGCTATTACTAAATTACATTTCAACCCATTGGCGGATTTTGGGGGGTTTATAGATGGGCGTCTTCCCATTTGATCCCTACGACAACACTGCGAGGGGTGTGGGTCAGGCTGAGAGATGGCCACCGGCTCCAAGACTCCCCTGGTGAGTTTCAACACTGACTACATTTGAATCTGGGGCCCTTTATGCACGTCTCCCCACCCACCCCCAAAAAACAGAGATCCACTCACAAGAAGAGATATATAAGGATGACTGTGTTGAGGGGGCACAGTGGAATCTCCCAGCTTCTCCGTGATTTCGTGACCCGCTCTCTGCCTACAAAGACAAAGGGAAACCGTTCAAGTGCGTTGCCAACGAGTGGAAGGAAGAGTTGATTTACCGTCTGGAGAATTCACTTGGTCCTAAGGATTTAACAGTGATTTTTTACAAGGCAAGCATGTCAATACTTTTGAAGGTGCAGTCCAAAAGGCAGGAGAGAGGCTCCTGTCAATCAGGAGACCTTCCTTTCATTGCTGGCACTCTTCTGGGTTTTTGGAATGCAACCTTTGGCAGAACTTGGGAAGCTGATGCCAGTTAGTCAATGCGATGGGGTAGAGAAAGGTCCTGTTCAGAAGACACGTTAAACCACGGCTTTAACCATGGTGGTTAAGCCAGAAAGCCAGGCTGTGTTCAGAAGACACCTTAAACCATAGTTTTAACCATGGTGGTTAAACCAGAAAGCCGGGCTGTGTTCAGAAGACACCTTAAACCATGGCTTTAACCATGGTGGTTAAGCCAGAAAGCCAGGCTGTGTTCAGAAGACACCTTAAACCGTAATTTTAACCATGGTGGTTAAACCAGAAAGCAGGGCTGCGTTCAGAAGACACCTTAAACCATGGCTTTAACCATGGTGGTTAAGCCAGAAAGCCGGGCTGTGTTCAGAAGACACCTTAAACCATGGCTTTAACCATGGTGGTTAAGCCAGAAAGCCAGGCTGTGTTCAGAAGACACCTTAAACCATAGTTTTAACCATGGTGGTTAAACCAGAAAGCCGGGCTGTGTTCAGAAGACACCTTAAACCATGACTTTAATCATGGTGGTTAAGCCAGAAAGCTGGGCTGTGCTCAGAAGATACCTTAAACCATAGTTTTAACCATGGTGGTTAAACCAGAAAGCCGGGCTGTGTTCAGAAGACACCTTAAACCATATGGTGGTTAAGCCAGAAAGCCGGGCTGTGTTCAGAAGACACCTTAAACCATATGGTGGTTAAGCCAGAAAGCCGGGCTGTGCTCAGAAGACACCTTAAACCATATGGTGGTTAAGCCAGAAAGCCGGGCTGTGTTCAGAAGACACCTTAAACCATATGGTGGTTAAGCCAGAAAGCCGGGCTGTGTTCAGAAGACACCTTAAACCATATGGTGGTTAAGCCAGAAAGCCGGGCTGTGCTCAGAAGACACCTTAAACCATATGGTGGTTAAGCCAGAAAGCCGGGCTGTGTTCAGAAGACACCTTAAACCATGGCTTTAACCATGATAAATAAGGCTTTTTACATCAGCTGGGATTGTTTAGCATGGCAAAGAGGAGGCTAAGGGGGGGGACATGATAGAGGGTGTGGAGAATGTGGGTAGGGAGGCATTTCACCCCTCTCTCAAAATACTAGAACCAGGGGACATCCCATGAAACTGATTGGTGGGGGATCCAGGACAAATAAAAGGAAGAACTTCTTTACACAGCGCAAAGTTAAATTATGGAACTCACTACCACGAGATGTAGTGATGGCCACCAATTTGGATGGCTTTAAAAGGGGGTTGGATCAATTCCTGGAGGAGAAGGCTATCCATGGCTACTAGCCCTGATGGTTGTGTGCTACCTCCAGTATTTGAAGCAGTAAGCCTGTGTGCACCAGTTGCTGGGGAACATGGGTGGGAGGGTGCTGTTGTATCATGTCCTGCTTGTTCATCCCTGGCCGATGGCTGGTTGTCCACTGTGTGAACAGAGTGCTGGACTAGATGGACCCTTGGTCTGATCCAGCATCAGGGCACTTCTGACATTCTGATGTTCCCACTCACCTCTGCTTGTTGACATTTGCGGCGGCTCAAATGGCGCTTCGGAGAACTTCTGCGACCCGTCCACCTCATCTGTGAAACCAGACACACACCCCACCCCGGTCAGAAGGGATTTGGCGATCTGCAAGTCATCAATGCAAGCAGTGGGGGGGAAATCCGTTCCGTTTCAGCAATGGCTGCCAAGCTAAAAACCTTCACCTCCTGCACGCCGATGCAGCTGTACTCGACCAGGGCAGCACTAAGCTGGGGTTGTTTCCGTGGTAACATCTGCCTATCAAGAGGCTCCCATTTTGGTCACAGATTAGGGATGCCCAGACTCCCAGGGCCTGCTTGCTCCCTGAAACTGGCTCAGCTAGGGCTGCATTTCGGGGATGAGGGACAGCACAAACGGCCATCCAGAGAGCGGCAGATGATGGGGCTGTGGCAAAAAGGCCTCACCTGGGTTGCTGCACCATCCTTTCGTCTTCTTTCCAAAAGCATATCAGAGTTAAGGGGCAGCCAACTGGAATTTTCCAAGCCCAATTCAAGGTGCTGGTCCTAACCTATAAAGCCTTACACGGCTTGGGACCACAGTACCTGACGGAACGCATTTCCTGACATGAACTTACCCGAACACTACGTTCAACATCTAAGGTCCTCCTCCGAGTGTCTACTCCGAGGGAAGCTCGGAGGGTGGCAACAAGAGAGAGGGCCTTTTCAGTGGTGGCCCCCCAACTGCAGAACAATCTCCCTGACAAGGCCTGCCTGGCACCAACATTGATATCTTTTTGGCACCAGGTCAAGACTTTTCTCTTCTCCCAGACATTAGCAATATGTAATGAGCCTGGGTCTGGGTTTTTTGGCTCATCGTTTCTAAAGTTGTTACAGTGGTTTTCACTGTATGCACATTTTGTATGTTTTTGTGGTTTTTAATTTTTGTATATTGTTTTTAAATGCTTTATCTTATGTGAACCGCCCAGAAGGCTTCGGCTATGGGGTGGTATATAAAAAATAATAACAAAAACAACAGATGGGCACAGATGCTCATTATATTATTTTCACTTTTAAAAAAAATATTATTCCTTTTCTTACGCTTATTCCTATGTAAATATACTTAGCAGCAGAAGCAAACTCAATTTTAGTCCAATAGTCATGATGGTGCAAAACTGCAGATGTTCAGTTCATTTCTCTCTGGGCTTGTTCAGACAACACGTGTCTGGAGTGTGTTCAGAGGAGGGCAACCAGGATGATCAGGGGTCTGGAAACAAAGCCCTATGAAGAGAGACTGAAAGAACTGGGCCTGTTTAGCCTGGAGAAGAGAAGTTGAGGGGAGACATGATAGCACTCTTCAAATACTTGAAAGGTTGTCACACAGAGGAGGGCCAGGATCTCTTCTCGATCCTCCCAGAGTGCAGGACCCGGAATAACGGGCTCAAGTTAAAGGAAGCCAGATTCCAGCTGGACATCAGGAAAAACTTCCTGACTGTTAGAGCAGTACGACAATGGAATCAGTGACCTAGGGAGGTTGTGGGCTCTCCCACACTAGAGGCCTTCAAGAGGCAGCTGGACAACCCTCTGTCAGGGATGCTTTAGGGTGGATTCTTGCATTGAGCAGGGGGTTGGACTCAATGGCCTTGTAGGCCCCTTTCAACTCTGCTATTCTATGATTCTATGATTCTACTGGCACCAGCTGCTCCGTGCTGATATTTCTTCCCCTTCGCTTGGTACAACTGCATTAGCGTGCAGGAGGAAGGGGTTTTAGATTCAGCACATAGATGGGGTGGGGGGGAGATGAAGGTCTTGGGACAGCACTGGGAGGAAAGACGTACGCACAGGCTTCTTGGAGACGGCTTGGAGGGGAAAGGCAGAGCCAGGTTTTCTGGTGCCAGGTGTAGTTCTCTCTGTTCACCCAGGCCTTCAATAACTTATAGGCCTCATCTACACCAAGCAGGATATTGCACTATGAAAGTGGTACATAAAAGGCAGGAGCCACACGACTGCTTTATAGCGGTATTGAAGTGCACTGACAACTGTTGGGGCCAATAGACACATATACCATATCCCGCTTTCATACCGCTACATCCTGCTTGGTGTAGATGAGGCCAGTTAAAATCTCAGTTTATAACTGTAGGGTTGCTGTGAGTTTTGTTTCTTATATTTTACGTTGCATTTGATTTTCAGTTATATGTTCTATATTTATAGGTTTGTTTTTTTTAAAGTTCTCATGTTTATGTTATAGAACAGCATGCAAAGGTTGCAAATAAAGAACAGCGAAACCAGAAACCACCCAGTTCTCACCTGGCTCCTCTGGGAGGATTTCATACTCTGGCGGAGTGTGATTTGAATCCAACTCCTTTGAGAGCTGCAAGGAGAGAAGAGCGAGGGTGAAGATGGGCTTTATTTATTTTATTTATTTATTATGTTTTTATACCGCCCAATAGCCGAAGCTCTCTGGGCGGTTCACAAAAATTAAAACCATAATAAAACAACCAACAGGTGCAAAGCACAAATACAAAATACAGTATAAAAAGCACTACCAGGATAAAACCATGCAGCAAAAATTGATATAAGATTAAAATACAGAGTTAGAACAGTACAATTAAAATTAAAATTCAGTGTTAAACTACTGAGAGAATAAAAAGGTCTTCAGCTGGTGACGAAAGGAGTACAGTGTAGGCGCCAGGCGGACCTCTCTGGGGAGCTCATTCCACAACCGGGGTGCCACAGCGGAGAAAGCCCTGCTCCTGGTAGCCACCTGCCTCACTTCCTTTGGCAGGGGCTCACAGAGAAGGGCCCCTGTAGATGATCTTAAGGTCCGGCAAGGTACATATGGGAGGAGGCGTTCCTTCAAATAACCTGGCCCCAAACCGTTTAGGGCTTTGAATGTTAGTACCAGCACTTTGAATCGGGCCCGGACCCGCACTGGCGTAACAATATTATTAACATTTGTATACCATTTGTCAGGGATGCTTTAGGGTGGATTCCTGCAGGGGGAAGGGGGTTGGACTCAATGGCCTACGAGTCTAAAATTCTATGGATTGTACATCGTATTCCAAATATAGATGCACATAAAAAGTATTATGATTCTGACTATATTTTCAATAATACTAGAGGGAAAATGCATGGAAGTGGGTGTCTGTTGACTTGAATCTCAGAACACACACACACTCACACAAAACCACACACACTTACACACTTACCAGGGATATCTTAAGAAGATGGTCTGAACTGATGTAAGGACTGGTCAGGCTGCTGTCCCGGATTCCATCCTTAGACGAGCAGAAGGAGGAACAGACAGTGAGAGCCGTTGGTGCAGAAAAGCCGGAAGAGATGAATTGTAAGGTACCCTTGAGCAAATTCTAGATTCCAGCTGGACATCAGGAAAAACTTCCTGACTGTTAGAGCAGTACGACAATGGAACCAGTTACCTAGGGAGGTGGTGGGCTCTCCCACACTAGAGGCCTTCAAGAGGCAGCTGGACAGCCATCTGTCAGGGATGCTTTAGGGTGGATTCCTGCATTGAGCAGGGGGTTGGACTGGATGGCCTTGTAGCCCCCTTCCAACTCTGCTATTCTATGATTCTATGATTCTAGGGGCTGCATGGAAATTAGATTTAATGAGAGAGCCAGTTTTGCTCTCTTAACATATGGGGTTAAAATACAGTCACACACTCACCTGTACAGCGGGGTGGGAAAGTCAGTTTCTAAGGTGCTTTGAGGAACATAGGGACGATTTAACACCAGATCCCGGTAGTTCAGACCATGGAATTCCATTGCCAAGCTGTGACGTGCCCCCCAGCCTCCAGCACAGGCCACGTAAGGAGAGGGGAGCTTACCTTGTGTTACAGGTAAGAGTGGGAAGAGCTGGAATGACAAGAGCTGATTCAACAATGGAATCAGTTGCCTAGGGAGGTTGTGGGCTCTCCCACACTACAGGACTTCAAGAGACAGCTGGACAACCATCTGTCAGGGACGCTTTAGGGTGGATTCCTGCATTGAGCAGGGGGTTGGACTCGATGGACTTGTAGGCCCCTTCCAACTCTGCTATTCTGTGATTCTATGAAATCAGGACAGCCAGTAGCATCATTACCTGGAGGTGTTTACAAACTGAGCGTAGCAGCTGGTAAGTGCTTTCCCGTGACCGTAGTGATCCGAAAAGGAACTGTAGGGGAGAAAAGAGGGCAAAACATCACCCCATCACATGAAACAGACCCCAGTGGAGCAGGTGTGCTGAACCTCTTTCTTCCTGACAGCTAAATTCCATTCTGGAGGTGCTTGGGGGGGGGGCGGATTTCAAGTGGTGGGTGGGGCCGAAGGCTGCTGCCAAAAACCCAGCATATTTTTTCCTTTTTGCTCTTGCTAGCAATAACTAAGACTTCGGAAAAACATCTCATTCTTTTTAGAATGGGGAAAGCTACACAAAAGCTGGGAAACCCCCGAATGATCCATGTTTGGAGAAAAGGGGTGGGTTCGAGGGAAGGGGTGTGGCTATCTCTCACGTCCTGTCTGTGGGGTTTCCGACGGGCAGCTGGTTGGCCACTCTGGGGCCAGAATGCTGGACTAGATGGATCCTTGGTCTGACCCAGCAGGGCTCCTCTGATGTTCTTACCTGGGGAACTCCAGATGTAGGGTGACCATATTTTGGAAACCAATAAGGAGGACAACATGGTCGGCCCCCAAGGGGGCGTGTCCAGCACCAAGGGGGCGTGCCCACCCAAATATAGCCTTGGTCACATGTCTGATTTTACAGCACACGTTTAAGACAAATCTGTTCTACATAACATCTTAATGTTAAAATCACTGAAATAAAGTGCAAGTGAGAGATTCAATGTATCTGAAATTAACTTCACTCACTCCTACTTTTGTAGGTTTTGCTGTACTTTGAAGCTTTTGCTATACTCTGTGTGTTACATTCTCCCCTTCCCTCAAATATCTTTTCTGACTGTATCTTCACTCATTGCAAGCTGCTGTTGTTGTTAACAGGGTTTGCTACTGGCCCCAGATCTGTTTCAAATTTGGTATGGCTAAAGCTCTGCCTAAAAGCTATCATGATGCCAACTTTCAGCTCTTTATCTTTAAAAATGACAGTTTTAAAAATAATAATTTTAAAACCTCAATTTTTTAAAAAATCCTAAAAAATCAATGGATGAATGGATCTGTTTCAAATTTGGTGTGGCTAAAGCTCTACCTAAATACTATCATGGTACAAAGTTTCATGTCTTTATTTTTAAAAATGATGATTTTAAAAATAATAATTTTAAAACCTCAATTTTTAAAAAATTCCTAAAAAAATCAATGGATGAACAGATCTGTTTCAAATTTGGTGTGGCTAAACCACCAGCAGAAGAAAGTATGAGATTTTGGAATCAGGAATGAGATCCTGAGGTGGGGGGTGCACTTATATGTTAAGTTTGATTATGTTATATAGATACGATATTATTGTTAATCAACATTTATGTAGTATGTTGTTGTTTTTTATTGTAATGGTGTATGTTTAAGTATTGTAGAAAATATTTTTTTTTAAAAAAAAACCTCAATTTTTAAAAAATTCCTAAAAAAATCAATGGATGAACAGATCTGTTTCAGATTTGGTGTGGCTAAAGCTCTACCTAAATCCTATCATGGTACAAAGTTTCATCTCTTAAACTTTAAAAATGACGATTTTAAAAATAATAATTTAAAAAACTCAATTTTAAAAAAAATCCTAAAAAAATCAATGGATGAACGGATCTGTTTCAAATTTGGTATGACTAAAGCCCTTCCTAAGAGCTACCATTGTGCCAAGTTCCATGTCTTTATCTTAAAAAACGACGGAGTTATAAGCATTTTTGTTAATTCCCATTAGAGCTGCTCTTTGGAAAAAAACCCCCGGATTTCCTCTCCCCCTCCTGGATTTGCCACCAAAAAAACGGACAAATCCGGGCAAATCCGGTCATATGGTCACCCTAGCCAGATGGCCAGATTCGGCCCTTAGGCCTAAGGTACTGCACCTCTGCACTAGAGAGCCCCCAAACTGCAGGTAAATAGATCTCGAGTGATAGCAATGAGCCTTTCCTGCCTGAGTGGTTAGAGAGTGGAACCCATGACCTAGGGAGGTTGTGGGCTCTCCCACACTGGAAGCATTCAAGAGGCAGCTGGACAACCCTCTGTCAGGGATGCTTTAGGGTGGATTCCTGCACTGAGCAGGGGGTTGGACTCGATGGCCTTGTAGGCCCCTTCCAACTCTGCTATTCTATGATTTTATGGGAATTGCGCCCGGTCAGAACAGGCAATCCTGGGCAAAATGGATGCCGAGTCTTCTCCAGTGACCCACCAACTTATGGCAGAAGACGAGGGAACAGGGGCAGTTCTTGAACAAGCCCGAGAGGTAGAGACGGGGAGCTGAGGATGACACTATAATATTTTGAGACCGGGGGAGCCTCTCAAATATTCATCCCACTAGACACTTGCTAGGGAAAAAACAGGAATTTCCTTACTGTAAATAAGGAAGGAGAACATCTAAAGACCGTTGGGTTTGCCCCTCCCCTCAGCAGGAGATAGATGGGAAATCAATTAGCTGGCATTGTGAACTGCCCAGAGAGCTTCAGCTATTGGGCGGTATAAAAATGTAATAAATAAATAAATAAATAGTAATCTCTTGTGTTGCTTTCTAAAAAATTTGTGCAGGGCCCAGAATATTTGATGATTTAAATTCTGTAGGACTGGCTGATTATTATTATTTTTCTCCTTCAAAAGGAATGAGAACAGCTGAATTCTGGGACCTATGGAAATTGTGTTTATGCCTACGTCTCCCCGTGACTAAAAGAAGGAGGCTCAATGCTGCAAAAAGCCTACGACATGGCACCAGAGCCCCTTAACCAGTGGGAATCTCACTCAGTCACCAGCCCCACCTTCAGAAACATTGCCTGGCTTTGTTTGGGTCACACGGATAAATTCCTGGAGGTGAAGGCTATCCATGGCTACTAACCTTGATGGTTGTGTGCTATCTCCAGTATTTGAGGCAATAAGCCTGTGTGTACCAGTTGCTGGGGAACATGGGCGGGAGGGTGCTGTTGCACCATGTCTTGCTTGTTCATCCCTGGCCAAGGGCTGGTTGGCCACTTTGTGAACACAGTGCTGTACTAAATGGACCTTTGGTCTAAACCAGCACGGCTCTTGGAACTCACCACCACAAGATGTAGTGATGGCCACCAATCTGGATGGCTTCAAAAGGGGGTTGGATAAATGTCCTGGAGGCAAAGGCTCTCCATGGCTACTAGCCCTGATGGTTGTGTGCTATCTCCAGTATTCGAGGCAATAAGCCTGTGTGCATCAGTTGCTGGGGAACATGGGTGGGATGGTGCTGTGGCACCATGTCCTGCTTGTTCATCCCTGGTTGGCCACTGTGTGAACAGAGTGCTGGACTAGATGGACCCTTGGTCTGATCCAGCATCAGGGCACGTCTTATGTCCTTAAGGAGGAGGAGGAGGAGGAGGAGGAGGAGGAGAAGAAGAAGAAGAAGAAGAAGAAGAAGAAGAAGAAGAAGAGGAAGAGGAAGAGGAAGAGGAAGAGGAAGAGGAAGAGGAAGAGGAAGAGGAAGAGGAAGAGGAGGAGGAGGAGGAGGAGGAGGATTATAATACCATGTCCTGCTTGATCATCCCTGGCTGATGACTGGTTGGCTGCTGTGTGAACAGAGTGCTGGACTAGATGGACCCTTGGTCTGATCCAGCATCAGGGCAGTTCTTATGGTCTTTGTACCCTTAAAGACTAGACTTTTTAAATTTAAAAATGTGTTTCTTAGGATGCTAAATAATTCTGAGTTTCCATTGTGCAAGCTCAGAAAATGTGCAAACACAGACACACAGAACTTCCCCCCCCCCTCCCCATCACTTTGGACTTCCCACCTTTTCTCCTTCGGCTGTACGGATGCAGATGGCGTTGGGTACCAACAAGGCTGTGTTGGCCTTCTTCAGGACGCTGATGGATTGCACCGGAATGACGACCTGATTAGGGAAACAGGAGGCAGGAGAATGTCCTCTACATCACCAATGTACACATGAGAATGAACAAAAATACACCCTCCCTTATGTGATCGAACATAAAGGAGTCTTGCATGAAGACTCTGTGGCACGGAGTACTTGGGGTCAGCTTCGGCTGATCCACCAGCTACGGCCTTTCCTGGACAGGGACAGCCTAGCCACAGTAGTGCATGCACTGGTAACTTCCCGATTAGACTACTGCAATGCACTCTACGTGGGGCTGCCCTTGAAGACGACATGGAAATTGCAGCTAGACTGCTGGCAGGTACGTCTTACAGAGCCCACATAACACCGGTTTTAAAGGAACTGCACTGGCTGCCTATACGCTTCCGGTCGGAATTCAAGGTGCTGGTAATGACGTTTAAAGCCCTAAACGGCTTGGGACCTCGATACTTGAGAGAGTGCCTCTCCTTATATATGCCTGCCCAAGACCTTAGATCTATTGGAGGAGCCCTTCTCTGCATCCCATCAATGCAACATATACGTTATGATGGGACAAGGGAGAGGGCTTTCTCTGTGGTGGCCCCCCACTGTGGAATGCCCTCCCCTTGGAGGCCCGATTGGCGCCATCATTGATTGCATTTCGACGCCAAGTAAAAACATGGCTTCTTAACAAAGCCTTTGATGGTTAAACTCACTGGCACATTGTTTTAACTGTTTTAACTGCATCTATTGCTTTTAAATGATTGTTTTAACTTGGATTATGGTTTAATTTGTTTTTAACTGTGCGTATTTATTGTTTTATACTGTATGTTTTTATCTCTACGCCGCCCTGAGATCTTAGTGATATAGGGCGGGATATAAATATTTTAAATAAATAAATAAATGAATGAATGAAGTTCCTTTTGGGGCATGCATGTAGATACTGCACGAAATAGAATCCTAATGTAATCATGTTTACAATCATAGAATCATAGAATAGCAGAGTAGGAAGGGGCCTACAAGGCCATCGAGTCCAACCCCCTGCTCAAGGCAGGAATCCACCCTAAAGCATCCCCGACAGATGGTTGTCCAGCTGCCTCTTGAATTCCTCTAGTGTGGGAGAGCGCACAACCTCCCTAGGTAACTGATTCCATTGTCGTACTGCTCTAACAGTCAGGAAGTTTTTCCTGATGTCCAGCTGGAATCTGGCTTCCTTTAACTTGAGCCCGTTATTCCGTGTCCTGCACTCTGGGAGGATCGAGAAGAGATCCTGGCCCTCCTCTGTGTGACAACCTTTTCAGTATTTGAAGAGTGCGATCATGTCTCCCCTCAATCTTCTCTTCTCCAGGCCAAAAAAGCCCAGTTCTTTCAGTCTCTCTTCATATTGCTTTGTTTCCAGACCCGTGTTCATCCTGGTTGCCCTCCTCTGAACACGCTCCAGCTTGTCTGCGTCACATTCAGACTGATTTGTATCGGTGTGTGGGTGTGTGGGGGGGAGATGTAAATTTAGCAGAAGGACAGAGTTAGAGCAACCCTATGTGTGTGTGTGGATTCCTTCCTGATGAGGACGGGGAGGTTTAGGATTATCCAATTGGGGCAAGGAAGAGTCCCTATCAGGAGAGGAGGCGCCCTCCAGCTGTGTTGGACCACAACCCCCATCACCCACACCCAACATAGCCAATGATGGGAGCTGTATCCCAGCCTCTCTGGTGGGCACCAGGTTGGAGAAGGATGGGAAGCCTTTGGGGGGGGGCGAGTAAGTGGGGAGTTGGTCAGGCATGTGGTGGTGGGAAGACGGCAGGGAAAACAGGGTCTTCTCCTACCCTCATGACACCTACTGAGTAGCTTCATCCTTCCCTGACCTGGCTGGGGGATGATGGGAGGTGTAGTCCAACATATCTAGAGGAATCTAGGTTGGGGAAGGCTGGAGTATCTGTTGTGCTGGAGGGCCTGCTTGTGGGCTTCCCAGAGACATTGGGCTGGTCACAGTGGGGAACAGGGCGCTGGAGTAGACGGGCCCCGGCAGGGTTCGTTTTAGTCCCCTTGTGACAATGAATGGCACCCGTGTTGCCCTCCACTTGGACATCAAGGCCGGTCCCACCGACCCAGCACAGCAGCAACGATCATCTTTGTAAACTGCCCAGAGAGCTCCGGCTATGGGGCGGTATCTAAATGTAATAAATAATCACAAATCATAATTCGGCTTGATCTCTCGTTGGCTTTCGATCCCGTTGACCGTGGTGCTGGTGGTTCCAGGCCGATTCCAGAATAACATTGGGTGACCATTTCTCGCTCCCCCTGGCAATTGAGCTGCGGGGTTCTGCAAGGAACCATGTTGTCTTCGAGGTTGTTTCACATCTTTATGAAGGATTGATATTCGGCCGCCATTTTGCCCCCCTTCCCCACTTACCTGCCTCCGCAGTGGACGGTGGGGATGGGGGGACAAAATGGGGGCTGAATAAGCCCACCTCCTCCCCTTACCTGGCTGCATGGACCGCAGCGGTGGCAGATCCAGGTAAGCCTCCCTCCCCCACTTACCTGGCTCCGCTGCCATCGCCACCGTGGTCCGTGCGGCGGCTTGAACTGCCGCCCACGCCTAAGGCTGGAAATATTTCCGGCCTTAGGCGTGGGCAGCAGTTCAAGCCGCTGCACGGACCGCAGCGGTGGCAGACGATGGAGCCAGGTAAGCTCCCCTCCTCACTTACCTCGCTCCAAAACGATCCGAATCGCTTTGGACCGTTCTGAACCACTTCGGGTCTATTCAGACCTCCCCTGATCTGCTCTGGAACTGGGCTTAGGAGGTCCGGATTGGGGATCCGTAACGGAGCGGAACACACCCCTAGTTTTGGTACTAGTGTACAAAGCCCTAACCAACTTGGGTCCAGGATACCTGAGAGAGCTCCTTCGCCATTACCAACCTGCCTAGTCCCTGAGGTTGTCAGAGGGCATGTTTCTGGCAGTTCCACATGGACCGATTGCGCTATTGGAAGAAGAGCCTTCAACGTGGTGGCCCCTTTCTGTGGAGCTCCATGGAGGTCAGGCAGGGGCCAACGCTGCGTTGTTTCCAGTGCCTCCAGAAAACAGTCTTATTCCAGGAAGCGTTCCTTGCCTGACAGCCAAGTTTTTTATTGGCATTGTTGTTTTATTTTAGTGTAGTAATGGTGTTTTAATTTTTGTATCTTTTACTGTATTAATTCTTACGCTCCAGAGTGGTATACAAATGTTATAAACAAGTATTGACTTGTTTATAACATTTGTATACCACTCTGGAGCATAAGAATTAATACAGTAAAAGATACAAAAATTAAAACACTATTAAATTAACTGCAAGCTGCAACCAAGTGCGTATACTCCAATCCTGAACTTAATCTCAGGAGTTCTCCTAGTCAAACTAGAATTAGGGGGAAAGTGGACGCAGGGCACAGAAAAATCCTGAAACATAAAGGAGATCGTGAGGTCTAGATGTTCTCATCCCTTCTCCCTGGAAGCCCAGCGAGTTTGCAGCAGACCCATCATTCAGCTGTCACAGCCTGGAATTCCCTACCTTAACCTCCCTCCTCAGCATACTACAGTAGAAGCAGACGTGATTGTGCGAGATGTACAGGCGGCCATGATAAGGCACCTCCCGTTGCCAGGCACAGGAGAACGCTGTGGAACAAGATGGAGAAATAGGGGTTAGCGTGGGAGATCGAGAAGTCTAGGACCCAGGAAGCGGTCCATGCTCTGCCCTCACTGGTAGTGGTTCTCCAGAGCAGAACGGGGTCTTTCCCATGCTGTGCTACCTGATCCTTGAACTGGAGAGTGAAAGGCTTTCTCTGTGGTGGCCCCCCCGGTTTTTATTTTTATTGATTTATTATTGCATTTAAATCCCAGCTTTTCTCCTGCAAGGAACCCAAGGCGGCATACATAATCCTCCTCCTCTCCACTTTATCCTCACAACAACAACCCTGTGGGGTGGGTGGGGCTGAGAGGCTGTGACTGGCCCAAAGTCACCCAGTGGGTTTCCATGGCCGAGTGGGGACTAGAACCCAGATCTCCCAACTCCCAGTCTGACACTCTAGCCACTACACCACACGGGCTCGGTTGTGTAATAGCTTCCCCTTGAACGCCCAACTGGCTTTATTTCGGCACCAAGTTAAAACATGGCTCTTTATCAAAGCCCTTGAGGGCTAAATTCCCCATGGTCACACATAGTTTTAATTGCTTTTATTGCTTTTAAATTTTTTTTCCCTGTTGGTTTTAATTCGTTACCAATTTCATACTCTTTTAGCTGTGTATTTTTATGTTTACGTTGTTCTGATTTTACCTGCACGCCGCCCTGAGATCCGAGTGATAGAGGGCGGGATACGAATGTTAAATAAATAAATAGGGATTGAACCTGGCATCTTAGTATCATAGAATAGCAGAGTTGGAAGGGGCCTACAAGGCCATCGAGTCCAACCCCTTGCTCAATGCAGGAATCCACCCTAAAGCATCCTTGACAGATGGTTGTCCAGCTGCCTCTTGAAGGCCGCTAGTGTGGGAGAGCCCACAACCTCCCTAGGTTACTGGTTCCATTGTTGTACTGCTCTAACAGTCAGGAAGTTTTTCCTGATGTCCAGCTGGAATCTGGCTTCCTTTAACTTGATCCCATTATTCCGTGTCCTGCACTCCGGGAGGATCAAGAAGTAGAGCAAACCACACGCTCTACTGCTGCGTTATGGTCCTTCTCCTAAGAAGCAGGGCTCTCCGTTGGGAAACCCTAACCAGACAGATGCCCACTATGTCATGATTGCATTATTTCAGGTCCAGGAGCCAAACTGACATAAGAATATAAGACGTGCCCTGCTGCTGGATCAGACCAAGGGTCCATCAAGTCCAGCACTCTGTTCATGCAGTGACCAGCTGTTGACCAGAGTCCCACAAGCAGGTCTCTCTGGGGTTTTGCAGGTGGCCACGCCCCTTCCCCTAGCCTCACCTCTTACCCCCAAGGACCAATCATTTGGAGCTTTCTTGGGCTTTGTACTGTTTTCCCCCCATTCTAAAAGGTTGAAAGGCCTCTTCTTAAGTCTTAGTTAGTGGCAGGAAAAGCCTGAAGCTACAGTGGGGTAATATTTTCAGTATTTTGGCCTGGGTCCTTTGTCCCTGCTCAGCACTGGAATGTGGCCCCCAAGAGCGTCAGCGAAATGGAATTCAGGCCTCCTGTGGAAAGGGGCTCTGCACCCTTCCAGTATGGGATGCTCTCCAGTAGAGAGCGTTCACCCCCATTGCTTGTTCCCTAATACCACAGGAGATGCCAGGGACTGAATTCAGGACTCCCCGTGTGCCAACAGGTGCTCTGATACTGATACCCCTCCCCCTAGAAGGGATATTATTATTATTATTATTATTATTATTATTATTATTATTATTATTATTATTATTTCTTACCTGCCTCCCCGTTTTGATTGAGGCAGGGAACAACAGTAAATATAAAATACATAAAACTGAATTAAGAACATAATATACATTGTTAAAACATCCTAAAAATATTCTAAAAACATCCTAAAATTCCCACTGGATAGGCCTGCCGAACATTCTAAAAAGTCCTAAAATTCCCACTGGATAGGCCTGCCGAACATTCTAAAAACGTCCTAAAATTCCCACTGGATAGGCCTGCCGAACATTCTTAAAACGTCCTAAAATTCCCACTGGATAGGCCTGCCGAACATTCTAAAAACGTCCTAAAATTCCCACTGGATAGGCCTGCCGAACATTCTTAAAACGTCCTAAAATTCCCACTGGATAGGCCTGCCTGTTCCAAGACATGATGGGGGAAAACAAACTGAAGCTGGATCCAGACAAGACGGAGGTGCTCGCTGTCAAAGGCCACAACCTGGGTTTGGAGGTGTGTCAACTGGTTCTGGAGGGGGTTACACTCCCCTTGAAAGGCTGCATTCGCAGCTTGGGAGTGCTTCTGGACCCGTCGCTCCAAATGACAGCCAAGACAGATGTGATGGCCAGGAGTGCCTACTATCAGCTTTAGCTGATACGCCAGCTGCGCCCCTTCCTAGAGTTAGAAGACCTAAAGACGGCCGTGGATACGCTGGTAACTTCGAGGCTTGACTTCTGCAATGCGCTCTACATAGGGCTACCATTGTACCTAGTTCGGAAACTTCAACTAGTTCAAAACATGGCAGCCAGGTTGGTCACAGGTACACCTAGGGGGGACCATATCACACCAATCTTAAAATCCCTTCACTGGCTGCCAATTAGTTTCCGGGCGAAGTATAAAGTGTTGTTATCACCTTTAAAGCTCTACATGGTTTGGGTCCAGGTTACCTGCGGGATCGCCTTCTTCCGTACAATCCGCCCCACACACTCAGGTCCTCTGGGAAGAATCTACTTCAGCCAGCCAAAACAAGGCTGACAACTATTACCCAGAGGACCTTCTCTTCTGCTGCTCCCAGACTGTGGAATGGCCTGCCGGAGGAGACTCGTCAGAAAGCTATCAAGACTGATCCCTTCTGGCGGGCCTATCCAGTAGAATTTTAGGATACTTTTAATATGTTTTTAGGATGTTTTTAACAGTGTATGCTATGTTTTCAATCAGTATTTTGAGTGTTTTATGCTTGCTGTTATTCCCCGCCTCGATCCAATTGGAGAGGCGGGTAAGAAATAAATAAATAAATATATTATTATTATTATTATTATTATTATTATTATTATTATTAATGGGCTGTGGGTGGACGGGAGCAGCTGAGTACTTACTCTCCAAGAGTTCCTCCTCTTCAGAGAGATCTTTAAACACTCGGTGGAAGTTGACAGCGTGCTTCATCAGCTTGTGAAGGGGAAAAGGGAGATTATTATTATTATTATTATTATTTATTTATTTATATAGCACCATCAATGTACATGGTGCTGTACAGAGTAAAACAGTAAATAGCGAGACCCTGCCGCATAGGCTTACATTCTAATAAAACCATGATAAAACAATAAGGAAGGGAAGAGAAAGCAAACAGGCACAGGGTAGGGTAAACAGGCACTGGTATTCTGATTAGCCAATAGCCCAAGTGTTTAATTTTTTAAAAAATGTATTTTTTTACCCAACGCTTCATAAATATCGTAGAATTTAAAAATACCAATAAAATAAGATCAAGCACTAAGCTGCAAAGGCAAACTCATATTTGACCACCAAATTAAACAACCTGATGGGATAAATGCCATTTTTTGTCCTTCTTGATTTTTAAGAACAACAAAACTTTTCCATATGAAGTACTCCTGTTCAATGTTGCAGCTGGCCAGCCAGGCCTCCTTTTCTGCTATTCCATTCCATTCCCTCCCCACCCCCCTGCAATAAATACAGAGTGTTCTGTGGCCACCAAGCCCGCTCATCTCTCAATGGGCTTTGGGTGAGGCAGGTTTTTTTGTTCCTTAAAAGTTTTTGGATTTCTGGAAAAAAAATCATACTTAAGGACATCAGAAGTGCCCTGATGCTGGATCAGACCAAGGGTCCATCTAGTCCAGCACTCTGTTCACACATGGGCCAACCATCCATTGGCCAGGGTCCAACAAGGCAGGACATGGTGCAACAGCACCCTCCCGCCCATGTTCCCCAGCATACAGGCTTATTGCCTCAAATACTGGAGATAGCACACAACCCTCAGGGCTAGTAGCCCTGGATAGCCTTCGCCTCCAGGAATTTATCCAACCCCCTTTTGAAGCCATCCAGATTGGTGGCCATCACTACATCTTGTGGTGGTGAGTTCCAGAATTTAACTCTGCGCTATGTGAAGAAGTCCTTCCTTTTCTTTGTCCTGCATCTCCCACCATTCAGCTTCATGGGATGACCCCCTTGGGTTCTAATATTTTGAGAGAGGGAGAAAAATGTCTCTGCAGCCTTTGTGTTTCTCTAGCTCCTGGTCCTCAGGTGGTGCTGTTTCAAACTACAGAAGGACTGGCAATTAGAGAATGGTTTCAGTATTAATACACATGTCAACAGATAGCTAAGACAAGATGTATTCACTTCCAATTAAAAAGATTTAGTTTCTGGGATGGGACTTGAACCCTGAAGAATGGTAATACTAGCAAAATGTTAACAAGGTATCCCAAATCAGGCGGAGATTGGGATAGGGTCAAAAACATCAGGACAGGTCTTGGTCAATTGGGACAGTGGCCATTGCTAGACCTAAGGTTTATCCCTGGATCGTCCAGGGGTCAAACCTGTTCATCGAGGTGACTCACAGGGGATCCAGTGCTCAGGCAGGGGCGAACCCTGGATGATCCCAGGATAAACCTTAGGTGTAGCTGTGGCCAGTGAGAGCATATGTTAACATACACGCACCAACTTACAGTGGATATATTTGGGACAGAGTTCCTATGCTGGACAGAAGTTGCTTCTTCCTCTGTCTCTTTGCCGAAACACGGGTCGTAGGTTTTGGATCTAAAAAGACAAGGAACACAACAGAAACCTGAGTCCTACATGCAAATTTCAATGCCGATGTATTGGACTGCAACGCCCAGCCAGTATGGTTAGCATTGGAATTGGGGAAGGCTCATCTATGCAAATACTCACCGGGACAAGGGTGGCTTGTGTCCATTGCAGGACGCCACAACAGGTTCTTCCAAGCTCTGGGATTTTTTCTGCTCTGCCATCTTCTTCTTGCTCTTCCTGTGTTTTCCAGATGCATCAGAGCCGCAGCTGGGGAGGAAAGAGGCTTGGTCAATTGTGTCATATTCCTCTCCCTCATCCCCGGCTTCAGGGTGGATACTAGAACTTCCTCAGACACAGTCATTCTCCCAGGTAGCACTCAATCATTATCAGAATGAGGCAAACCGTTCTACCCAGGCCCCTTTTACTGATGGACCACGGAGGCTGAGAATGGGGTGCAATCATAACTTTGGGGTGAAGAAGTTCAGGGAAGAGGGGGAGGAGAATAAAATTCTCACTGGAAACAAAGCCCTTTGAAGAGAGACTGAAAGAACTGGGCATGTTTAGCCTGGAGAAGAGAAGATTGAGGGGAGACATGAGAGCACTCTCCAAATCCTTAAAAGGTTGTCACTCAGAGGAGGGCCAGGATCTCTTCCCGATCCTCCCAGAATGCAAAACACGGAATAAAGGGCTCAAGTTACAGGAAGCCAGATTCCGGCTGGACATCAGGAAAAACGTCCTGACTGTTAGAGCAGCACGACAATGGAACCAGTTACCCAGGGAAGTTGTGGTCTCTCCCACACTAGAGGTATTCAAGAGGCAGCTGGACAACCATCTGTCATGGATGCTTTAGGGTGGATTTCTTCATTGAGCAAGGAGTTGGACTCATAGAATCATAGAATCATAGAATAGCAGAGTTGGAAGGGGCCTACAAGGCCATCGAGTCCAACCCCCTGCTCAATGCAGGAATCCACCCTAAAGCATCCCTGACAGATGGTTGTCCAGCTGCCTCTTGAATGCCTCTAGTGTGGGAGAGCCCACAACCTCCCTAGGTAGCTGATTCCATTGTCGCACTGCTCTAACAGTCAGGAAGTTTTTCCTGATGTCCAGCCGGAATCTGGCTTCCTTTAACTTGAGCCCGTTATTCCGTGTCCTGCACTCTGGGAGGATCAAGAAGAGATCCTGGCCCTCCTCTGTGTGACAACCTTTTAAGTATTTGATGAGTGCTATCATGTCTCCCCTCAATCTTCTCTTCTCCAGGCTAAACATGCCCAGTTCTTTCAGTCTCTCTTCATAGGGCTTTGTTTCTAGACCTCTGATCATCCTGGTTGCCCTCTTCTGAACACGCTCCAGCTTGTCTGCGTCCTTCTTGAATTGTGGAGCCCAGAACTGGACGCAATACTCTAGATGAGGCCTAACCAGGGCTGAATAGAGAGGAACCAGTACCTCACGTGATTTGGAAGCTATACTTCTATTAATGCAGCCCAAAATAGCATTTGCCTTTCTTGCAGCCATATCGCACTGTTGGCTCATATTCACCTTGTGATCTACAACAATTCCAAGATCTTTCTTGTTTGTAGTATTGCTGAGCCAAGTGTCCCCCATCTTGTAACTGTGCAATTGGTTTCTATTCCCTAAATGTAGAACTTGGCATTTATCCCTATTAAATTTCATCCTGTTGTTTTCAGCCCAGCACTCCAGCCTATCAAGATCCCTTTGAAGTTTGTTTCTGTCTTCCAGGGTATTAGCTATCCCACCCAATTTTGTGTCATCTGCAAATTTGATCAGCGTTCCCTGCACCTCCTCGTCCAAATCATTAATAAAAATGTTGAAGAGCACTGGGCCCAGGACTGAGCCCTGCAGCACCCCACTCGTTGCCTCTCCCCAGTTTGAGAAGGTTCCATTGATAAGTACTCTTTGAGTCCGATTCTGTAGCCAACTGTGGATCCACCTAATAGTTGTTCCATCTAGCCCACTTTTAGCTCGATGGCCTTAGAGGCCCCTTCCAACTCTACTATTCTATGATTCTATGAGGTTTTCAAAGACCCCTCTCTTTGAAATGAATGAATTTGTCACATGAGGAAAGAAATTGTGTGAAGGGGCTGGAACATCTCCCCTATGAAGGCAGGGTACAACAGCTGGGATTGTTCAGCCTGGAAAAAAGGAGGCGAAGGAGAGACCTGATAGAGGTGTACAAAATTACGCATAGTGTAGAGAATGGGGACAGGAAGACATTGTTCTCTCTTCCCCATAACACTAGAACCCAACGGGGTCATCCCATGAAGCTGACTGGTAGGAGATTCAGGACCAAGAAAAGGAAGGACTTCTTCACACAGCGCAGAGTCAAATTATGGAACTCACAACCACAAGATGTAGTGATGGCTACCAATCTGGATGGCTTTAAAAGGGGGTTGGATCAATTCCTGGAGGCGAAGGCTATCCACTGCTACTAGCCCTGATGGTTGTGTGCTATCTCCAATGTTTGAGGCAATAAGCCTGTGTGCAGCAGTTGCTGGGGAACATGGGCGGGAGGGTGCTGTTGCACCATGTCCTGCTTGTTCATCCCTGGCTGATGGCTGGTTGGCCACTGTGTGAACAGAGTGCTGGACTAGATGGACCCTTGGTCTGATCCAACATGGCTCTTCTTATTTTCTTAAGAAATCGTCCTTCTGTCTACCTGGTTTCAGTTCTTTCTTGCTTTGCTTTCTAATCCGCTGCACCAAGCCACTTTTTGTCAGCCTGTCATTAGCGAAGTTTAATGAGCTTTTGCTGTTAATTAGCCGTCCTGCCCCGATACAAACCCAGAGATTGTGATCGTTTTACGTAACCACTCAGGTGACACAAGAGGGAGAACAGGCCTGGGCGCCACTGGTGTGACCTCAATAAGGGAGCCTCCATTTCTGATGCAGTCTATCTGTGTATACCAACTTTTGGTGAGCAAACCACTGCACGGTGGCCAACCTCAAGAGCAGGGTTCTGGACTAGGCGGACCTTTTGGTGTGATTCGGCAGTACTGTTCTTATGTGTCTCTCTGTAGCTACAAACCAAGCTAGTTAAATAGAACTTCCATGTAGGTGGTGGAGGAGACATCAACTGCACAGGTGAAAGTAGACTCCCCCCTCCCACAAATCTCCCCACGACGACCCCCTGAAAAAGGTACCTGCTGAATGGAGTGTGTTGCGACGAAGGGGTGGAGAGGAACCCCCCAAAATTAGGCAGAGAAAGGCATTTCTTCGATCCAGCCTGACATCGAAATATAGGGTTAGCAAGCCACAAAGTCAGGAGGATCTATTGGGAAATGAATGTCAGCATAGCTCTCATCTCACAGGCACCATGGTGCAATTAAGAGGCAGTGTGGCATAGTGGCTAAAGTGTTAAGAACATCAGAAGTGCCCTGATGCTGGATCAGACCAAGGGTCCATCTAGTCTAGAGTGACCCTATGGAAAGGAGGACAGGGCTCCTGCAGCTTTAACAGTTGTATTGAAAAGGAAATTTCAGCAGGTGTCATTTGTATATAAGGGGAACCTGGTGAAATTCCCTCTTCATCACAGCAGTTAAAGCTGCCCTCTTTTAAATCTGGTCACTCGAGTATAGTTCCTGCACCTTTAACTGTTGTGATGAAGAGGGAATTTAATCAGGTTCTCCAGTTATACAAATGATACCTGCTGAAATTCCCTTGTCTATGCAACGGTTAAAAGATACAGGAGCCCTGTCCTCTTTTCCATATGGCCACCCTAATCTAGTCCAGCACTCTGTTCACACGGTGGCTAACCAGCCATCGGCCAGGGATGAACAAGTAGGACATGGTGCAACAGCACCCTCCCGCCCATGTTCCCCAGCAAATGGTGCACCCAGGCTTATTGTCTCAAACACTGGAGATAGCACACAACCATCAGCATTCTACCAGGAGCAGGGCCTTCTCTGCTATGGCACCCTGGCTGTAGAATGAGCTCCCTAAGGAGGTTCGCTTGGCCCCTACATTATATGCTTTTAGATGCCAGGTGAAGACCTTTTTATTCTCCCAGCATTTTAACAGTCTATAAATAAATTTTAACTTGATGTTTTAAATTTGTGATTTTGCATTGCTGCTGTTTTTATCTGGCTGAGCTTTTATATTGTATTTTATATTATGGTTTTATACTGTTGTTTTATACTTTGAATGGTTTTAATTTTTGTGAACCGCCCAGAGAGCTCCAGCTATTGGGCGGTATAGAAATGTAATAAATAAATAAATAAATTATTCTCTCAGCATTTTAACAGTCTATAAATAAATTTTAACTTTATGTTTTAAATTTGTGATTTTGCATTGCTGCTGTTTTTATCTGGTTGAGCTTTTATACTTTATTTTATATTATGGTTTTATACTGTTGTTTTATACTTTGAATGGTTTTAATTTTTGTGAACTGCCCAGAGAGCTCCGGCTATTGGGCGGTATAGAAATGTAATAAATAAATAAATAGTACCCAGTAGGTGACCTGTTGGACTAGGAGATGGGAGATCCGGGTTCTAATCCCCTGTCCGCTATGGAAACCCACTGGGCGACTTTGGGCCAGTCACAGACTCTCAGCCCAACCCACCTCACAGGGTTGTTGTTGTGAAGATAAAATGGAGAGGAGGAGGATTTTATGTACGCCACCTTGGGTTCCTTGAAAGAAAAAAGGTGGGATATAAATGCAATTAATTAATTAATTAATTAATTAACTAACAAACATAAAAATGGATTGAGAGTCTCTCTCCTGCCCCCAATAAATAAATAAATGAAGTGCCCAATTAACTGGTAAATGCATAAATGTACCCACATTGTTAAAGGAACAAAGCAGGAGAAATCCAGAAGGAAAGGAGGCTTCCCTGCCAGAAACGGCAGCACCTGCAGGAGCTTTTCCCGAGGGCCCTTCGCCCAGCAAGCTACCAAGCGCGGGCAGAACCTGTCGGGCTGCTTCCACATTCCTGGGATTCTCCCGTAATCCGCAAGGGAAAAATTACCTACAGAAGATGGGCCAGGCCAGGATGCCCCAGTCTCATTCGCCAATCCAGCCCTTTTGGACATCAGGGCTCTCCCACCTAGAGGCCTTCAAGAGGCAGCTGGACAAGCATCTGTCGGGGATGCTTTAGGGTGGATTCCTGCATTGAGCAGGGGGTTGGACTCGATGGCCTTGTAGGCCCCTTCCAACTCTGCTATTCTATGTTTCTATTACTACTACTGATTCCAGCAGGCACCACCCATTTGGACTGACCAATTAATTTACATACATTCCAGCCCCCCCCTCTCTGAATTGTTAGTTACCTCAGAGGGACAGAACATCTGGGATATAAATATTCATTGAAATAAAGATGTAGTAGTATTAGCAATAATAATAACAAAGATAGCTTCTCTGACCACGTGCAGAGTAAATTTTCTTCAGTACCAACTAACTGTGTGCCTGAGAGCCAAGATACTGTTGGAATCGGTGGGCAGCTTAGGGAGAGGAGAGAAGATTTGGCAGAGAGCTACGAAACCTGGTTTGCTTTGGAAAGCAGAAATAAAAGGGGTTATAAAAGGGATGTTATGAAAGGGATTTGGAAGAGCAAATGGGATGAGTTGGATCTTTGTGGGAGTGAGATAAAAAGAGGAGCGGGGAGGGTTAGCTAGGACACCTGGGTTCTTTCTTGAAGGGGAGAAGAATAAGTATGTTTGGGTTAGGGTGACCATACGGAAAGGAGGACCGGGCTCCTGTGTCTTTAACAGTTCTATAGAAAAGGGAATTTCAGCAGGTGTCATTTGTATGCCTGGTGAAATCCCCTCTTCATCTCAACAGTTTAAACTGCAGGAGCTATACTAGAGTGGCCAGATACAAAAGAGGGCAAGGCTCCTCCTTCACCAGGTGCTGCGTGCCTACAAAGGACACCTGCTGAAATCCCCTTTTCTATACAACTGTTAAAAATACAGTAGCCCGGTCCTCCTTTCCATAGGGTCACCCTATCCTAGGTGGAAGGGGAGGGAAGGCTTGATCTGGCTGAAGACCAGGACACCTGGGTTCATTCCCCAGTGTTCGGGTGGCTGAAACATGGGAAGTCCAGTTGAAGGATTCTTAATTCGTCCCCTGATTTATTTTGCAGGCGTTTAAAATGGGGGTGGGGTGTCTGTCTAAGTGAGTCCTTGGTGAGGTTTGGATCAAGACACCTGGGTTCTGTTATCCCCTCCAGCTCTGGATCAAGACACCTGGGTTCTGTTATCCCCTCCAGCTCTGGATCAAGACACCTGGGTTCTGTTATCCCCTCCAGCTCTGGATCAAGACACCTGGGTTCTGTTATGCTCTCCAGCTCTGGATCAAGACACCTGGGTTCTGTTATCCCCTCCAGCTCTGGATCAAGACACCTGGGTTCTGTTATTCCCTCCAGCTCTGGATCAAGACACCTGGGTTCTCTTATCCCCTCCAGCTCTGGATCAAGACACCTGGGTTCTTTTAGCCCCTCCAGCTCTGGATCAAGACACCTGGGTTCTCTTATCCCCTCCAGCTCTGGATCAAGACACCTGGGTTCTCTTATCCCCTCCAGCTTTGGATCAAGACACCTGGGGGGGGTACTACCTGATTTCGGCCAAGCTGAAGCTGTTGGGTCCCGTGGCGACTGCCAGCGTCGCCATCCGGAGGCTTTAGCCAGCCCCGTCCCGCAGATCTGATGCACGGGTGATGGGCCGTAAGGAGAGCGAAACCTTCTCTGCAGCACCTGGCCCTCCCTCTTCGCCATCAGATCTCCTCCCTTTTCCCCTCCTTTGGGAGTCGAGTCAGCTCCAACGTGGGAAAAGCGCCTTCGGCCATATCTCCAACAAGCCCGGGCGGCTGCAGAGATGAACAATTGGAGGGGGCCAGGCAGGTTTGAGTCATTAAAGGCAAGCCGAGTGACTCCGGATCAGCAGAAGCCAGAAGATGAACTGCTAGTGTCAGCAACACAGCGCCCCCTAGTCGGAAAGCACTCAAAGATTTGGTGGATTACAACGCCCTTTATTTATTTATTTATTTATTTATGCATGCATTTATAGCCTGCCTTTTTTCCTGCAAGGAACCCAAGGCGGCGTACATAAACCTCCTCCTCTCCATGTTATCCTCACAAAAACAACCCTGTGAGGTGGGTTGAGCTGAGAGTCTGTGCCTGGCCCAAAGTCACCTGGTGGGTTTCCACGGCCGAGTGGGGACTAGAACCCGGATTTCCCGACTCCCAGTCCGACACTTTAGCCACTACACCACACTGGCTTATCCCAGACCAGCATCTATAATTTGCTCTGGATATTTTCAAAAGACAGACGCTTCTGTGACCGCACGACGGAGGTGATGTGGGGTGTCTTAACTAGACTTCAGTTCTCTCTTTCTAAGGCTTCGTACCTTTTCTGATCTGTGGACGTGCAGGGCCTTGCTCCTCAGAGCAGGGTGGCCCCCAAAAGGCTGCTCTTAGAACAGAAAGAACTGCACTGTGCCCCTGATTCTGAGGGCTCCTTTACTGTTTTTAGAAAGTGAGGGTAGGTAATATTTACCTAAAACTGACAGAGCCTGGGAGTATAGCTTGTGCATTGCTCCTGTTTTCACAACCTACACAAAACACTTAAAGACAATAAATATTCTAGCTGTCCCTGTTCACCCGGAAGAATTTTCAGTCTGGGAAACTGTCCTGATTTTGTTTGTGTTCTCTTCCGGCAGGCCCATCCAGTGGAATTTTAGGATGTTTTTAGGATGTTTTAACAATGTACATTATGTTTTAATTCTGTTTTATGTATTTTATATTTGCTGCTGTTCCCCGTCTCGATCAGAATGGAGAGGTGAGTAAGAAATAAAATTATTATTATTATTATTATTATTATTATTATTATTATTGTTATTATTATTATTATTATTAAACTTCCTTGTTAAGTGCTTCATTTAAAAAATTGTTAAAGTGTTCCTGAATTTGTCATTCTTTAGGAATCTCGTTCTTTCAACAGGGCCTCTATGAACTAATTCTTTGAGGAGTACCCATGTAGATGGATCTTGTCTCTTGAGGATGCAGTTATGTACATGGGCATGAATGCTAAGTCTGTGAAGGGTTAAAAGGCTGTAGCCAACTCCTCTTCGCATAAGTGTGGATGGGATTTATCTTCTGTGTTCTTCTTCTCCCTTCAGTCAGTCCAATGTTTGTGAACCTCAAGCTAGTTTTATTTGTTACCCTATAATAAAGCAATTTTACTGTTCTCCAGATGTCTGCTGTGATGAATGGTCAACATATCAGGTGAGTAATTGCACAGGGAACTCATGCAAGAATCCTGCAGACAGTTCACACGCATTGCAGTCACTGAGATCTATTTTGAATTGTGCAAAATGTGCCATGAAACTAGGGTGACCCTATGAAAAGGAGGACAGGGCTCCTGTATCTTTAACAATTGTATTGAAAAGGGAATTTCTGCAGGTGTCATTTGTATATATGGAGAACCTGGGGAAATTTCCTCTTCATCACAACCGTTAAAGCTGCCCTCTTTTAAATCTGGTTACTCTAGTATAGTTCCTGCAACTTAAACTGTTGTGATGAAGAGGGGATTTCACCAGGTTACCCATATATACAAGTGACACCTGCTAAAATTTCCTTTTCAGTACAACTGTTAAAAAGATACAGGAGCCCTGTCCTCCTTTGCATATGGTCACCCTAATGAAACAGTAGCCTATTTTAAGCAAATAAAAAACCCTCTCTGTTTGAAATCAATGGAGGACAGACTGTTGAGGAGGAAATGAACACAGCACCGCTAGGCAGAGTACATAAAAACATAAGAAAAGCCCTGCAGGATCAAACCAAAGGTCTAGTCCAGCATTTAATTCACACAGTGGCGAAACAGATGCCTATGGGAAGCCCATAAACAGGAGATTTATTGTATTTATTCATTTACAAAATGTATATATTGCTCCATATCTAAAATAGATTCTGGAGAGGTGAACCTAGGAATGAAACAGTAAAAAGAAAGAAGATGATAAACAGCAAATTAAAATTGTTCAATTTAAAACAATGTACCAATAAATACAGTGGCTGTTCAGTGGAGGAATGCTTCCTGGGAAAGTTGTTTTCAAGAGACGCTGGAAGCAGCCTAGTGTTGGTGCCCGCCTGACCACCAGGGGCAGGGAATTCCAAAAAGAAGGGGCCACCACGTTGAAGGCTCTTATAGAATCATAGAATAGTAGAGTTGGAAGGGGCCTAAAAGGCCATCCAGTCCAACCCCCTTCTCAATGCAGGAATCCACCCTAAAGCATCCCTGACAGATGCTTGTCCAGCTGCCTCTTGAAGGGCTCTAGTGTGGGAGAGCCCACAACCTCCCTAGGCAACTGGTTCCATTGTCGTACTGCTCTAACAGTCAGGAAGTTTTTCCTGATGTCCAGCTGGAATCTGGCTTCCTGTAACTTGAGCCCGTTATTCCGTATCCTGCACTCTGGGATGATTGAGAAGAGATCCTGGCCCTCCTCTGTGTGACAACCTTTCAAGTATTTGATGAGTGCTATCATGTCTCCCCTCAATCTTCTCTTCTCTAGGCTAAACATGCCCAGTTCTTTCAGTCTCTCTTCACAGGGCTTTGTTTCCAGAACCCTGATCATCCTGGTTGCCCTCCTCTGAACACGCTCCAGCTTGTCTGCATCCTTCTTGAAGTGTGGAGCTCAGAACTGGACACAATACTCTAGATGAGGCCTAACCAGGGCCAAATAGAGAGGAACCAGGACCTTACACAATTTGGAAGCTATACTTCTATTAATGCAGCCCAAAATAGCATTTGCCTTTCTTGCAGCCCTATCGCACTGTTGGCTCCTATTCAGCTTGCGATCTACAACAATTCCAAGTCTTCAGGTTTTGTTTCCAGTCCCCTGATCATAACTGAGTCAAGCAATAAAATAAATAAATTCTCCTGTTCCATCAACAACTCCCATTCCACAGAGAATCAAGTGACTTAAAATGATGAGAGAGAAGCGAGAATCCACATAGTCATAATAACAATGTTAATAAGAGATGTGAACCACACAGAAATCAGCCTTTTTAGAGCTTTGTATACACTAGTACCAAAACCAATAGGTAGCCAGTGCAGTTCCCTCAGCAGCAAAGGAGTCACATGCTGAAGGGAGGCAACTCCAGACAACAGCCGAGCTGCAGCGTTCTGCACTGGCTTCAGCCTTAAGGGCAGCCCCACATAGAGCGCATTGCAGCAATCCAGTCTTGAGGTTACTAATGCCTGCATCACCGTGGCCAAGCTATCCCTGTCCAGGAGAGGCCGTAGCTGGCAGGCAATAGCATTCTCCCATTCATGTTCCCCATCAACTGATATTGAGAGGCATTCTGCCTCCTATACTGGAGGTAATATATTATCTGAAAGACCGTATTCTCCCATATGAGCCTGCCCGTGCTCTGAGATCTTCTGGGGAGGCCTTTCTCTCAGTCCCACCAACATCCCAGGCACCTCTGATGGGTACGCAGGACAGGGCCTTCTCAGTGGCTGCTCCAAGGCAATGGAACTCCCTGCCTGGGGATGCAAGGCCAGGCTAACTCCCTCTGTACTACAGTTTCAGAGGCAGGCAAACCCATTTTTTCTTTCAGCAGGCTTTTGGAACTGTACTGGACCTGTGTTCATGTATTTTTAACCTTTTAACCTGTCACAGTTTTTAATTTTTTTAACATGTTTTTAATTTTACTGTAGGTTCGATTCTATTAAAAAAAATTGTAATTTATATTTATATGTTTTAATTGTACATGTTTTAATCTTGTAAACCGCCTTGAGTCCCTGTATTGGGGAAAGGTGGGATGATAATAATGGACTAGTAGCCATTGATGGCCTTCTCCGCCATGAAATTGCCTAATCCCCATTTAAATCCATTGAAATTGGTATCCATCACTAAATCTTCTGGTAGTAAATTCCAGTTTATGTGCTGGGTGAAGAAGACATTCCTTTTATCTGTCCTGAACCTTCTATCATTTAGCTTTATTGGATGAACCCCTTGGGTTCTAGTCTCATGGGAAAAACGTCTCCCAATCCAATTTCTCCGCACCGTGCATAATTTCGTACACGTCATGTCTCCCGGTACTTACCTTTTTCCTAAGCCAAAAAGCTCGAGATGTTGTAACCTTTCTTTGTAGGAGAGTTGCTCCAGGCCCTTGTTAATATTGGTTACCTAAATGCCTCTCGCAATGTGCAATAATTTACTGATGCATAATTGAGAGCCTTTAATGAGGTGTGATAATGGCCACCCTTGTTCTATATGGCGTGCTCTCTATTTTTACCTCTGAGATGTTTGCAGGTAAGATCATAGAATCATAGTGGGAAGGGGCCTATAAGGCCATCGAGTCCAACCCCCTGCTCAATGCAGGAATCCACCCTAAAGCATCCCTGACAGGTGGTTGTCCAGCTGCCTCTTGAAGGCCTCTAGTGTGGGAGAGCCCACAACCTCCCTAGGTCACTGGTTCCATTGTCGTACTGCTTGAACAGTCAGGACATTTCTCATGACGTCCAGCCGGAATCTGGATTCCGGAATGTCATCTTTCTCAGTCACCACACGCAAACGCCTTATGATCTCCCACTTTCTGCAATTCAGGCCATTGCTGTTTACAATCTACCTTAACTCTTTTGCATTTCTTCCACCTTGATCTCTGGACCATCCAAGGTAAGGATTTGCTTCCAACTCCTATAAAACTGTGTTTATGGCTCACGACAACCTTGATGTGCACGTGCAGAGGAAGGTGACGTGTACGCCCTGGTGCTGTCCCCCAAGGTCAACCACCAAAGTGCATTGCTGACCAGGAAACTGAGTCATGTCCATTCATTGGAAAGGGTTAGTTCAATCAGTGCTTTCCCTTGATTAAAGGAATTTTAGTTGATTAATCATTTTCATGTTGAACCTGTACTTGTATTGTAGTGTTGTGTTGTGGTTTTTTTTTTACTGTTTTATTCTTTTAGTTGACTGTCCTGAGGATATTTTATATTGAAAATCAGGAAAAAACTTCCTGTTAGAGCAGTACGACAATGGAACCAGTTCCCTAGGGAGGTTGTGGGCTCTCCCACACTAGAGGCCTTCAGGAGGCAGCTGGACAACCATCTGTCAGGGATGCTTTAGGGTGGATTCCTGCATTTATTTATTTATTTATTACATTTCTATACCGCCCAATAGCCGGAGCTCTCAGGGGGTTGGACTGGATGGCCTTACAGGCCCCTTCCAACTCTACTATTCTATGCTTCTATGAAGGACAGCATATAAATTTAACATATTAAGTTAAACAAATACAATGTCGCACTAGATGTACGTTGGGACTGATCCAACAGGCCAGTTCTTACGCGTTTATTGATATTTTATTTATTTACTATTTATTTATGAAATGTATCAGCCACCCTTCATCCGTTAGTAGTGATCCCACAACATTTATAATAAATGAATGAATCCAATCTAAAAAACACACAGTTACAAATCCTAAGGCAAAACAAACCAGCAAAGGAAACAAAAACGCAAAACAGTAATTAATTTTTTTAAAAATTTAAATGTTAAAATGCCGGGGTAAAATGGATTTTTTAAAAACTTGGCACCCAAAAGAAAACAAAGTCAACACCAATCATTATCTTCATTATGACAGATGGAACCTCCATGTTCATGAGCAACCTACCTTTGGATGCTTGGGATACCTGGGATCTCTAGTTGTCACTTTTTTAAAAAGCACCTAGTAGCAGGCAATGGGAAAGACCCTCTCTCTGCCTCAGACCCTAGAGAGCATCCTATCATGGTCAGAATGCCTGGGGATGGAGCATCCATGATGCTAAAACCTGGGCTTAACTCCCCAACGGGGAGGCGGCAACAATTCTCCAGGATTCAGCGGTTCATCCCCAGTTGAAAGGACCTCTGTTAGCAGGTGATGGGCAGAGAATCATGGAATCATAGAATAGCAGAGTTGGAAGGGGCCTACAAGGCCATCGAGTCCAACCCCCTGCTCAATGCAGGAATCCACCCTAAAGCATCCCTGACAGGAGGTTGTCCAGCTGCCTCTTGAAGGCCTCTAGTATGGGAGAGCCCACCACCTCCCTAGGTCACTGGTTCCATTGTCGTACTGCTCTAACAGTCAGGAGGTTTTTCCTGATGTCCAGCTGGAATCTGTCTTCCTGTCACTTGAGCCCCTTATTCTGTGTCCTGCACTCTGGGAGGATGGATAATCATAGAATCATAGAATCATAGAATAGTAGAGTTGGAAGGGGCCTACAAGGCCATCAAGTCCAATCCCCTGCTCATTGCAGGAATCCACTCTAAAGCATCCCTGACAGATGGTTGTCCAGCTGCCTCTTGAATGCCTCCAGTGTGGGAGAGCCCACAACCTCCCTAGGTAATTGATCCCATTGTCGAACTGCTCTAACAGTCAGGAAGTTTTTCCTGATGTCCAGCCGGAATCTGGCTTCCTTTAACTTGAGCCCATTATTCCTGCACTCTGGGAGGATCGAGAAGAGATCCTGGCCCTCCTCTGTGTGACAACCTTTTCAGTATTTGAAGAGTGCTCTCATGTCTCCACTTAATCTTCTCTTCTCCAGGCTAAACATGCCCAGTTCTTTCAGTCTCTCTTCATAGGGCTTTGTTTCCAGACCCCTGATCATCCTCGTTGCCCTCCTCTGAACACGCTCCATCTTGTCTGCATCCTTCTTGAATTGTGGAGCCCAGAACTGGACGCAATACTCTAGATGAGGCCTAACCAGGGCCGAATAGAGAGGAACCAGTACCTCCCGTGATTTGGAAGCTATACTTCTATTAATGCAGCCCCAAATAGCATTTGCCTTTCTTGCAGCCATATCGCACTGTTGGCTCATATTCAGCTTGTGAATATGAGCCAACAATTCTAATCAAGTTATCTCTGATTAAAGCAGAAAATCCTTATCTTGCTGGACCGACAGCCTGACCTGGTCAAAAGCAGCTTCCAATGCCCCTAAGTACTATACGAAGTCCTATGTGTATAAAGAGCCCTGCAGGGCCAAAATCGCTTACAGCTCAGTCGGTTTTCCCGAAGAAGCATCACCGGAGAGTTTGCCATGGTCCATCCTTTGCTAGGAAAGGTCTTCTTTCAGCAGTCTTCTGCTTTCACCTCCGGCTTTTGTTAGCAGCTGTTTTATCTACATGAATGTGAGAAAAGTCCAAAGCTCAATGCTGTTGGAATTTCACCCACCGCAAGAATACCAGGAAGCAAACAGTGGCTTGAGGGATTTCGAGAGAGGCCCTGCTGATTGCTCCTTCGCAGCTGAAGTTGCTTGGAGACTCACATCCTTCAAACAGTTTCCACGGTGACAGCAGGTGATTTTCTGTCCTCCCAGAGTGGTTGCAAAATGTCTCTTCTACATTACGAATGGTGCCTTTCATTCTCGTTACAGAGCTCAATTTTCACCCCTGTGCCGTGCAAAGATGTGCACGCATGTGTTGTGCACTCAAGAACGCTTTGTGTGAGTGTGTTCTAACAGTGGTGAACTACAGATCTTTTTTGCTTTTGCCATTCAGGGCTTAGAACCAGCTGCAGGGAACGCTTACCAAATTTGCAGTTGACATAAAATTGGGTGGGATAGCTAATACCCTGGAAGACAGAAACAAACTTCAAAGTGATCTTGATAGGCTGGAGTGCTGGGCTGAAAAAAACAGAATGAAATTTAATAGGGATAAAAGCCAAATTCTACATCTAGGAAATAGAAACAAAATGCACAGTTACAAGATGGGGGATACTTGGCTCAGCAATACTACAAACGAGAAATATCTTGAATGGTTGTAGATCACAAGCTGAATATTAGCCAACAGTGTGATACGGCTGCAAGAAAGGCAAATGCTATTCTAGGCTGCATTAATAGAAGTAAAGCTACCAAATCACGTGAGGTACTGGTTCCCTTCTATTCGGCCCTGGTTAGGCCTCATCTTGAGTATTGCATCCAGTTCTGGGCTCCACAATTCAAGAAGGACGCAGACAAGCTGGAGCGTGTTCAGAGGAGGGCAGCGAGGATGATCAGGGGTCTGGAAACAAAGCCCTATGAGGAGAGACTGAAAGAACTGGGCATGTTTAGCCTGGAGAAGAGAAGATTGAGGAGAGACACGATAGCACTCTTCAAATACTTGAAAGGTTGTCTCGATCATCCCAGAATGCAGGATACGGAATAAGGGGCTCAAGTTACAGGAAGCCAGATTCCAGCTGGACATGATGAAAAAAAAATCTGACTGTTAGAGCAGTATGACAATGGAACCAGTGACCTAGGGAGGTTGTGGGCTCTTCCACACTGGAGGCCTTCAAGAGGCAGCTGGATAACCATCTGTCAGGGATGCTTTAAGGTGGGTTCCTGCATTGAGCAGGGGGTTGGTCTCGATGGCCTTATGGACTCCTTCCAACTTTACTATTCTATGATTCTTGTCTTGGGTCAGAGTGCCTAAAATGAAACTCTGTGGGTTCATGCAGAATAGGCCTTGTGAGTTGGACCTGGAAGCTGAAGTTCAGGGCTTCATCTTGACAAACACAGGAGGGAAGGTACGTTGCTCTTATTCTCTGCAGCATGATGAAATTGGCTCTGCTCCATCAGTGTTATAATTTATTTATTTATTTATTTATTACATTTCTATACCGCCCAATAGCCAGAGCTCTCTGGGCGGTTCTCTTGCACCCAAGAACAGAGCGATTCAGGGTTGGCACTAAATCTATAGGCCCATGAAAACTTTATCTATTCCTTTATCTATAACTTTATCTATTTATTTATCTTGGGCGGTTTATAAGGCAGAGCTGGCTGTCCTCAAAATGCAGAAAAACATACTTCCGGGTGGTGGGTGGTGGGGCGGGGCAGAAGTAATAGCTCCCCCCTTCCCGCATTAGGACCACTGTTCTGAGAAAAAGCAAAAGTTCGAATTATCATGTGCAGGATCTGAAGGGAGCATCTGTGCATTTGTGCTCCTATCCTTTAATTTGCTGTTGCAGAGCTGTGCGTCTTCAGTTTATAAAAATAGAGATCAGCTGCGTTCCCTGGAAATGGGGGGGGGGGGGGCTCTCCCTATGAAAGCAACCCCAGATCAGTTTTGCCCTATTAGAGCAAACAGTCAAGGAACACAGCTGATCTCTATTTTTATAAACTGGAGATGCACAGTTCTGCATCAGGAAAGGATAAAAGCTCCCTCCACAAATGCGCAGTTTCGGATATAAATTGGGGTGAATTAACGCCGACTCAGAGGAGTTAATTAACACAACCCTGCCTTCTGCCCGGTTTCTGGAAACCAACCAGGGGTTGCCATCCACCCCTTGCTCAACCCCAGAGCAAGGTCACAGGGTGGAAGGGTTATGGTGACCTCACTCTGAAGACAAAAATCAGGGTAAGTTCCCGGCTTACCCATGCTCTACAAATGTGGTTCTTTCTGGTTCTCAAATACGTCACTGCAGAACTGAATGTTTAGTTTTAAACTGCTGCCTTCTAGCTTCATCCCACGTACCTGTTTCCTCGAATTATGTAGCGTAAAGCTGTTGTTGTTAGCTAAATCATACCCCGGGTGGCAGCGCTCCTAAGATTCTTTGCATACCAGGAAAAGGGTTTAAGGGGGGGAAAGTAAAAAAATCATAAAAAATCAACGCATGGCCCAATCCGATTCAAATTTGGTATGCTTAAAGCTCTCCTTAATATCTATTACTGTGCCGATTTTGACGTCTTTATCTTTAACACTTACGCAGATGTAAGCATTGGTTTAATTTGAATGCCTAAAAGTATCAAATCCTGCTCTTGCGCCCCCAGTGGCCGCTCAGAGAACAACAAAAGATTCGCTCCTAAAGAGGTAGCAAAATAGGCCGGGTCTTTTGGCTTTAAAGCACAATGAAAGCAGGATGCCTGGAAGTGCTTCACAGTCAAAGCACATTATAAGCTGGAAAACTTCGGAGTCCTTTGCACGCAATTCGCAGTGATTGCACAGTATAATGCTGGTGTGATGAAGCTAATAGTGGCTGAGAAGGAAAGAAAGGGAAGGAACCTCTCGTGCAAGCACTGAGTCATTACTGACTCTTGGAGGTACGCCAGCTTTCGCAGACATTTTCTTGGCAGGCCTTATAGCGGGGTGGTTTGCCGTTGCCTTCCCTGGCTGTTATTACCTTTCCCCCAGCTAACTGGGTACTCTTTTTACCGACCTCGGGAGGATGGAAGGCTGAGTCGACCCGAGCCAGCTGCCTGAAACCAGCTTCCGTTGGGATCAAACTCAGGCCGTGGGGAGAGTTTCAGGAGGCCAGATCACTTCATGTTTAAAAATGGCCACAGCCAACACCCATGGGACTTTTTGTGTTATTTATTTATTTTCAATGTTTTATAGCATATTTTTAAATCAATTTTCCCCCCAAGCCATCTGTGTTTGTGGCTGTCATAACTTTTTGAGGATGCAAATTCCATAGTTTAATGACTCGCTTCTACAGAACAAGAATCAACTGGGGTGGGTGTGTTCTTCAAAGACACCCAGCCAGCCAGTCCGAATCGGGCAACGTTGGGAAAATGTGTGGGAATAGATAAAGTTTTCATGGGCCTATAGATTTGGTGCCAACCCTGAATCGCTCTGTTCTTGGGTGCAGGAGAGCTTTGGGAAGGCAGACTGGATTGATGCCAGCTGGAGTCAGCAAATGGATTCATATATTGGGGATCTCCGGTCAAGAGTGTTCTGTACCTTCAGGCACAGTGATGAAACGCCTGGTGAAGCAATAAGACTCCAACAGGTATAGAATTTATGGCACAGATGTGGTCAAAGTACTTCTTAACGGCTGAAAAGATCAAATAACCCACAGAATGGAAGGCAAACAATTCTTCTATTGTGTCTCCTTTCCCAAAGCTAAGCAACCATTTGGCCAACAGTGCTTAAGATTGCCAAGAACACAAGAGGTAGTTAAGGAGATAGAGAACATGGATAGAGTGAAATCTTCATTCCCCTCCCCCTGACCCCCCCCCCCCCCGGCTGCTCACTCAGGCCCAGAATTCAGAGTCATCCAATGAAAATGGATTGGCAGTCAGTTCAGTTCAGACCAAAGAAAATACTGCTTCTACAAAAGCCTAGTTTCCACATTACACAATGGCCCCATTCAGAAGACACCTTAAACCATGGCTTTAACCACAGTGGTTACGCAAAAAAACTGGGCTATGTTCAGAAGACACCTTAAACCACAGCTTTAACCACCAGAAATAAAGCAAAAAGCCTTATTCACCATGGTTTAAGGTGTCTTCTGAATGGGCCCAATGACACATCATGACAAACATCATAGAATCGTAGAGTTGGAAGGGGCCTAAAAGGCCATTGAGTCCAACCCTCTGCTCAATGCAGGAATCCACCCTAAAGCATCCCTGACAGATGGCTGTCCAACTGCCTCTTGAAGGCCTCTAGTGTGGGAGAGCCTCCACCTCCCTAGGTCACTGGTTCTATTGTCGAACTGCTCTAACAGTCAAGAAGTTTTTCCTGATGTCCAGCCAGAATCTGGCTTCCTGTAACTTGAGCCCGTTATTCCGTGTCCTGCACTCTGAGATGATCGAAAACAGCTCCTGGCCCTCCTCTGTGTGACCACCTTTTAAGTATTTGAAGAGTGCTATCATGTCTCCCCTCAATCTTCTCTTCTCCAGGCTAAACATGCCGTTCTTTCAGTCTCTCTTCATAGGGCTTTGTTTCCAGGCCCCTGATCATCCTGGTTGCCCTCTTCTGAACGTGCTCCAGCTTGTCTGCATCCTTCTTGAATTGTGGAGCCCAGAACTGGACACAATACTCTAGATGAGGCCTAACCAGGGCCAAATAGAGAGGAACCAGTACCTTACACAATTTGGAAGCTATACTTCTATTAATGCAGCCCAAAATAGCATTGGCCTTTCTTGCAGCCATATCACACTGTTGGCTCCTATTCAGCTTGTGATCTACAACAATTCCAAGATCCTTCTCGTTTGTAGTGTTGCTGAGCCAAGTATCCCCCATCTTGTAACTGTGCCTTTGGTTTCTATTTCCTAGATGTAGAACTTGGCATTTGTCCCTATTAAATCTCATTCTGTTGTTTTCAGACCAGCAATCCAGCCTATCAAGATCACTTTGAAGTTTGTTTCTGTCTTCCAGGGTTTTCGCTATCCCACCCAATTTTGTGTCATCTGCAAATTTGATAAGCATTCCCTGCACCTCCTTGTCCAAATCATTAATAATTTGGTCATTTGGGTGACTCTTCTTCCCTATAAACCTAAGATAGGAAGTTTCAAGAGTTATTTATTTATTTATTACGTTTTTATACCGCCCAATAGCCAAAGCTCTCTGGGCGGTTCACAAAAATTAAAACCGTTAAGAACATAATAAAACATCCAACAATCTAAAAACCCAAATACAAAATACAATATAAAAAGCACAACCAGAATAAAACCACACAGCAGAAATTGATATGGGATTAAAATACAGAATTAAAACAGCAAAGTTTAAATTTAGGTGTTAAAATAGTGAGAAAGTAAAAAGGTCTTCAGCCGGCGATGAAAAGAATACAGTGTAGGCTTGTTCGGACACATTACTAGTACGATGTGGAACGTAGGCGAGTGTTGACTCAGGCCACCAAAGGAGCTGTATAAGCTGTGCTTCGCTTAACTTTCAGGAAACGGTTTAATAATTCTTCAGCATCAGCATTGTGAGAATTGCCCGCAAAACCTTCACCTCAAAAGCACTTCAGGTTTGCTTATCAGACGGGTCAGCCTGATCGTAAAAAGCAGGCAACACCCCTGAAATGAACACTGTAGAAATGGCGTGTGGCACAGTTGAAGTCAGTTTGCTCCCTGAGGCAAAGGACAAGATGGCGACAAGGCTGGCAGATGGCCACAAAAGTGGCCTTCACCACACCTGAGGGAAACAGGCTGTGGCAGGTGGTGCTTCTTAGTGTGAAGGACAGGGTAGTGAGTAATAGGGGTGTGCTGTGCTCCATTTTCGGTCCCCAAATCCGAAGTGGAGCGGGCCGATCCAGACCTCCTAAACCCGGTTCCGAAGTGGCTTGGGGGAGGTCCGAATCGACTCGAAGCGGTTCGGAGCAGTCTGAATCGATTCGGACTGTTCTGAAGCTTCGGAGCCAGGTAAGTGGGGAGGAGGGCTTACCTGTCCGCCACAGTCCGTGCGACAGCGGAGGAGTCAGGTAAGTGGGGAGGAGGGCTTACCTGTCCACCACGATCCATGCAGCGACAGCAGAGGAGCCAGGTAAGTGGGGAGGAGGGCTTACCTGTCCACTACGGTCCGTGCAGCGACAGCGGAGGAGCCAGGTAAGTGGGGAGGAGGGCTTACCTGTCCGCCACGGTCCATGCAGCGACAGCGGAGGAGCCAGGTAAGTGGGGAGGAGGGCTTACCTGGCTCCGCCATCTGGGTGGTTTACAAAGGTTAAAACCAGTGAGCATTAAAAACAAATACACAAAATTTTAAAGAATTTAAACCAACAAAAGCATAAAAACAATATCTGTTTAAAACAACTGTTCTGGGGTCAGTTAAAAAACTCAGCATGTGTTGTTCACTGCTTGGGAGAAAAGTCTTGACCTGGCGCCGAAAAGATAACGTTGGCGCCAGGCGGGCCTCGTCGGGGAGATCATTCCATAATTGGGGGGCCACCACTGAAAAGGCCCTCTCCCTTGTTGCCATCCTCCGAGCTTCCCTCGTGGTAGGGACTCAGAGGAGGTCCTTAGATGTTGAGCAAAATGTCCAAGCAGGGCAATTTAAAACCTCTTTTTAAACTGGGGGTTTATTATGGGATGGATTGACTCCATGAAGGACGATATGGACATGAACTTACAAAATCTGAATAGGGTGGCTTATAACAGATGCAACTGGAGGTCGCTGATTCGTAGGGTTGCCATGAGTCGAAGTTGACTTAAAGGCACATAACTAACTAACTAACTTAAAACTGGGGAATAATTTTGGCTCAGTGGTAGAGCACATGCTTTGCATAGAGCAGTGGTTCCCAAACTTTTTCAGGTCACCGCCCCCTTGGTTCCACAAACTCATGCCCAGTGCCCCCTACCCTACACTATAAAAATCATTATTCAGAATAGCGGTTTTCAATGACCCACTAAGGAAGATAATAACAATAAAATTCAAAACAGTAACAATTAATTGAATTCAAAATGTATAATATTGCCAGGTTTCGATCATTTTTGTCTGTCTCTTCTGCCAAGACGCTTGTTCAGGCACTGGTTATTTCACGGTTGGACTACTGCAACCTTCTTCTCTCTGGCCTTCCTTCTTCTCACATCAGCCCGTTGGTTTCTGTTCACCACTCTGCCGCAAAGATCATCTTCTTAGCACGCCGCTCCGACCATGTTACTCCGCTTCTGAAATCTCTTCATTGGCTTCCAATTCACTTCAGAATCCAATATAAACTTCTCCTGTTAACCTTCAAAGCTTTTCACGGTCTAGCTCCTTCCTATCTCTCCTCTCTCATCTCACACTATTGCCCCGCTCGTGCTCTTCGCTCCTCTGATGCCATGTTTCTCGCCTGCCCAAGGGCCTCTACTTCCCTTGCTCGGCTTCGTCCATTTTCGTCTGCTGCCCCTTACGCCTGGAACGCTCTTCCAGAACATTTGAGAACTACAAGTTCAACCACAGCTTTTAAAGCTCAACTAAAAACTTTTCTTTTTCCTAAAGCTTTTAAAACTTGATGTTGTGCAGACTTCTACTGTTACTTTCTACTGTTAGTTTTTCCCTACCCTGTGCCTGCTTACCCTTCCCTGTACCTGTTGGCATTCTCTTCCCCTCCTTATTGTTTTACTATGATTTTATTAGATTGTAAGCCTATGCGGCAGGGTCTTGCTATTTACTGTTTTACTCTGTACAGCACCATGTACATTGATGGTGCTATATAAATAAATAAATAATAATAATAATAATAAAATCCAATTACACTTTTTTAGTTTATTCAATTAAACGTAATTGATGAACTTGATCCAGTGATATCATCTTTTGAAAGTCTGATAGTCATTTAGCAAGAATATTAGATATCCCATTTAGTAACTAGGGTAGAGTACCTCACTATTCTGTAAATTCTTAATGGGATGGATGGGCTTGATGAAGTGATACCAGTTTCCCAATGTCTGGTTTAAAGTCATAGAATCATAGAATAGCAGAGTTGGAAGGGGCCTATAAGGCCATCGAGTCCAACCCCCTGCTCAATGCAGGAATCCATCCTAAAGCATCCCTGACAGATGGTTGTCCAGCTGCCTCTTGAATGTCTCTGGTGTGGGAGAGCCCACGACCTCCCTAGGTCTCTGATTCCATTGTCGTACTGCTCTAACAGTCAGGAAGTTTTTCCTGATGTCCAGCTGGAATCAGTTAACAGGAGTCTTAAATCACCTTTCTAGCTGAAAAGAAAGTACATGGAAATACAGTCTCTGTTCTTTTGGCAAACCTCCTTTTTGGTTTCCAAAATATGGTCACCGTACTAAATGGAGTGCTGATCTGATCTAGCCAAGGCAATTCTTGTGGCCCGGCCTTTATGTTCCAAAACCGTCAATCTCAGGGGTGCAAAACCTCAGTCAAAAGGGGCGGTGCCAATATACCAGCATATTTTAGCTTAGGTCTCTTATGGCCAGTGACTTAGCCTTGGGAGGGGCATTTCAACCTTTTAAAAGGGGGTGGGGGGAGCTTCGGCTATTGAGAGGTATGAAAATGCAATAAATTAATAAATAAATGTGCAAAAGTCAGAAAACCATACAATGACTGGTGGTTCGGGGAAACGGGGACGGAGCAGTAAAATCTCAGGGTTCAACGCCCTCACCACCTCACTCAGCCTAAATGGCTTCAGGCCTTGAAAAATCCAGGTGGGGGTTCAAAACTTGGCATACCTTGGTGTAAATTAATACAGAGACTTATTTTATTTATTTAATTGCATTTCTATAACACCTTTCTTTCTTCCCTAAGGAACTCAAGATGGTGTACATAATCTTCCTCTCCATTTTAACCTCACAACAACCCTGTGAGGTAGGTTGGGCTGAGAGGCTGTGACTGGCCCAAAGTCACCCCGTGGGTTTCCATGGCTGAGTGGGGACTAGAACCCAGATCTCCCGTCTCCTAGTCCAACACTTTAGCCACTACACCACACTGTCTCTCTCCTGTTTCTCTGTACAGAAACTTTCTTTACAAGTGTTAGGACCGAAAATGTTGTTCCATTGACTTTGTCAAACCAACTTTTCCATTCCTTGCCTCTGCCAGGCTTTTGCCAAAGGTCATATTCTTTGCCCCAAATAGATTTCAAAGCAGAAACCTAATCCTGTTCAGGCAGGTTGGAACATGCCTGTTCAGAAAACCCAATCCTGTTCAAGCATGTTTCTTGTCATAGCTCCTGATTTCTTGTAGAAAGCACATAGAAGCAAGCTGCTCTGGTCCACTTGGCAGGTGTGTCAAATTCTATTATCAGGAAAGACAGGTGGAAAGGTGAATAAGAGAAGGAAAGGTTTATGATAAAAGGAGGGGGGACCTTCCTTGTTGCTTACACGATACTTACTGATCATAGAATCATAGAATAGCAGAGTTGGAAGGGGCCTACAAGGCCATCTAGTCCAACCCCCTGCTCAATGCAGGAATCCACCCTAAAGCATCCCTGACAGATGGTTGTCCAGCTGCCTCTTGAATGCCTCTAGTGTGGGAGAGCCCACAACCTCCCTAGATAACTGATTCCATCGTCGTACTGCTCTAACAGTCAGGATGTTTTTCCTGATGACCAGCTGGAATCTGGCTTCCTTTAACTTGAGCCCATTATTCCGTCTCCTGCACTCTGGGAGGATCGAGAAGAGATCCTGGCCCTCCTCTGTGTGACAACCTTTCAAGTATTTGAAGAGTGCTCTCATGTCTCCCCTCAATTTTCTCTGATCATCCTGGTTGCCCTCTTCTGAACATGCTCCAGCTTGTCTGCGTCCTTCTTGAATTGTGGAGCCCAGAACTGGACGCAATACTCTAGATGAGGCCTAACCAGGGCCGAATAGAGAGTAACCAGGACCTCACGTGATTTGGAAGCTCTACTTTTATTAATGCAGCCCTAAATAGCATTTGCCTTTCTTGCAGCCATGTTGCACTGTTGGCTCATATTCAGCTTGCGATCTACAACAATTCCAAGATCCTTCTCGTTTGTAGGATTGCTGAGCCAAGTATCCCCCATCTTGTAACTGTGCATTTGGTTTCTATTTCCTAAATGTAGAACTTGGCATTTAGCCCTATTCCATTCCATTCTGTTGTTTTCAGCCCAGCGCTCCAGCCTATCAAGATCCCTTTGAAGTTTGTTTCTGTCTTCCAGGGTATTAGCTATCCCACCCAATTTTGTGTCATCTGCAAATTTGATCAGCGTTCCCTGCACCTCCTTGTCCAAGTCATTAATAAAAATGTTGAAGAGCACTGGGCCCAGTGGTACCCTGCTTGTTACCTCCCCACAGCTTGAGGAGGTACCGTTGATAAGCACTCTTTGAGTCCGATTCTGTAGCCAACTGTGGATCCACCTAACATGAAAGTGAACGGCATGCTCACCCACACTGCCCATTTGCTCTTCTCTGCATGTCAATGGGTAGACAGATCAGGCAAGGAAAAGCTTTTAAGCCAGCTTTTAAACCAGGGCTTGTTGGTTCGTAAATCCTGGCTTGTTTGGACTCAGTAAACCATAATTAGCAGCAGCAAACTAGGTTACAGGAAAATCTGCCCCTGGCTGGAATATTGCAGTCTAAACCCTCCACCAGGGTGCAAATGCTGCTGTAGAAGAACATCAACACCAGCCCAGGAAACAGCATGAGGACCAGTCCCACCCAGTAAGGACTTGCTGCTGTTTGAGGCACAGGAAATTACTTGAAGGACTGCCTTCAGCCATATCAGCCTACCTACACTGCGAAATCACTGAGAGAGGCCCTTTGTATTTGCTGATCTGTGAAGGCAGTGAAGTAGGCAACTACAGAAGACAGTGTCTTTTCTGCAGTGGCCTCGCGCCTCTGGAATAAATTACCATCAGGCCCCACCATTGCAGGTTGTTAAGAAAGCTCTGAGCAGTCCCATGATTATGTTTTATCAGACTGGGCTATATGTGTTCTGGGCTTTGTTTTATGCTAATGTTTTTTAGAATATTTGTTTTTAACGGACCCCAGAACTGTTGTTTTTAAATGGATACCGTTTTTATGTTTCTGTTGGTTATAAATTTTGTATACTTTTTAATGTTCACTGTTTTTAACTTTTGTAAACCGCCCAGAGAGTTTTGGCTATGGGGCGGTATATAAATGTAATAAATAAATAAATATTTGCTGATGTCACTGGGGAACATGGGCGGGAGGGTGCTGTTGCACCATGTCCTGCTTGTTCATCCCTGTCCGATGGCTGTTTGGCCGCTGTGTGAACAGAGTGCAGGACTAGATGGACCCTTGGTCTGATACTGCATCAAGGCACTTTTGATGTTCTTTGAATCATAAAATAGTAGAGTTGGAAGGGGCCTACAAGGCCATCAAGTCCAACCCCCTGCTCAATGCAGGAATCCACCCTAAAGCATCCCTCACAGAGGGTTGTCCAGCTGCCTCTTGAAGGCCTCTAGTGTGGGAGAGCCCACAACCTCCCTAGGTAACTGATTCCACCGTCGCACTGCTCTAACAGTCAGGAAGTTTTTTCCTGACGTCCAGCCAGAATCCTGCACTCTGGGAGGATCGAGAAGAGATCCTGGCCCTCCTCTGTGTAACAACCTTTCAAGTATTTGAAGAGTGCTATCACGTCTCCCCTCAATTTTCTCTTCTCCAGGCTAAACATGCCCAGTTCTTTCAGTCTCTCTTCATAGGGCTTTGTTTCCAGACCCCTGATCATCCTGGTTGCCCTCCTCTGAACACGCTCCAGCTTGTCTGCGTCCTTCTTGAATTGTGGAGCCCAGAACTGGGCGCAATACTCTAGATGAGGCCTAACCGGGGCCGAATAGAGAGGAACCAGGACCTCATGTGATTTGGAAGCTCTACTTCTATTAATGCAGCCCCAAATAGCATTTGCCTTTCTTGCAGCCATATCGCACTGTTGGCTCATATTCAGCTTGCGATCTATAACAATTCCAAGATCCTTCTAGTTTGTAGTATCGCTGAGCCAAGTATCCCCCATCTTGTAGCTGTGCATTTGGTTTCTATGTCCTAAATGTAGAACTTGGTATTTATCCCTATTAAATTTCATCCTGTTGTTTTCAGCCCAGCACTCCAGCCTATCAAGATCACTTTGAAGTTTGTTTCTGTCTTCCAGGGTATTAGCTATCCCACCCAATTTGGTGTCATCTGCAAATCTGATCAGCGTTCCCTGCACCTCCTCGTCCAAATCATTAATAAAAATGTTGAAGAGCACTGGGCCCAGGACTGAGCCCTGCGGCACCCCACTCGTTGCCTCTCCCCAGTTTGAGAAGGTTCCATTGATAAGTACTCTTTGAGTCCAATTCTGTATCCCACTGTGAATCCACCTAATAGTTGTTCCATCTAGCCCACTTTTAGCTACTTTGTTTATCAGAATATCATGGGGCACTTTGTCAAAAGCTTTGCTGAAGTCAAGATATATGACGTCCACAGCATTCCCACATGCAAACGAAAGGTATAATGATGAGTTGCCCAGTCTTTAGGTTTTGGCCAGCATTTTAAAACCAATGATCTCTGGACAGAATTCTTGAAAATAAAGACTTTTAAAAGGCACTGGAAAAATTATATTGCCATAAAAATCAGAATCTTTATTCTTGTTCTTTTTCTTTTTTAAATAAGACCACATATATATAAAAAAGTGATCTGGCATCGTTGGTGAAGTCGAGGGGGAGGGAGGGAGGAGAAAGGATTAGATGAGGAATGTATTCTTCCATGAGCTCAAATAACTTAAATGTTCGGTGTGCAAAGGAAGGAAGGGGGTAGAAGTTTCCTTCCAGTTGGGGGAAACTTGTGCAAAACACGCTTGAGTGGGAACAGAGGCGGAGATAAATAGCTACTAATGTTTAGTCCGCAGCACCAAGCACTACGTGTGACCCTAAATTGGATCAGGTCGAAGACACCTTGACTGCTGGATCTTTTGTCCTGCTCTGGCTTCCTCCTTCCTATGGGACAGCCTCTCAGTTGACCACACCAGAACGCTCGGCTTCTTCCGGATGCCCGAGTTCTCCTGATCCTGTGCCCGCCAGCCCCACAATCGAAATATCATCTGCAGGAGAAATTTAATTAAGAGTTAACCTATGTCTCCCCAACGTTGTTTTTGGGCACAAGAACATTATTTTCATAGCTTTGTTGATAGTCTCTCTCACCCCTTTTTTTTAAAAAAAATGCTTCTTGTCCTCATGGATAAAGAGGTCAATTTCATAACATGCAGACAGTTGTGGAGTTGGCGGTGTGGGAGAAGGCTCTCCATCATCCAGAAGGGTAGAACTTCCAAGTTCCACATACACCATCCTCATGGTTTCCAGTTATTCCCAAACATTCTCTGTCACTTGAGGCCCAGGTGGCCTCGGTGGCACGGAGTGCCTTCTACCAACTCTGGTTGGTGGCTCAGCTACGCCCCTATCTGGACAGGGATCATAGAATCATAGAATAGCAGAGTTGGAAGAGGCCTACAAGGCCATCTAGTCCAACCCCCTGCTCAATGCAGGAATCCACCCTAAAGCCAGGGATAACCTGGCTGCAGTTGTCTATGCTCTGGTAACCTCCAAATTAGATTACTGCAATGCCCTCTAGGTGGGGCAGCCTTTGAAGATAGTTCGGAAGCTGCAGTTTGTGCAAAACGCAGTGGCCAGATTGATAACAGGAATTAGAAGGGTCAGGCATATAAGACCCACTCTGGCCCGCTTGCATTGGCTGCCTGTATGTTTCCGAGCCCAATGGTTTTGACCTATGAAGCCTTACACGGCTTGGGACCACAATACCTGACGGAACGCCTCTCCCGATGTGAATATACCCGTACACTACGCTCAACATCTAAGGTCCTCCTCCGAGTGCCTACCCCAAGGGAAGCTCAGAGAATGGCAACAAGGAAGAGGGCCTTCTCAGTGGTGGCCCCTCAATTATGGAATGATCTCCCCGACGAGGCTCACCTGCAGCCAACATGTATCTTTTCGGCGCCAGGTCAAGACCTTTCTCTTATCCCAGACATTTAACAGCATATGCTGAGTTTTTTAACTGACTCCAGAAAAGTTGTTTTAAACATATTTATGTTTTTTTATGGTTTTAAATTTTGTAGATTTGTTTTTAATGTTCACTGTTTTTAGCTTTTCTAAACAGCCCAGACAGCTTCGGCTATGGGGCGGTATATAAATGTAATAAATAATAATAATTCTGCTACAGCCCATAACCTCTCTTAATACCTGAAGATCCTTTTCTGCTTTTCAGAAGGGTGAAGTTTGGGTGATGGTACGTTATAGGTTTTGGAAGTGGGCCATCATTCCACTTGCAACCTCCCCTCCCTTCCCGTCTCTCCCATTCCCTCGATCAAAGCAAATCCTACTTACGGAACCTGACACGGATTGGCCATATCATAATGCTTGAAAGGAACAGGGTGGCCACTACAGCCATGCCACCAGTGACTGCCACCATCACCCAGTGGTAGAAAGCCACGCAGCTGGTGCAACAGAGTTGACTCCTGGATTGAAGGAGGGAGGAGGGGAGAGAAAAGAGAGGAAGGAATGCAACACAGAGTGCAGGTTAAAGCGTATTTCCATCCAAAGGTAGACTGCTCCTGCATGTGGAGGCTCCATTTAGCCATCTTGGTTAACGGGAGTTGATAAACTGTCATTTTAAATGTTTTAATATTGGAACATTTTTAATACCTTTTTAACTTTGTATATTTCTATTTATAGGTTTTCAATATATATGTTTTAAGTTTTGTAATGCCGGCTTGAGGCACAGCATTGGACAAAAGGCAGGATATAATAATAATAACAACAACAACAACAACAACAAATCAGGAATGCAGAAGCTCAGCCTCTGGGGCCATACAATCATAGAATTGTATGGGACCTAGAAGGCCATCAAGTCCAACCCCCTGCTCAATGCAGGAATCCACCCTAAAGCATCCCTGACAGGTGGCTGTCCAGCTGCCTCTTGAACGCCTCTACTGTGAGAGCCCACCACCTCCCTTCATCACTGGTTCCATTGTCGTACTGCTCTAACAGTCAGGAAGTTTTTCCTGATGTCCAGCTGGAAACTGGCTTCCTTTAACTTGAGCCTGCTATTCCGTGTCCTGCACTCTGGGAGGATCGAGAAGAGATCCTGGCCCTCCTCTGTGTGACAACCTTTTAAGTATTTAAAGAGTGCTATCATGTCTCCCCTCCATCTTCTCTTCTCCAGGCTAAACCTGCCCAGTTCTTTCAGTCTCTCTTCATAGGGCTTTGTTTCCAGACCCCTGATCATCCTGGTTGCCCTCCTCTGAACACGCTCCAGCTTGTCTGCATCCTTCTTGAATTGTGGAGCCCAGAACTGGACGCAATACTCTAGATGAGGCCTAACCAGGGCCGAATAGAGAGGAACCAGGACCTCCCGTGATTTGGAAGCTATACTTCTATTAATGCAGCCCAAAATAGCATTTGCCTTTCTTGCAGCCATATCGCACTGTTGGCTCATATTCAGCTTGCGATCTACAACAACTCCAAGATCCTTCTTGCTTGCAGGATTGCTGAGCCAAGTATCCCCCATCTTGTAACTGTGCCTTTGGTTTCTTTTTCCTAGGTCTGGAACTTGGCAGAACTTGTAGCTCAGATGGGAAAACTTTTCAAAATAGCCATTTCCCCCACCTTTTCAAGCCACATTATGGGCAGGCAGGATTGTTGGGGGGTGGGGGGGCAAAATTCATATATGGACCTGGGAATTCACCGGTTGAGAATGCTAGAACTTACGGGCAAGGATGCAGGTTCTGGATCAACATCACTGCGAACCCATTGGCAAGTTTGTCAGTGAAGCTCATTGCCCCATAGACGAAGGCACCACTGTGCTGTTAAAAGAAAATGAGACGTTGTATAAAAAAACACACAACCCCATGCAAGTATGGTGGGGCTTTTACTCTCACCCTAAGGCTGAGAGCAAAAAAGAGGCACGCCTCAATGTATTTTTCAGTACTGTTTTGAGGTTTACTCCTTTTTTTCTTTTTCCAATACTGGGGTTGGTCATCTGCTGCTATTTTCTAGGGGTGTGCTTCACTCCGTTTTGGATCCCTGACTCCGAAGTGGAGCAGGCCGATCCAGATCTCCTAAACCGGGTTCCGGATCGGGTCGGGGGAGGTCCGGATTGACCCGAAGTGGTTTGGAATGGTCCGAATCGACTCGAAGCAATTTGGAACGGTCCGAATCGATTCGGATTGTTCCGAAGCTTTGGAGCCAGGTTGAACCACCCCAGAGAGCTTCGGCTATTGGGCGGTATAAAAATGTAATAAATAAAATAAATAAATAGAAAAGGGAATTTCAGCAGGTGTCATTTGTATGCCTGTCGCACCTGGTGATATCCCCTCTTCATCACAGCAGTGAAAGCTGCAGGAGCTATACTAGAGTGACCAGATTTAAACAAGGGCAGGGCTCCTGCAGCTTTCACTGTTGTGATGAAGAGGGAATTTCACCAGGTGCGACAAGCATACAAATGACACCTGCAGAAATCCCCTTTTCAATACAACTGTTAAAGATACAGGAGCCCCGTCCTCCTTTCCATAGGGTCCCCCTATAAAAACCCTTCCAGAATTTAAGAAGTTTAACGCCTATCCAAACATGCTAAGTGAGGCAGCTTGTCAAAGAGGGTATCACAGCTGTGTCCCAGTCAACGATTTGCGAATTGTTGGGCAGACTTGGGCAGGCTCATATAGGGTGACCATATGAAAAGGAGGACAGCGCTCCTGTACCTTTAACAGTTGTATTGAAAACTGCAGGTGTCATTTGTATATATGGGGAATCTGGGGAAATTCCCTCTTCATCATAACAGTTAAAGCTGCAGGTGCCCTGCCCTCTTTTAAATCTGGTCACTCTAGTATAGCTTCTGCAGCTTTAACTGTTGTGATGAAGACGGAATTTCACCAGGTACTCCATATATACAAAGGACACCTGCTGAAATTCCCCTTTCTATCCAAGTGTTAAAGATACAGGAGCCCTGTCCTTTTCACATGGTCACCTTACCTTATAGGCCCCTTCCAACTCTACTATGCTATGATAGGGTGACCCTATGAAAAGGAGGACAGGGCTCCTGTATCTTTAACAGTTGTATTGAAAAGGAAATTTCAGCAGGTGTCATTTGTATATAAGGGGAACCTGGTGAAACTTCCTTTTCATCACACCAGTTAAAGCTGCAAGTGCCCTGCCCTCATTATTATTATTATTAATTATTATTATTATTATTATTTTATATAGCACCATCAATGTACATGGTGCTGTACAGAGTAAAACAATAAATAGCAAGAGCCTGCCGCATAGGCTTACATTCTAATAAAATCATAATAAAACAATAAGGAGGGGAAGAGAATGCACCAAACAGGCAGTATAAAAGTCAGAACAAAATCAAGTTTTAAAAGCTTTAGGAAAAAGAAAAGTTTTTAGCTGAGCTTTAAAAGCTGCGATTGAACTTGTAGTTCTCAAATGTCTTTTAAATCTGGTCACTCTAGTATAGCTCCTGCACCTTTAACTGTGGTGATGAAGAGGGAATTTCACCAGGTTCTCCATATATACAAATGACACCTGCTGAAATTCCCTTTTTTTATTATTATTATTATTATTATTATTATTATTATTATTATTATTTATTTATTTATTTATATAGCACCATCAATGTACATGGTGCTGTACAGAGTAAAACAGTAAATAGCAAGTGTTTCTATGCAACTGTTAAAGATACAGGAGCCCTGTCCTCCTATTCATAGGGTCATCCTACAATTAAAGATACAGGAGCCCTGTCCTCCTTTTCATAGGGTCATCCTACAATTAAAGATACAGGAGCCCTGCCCTCCTATTCATAGGGTCATCCTACAATTAAAGATACAGGAGCCCTGTCCTCCTTTTCATAGGGTCATCCTACAATTAAAGATACAGGAGCCCTGTCCTCCTTTTCATAGGGTCACACTAGCTCATATATCATCATCATCATATTTATTTGTAACCTGCCTCTTGCCCAATACTAGGCCTCAAGGCGGCCTTACAAAAAATCACACCGTACTACAGTACTTACCGTGTTGGTGCCAATGAGATCTGCTGTCATGGAGAGGGACGTCACCAGAATGGTTGCTGATCCTGTCCCCAATAAAACAGCTGCCCCATAAACCTCAGCGCCAAGCTGTCCAGCCAGGGCTATCCAGGAAGCAAATGCCAAAATGATCAGCAGTCCCAGCATGTAGGTAAACTAGTTCAGGAAGAAACAGATTTTTTTTTGGAACTTCGATAAAGCCTAGATTAATCAGGATGCAAAGTACTTCACAGAACAAGACTCTGTCTCCCTATCTAAAAGCCTTATAGAATTGCATTTACCAAAGACATTAAAAAGATTTTTAAAAGCCAGCTTGTAAAATGTTCAACAGCGGATTTTTTTTTTTAAAAAAAAGTATTTATTTATTTTATATTTATTTATTTAAAATTATTTTTAGGCCACTTTGATGGATAAAATGCTCTCAAGGCAAAAAGGAAAGGAAAGGAAAAAGGGCACTCAATATAGCTAAATTAAGGAAGCCAGGAAACAGCAGTAGAATCACAGAATAGCAGAGTTGGAAGGGGCCTACAAGGCCATCTAGTCCAAACCCCTGCTCAATGTCAAGAAATACTTTTGTAAGCCGCCGTGAGAGCCTTTTTTGGCTGAATGGCGGCATAAAAATCCTTAAATAAATAAATAAATAAAAATAAATAAATGCAGGAATCCACCCTAAAGCATCCCTGACAGATGGTTGTCCAGCTGCCTCTTGAAGGCCTCTAGGGTGGGAGAGCCCACAACCTCCCTAGGTCACTGGTTCCATTGTAGTACTGCTCTAACAGTCAGGAAGTTTTTCCTGATGTCCAGCCAGAATCTGGCTTCCTGTAACTTGAGCCCCTTATTCCGTGTCCTGCACTCTGGGAGGATCGAGAAGAGATCCTGGCCCTCGTCTGTGTGACAACCTTTTAAGTCTTTGAAGAGTGCGATCATGTCTCCCCTCAGGAGTAAAAGCCACAGGAGTAAAAGCCACAAAGAAATAGTCCATCTTTTATCAAATAGTATTCATAGCGGCTCACATCAAAACATCAGTAGAAAAACAAGTTCTCAGCTCGCATTTGAATGTCAATTGGCCCAGGCCCAGATGGATATCTTGGGGCCAAGAGTTCCATAGCTTGGGTGCCACAATAGAAGAGGTTTTTTCCACGTGCTCCAACCATTCAGACCCCAGATAAAACAAATTTCTGTACGAAGAGCTGTTCTATGGTGGAGAGGCTACCTTGGGTTCTCCTTTACATGATAGTTGAACAGAGGTTGGACGGCCATCCATCAGGGATGCTGTCATTGCAGGCTGGTGACTCTGATGTCAGTGGGATGGTGAATCAGCTCTGGGTTTCAACCAGAACTCTAAAGGAGCTCTCCAAGATCCTAAAATATAGGATCTTGGAGAGCTCCTATACTTTAAACCAACACTTTATACTTTCCGGGCGAAGTATAAAGTGTTGGTTATCACCTTTAAAGCCCTACATGGTTTGGGTCCAGGCTACCTGCGGGATCGCCTTCTCCCGTACGATCCGTCCCGCGCACTCAGGTCCTCTGGGAAGAATCTACTTCAGCCTGCCAAAATTAGGCTGACAAGAATTTTCTGCTCCTTCTCTTCTGCTGCTCCCAGACTGTGTAATGGCCTGCCGGAAGAGACTCGTCAACTTAATAGTCTTTTAGCGTTTAAGAAAGCTATCAAGACTGATCTATTCCAGCAGGCCTACCCAGTGGAATTTTAGGATGTTTTTAGGAGGTTTTAATAATGTATACTATGTTTTAAATTCAGTTTTATGTTTTTTACACTTATTGTCGTTTCCCGCCTCGATCCAAATGGAGAGGCGGGTAAGAAATATAATAATAATAACAACATTGAGCAGGGGGTTGGACTAGCTGACCTCTGAGGATCATTCCTTGGACTTGGAAATTCTATGATTCTAGGATAAGCACGATGACCTGGGCCTGCCCCATCTCCCCGGACCTCTACACACATATATATCCTCCAATTGTATTGATTTAGAGCGTGGCCATGTCATTCTGGGACCTGGGCCACATAAACATCTACTGTGAGAGGTGCAGGCACATCTCTCTTCAAACTCACACTGAAGCTGCCCCCAAAATACGGCGCATGGCCGGGAGGTGCACCTCAACAACGCACAAGGGGTGCTCAGTGTAGTGGCAAACAGCCTACGGTCACGTTTTTAAAAATGGTATACAGTTCAGATTTGCTTGGGAGAGGTCCCAAAATGATAGCACTTGACCATCAATATAAATAAATACTGCTGGAATAACAAGAGTGGGAGGGAATTAGCCATGCCAGAATGGGGGAGGAGAGGCATTTGTGAGGTTTCATCCCCTTGGCAATTTCCCCCTACATTTTTATGAGCATGAAATGGGGTGTAAGTGTTCATGGTAATATAAAGAGGGCAATTTAACTCATTTAGCTATGAGCCAACATGTGATCCCTGCTTGGAGCTAAATGAGTTTGGGGGGGGGGGGGGAAGGTATCAGGGTACCTGCTGTGGAGTTCTGCAATCAGGAGCAAACAGGGAAATAAAAATAAGTGAAGTATTTATTTATTTATTTATTTATGTATTACATTTATATACCACCCCACAGCTGAAACTCTCTGGGCAGTTCACCAAAGTTATTATTTATTATTATTATTATTATTATTATTATTATTATTATTATTATTTATATAGCACCATCAATGTACATGGTGCTGTACAGAGTAAAACAGTAAATAGCAAGACCCTGTCGCAAAGGCTTACATTCTAATAAAAACATAATAAAACAATAAGGAAGGGAAGAGAATGCACCAAACAGGCACAGGGTAGGGTAAAACTAACAGTATAAAAGTCAGAGCAAAATCAAGTTTTAAAAGCTTTCGGAAAAAGAAAAGGTTTTAGCTGAGCTTTAAAAGCTGCGATTGAACTTGTAGTTCGCAAATGTTCTGGAAGAGCGTTCCAGGCGTAAGGGGCAGCGGAAGAAAATGGACGAAGCCGAGCAAGGGAAGTAGAGACCCTTGGGCAGGTGAGAAACAGGGCGTCAGAGGAGAAAGAGTAAACATTAAAAAAGTACACAAAATTTTAAAACCATCAGAAGCATAAAAACAACACGTATGGAGGAAGATCTTCAGAATATTCCAAGGGGGACTTTTTGCATCAAAAGTTCAGCCCAGAAAAGTCAACTCAGCCCTAGTCAAAATGCTTTTGTCCATCCCCACCTCCCTGGGCTTCAATCCCCACCCTGGTTGAGCTACTTACATTCCTGCCAATCAGTCTGTTCAGAGATTTCATCAAAAAGGATGAGAGAAAGCCACTGATGTACATCACCAAGGGGATCGTGGCGATGTATTTCTGCAGAAAGGAAGTGAAGGGGACCCAGTTAGTTCATAGAATCATAGAATAGTAGAGTTGGAAGGGGCCTACAAGGCCATCAAGTCCAACCCCCTGCTCAATGCAGGAATCCACCCTAAAGCATCCCTGACAGATGGTTGTCCAACTGCCTCCTGAATACCTCTAGTGTGGGAGAACCCACGACTTCTCTAGGTCATTGGTTCCATTGTCATGCTGCTCTAACAGACAGGAAGTTTTTCCTGATGTCCAGCTGGAATCTGGCTTCCTTTAACTTGAGCCCGTTATTCCTTGTCCTGCACTCTGGAAGGATCAAGAAGAGATCCTGGCCCTCCTCTGTGTGACAACCTTTTAAGTATTTGAAGAGTGCTATCATGTCTCCCTTTATTATTATTATTATTTATTTATTTATTTATTTATTTATTTATATAGCGCCATCAATGTACATGATGCTGTACAGAGTAAAACAATAAATAGCAAGACCCTGCCGCAAAGGCTTACATTCTAATAAAATCATAATAAAACAATAAGGAGGGGAAGAGAATGAACCAAACAGGCAGTAAAAGTCAGAACAAAATCAAGTTTTAAAAGCTTTAGGAAAAAGAAAAGTTTTTAGCTGAGCTTTAAAAGCTGCGATTGAACTTGTAGTTCACAAATGTTCTGGAAGAGCGTTCCAGGCGTAAGGGGATCTTCTCTTGCAACGTTCATGCACCGAATATTGCAACCCTATCTGCAAGTTACTGGCAGAAGGTAGGAAGTGAATATGATTTTAAAAAATAAATAAAGAAGCACGAGAAACCTGCACACATTACACAAATTGAGTAATTAACATGTTTTTCTTCTTTTGAATGCATTATTCATCTGGTTTTTGTGAATCATAGCAAGGGGCATAGAGATGTTTGGGGAATTGATGTCCAGAACGGAGTTGAGTTTGGGCTCCGACGCCTGCCTTCTCACACTCTCACAATGAAAATTCCACCCGTCAATTTCCTGGAACTTGTCTCGGTGAGCAGATTCCCAGAAACCTCAAGGGCCCCGCTGCCCCAGAGACTCACCTTTGGGAGAAAGAGTGAGTTGGTGAGGTACATTGCAATGTAGGTCTGAGAGAGGTTGACAATGAGCCGGGTCGACATGTACACCATTGCCACCTGGGAGGAGAGAAAGAAGAACACGGCACGTCAAAGAACATCAGAAGCGCCTTGCTGGAGCAAACCAAGGGTCCAGCAGTTGATTACCAGCCAACTACAGTAGACCCACAAGCAGGACATGAATGCAGCAACACCATGTTCACCAGCACTGGAATTGAGAGGCCAGGACTTGTAGCCACTGAAATCTTTATCCCCCGTGAACTTGTCTAACCCCCTTTTAAAGCCATCCAAATTGGTGGCCATCATTACATCTTGTGGAAGTAAATTCCACAATTTAACTATTATAGAATTATAGAATAGCAGAGTTCGAAGGGGCCTACAAGGCTATCAAGGCCAACCCCCTGCTCAATGCAGGAATCCACCCTAAAGCATCCCTGACAGATGGTTGTCCAGCTGCCTGTAGTGTGGGAGAGCCCATGACCTCCCTAGGTCACTGATTCCATTGCCGTACTGCTCTAACAGCCAGGAAGTTTTTCCTGATGTCCAGCCGGAATCTGGCTTCCTGTAACTTGAGCCTCTTATTCCGTGTCCTGCACTCTGGGAGGATCGAGAAGAGATCCTGGCCCTCCTCTGTGTGACAACCTTTTAAGTATTTGAAGAGTGCTATCATGTCTCCCCTCCATCTTCTCTTCTCCAGGCTAAACATGCCCAGTTCTTTCAATCTCTCTTCATAGGGCTTTGTTTCCAGACCCCTGATCATCCTGGTTGCCCTTCTCTGAATCCAGCTTGTCTGCGTCCTTCTTGAATTATGGAGCCCAGAACTGGACGCAATACTCTAGATGAGGCCTAACCAGGGCTGAATAGAGAGGAACCAGTACCTCACGGGATTTGGAAGCTATTAATGCAGCCCAAAATAGCATTGGCCTTTCTTGCAGCCCTATCGCACTGTTGGCTCATATTCAGCTTGCGATGTACAATAATTCCAAGATCCTTCTCGTTTGTAGTATTGCTGAGCCAAGTATCCCCCATCTTGTAGCTGTGCCTTTGGTTTCTATTTCCTAAATGTAGAACTTGGCATTTATCCCTATTACATTTCATCCTGTTGTTTTCAGCCCAGCACTCCAGCCTATCAAGATCCCTTTGAAGTTTGTTTCTGTCTTCCAGGGTATTAGCTATCCCACCCAATTTGGTGTCATCTGCAAATTTGATCAGCGTTCCCTGCACCTCCTCGTCCAAATCATTAATAAAAATGTTGAAGAGCACTGGGCCCAGGACTGAGCCCTGCGGCACCCCACTCGTTGCCTCTCCCCAGTTTGAGAAGGCTCCATTGATAAGGACTCTTTGAGTCCAATTCTGTAGCCAACTGTGGATCCACCTAATAGTTGTTCTATCTAGCCCACTTTTAGCTAGTTTGTCAATCAGAATGTCATGGGTCACTTTGTCAAAAGCTTTGCTGAAGTCAAGATATATGCCCTGTGTGAAGACGTTCTTCCTTTTATCTGTCCTGAATCTCCCACCCTTCTCTCACCATTCTCAATCCCTTTTCTAAATCTTTCCTTCACTGTTTGATCAAAAGCAAAACCAAGAACACAACAGTCATAGAACTGTTGACTCAGAACATAGAGTCTGAGTCAGAACCATTTGACTGCTGGCCATAATAGTCTGGTAGGCAATAATGAACAAGGCTTTAAATAAAGTGTGTGTGGGGGGGTGTCAATGGGGCTTGTGGATTGCATTAAGGGTCTTTCCTGCTTTTCCCTCCTACAACTAGTGCACTCGTTTAAAGAGACCTGATCAAAAGGGAATGACGCTCTTTATCACACTGCAGTGCTGTTCAATTAACATATTACCTAAAACACTGAGATCCTAGGGTGGGTGGTTGAATGTGAAGAACATCAGAAGAGCCCTGATGCTGGATCAGACCAAGGGTCCATCTAGTCCAGCACTCTGTTCACACAGTGGCCAACCAGCCATCGGCCAGGGGTGAACAAGCAGGACATGGTGCAACAGCACCCTCCCGCCCATGTTCCCCAGCAACTGGTGCACGCAGGCTTATTGCCTCGAATACTGGAGATAGCACACAACCATCAGGGCTAGTAGCCATGGATAGCCTTCACCTCCAGGAATTTATCCAATTTATCACTACATCCTGTGGAATTTATCACTACATCCTGTGGTAGTGAGTTCCATAATTTAACTCTACGCTGTATGAAGAAGTCCTTCCTTTTCTTTGTCCTGGATCTCCCACCCATCAGTTACCATTTTCCCTACCCTGTGCCTCCTTACCCTACCCTGTACCTGTTTGCATTCTCTTCCCCTCCTTATTGTTTTACTATGATTTTATTAGATTGTAAGCCTATGCGGCAGGGTCTTGCTATTTACTGTTTTACTCTGTACAGCACCATGTACATTGATGGTGCTATATAAATAAATAATAATAATAATAATAATAATAATAATGGGATGTCCCCTGGTTCTAGTATTTTGAGAGAGGGAGAAAAATGTCTCCCTGTCCACATTCTCCGCACCATGCATGATTTTGTACACCTCTATCATGTCTTCCCTTCAGCCTCCTTTTTTCCAAGCTAAACCATCCCAGTTGATGCAACCTTCCCTCGTAGGGGAGATGCTCCAGCCCCTTAATCATTTTAGTTGCCCTTTTCTGCACTTTTCCCAGCTCTATAATATCCTTTTTTAGGTGTGGTGACCACAACTGTACACAGTATTCTAAGTGTGGTCGCACCATCGATTTGTATTTGATCCTGGCCGTTTTATTCTCAATTCCTTTTCTTATAATGCCTCACATGGAGTTTGCCTTGCTTAAAGCGGCCGCACACTGGGTGGACATTTTCATCCAGCTGTCCACCGCAACCCCAAAATCTCTTTCTTGTTTGGTCACTGTCAGCTCAAATCTTCTAGGTTATACTTGAAGTTGGGTTTTTTTTGCCCCAACATGCATCACCTTAAACTCGCTTACATTGAACCACAACTGCAATCCCTTTGTGTTTTAACAACCCTAAATAATTTGGTGTCATCGGCAAACTTGGGCCACTTCACTGCTTACTCCTAATTCCATTTCGTTTATGAACAAGTTGAAAAGAACTGGTCCCAATACCGATCCCTGCGGGACCCTACTATTTACTTCTCTCCATCGGGAGAATTGACCATTTATTCCTACTCTCTGCTTTCTGTTCTTTAACCAGTTACTGAACCATAAGAGGACCTCTCCTCTTATTCCATGTCTACTAAGTGTATTTACGAGTCTTTGGTGGGGGGACTTTAGATTCTTCAGGGCACCAAGTTGGGGGAAGCTACACACAGACACAGACACACACACACAGAAAGAGAATACCTCTGGCCACCAGCTCCCCAGCCCCTCACCTGATAGAAGGCAGGTTCCAAAAGCCAATGTTTCCAAAGAAGGAGAGGCCGAACAGTGCTCTTTTGGTTTGGAGACAACAGTGGGGTGTTTTCCTCAGGGTCAGGCAATCTGAGAAGTCGGCGTTTTTCCTCCTTGGTACCAAGGTGGAAGAGGAGCGAAAAGATGGCACCTACACACACCACAATGAGAGCCAGGTTCTGGAATGGGGAAGGGGGATAAAAAACAGAAGAGGAAATTATGGACTGTAAGGCCAAGCTTTTGACAAAGTGCCACATGACATTCCGATTAACAAACTAGCTAAAAGTGGGCTAGATGGAACAACTATTAGGTGGATCCACAGTTGGCTACAGAATCGGACTCAAAGAGTGCTTATCAATGGAACCTTCTCAAACTGGGGAGAGGCAACGAGTGGGGTGCCGCAGGGCTCAGTCCTGGGCCCAGTGCTCTTCAACATTTTTATTAATGATTTGGACGAGGAGGTGCAGGGAACGCTGAACAAATTTGCAGATGGCACAAAATTGGGTGGGATAGCTAATATTATTATTTATTTATTTATTTATATAGCACCATCAGTGTACATGGTGCTGTACAGAGTAAAACAGTAAATATCCTGGAAGGCAGAAACAAACTTCAAAGGGATCGTGATAGGCTGGAGTGCTGGGCTGAAAACAACAGGATGGAATTTAATAGGGATAAATGTCAAGTTCTACATCTAGGAAATAGAAACCAAAGGCACAGTTACAAGATGGGGGATACTTGGCTCAGCAATACTACAAACAAGAAGGATCTTGGAATTGTTGTAGATCACAAGCTGAATAGGAGCCAACAGTGCGATATGGCTGCAAGAAAGGCCAATTGGCTGCATTAATAGCTTCCAAATTGCGTGAGGTACTGGTTCCTCTCTATTAAGCTTTGGTTAGGCCTCATCTAGAGTATTGCGTCCACTTCTGGGCTCCACAATTCAAGAAGGACACAGACAAGCTGGAGCATGTTCAGAGGAGGGCAACCAGGATGATCAGGGGTCTGGAAACAAAGCCCTATGAAGAGAGACTGAAAGAAATGGGCATGTTTAGCCTGGAGAAGAGAAGATTGAGGGGAGACATCATAGCACTCTTCAAATACTTGAACGGTTGTCACACAGAGGAGGGCCAGGATCTCTTCTCGATCCTCCCAGGGTGCAGGACACGGAATAACGGGCTCAAGTTAAAGGAAGCCAGATTCCAGCTGGACATCAGGAAAAACTTCCTGACTGTTAGAGCAGTATGACAATGGAATAAGTTGCCTGGTGAGGTGGTGGGCTCTCCCACACTAGAGGCCTTCAAGAGGCAGCTGGACAACCATCTGTCAGGGATGCTTTAGGGTGGATTCCTGCATTGAGCAGGGGGTTGGACACGACGGCCTTGTAGGCCCCGTCCAACTCTGCTATTCTATGATTCGATGTACTGAGATATGAGGAGAAAAAAGGAAGAGGAAAGGCAGGCAGAGAGGGAGGGGAGAGCCAATTGTATGTATGCATTATGTTTTATTGCATTTACATCCTGCCTTTTTTCCTCCAAGGAACTCAAGGCGGCATACATAATCCTCCTCCTCTCCATGTTAACCTCTCAGCAACAACCCTGTGAGGTAGGTTGGGCTGAGAGTCTGGCCCAAAGTCACCCAGTGGGTTTCCATGGCCGAGTGGGGACTAGAACCTGGATCTCCCAACTCCAGTCTGACACTTTAGCCACTACACCACACTGCCTCTCAGTGCGGTGGGTTACCATTGACATCCCCCTTGTGTATCATGTCTTAAATGGTGGCTTTGCTTAACTGGGATCACCATTTTAAAAAAGAAAAAACTCCATCTAGACAGGCAGTGACCCCCTCCCCCCTCCAATACTTCTGAGCATGTGCAGAATGCCTTTCCCATCTGACAGTGGTTGAAGAATAAGGCCTGCCTTCAAATGTGTACAATATACCTTGCCCGTCAAAAATGAAATATTTTGCAGCGATCAGAGGAAACATCATCAGAAATCTTTTATCTGATTTTATATCCTCCTAATCTAGCAACTGTGTCCACTTACCATCTGAAACCTAAACAGCACTTACTTCCTAAATAGCAATAAACATTAACACAGTATAAATACTTACATCCTATATAATTGGGCCATAAATAGTAAAACATCACAGAACCACTGTTGGCTATCGTATTCTGCGGAGGGCAGCATTGGTTATTTCCTCGGGCACTGATAGTCAACTCAATGGCCCCGTTCAGACAACACGCTAAACCATGTTGCTTAAGCACAAAATACTTAATGGAATGCATTCCGTTAACCATTTTGTGGTTAAGCAGCATGGTTTCGCGTGTTGTCTGAATACGAGTCTTGTTTTAAGAAATTGAATAAATCATCATCTCCATAAATTTGTCAGATTATTCCAACACACATACAGATCTGCTTTAGGCATGGATGATTGCCACATCACACAGCACTGAGTTCCAAAGATTACATGTGCAAACTGGTAAGAAACCAACATGAATACGAAATATATGCACAGAGATAGCACCTCTACCCCCATAGCTCTGCCATTCTCCCAAATCATAGAATAGTAGAGTTGGAAGGCGCCTATAAGGCCATCGAATCCAACCCCCTGCTCAAAGGAGGAATCCACCTTAAAGCAGATAATTGTCCAGATGCCTCTTGAAGGCCTCTAGTGTGGGAGAGCCCACGGCCAACCTAGGTCATTGGTTCCATTGTCATACTGCTCTAACAGTCAGGAAGTTTTTCCTGATGTCCTGCTGGAATCTGGCTTCCTTTATGTAGTAAATACTCACGCACTCTGAGGGTTGAGGTGACCGAAGTGATCTTTATTGAGCATACACAAAGTTTAAGTAGCAAAATCCCTGCTCCTTCTTCCCCCCTCCCTCTCAGCCGAAACCCCTTTGATCGCCTTGCTTGTATCCTGAATCCACACCTTTAATCCCCTCTGTCCGCTGAGTCAGTCTGCCTGGTTGTGGATTCCGTGCTTAGCCTAGAGGTCTATCAGGACATGTCTAGGGCTGAACAATGGTCAATTAACTGGGAGGAAGATAACAGCAAAGACCTGCTTTTCTCAGGCAGTCTTCTGTCAACGTAACTCTCCAGGCCTGTACTGTAATACTTCATCTCCCCTTTCTTTATTAATTTATTATGCCGAATTGGTGTTGTCCTGATGAACTTCCGGGACATGATTGGACAACTGCTTGTACAACATCTGTATGTGCTCTGGACGATAAGGTCTCAGAGGGGTGTTTTTCCGCCAGCAGCGGCTACACATTTGTACCAGACTAGGAATACATTGAATAAGGCAACACAGAAAGAGTAATGCAGCGGTTAATATAATTATTCCGTGTCCTGCACTCTGGGAGGATCGAGAAGAGCTCCTGGCCCTCCTCTGTGTGACAACCTTTTAAGTATTTGAAGGGTGCTCTCATGGCTCCCCTCAATCTTCTCTTCTCCAGGCTAAACATGCCCAGTTCTTTCAGTCTCTCTTCAAATTCCTTACCCACCCGGAACACAGGGATGTCTTCTCGTCCAAGATGCTGTTTGTGGTCTTGTGCTCCCGTGCCATCTACCTGGAAGTGTAAGAGCAGCCATGCCACACCATACACTGTAATGTTGGCCATAACGGTGAAGGCATACCTAAAAGCCGGAGAAGAGAGAACAGGAAAGTATCCAGACGTCACTGGGTAGCACGTAGCTTTCTAGAAGAACAAGTCTGCTCCTCAGGTTTTTTTAAGTTATCTTACTTTGAGAAGCTTTGAAACCTACTGTTCTAAAAACTCAAAAGTTCCTAACTGCAGAGACGCAGCCTCCACTTTTGACATAAAATCCAAAGGAAAACCTCAAAAGTTATATACCGCTTTCATAGTGCAATTTTCTGCTTGGTGTAGATTAGGCCAGAATCTCCAATTTAGAATTTAGCAAAAAACACAAAACGTACCTTACAGAACTTCAATGAATCAAGATTATTGTACAAAAAGGAATTTCTAATATTGTAAAGACATGTATCTAAACAAAGAGTTCACAATCAATTGTAAATGCCAAATTACAGAAGAAGTCAATAGTTACAACGCATGTATATCTCATATCCCAACTTTCCCTGGGCTGTACGTAAACTAACCAAAGCCGTTCCTTAAACGGTTTGGACTGCAGTTGTTTTAATGTCGTGCTTCTAATGTTAGATCTAAACGTATTTTAGATCTAAACGCTCAGAGATTTTAATATATAATTGGAACAGTATTACTGTTTTGTCTAGAAATAGCCTTCCTCAGGAACTATATGGACTACTCTTCTTAATTTTATATATAACGCACTATCTTAAAGACAAAAAACCCACTTCCTAAATATTATACATTTTCCATGGTGTACTGGTCAACTGAATAAGGCCAAACAGCCAAGTATATTATGTTCTGGGTATCACACTTCAAGAAGGACGCAGACAAGCTAGAGCGTGTTCAACGAGAATGATCAGGGGTCTGGAAACAAAGCCCTATGAAGAGAGAGTGAAACAATTGGGCAGGTTTAGTCTGGAGAAGAGAAGATTGAGGGGAGACACGATAGCACTCTTCAAAGACTTGAAAGGTTGTCCCACAGAGGAGGGCCAGGATCTCTTCTTGATCCTCCCAGAGTGCAGGACACGGAATCATGGGCTCAAGTGACAGGAAGCCAGATTCCAGCTGGACACCAGGAAAAACTTCCTGACTGTTAGAGCAGTACGACAATGGAACCAGTGACCTAGGGAGGTCGTGGGCTCTCCCACCCTAGAGGCCTTCAAGAGGCAGCTGGACAACCATCTGTCAGGAATGTTTTAAGGAGGATTCCTGCACTGAGCAGGGGGTTGGACTTGATGGCCTTATGGGCCCCTTCCAACTACTATTCTATGATTCTATGAAATTGTGAGCTTATTAATTCACCTGGAGCAAACTTCAATATTGTTTCGAATGCACAATTCCTGGTTTTCTCCAACCCATTCTTTTCCCGGAATGTACTTGTGCTTCGAAAGCCGGTCACCGCAAAAAAGATAACACCGTCTGAGAAGTTGTCATGGCTGCTTTGATAGCATTATCTCTTTTATAGCGAATGGCTTTCGGAATATAAGCACTTGTTTCCGTGGGAGATATTTCCCCTCTGAAATCAACGTCTTTTATTCATCTCTCTCTATTTGTCTATCGGTCTGTCTATCTAGGTACCTATCTATCCTTTTAAATGTCATCCTATAACAGGAAATTATAGGTGTTACAAACTGTCTGGCTTGAAGATATTACATGGACATCATACATTTCTGCAGAAATTTTTCCAATTCTGGCCACAGAATTTTTGGCTTTACTATTGCCAGTTTTGGGTGGGGTGGGGTTGTATTTGTTATCAATCCAATTCTCTTGTACTTGGCACATATATCTGAGCCTGGGGACACGGGGAAGGGAGAGACAAAGAGATGTTTGTGTTGTAGGGGATTGTAGGGGGTGAGTCTGGAAAAAAGAGAAAGATCCTGGATGTCATGTCTAACCCTACTGCCCCTGTTTCAGGAGGTGTTTCAGGTAATCAATCAGAATCAGATCCAGAACTAGAAGACGCAGCGCCAGACACCAGCCAGCCTGGACCAGTGGGGGAGGAAGCTCACACAGGCGATTCCCCAGCTGGGAGTCAGCCCCCTCCAGAGCTGATCTCCTCAAGGCCAAATCCTACACACTCGGTGGGAAGTGAGCCTTCTTCCAGAGGTGAGCGTCCCGACAAGCTAGCTGATGCTGCGGTCCGCCAGAAGCTCAAACGCACAGGGCGGAAGGAAGGTGTGAGAAAGTTGTTTCGATTACGCCAGAACCTGCCTCCGTACCAGGCTCTCTGAAGTTACGGGCGTTTTGAGAAGTGGCTTCCTATTCTTCTTGAGCAGGTAATTGTCTTGCTTAGTTTGCATAGTTTTGCATAGGGGGACGTTTCCAAGAGGTTAGACTGATTCCATTGATTCCATTGTCGTACTGCTTTAACAGTCAGGAAGACAATGGAACCAGTTACCTAGGGAGGTTGTCGGCTCTCCCACACTAGAGGCCTTCAAGAGGCAGCTGGGCAACCATCTGTCAGGGACGCTTTAAGGTGGATTCCTGCATTGACCAGGGGGTTGGACTTGATGGCCAGATAGGCCCCTTCCAACTCTACTATTATATGATTCTAAGTGATGGTTGTCCAGTGTCGTGTTTCTCAGAACACTCCTGCTTTCGATGGGAGGCAAATGACGAGGCTTTCTAAGTAATCCACAAAGCTTTATTAAGCAATAAACGACTCTTCTACCTAAATAGAGTGTAACCTCTTGAAACCGTACCCCTAGGCAAAACTACGCAAACTAAGCAAGACAATTGTCCGCTCAAGAAGAATAGGCCTTATAGGCCCTCAATGGCCTTGTAGGCCCCTTCAAGCTCAACTATTCTTTGATTCTATGATTCTAAGTGATGGTTGTCCAGTGTCGTGTTTCTCAGAACACTCCTGCTTCTCTGTTCCCTTCCTCGGAAATGGTGCTACTGTGAATCTTGCTTGTTTTGAGAAGCTACTTTAAAAAAAATAAGTTTCTAGCCCTTATGAAGCCAAGTTTGAAGATACTGGATCAGTGACTGGAGGAGTCTTAAAAGACAAAGATTAGGACCACCAAAATCGTGGGAAGGGGAGAGCGCCAGATTCAGGAACTATTCACCCACAACTTGCGTGGCCCAAATCCTGACCTCGATAGGCACTTGGTCTGATCCGGCGTGGCTCTTCTTATGTAAGGACCTTCCTTATGAAAATGCAGCCATTCAGGCAGCGGCTCAGCTTCTGTTGGAACCTTCAAGGAGGACGTGGGTGCAACACAGCCCTCTGCCTCTCATGTTCCCCAGCAAGTGGTATGCAGAATCTTTTGATGTTTCCCAGAGCTTTGTAGACATTTTCTTTTCCGTGAAATCTTTCAAAGCAGGCTATAACATCACAGGGTTGCCCACCAGTTTGTGCTCGGGGCTCTGTGGGATCTTTCAAAGCCTGCTCGTTGCACCTCGAACCTTAAGTTAAGGCGGCTACATCACTGCGATAAGGGGGTGCTCGATTCTGATTCTAATGTGTCATGGATAGAGAAGATCTAGCAATCCGGTTTTCCTACTCCTCCTGCCATGTCTGCAATTCTTTTGCTGTCTTTACGGACTTTTTAGCTTCCCAGAATGCAATGACTAAGGCCTTAGCTAGACCTAAGGATTATCCCAGGCAAATGGAGGGGTCGTCCCTGCCTGCTCCCGGGATCCCCTGTGTGTCATTTGGATAGAATCACAGAAAAGCAGAGTTGGAAGAGGCCTACAAGGCCATCGAGTCCAACCCCCTGCTCAATGCAGGAATCCACCCTAAAGCATCCCCGACAGGTGGTTGTCCAGCTGCCTCTTGAAGGCCTCTAGTGTGGGAGAGCCCACAACCTCCCTAGGGTAACTGGTTCCACTGTCGTACTGCTCTAACAGTCAGGAAGTTTTTCCTGCTGTCCAGCTGGAATCTGGCTTCCTATAACTTGAGCCCGTTATTCCGTGTCCTGCACTCTGGAAGGATCAAGAAGAGATCCTGGCCCTCCTCTGTGTGACAACCTTTTAAGTATTTGACGAGTGCTATCCCGGATTGTCCTGGGATGCACAGGGATGATCCCGGGACTATCCTGGGACATAGGCCTGGTCTAGCCATGGCCTAAGTTAGACAAGGGCTATCACTGCCCGTGATCAAGCCTCAATAAATTTAACTCTTGCTCTTCTGGACAAGCAGCCAAGCACATATGTTTGGCAAAGCAGTCTAAATTTAACAGCTAAACAGAAAATATCGGTTAGGCGAAAGGAGGAAATAAAAACCGACTTTACCATAAGTGTGCAATGCAATAAAAACAGTAATAAGGGGGCTGTGTGTGCATGGATTCAGAACGATTAAGGGGGGGGGGAAGTTGGCTGCTAGACAAAAGCACCTTGATATGATGCCGAAACTGGAATCACACCGCGAAGAGTCAGCGAACCAAGACACGAATAAACAAGCTTTTGACATTGGCAGAATCCATGACTCAAGGACTATGGTATCAATTCAGGAACCACATTTCTAAATGGCATGCAAGAACCTGAACAAGCAACTTTATCTGGGCAGTAAAGGACAAAAAAGGACAAACTCATCAGAAACTCCCCCTAAGTATTTGCTAAATTTATGATTGGGATCCCTATTGAGGGTTCCTTTCCGATAGCATTTGTTCGGGGTTCTACTGAAAAAGCCAATATTACAAGTGAAAGAGGACAACTTTGGTTTGTCCCGCTCTGTATATTGATTGTTAGTGAATCATAGCTGTTACACTAAATTATTTTGTGACTCAAATCACAGACCATAGCTAGACGCGGCTTTATCCGGGGTGACCCTCGGGTTCGTCCCTGTGCGTCCACATGTTGCACAGGGGGATCCGGGATCATGGAGGGATGATCATAGAATCATAGAATAGCAGAGTTGGAAGGGGCCTACAAGGCCATCGAGTCCAACCCCCTGCTCAATGCAGGAATCCACCCTAAAGCATCCCTGACAGAAGCTTGTCCACCTGCCTCTTGAAGGCCTCTAGTGTGGGAGAGCCCACAACCTCCCTAGGTCACTGGTTCCATTGTCATACTGCTCTAACAGTCAGGAAGTTTTTCCTGATGTCCAGGAAATGACCACCTTGCTAGGTCATTGGTTCCATTATCGCACTGCTCTAACAGTGAGGAAGTTTTTCCTGATGTCCAGCCAGAATCTGGCTTCCTCTAACTTGAGCCCGTTATTCCGTGTCCTGCACTCTGGGAGGAGGATCCTGGCCCTCCTCTGTGTGACAAGCTTTCAAGTATTTGAAGAGTGCGATCATGTCTCCCCTCAACTTTTTCTTCTCCAGGCTAAACATGCCCAGTTCTTTCAGTCTCTCTTCATAGGGCTTTGTTTCCAGACCCCTGATCATCCTGGTTGCCCTCCTCTGAACATGCTCCAGCATGTCTGCGTCCTTCTTGAATTGGGGAGCCCAGAACTGGACGCAATACTCTAGATGAGACCTAACCAGGGCTGAATAGAGGGGAATCTGGTGTGGTCAATTCATTTATTTTTCCAGATAGCCTTTGAATTGTGTGCTGTGAACCATCTTTTTATGCCTTTAGGAATTAAATCTCCTATAATAGTAGACTTCTCTTCAGTTCCCTACTTTTCTTTGATACAATGGCCCAAGGTTACGGATTTCCTTCCATCCCAAAGGGTATCTATGTCTGGTGTGTTATTTTCTTTGAAGTAGTTACTTAATTCCTGTGTCAATTTATCTTTTGTTTCCTGCCTAAGTTAGCAGAACTGGGTTCAGCCTCCAGGCATGCATAAATTAAACATTGCATGAATATACAGCCTCATGCTACTTAATTAAAAACGAATCCTTATTTCATGATGAATAACCTTTGGACTATAATGTATCTTAAATAGAAAACTATCTTTAGATAGGTTTTCCCTCAAAAAGCATTTTATTAAAAAAAAATCCAATTTAAATAATAAAAAAATCATTTAAAAAATAAATAAATCATTGATTTTTATCCACCCTGGGTCCTGTTCAGGTAACAGTTGCCTAAACCTCGTAGTTAAAAACTTCCTCATGTTTTCTACCTCTAAATCTTTCCTAATCCTTCAAACATGACTTTGGTCTCTGACTCCTGTTCTCCAAGGACTTGAGCTGGTCCTAATAATCAGCATTAGATAGGGTCAGGCTTGCCAATTTTTTTAAAAAAAATGTTTCAATCGGAGATTAGCAATGTTTGATGTCAGCAGAGTAGTTTTTCTCCTATTCCAGGGCACCTTGAGGGCTGGGCCATTTACTTTAGTTGGTTAAAGACCTTCCAGTCACGGGGTTTTCTCCATTAACAGTTCATTGTAGTCTTCCCTGAAGACTCACTTTGTAGTTTTGGCTTAAAAAAAAAAACCCACGGTAAGCTGACTTTAAAATGCAAAACAGAAAGCCCCGTAGGGAAGTTCACTAGGGATGTGCTCCGCTTCTCCTCGGACCAGAGAAGCAGAAGCGGATCGGGGTGCTTCGCCTCCCCTTAAGGCGTAGGCGAAGAGGATCGGGGGAGCAGCGAAGCGTTGCGGATCGAGGTGAAGGCGGGTCCTTCGCCTCGATCCGGAGTTCCACAAAAAAGGTAAGGGGGGGGGTTTACGGGCCCTGCTGCTGCCGCCGCCCATGCGGTGGCGGCGGCAGAGCCAGGTAAGGGGGCAAGGGGGTCTTACCTGCATCCATCCGCGGTCCCGTGGCTGCTTCAACTGAGCCCAAGTTGCGGCCTAGTCTTCCTGTTTGAGTCCTCGGGCTTAGCTGAAGCCGGCATGGGTCCGCAGATGTACACAGGTAAGAGGGAGGAGGGTTTACCTGGCCCTGCCGCCGCCACCGCCCGTGCGGCGACGGTGGCAGAGCCAGGTAAGGAGGCAAGGTGGCTGCTCCAAGGCTCTGCAACTCCCTTCCCAGGGAGGCCAGGCTGGCTCCCTCTGTGCTACAGTTTCGGAGGCAGGCAAAACCTTTTTTGTTTCAGCAGGCTTTGGGAACTATACTGGACCTGTGTTAATGTACTGATTTCCAGTCAGTCAAAGATCCCAGATTCCTGTTCGAACCGGCTGGAGAAATTCCAACCTCCGAAATGGTGCCTTAAGCCTGCTCAGTGGAGTGTCAGCCTCCATACTGAAGTCTCCTTTAGCTTTTGAGAATTAGCGGAGAAAAGTAATTTAGTGTCATTTTTTCTGTTTGTTTGCTTAAACTGTTCTTTGCCTCTTATTTATTTGCAGGTGCTTAAATAACTTTGGGCTGCCATCCTATGCATACTTACCTGGGAATAAGCCCTATTTAACTTAATAGGATTTGTTTCTGAGTAGACACGCATAGGATTGCAGTGTTAGATAACTAAAGCTTAGGTAGCTTTCTTACTTTCCCTAGACCTTTACATATTGCTCAGTTTTTTTAAAAAAATCCTAGCCCCCCCCCTCCCCAAATTGTCCTGTTTTTGTGGATTCAGAATATGGCAACCCTAGATGGACAGCAAGAAGTCTACCAAGTTGGCTGTCACCAAGGCCCGGAAAAATTAAGGCAGCAGTATCGGGTTAGGTCCGGCGACTCACCAATTTGTAGACCTTACCTGAAAGCTGTAAGCTCCACCTTCTCATGATCGCTGGTGACCAATTCCGGGATGAGTGAGAGGTGGGAGATCTGGGTGGCTGCCCAGCCAAACTGGAAGATGACAATGAATGGGATGAAGTAGATGAGGGCAGCCCACTCAGGTGTGTTCTCTGAGCAACCCAAGCAAGGGTTGAAGATAAAGGGAAAGGAGAGAAGAACACAGATAGTCCCTGCAGGGGGGAGAAGAAGAAAAAGAGAGTAGTTTCAATGGCTGTGTAAAGCCCCCATTGAGGCATCCTCCTCAGAGTTAGAGCCAGAGGTCTCAGAAACCGAGGGCACCCCAAAGCAGCAGTTTCTGCAGCTGAAACTCTCCCAACGGCCTGAGTTCGATCCCAGCGGAAGCTGGTTTCAGGCAGCCGGCTGAGGTGGACGCAGCCTTCCATCCTCCCGAGGTTGGTAAAATGAGTACCCAGCTCGCTGGGGGAAAGGTAATAACGGCCGGGGAAGGCAACAGCAAACCACCCCGCTATGAGGCCTGCCAAGAAAACGTCAGCGAAACCTAGCGTCCCTCCAAGAGTCAGTAATGACTCAGTGCTTGCACGAGAGGTTCCTTTCCTTTCCATTAGTATATATGGGGAACCTGGTGAAGTTTCCACATCATCACAATAGTTAAAGCTGCAGGTGCCCTGCCCTCTTTTCAATCTGGTCACTCTAGTATAGCTCCTGCACCTTTAACGGTTGTGACAAAGAAGGAATTTCACCAGGTTCTCCATATATACAAATGACGCCTGCTGAAATTTCCTTTTCTATGCAACTGTTAAAGATACAAGAGCCCTGTCCTCCTTTTCATAAGTCGCCCTACCTGAGGGGAGGTAGTCTTTCTCATAGAACCAAAGAATCGTAGAGTTGGAAGGGGCCTATAAGGCCATTGAGTCCAACCCCCTGCTCAATGCGGGAATCCACCCCAAAGCATCCCTGACAGATGGTTGTCCAGCTGCCTCTTGAAGGCCTCTAGTGTGGGAGAGCCCATGACCTCCCTAGGTCACTGATTCCATTTCCGTACTGCTCTAACAGCCAGGAAGTTTTTCCTGATGTCCAGCCGGAATCTGGCTTCCTTTAACTTGAGCCCCTTATTCCGTGTCCTGCACTCTGGGAGGATCGAGAAGAGATCCTGGCCCTCCTGTGTGTGACAACCTTTTAAGAATTTGATGAGTGCTATCATGTCTCCCCTTAATCTTCTCTTCTCCAGGCTAAACAGGCCCAGTTGTTTCAATCTCTGTCAGGAGAAAGATTCTTCCTCTGAGGCAGAGGCTGACACCCAGGAACAGCTTCACCTCAAAGGACAGGCTGGTAGGGCTCCTGTGCTGCTCACCTCTAGAAAAAGTCTCCTCAGGAGAAAGTAACTCCTCAGGAGTAAAGGCTCTGGAAAGGGAGGCTTGGCCAGGATCTACACTGCTGATTTAAAGCACTTCATAACAGTTTTGACAACACTTGGGGGCCAGGACACACTCCATATTCCGTTTTCAAAACTGTTATAAAGCGCTTTAAAGCACTTTAAAGTAGTAGTGTAGATCCGGCCTTGATTACTGCAGCTGAGTTCTGAGTGAGGTTCAGCAGACCTTGGAATAGGAGCCAGCAGTGCAATAGGGCTGCAAGAAAGGCAAATGCTATTTTGGGCTGCATTAATAGAAGTATAGCTTCCAAATCACGTGAGGTACTGGTTCCTCTCTATTTGGCCCTGGTTAGGCCTCATCTAGAGTATTGCGTCCAGTTCTGGGCTCCACAATTCAAGAAGGACACAGACAAGCTGGAGCATGTTCAGAGGAGGGCAACCAGGATGATCAGGGGTCTGGAAACAAAGCCCTATGAAGAGAGACTGAAAGAACTGGGCATGTTTAGCCTGGAGAAGAGAAGATTGAGGGGAGACATGAGAGCACTCTTCAAATACTTGAAAGGTTGTCACAGAGAGGAGGGCCAGGATCTCTTCTCGATCCTCCCAGAGTGCAGGACATGGAATAACGGGCTGAAGTTACAGGAAGCCAGATTCCGGCTGGACATCAGGAAAAACTTCCTGACTGTTAGAGCAGTACGACAATGGAACAAGTGACCTAGGGAGGTTGTGGGCTCTCCCACACTAGAGGCCTTCAAGAGGCAACTGGACAACCATCTGTCAGGGATGCTTTAAGGTGGATTCCTGCATGGAGCAGGGGGTTGGACTTGATGGCCTTAGATGCCCCTTCCAACTCTACTATTCTATGATTCTATGGTGTTAAAAGCCTTCACTGAAAACCCTGCCAGCGTTTCAACAGCTTTCTCCATCCTGCCGTTGCCATGAACCTTGCCTCCTAAAGCATGCCCTATTCCTGACCTTTTGGACTGTGTAATGTACCTGACTGATTTGCTGCATTTCACCTCTTTCCTGTTATTGTGACCGCTCCTACTGTTCCCTGACCCTCTTTTTCTGACCGTCGGCCTGTGTTCTGACTAAGGCTTGGATTTAGACCACCTCTGTTGTAGCCACAACTTGTCCACCCCTGCTCCAGGGCATCAGAACATTTTCTAATGAAAACTGAAATTTTGCTAGTTTTCAAGGGAACCAGCAGATATAAGGAGGGCAAGCCCTTGAGAGAACGCATTACCCAATAATTGAATTATTTTATTTATTTATTACATTTATATACCGCCCCATAGCAGAAGCTCTCTGGGCGGTTTACAAAAGTTAAAAACAGTGAACATTAAAAACAAAAATTTAAAACCATCAAAAGCATAAAAACAATATCCATTTAAAACAAATATTCTGGGGTCAGTTAAAAACTCAGCATATGTTAACTGCCTGGGAGAAAAGTCTTGACCTGGCGCTGAAAAGACAACAATGTTGGTGCCAGGTGAGCCTCATTGGGGAGATCATTCCATAATTGAGGGGCCACCACTGAAAAGGCCCTCTCCCTGGTTGCCATCCTTGGTTACCATTACATGCTTGTTTGCATGTAATGGTAAACAACAATTCAACAACAACCCATGATTCAATGACAAACCATGATTCAATGACAAACCACCATCCCATAATCTGAAGATCAATTCTGCTTAAATGGAGGGTCGATGGAAGTAGCCTGGACCTGAGGAATGGTCAAATTAGCAGTGAACGCTAATACAGAAAAGCACAAACTTGATAAATTTGGAAAAAAAATCTTATCTCACTTCTCTGAGGATTAAAAATATTTATACCTTCTTTCCAAATAACTCCTTATTACAGAACTACATGTTCTACATTAAAATACTTTATCCCAGTAGCTCAGAATGTTTATAAGGTTGCAAAATTCAGCAGAATTAGATGTAGGCCTGGGAGAAGCAGGAATTTTCACCCCAGTAGCAGCCGGGAATGTTTAGGAAATGCATGCTTTCATATATAGTATACGCATAGATTGTGGGGGATAAAAAAAAAAAGTTTCACTGGATGAACGGAAGAATACACCCTGAGAGCAGGAAAACATGATAACACTCTTCAAATACTTAAAAGGTTGTCACACTGAGGAGGGCCAGGATCTCTTCTTGATCATCCCAGAGTGCAGGACACGGAATAACGGGATGAAGTTACAGGAAGTCAGATTCCAGCTGGACATCAGGAAAAACTTCCTGACGGTTAGAGCAGTGTGACAAAACAGGAAAAACACCCCGACTGTTAGAGCAGTGTGACAATGGAATCAGTTGCCTGGTGAGGTGGTGGGCTCTCCCACCCTAGAGGCCTTCAAGAGGCAGCTGGACAACCCTCTGTCGGGGATGCTTTAGGGTGGATTCCTGCATTGAGCAGGGGGTTGGACTCGATGGCCTTGTAGGCCCCTTCCAACTCTACTATTCTATGATTCTAAGTGACCACCAGATGTGGTGCACTACAACTCCCATCATTCCCAACCAGAATTTGTCCTCCAACACATTTGAAGGGCACCGGGTTGGGCGAGGCGGCGTACTTACAAACCACATAAAGTAGTTCCACACTGCCTGGGTTTATTGCGGCTTTTAAAAGGTTATAATTTACATCTCACACAGCCCCGCAAGCCTAAAATCCCTTCCCCAAAAGCGAGGGACACAAGCCATCCCATCAGGCCGACCAACGTCTCTGTAGTCAGAAAAAGCAAAGCCACAAACCGATGATTGTCCCAGATGCTCGGGACCCCCCCCCCCCCATTCCACCCCGCCCACCAATCTACAGTGTCAGTTCCCTTTCTACAGAGCCAGATGGTAGCTTCAGTTTCCTCAAAGGAAGACAAACGCAGTAATTTCTTCTAATGCTTATATCTCGGAGTAGTGTGTTCAGGAGAGATTGCAAAAGAAACAGCCATGCCCTGATTAGACGTCAGCGAGGCGGTTAACAGGGCTTTTGGTGAACTGCCATCAAGAGAGAGCCAGGGTGGTGTAGTGGCTAAAGTGTTGGACTAGGAGATGTGAGATCTGGGTTCAAGTCCCCACTCGGCCATGGAAACCCACTGGGTGACTTTGGGCCAGTCACAGCCTCTCAGCCCGACCCACCTCACAGGGTTGTTGTTGTGAGGATAAAATGGAGAGGAGGAGGATTATGTACGCCGCCTTGGGTTCCTTGGAGGAAAAAAGGCAGGATATAAATGCAATAATAAATAAATAAACAAATAAATAAATAAGAAGGGCAAACAACATAATTCTGGGCCGGCTTCCTCATCCAGGTACTATCCAGGTGGAAATTTCACTCCCCAACATCTGGAGGGAATCAGGTTGAGGAAGGCAGATCTAGGAGGCAGGAACACCATTCCAACAAGGAACGGGGCCTTCTCTGTTGTGGCACCCCGGCTGTAGAACAAGCTCCCCAGAGAGGTCCGCCTGGCGCTTACACTGTATTCTTTTCATCGCTGGCTGAAGACCTTTTTATTTTCTCAGTATTTTAACACCTAATTTAACTTAAATTTAAATTTTGCTGTTTTCATTCTGTATTTTAATCCTATATCAATTTCTGCCGTGTGGTTTTATCCTGGTTGTGCTTTTTATATTGTATTTGGGGTTTGGGTTTTTAGATCGTTGGTTTTATTATGTTCCTCATGGTTTTAATTTTTGTGAACCGCCCAGAGAGCTTCGGCTATTGGGCGGTATAAAAATGAAATAAATAAATAAATTTAAAATTTTGTGTGTGGGGGCTGTGTGTGTGCGGAGGGGAAGGCAGCAACCAAGGGAAAGGGGAAATATGATTGAGGTTTATAAAGTTACATAGAGAGAGAAATTTACTCTCCCTCTCATAAAAGTAGAACCCTGCTCGAACAATGACACCAACAGAAAGAGGAAAGCAAAGTTTCAAAAAACACAATCCATTTATGGAACTCTGCAAGATGTTGGCCGCTGGCATGGATGGCTTTTAAAAAGGGGGGGTGAGAAAAATTAATGGACGAGGCGGAGGCCCTGACAGCTTTACAGAGCCTCCACGTTCATTTGCAGAAGCCAACAAAAATGAAAAGCAGAAGCACAGCAGAGGGTTGCTGCCTTCATGGACATAGAATCACAGTATAGCAGAGATGGAAGGGGCCTACAAGACCATCTAGTCCAACCCCCTGCTCAATGCAGGAATCCACCCTAAAGCATCCCTGACAGATGGTTGTCCAGCTGCCTCTTGAAGGCCTCTAGTATGGGAGAGCCCACCACCTTCCTAGGTCACTGGTTCCATTGTCGTACTGCTCTAACAGTCAGGAAGTTTTTCCCGATGTCCAGCCGGAATCTGGCTTCCTGTAACTTGAGCCTGTTATTCTGTGTCCTGCACTCTGGGAGGATCGAGAAGAGATCCTGGCCCTCCTCTGTGGGACAACCTTTCAAGTATTTGAAGAGTGCTCTCATGTCTCCCCTCAATCTTCTCTTCTCCAGGACAGGTTGCAGGGTTCCTCCTGGAGGCAACTAGCCCCATCATTGCCTCAACTGGAAGCATGATGCTGCAGCAGATGGTCCTCTGGTCTGATCCTGCAGGGCTCCTAAAAATTCTTCCAGCAGCCTCTACACAAATCCAGAAGAGTTTACGCTGCCCCTTATATCCCCATGTTAATAATTGATGGCCCAAGTGAAAAGTAACCCTTGTGTAAATCTCACTTTGCCTTGTTTGGAAAGAATTTTTTCTTTTTGCCCTGAGGAAGCCACTGCTGAGGACTAGTATAGCATTATTATTATTATTATTATTATTATTATTATTATTATTATTATCATTTATATACTGCCCCCTGAAGCTCTCTGGGGGGTTTACAAACAGTGAACATTAAAAAGAAATACACAAAATTTAAAAGCATAAAATACAAACAAAAACAGACAATATCCATTTAAAAAGAACTATTCTTGGATCAGTTTAAAAAAAAGTCCACATATGCTGGTAACTGCTGTTAAATGTCTGGGAGAAGAGAAAAGTCTTGACCTGGCGCTGAAAAGATAACAATGTTGTCGCCAGGCGAGCCTCGTCGGGGAGATCATTCCATAATTGAGGGGCCACCACTGAAAAGGCCCTCTCCCTGGTTGCCACCCTCCGAGCTTCCCTCGGAGGAGGCACTCGGAGGAGGATCGGGTGCAATTCATGGATCCAGGAGAACCAGGAAGTTCCCAACCGATGAGCAGTTAAATTCCAGGGGAATTTTAGAATGTTTTTAGGATGTTTTAACAATGTATATTACGTTCTTACTTCAGTTTTATGTATTTTATATTTACTGTTGTTCCTTGATCAGTATGGAGAGGCGGGTAAGGAATAATAACAACAATAACTTTTTAATCTAAATTAAGAACCATGATTGGGGGAAGGGAACCTCTTTGAGGTCTAGCATTATAAATAGCAGTTCCCAAACCCTGTGTCGTATAGATGTATTGGACTACAACTCTCATCATCCCCAGCCAGCTTGGCCAAAGGGAGTTGTTGCCCAAGACGTCTGGAGAGCACCAGGTTGGGGAAGGGTGATCTATAGTTGTTATGAGCTGAGGACTGATAATAACTGTAAGCCCTGAGATCTACCGTATTTCTTCGATTGTAAGACGCCATCGATTGTAAGACGCCCACTAATTTCAGTACCACCAACAGAGAAAAAACCCTAAGACACGCCTGCGATTCTAAGACGCACCCCATTTTTAAAGATGTTTATATGGGGGGAAAAGTGCGTCTTAGAATTGAAGAAATACAGTAGTCCTTGGCTCCATGGGATAGTTCCTTCACTGTTCCTCCTGAGCGATCTGGGAGATGTTTTATGCTCTTTAATTTCCCTGTCAATCTTATACTTGCCAGGAACTACCTGCCCCTAACGAAGAAAAGTTACACATTAAACGAGCACTGTAAAAGGCTAACAAACTCATCACAGCATAAGCTTTTCTTTACTGAAGCTTAATGCAGGAAGGGTTCTGTGATTTAAATTAATAGGCATATGTAGCACCATAAACATGCACGTCATTAACGTAAGAGAAAAGGTCTTGCTCCAAAGAGTTTACAATCTAAACCCCTGACACTGGGAAAGCAGAGCAAGGGGAGGGATAACAGAAAAAGAATATGCTATTATTATTATAGAATCATAGAATAGCAGAGTTGGAAGGGGCCTTCAAGGCCATCGAGTCCAACCCCCTGCTCAATGCAGGAATCCACCCTAAAGCATCCCTGACAGAGGGCAGTCCAGCTGCCTCTTGAAGGCCTCTAGGGTGGGAGAGCCCACAACCGCCCCAGGTAACTGATTCCATTGTCGTACTGCTCTAACAGTCAGGAAGTTTTTCCTGATGTCTAGCCGGAATCTGGCTTCCTTTAACTTGAGCCCGTTATTCCGTGTCCTGCACTCTGGGAGGATCGAGAAGAGATCCTGGCCCTCCTCTGTGTGACCACCTTTTAAGTATTTGAAGAGTGCTCTCATGTCTCCACTCAGTCTTCTCTTCTCCAGGCTAAACATGCCCAGTTCTTTCAGTCTCTCGTCATAGGGTTTTGTTTCCCTGATCATCCTGGTTGCCCTCCTCTGAACACGCTCCAGCTTGTCTGCGTCCTTCTTGAATTGTGGAGCCCAGAACTGGACGCAATATTCTAGATGAGGCATAACCAGGGCTGAATAGAGAGGAACCAGGACCTCATGTGATTTGGAAGCTCTACTTCTATTAATGAAGCCCAAAATAGCATTTGCCTTTCTTGCAGCCCTATCGCACTGTTGGCTCATATTCAGCTTGTGATCTACAACAATTCCAAGATCCTTCTCGTTTGTAGTGTTGCTGAGCCAAGTATCCCCCATCTTGTAACTGTGCATTTGGTTTCTATTTCCTAGATGTAGAACTTGGCATTTATCCCTATTAAATTTCATCCTGTTGTTTTCAGCCCAGCACTCCATCTTATCAAGGTCACTTTGAAGTTTGTTTCTGTCTTCCAGGGTATTAGCTATCCCACCCAATTTGGTGTCATCTGCAAATTTGATCAGCATTCCCTGCACCTCCTCGTCCAAATCATTAATAAAAATGTTGAAGAGCACTGGGCCCAGGATTATTATTATATTTATTTGTATCTCGCCTTTTGCCCAATTATTCCATACATGCACTTGTGTCCTATTCCTTATAGTCAAGTGCAGGTCAAAAAGGTAAATAACCCAAACAAGGTGTGCATGTGCATTCGTGCGCGTAGGTGTGTGAGAGATTCGGCATGGCTCTTCTTATGTTCTTATCTGGTAATCAATTACCATGCCAGCACTTTCTCTCCTGAGCAAGCCGTTCCCCTTTTCAACGGAGTCCAGAGTTGATAATATCATACAAATTCCAGCTCAGCAGCATTAGACAGGCCTCTCCCTCTAAAGCTTTGTTTTGCTGAAGGCCCGGCCAATTTCAAGTCCGTGACTAGTTTCTGGGCTAGGAAAAGCAGAAGCTGGAAGTGCTGCAATAGCTCTGCATCGTTCTTTTGCAGCAGGTTTGGAAAGGGCACTTCAGATCAGGAAATACTCGGCTCAGCGATGCTACAAGCGAGAAGGATCTTGGAATTGATGTAGATCACAAGCTGAATAGGAGCCAACAGTGCGATACGGCTGCAAGAAAGGCAAATGCTATTTTGGGCTGCATTAAGAGAAGTATAGCTTCCAAATCACGTGAGGTACTGGTTCCTCTCTGTTCGGCCCTGGTTAGGCCTCATCTAGAGTTTGCGTCTAGTTCTGGGAATCACACTTCAAGAAGGATGCAGACAAGCTGGAGGGGGTTCAGAGGAGGGCAACCAGGATGTCAGGGGTCTGGAAACAAAGCCCTATGAAGAGAAACTGAAAAAACTGGGCAGGTTTAGCCTTGAGAAGAGAAGATTGAGGGGAGACATGATGGCACTCTTCAAATACTTGAAAGGTTGTCACACAGAGGAGGGCCAGGATCTCTTCTCGATCCTCCCAGAGTGCAGGACACGGAATAAGAGGCTCAAGTGACAGGAAGCCAGATTCCGGCTGGACAGCAGGAAAAACTTCCTGACTGTTAGAGCAGTACAACAATGAACCCAATGACCTAGGGAGGTGGTGGGCTCTCCCACACTAGAGCCGTTCAAGAGGCAGCTGGACAGCCATCAGCAGGGGGTTAGACTCAATGGCCTTATAGTCCCCTTCCAACTCTGCTGTTTTATGATTCTATAATTCTATAAACTATCACCCACCAGCCACGATCAAATTCCCTCCAACCATAGAATCATAGAATAGCAGAGTTGGAAGGGGCCTACAAGGCCATCCAGTCCAACCCCCTGCTCAATGCAGGAATCCACCCTAAAGCATCCCTGACAGATGGTTGTCCAGCTGCCTCTTGAATGCCTCTAGTGTGGGAGAGCCCACAACCTCCCTAGGTAACTGATTCCAACGTCGCACTGCTCTAACAGTTAGGAAGTTTTTCCTGATGTCCACCCAGAAGCTGGTATGGTAGAAGGGTGGAGATCCTGTGTGGCCCCAATGATCACCCCTTTTTAGTGTCTTAATTTGTGTAAATTAATTTTATTTCCGTTTGGCCGGTGTAAATGGCATTTGAAAGGGTAGGCAAGCTTTTTGGGGCCCATGGGTACATTTGGCAATTTGACAAGCTGCCCTGCTTACCACCCCAAAATGGCTGTCATGTGAGGCATGGCGAGTCACAAAGGGTAAGTTACCTGCCCAGAAGACTGAAGTTTGACCTCAGGACACTGAACGCCTTTGAACCAGCAATTTCAGCACTACCAGAAATCTATTTCAGAGAAAGCAACTTTTTCTTTTCCTGTCTCTCCCCACTCTCCACAAGCCTACTCAATGTCACTCTGGGTTACCGTACACACTCCTCTCTTGCACACAACCAGGGTGGATTTGATTTAAATCACGATTTAAATCACTACCCCGAAAGACTCAATTTAATCATGTGAGTTCCTCCCCAACACCAAAGTGCACTCTATTCATTGAATTTTTCGAAACTTATCACTTAAGAGGTAAGGAGTTGATTCTGTGTACATAGAATGGGGTTGTGATCCCTGCAGACACAAATTCACACTTTTGAGAACTGTAAAACCAAGCATCTGTGATAATAATATCTTCTAGATCAGTCTTCCTCAACCTGGGGCGCTCCAGATGTGTTGGACTACAACTCCCAGAATGCCCCAGCCAGCTGCCTGGGGCATTCTGGGAGATGCAGTCCAACACATCTGGAGCGCCCCAGGTTGAGGAAGGCTGTTCTAGATAGAAAAAATTGCCCCATAATCTTACAGAAACCTCTGGAAGAGCATGACATGGTGAATGGATTAATGGAATCCATTTACCAAAAAATTTAAACATTGCAGGAATATACTCTATGGTTCTAAGTGGTGGGGGTGGGGCAGTTGGGGGAAAGCCCTCGCACCCGACGTTGGGCACCGCTGCTTTAAATGAACAAAATACCACCTAAATAAGCGGCTGAGCTGGGACCTGTATGCGAATTCAATACTATCGGCTTGTGGGAAATAGCCCAGACTCTTGCGGAAAGGAAGCGCCCCTCCTTAGGTAGCGATGTACATTCTACATCTTGCTTTGCCAATTCATCACCAACAAAAAGTGGGTCACTTTCACATCTCAGCTTTGCCTATTAATGGGACCCAGCTTCGTCCTGCATTGCTACCCTCTCATTTCGGCTATACTTGTACTGCAAAATGCAGCTAACACCGCTCCCGACGCCCACACTAGATCACATTTCATTCCAAAACAGCCTGCAAGCATCTATATTCTGACATTTCTCCTGCCCCCCCCACCCCCCCAATGTTCACACAGAACAGTAACCCAAGGTTCCTGGAAAAATCAGCGTCCCATTCACAAGTGAGTACAAAGTTTGCTCCTCCTTGCTTCTGCAGCTACTAAACAAACCAGGAAAGGGGTGCTTATTGTGTTGTCTGAACTGGGGAGCATAGCTTTTCACTCACATTACAAGCCAGCATCATAGAATCATAGAATAATAGAGTTGGAAGGGGCCTATAAGGCCATCAAGTCCAACCCCACTGCTCAATGCAGGAATCCACCCTAAAGCATCCCTGACAGATGGTTGTCCAGCTGCCTCTTGAAGGCCTCTAGTGTGGGAGAACCCACCACCTCCCTAGGTCACTGGTTCCATTGTCGTACTGCTCTAACAGTCAGGATGTTTTTCCTGATGTCCAGCTGGAATCTGGCTTCCTTTAACTTGAGCCCGTTATTCCGTGTCCTGCACTCTGGGAGGATCGAGAAGAGATCCTGGCCCTCCTTTGTGTGACCACCTTTTAAGTAGTTGAAGAGTGCTGTCATGTCTCCCCTCCATCTTCTCTTCTCCAGGCTAAACATGCCCAGTTCTTTCAGTCTCTCCTCTTAGGGCTTTGTTTCCAGACCCCTGATCATCCTGGTTGCCCTCCTCTGATCACAAAGAAGGGTTTGTTCTTGGGATAATAACCCAAAACACCCAATTCTGAACAACCTACTAAGCAAACCATTTCTCAAGATGGCAACTCTGGAATGTGTTGGCCTTTTCAGTGCTTCGTCAGACAAAAACGTTGGGAAAGTGACGACGTGGTATTTTTCTTTTTGTGGTCTTGCTCTACGCCTCTCTCGCTCCACGTCAATTAATGTTACTTAGCTATAAGATAAAGAATGGGGGGGGGGATAAATGCTCCTCTGATAAATTACTGAATTAACATAATGTGGACTAAGAATATTACCTGCAGGGAATCTAAAGTTTGAATTCTTACAGGAGGCACACTGGCTCAATTACTCCTTCTCAGTGGCTAAATTATTCCTCTGCTGACATTACTTCTCACGTCCTAAAATATTTCCTAATCATAGAATAGTAGAGTTGGAAGGGGCCTATAAGGCTATCAAGTCCAACCCCGGCTCAGTGCAGGAATCCACCTCAAAACATCCCTGACAGAGGGCTGTCCAGCTGCCTCTTGAAGGCCTCTAGGGTGGGAGAGGCCACCACCTTCCTAGGTCACTGGTTCCATTGTCGTACTGCTCTAACAGTCAGGACGTTTTTCCTGCTGTCCAGCCGGAATCCAACTTTCTGTAACTTGAGCCCATGATTCCATGTCCTGCACTCTGGGATGATTGAGAAGAGATGTTTATGACTGGTGAAGCATTGAAACATCCGACACATTCTGGAGTTGCTGTCTTGAGTATTATTATTATTATTATTATTATTATTATTATTATTATTTATTTATATAGCGCCATCAATGTACATGGTGCTGTACAGAGTAAAACAATAAAATAGCAAGACCCTGCCGCATAGGCTTACATTCTAATAGGCTTACATTATCTCTAGTGACTTTGCCTGTTTTCCTTTCTGAAATAATTGGGCGAATAACATGGTACACACTGCGACGTTATTATTGTTGTGAACTCTTAGGAATAGTTTCTCAAAAAATTATATACACACCAATGTTATTACCTGTGCTATTACCACAGTGTCTCAGCCCATTTAGAAAGCATTAACTGGAAGCAACGTTGTTTTCTGTGTTTTGTACATTATATATTGAATTGCGTAGCCCATTGGGCGTATCGTTCATCTGCGTGATAATAGCATCTAGCAATAATTGTATGAATATTCAGCATTACTTCTAATAATTATAACTGCCCTGCTATTTATTTTCCATGTTCCTTGTTTGTTTGGCTTATTTATTGCTCTGTGTGAACACAGTCAGTTTATTCTAGGTAATGTTAGGGTTTTTTTTTTACTTCCTTTGCTGAAAAAGATTATGTTTTATCTGCAGCCGTTACAGGTCTGCCAGCTGTCACAAGACCATTACCCCAAGCTGGTCTAGCCCGGGTTCCGGTAAAATAAATCAATATGCAAATGAAATTGCGAACGTATTTTTGTAACTAGAGCAAATGTTTCCAAAAAGGCTTCTGCAGTTCAGCCTCTCTGTTCTCTGCCCTCCTCCCATCCAGCCTGCTTTTTGATGATTAAGCTAGCCATGGTTTGGAAAATAAAACAAAAGAGGAAAGGATCCTTCTGTATTGTTTTGAGACAGAAAGTCTGTCGACACAGCAAATATTCTGACTTCATTTTTGTTTTTCAAGAAAAAGGAACCTCCTTCTGAGAGGGGGAAACCCCACAAGGAAACACCAACTCTGCATTCAAACTCCTCTTTAAAATGCCACCTCTCAGTGCCAAATGGCTTCTACCTTATCTTTCTCACACACTCCTTTTTTAAGGGCTGGCATTGCATTGCATTCAACATTATCCCCACTTAGAGTAGATTCACTGAAATTCATGAGACTTAAGTAAGACTGACATTGTGTACAACACATTCCAGCTGGACAGCAGGAAAAACTTCCTGACTGTTAGAGCAGTACGACAATGGAACCAATGTCCTAGGGGGGTCGTGGGCTCTCCCACACGAGAGGCCTTCAAGAGGCAGCTGGACAGCCATAAGAACATCAGAAGTGCCATGCTGAATCAGACCAAGGGTCCATCTAGTCCAGGACTCTGTTCACACGGTGGCCAACCAGCCATCTGTCAGGGATGCTTTAAGGTAGATTCCTGCAATGAGCAGGGGGTTGGACTTGATGGCCTTGTAGGCCCCTTCCAACTCTACTATTCTAGGATTCTTCTGAATTTTTCCTCTGTGAAACGTTTGCTTTTCTCCTTATGCAATTCTGTCATTTATACTGGTCTTTATTAAGTACAGCACCATGTACATTGATGGTGCTATATAAATAAATAATAATAATAATAATAATAATAATAATAATAATAATAATAATAAAGCTGCCACTGAGCGAGAGTGGCAGACAGTGTCATCATCTCTACGAAGAAAGACCTCTCGGTGATTTCATCCTGGTTCCACTATACCACTGGCTGCAGCCCAACACAGGGCTGGGGAGACCAGGTTGAGGAAGGTCCAGGAATTGGGGTGTTTTCCTGTGGCACCCCCTCTAAAAGAGCAGGCCCGTAGTTTGGGGGTGCTCCTGGATCCGTCACTGGAGACCCAGGCTCCCTTGGTGGCCCCAAGCACCCATTATAAACTTCGGTTGGTACGTTAGCTACGCCCATTCCTGGACAGAGTTAGCCTAGCCACGGTCGTTCATGCACTAGTAACCTCATGATTAGACTACTGAAATGTGCTCTATGTGGGTCTACCCATGTTCGGAAGCTGCAGCTTGTGCAGAACGCAGCAGCTAGGGTGCTCACCGGGACACTTAGCTCTGCCCACATAAAACCAGTGTTAAAAGAACTGCACAGCCTGCCTGTTAGCTACCAAGCTATGTACAAGGTTCTGCTATTATCTTACAAAGCTTTAAACAACTTGGGACCAGGATGCCTAGCAGACCGCCTCCCCTTATATACACCCAGGTGACACCCTGTTCGTCATCCCGACACAAAAGGAATGTCACCATGAAGAACCTTGACGGCGGGGCCTTCTCTGTAGCGGCCCCCACCCTCTGGAAAATCCTCCCTCGTGCGGTTCGGGAGGCGGAAAATGTAATAACTTTTAAACGCCGCCTAAAAGGATATGTTTTTAAACAAGCCTTCCCTGGACTGTAATTTAGTCTGGTTTTATGTGATTTTAAAGTTTTAATCTGGATTTTATGGTTTTAGTTGTAAACTGCCCAGAGAGCTTAGGCTGTTGGGCAGGATAAAAAATAAAATAAAGAAGAAAATAAAGAAAGAAGGGTGCGGTAAAGACATTCCTTCTGAGAGCCAGTGTGGTGTAACGGCTAAAGTGTTGGACTCGGAGTCGGGAGATCCGGGTTCGAGTCCCCCTCGGCCATGGAAACCCACTGGGTGACTTTGGGCCAGTCACAGACTCTCAGACCAACCCACCTCACAGGGTTGTTGTTGTGAGGTTAAAATGGAGAGGAGGATTATGTACGCTGCCTCGGGTTCCTTGGAGGAAAAAAGGTGGGATATAAATGCAATAATAATAATAAAGGTAAAAAAAGGAAAAATCTGAAGCATGTACAGTGTGACAAATAGATGCAAGGCCTGATTCTTATTGTGAAACAACAGTGATACGGGCCATGTTCAGAAGACACCTTAAACCATGGCTTTAACCATGGTGAATAAGGCCTTTCAATTAATTAAAATAAATAATTATAATAAATTAATTTAAATTAATTAAAATAAATATTTTTTATTTATTTACAAGACTGAATAAAATGTCTTTCTTCAATGAATCGTGAATGGAAATTATTTACAAGACTGAATAAAATGTCTTTCTTCAATGAATCGTGAATGGAAATTATTTACAAGACTGAATAAAGTATCTTTCTTCAACGAATCATTAATGGAAATTATTTACAAGACTGAATAAAGTATCTTTCTTCAACGAATCATTAATGGAAATTATTTACAAGACTGAATAAAATGTCTTTCTTCAATGAATAGGCTGCGATTGCTTAAAGGTTCTTAAATTAAATACGGTTGCTTACTTCATTTCTATGTAGACTCTTTCCCAGCAAATCAAAATCTCAGTAGCTTTCCCTTCAGATTGCATTTCCCTAAGCTCCACTCTACCAACAGGAACAGGTTTAAGAATCTCCTTAAGCTTCCTTGCAGACTGAAACAAATGTATCCTTCCTCTGCCTCCAGTTCTTCCTGCTTCTTTCGCCTTCGAAGATTATTCAGACGTTTCACGGACCTGTTCCTGAAGTTCCCTCTGGTCAGACTTAAAATGAGAACCTACATTATGTTACGTTGGTCTGCTCATAACATTATCATGTTTCTTATATTAAATGTAGAAGTATAGTTTATTCAGACAATAATTGCAAATGTAGTAAAGGAGTAATCATGGAATTGGATCTACCCCCTAACCCTTGAAGCTGGTATGGAAAGAACCGCTCAGACCCAGATAGTGGTGCTCTGATAAGACAGGTAAAAACTAGTGTGCAATTATTTGGGGGGGTGGATGATGTTGAAGCCGGCCACCACGCCTGTGTGCCCCCAACCCAGGATGGCATCAAATAGTGAGTTGGACTAAAGCTGCAATCCCATACTCACTTATCTAGGAGTCTGTTCCTTTAAACTCTATGGGGGTTACATCTGAGTAGACATGTATAGGACTGCATAGACTCTCAGGTTTCTGGTCTGTGTCTACACACAAAGCTGCAACCAAGTATAAGATATTGCCTCATACAGCAACATACAGGGCCCGTTTAGAAGACACCTTAAACCACGGCTTTAACCGTGGTGGTTAAGCCAGAAAGCCAGGCCGTGTTCAGAAGACGCCTTAAACCACAGCTTTAACCATGGTGAAGAAGGCTTTTTGCTTTATTCGCCATGGTTAAAGACATGGTTTAAGGTGTCTTCTGAACACGGCCTGGCTTTCTGGCTTAACCAGCATGGTTAAAGCCATGGTTTAAGGTGCCCTCTGAACACGGCCTGGCTTTCTGGCTTAAGCACCAAGGTTAAAGCCATGGTTTAAGGTGTCTTCTGAACACGGCCTGGCTTTCTGGCTTAAGCACCAAGGTTAAAGCCATGGTTTAAGGTGTCTTCTGAACACGGCCTGGATTTCTGGCTTAACCACCATGGTTAAAGCCATGGTTTTAAGTGTCTTCTGAACACAGCCTGGCTTTCTCTTTAGCTGTGAATTAACACGGTTTAATGGTCAGATGCACGGCATTGTAGAAGATTTGGGAAGCACGAATGGGGATCCCCTGCCAATTTAAATAATTGACTTAAAATGGCCACAGTTTAAGCCAATCCAACCTGCAAAGCTATTCATAGCTTTCAATGCTCACATTGATCCTGAAGATAAAACTTGCGTTCTGAAGAGAAATGGGAGTGAAATTTAATCTAGACTCATTCCTCAAGACTGGTTTTTTTTTTTTTTTGCAGGCAGTGAACAAAAGCATGACTTGGTCAACGTGCCCTGTCACCTAAAGATGGACTTTGATGTATATTGTCACATCAGTCAGCATTCAAACAGAACAAATTCAGAGCAGAGGCCGGCATGTTCTAAGGTTCAAACACTGCAAAATCCAGTCGGCTTTAGAGGAATCAAAACAGTTTTCAAACAAGAGAGAGGGGTGAGTGGGGGGAGACCAGCCCCAATGGCTGTGTATAGCCCCGAGATAAAAATGTTCAAGTAGAAAGCGGTTTTGGAGGCCTAGGAGAAATTATGGTCTGACAGAGCTACACAGATAAAATGGGATATATAAAGGAACATGGCCTTGGCTGAGAAACCCTGCCTATGCTGGGGTGTGTTCAGAGGAGGGCAACCGGGATGATCAGGGGTCTGGAAACAAAGCCCTATGAGGAGAGACTGAAAGAACTGGGCATGTTTAGCCTGGAGAAGAGAAGATGGAGGGGAGACATGACGGCACTCTTCAGATACTTGAAAGGTTGTCACATAGAGGAGGGCCAGGATCTCTTCTCGATCCTCCCAGAGTGCAGGACACGGAATAACGGGCTCAAGTTAAAGGAAGCCAGATTCCAGCTGGACATCAGGAAAAACTTCCTGACTGTTAGAGCAGTACGACAATGGAACCAGTGACTTAGGGAGGTGGTGGGCTCTCCCACCCAAGAGGCATTCAGGACAACCATCTGTCAGGGATGCTTTAAGGTAGATTCCTGCAATGAGCATGGGGGGTTGGACTATATGGCCTTATAGGCCCCTTCCAACTCTACTAATTCTATAATTCTATGATTCTAACTACCCTCCCCCCACATCCTCACGAAGCTCATTATCTGGAAGGACTCACCAAAGGAAATACCTCTGAACCATGAGATTCAATGGGTTTTCCCATTGAGCAAGAAAATTGAGCTGAAAGTGGGGGAGGTTTTTTTGGCAGGGAAGGGTTGCAGAGGAGAAGGAACTTCAGGAAATTCTCACTCATTTTTTTTTTAAAAAAATCTTGCCCGCTGTGTGGGGAGCGTGGATTTCCAGTGACCTTAGCCATGGGAAACCACTGGGTGACTTTGGGCCGCTCACAGACTCTCAGCCCAACCTACCTCACAGGGTCGTTGTTGTGAGGATAAAAATGGAAAGGAGGAGGATTATGGGTTCCTTGGAGGAAGAAAGGCGGGATATAAATGCAATAAACAAATACAAAATAAATAATCCCCTTACATTGTTTAAATTTCAGAAAGAAATCCAGAGGTACTGAATAACTATTGACCAACTAATAATATTGCATTTGGCATCCATTAACTGTTGTGAACGAACATAGGAAATGGAAAAGAACGACGTGGAAAAATTACATTTATCCTTTATTTTTTAAAAAGGACAGTTAAAGGACAATTATCCTTTAACTGTCTGTTGCAGTAAAAATAACAAAGAGGATTGCGGCAGCTTAAAGACCAACACATTTATTCTAGCATCAACTTTTGCTGACACTGTTGTCTTCATCAGATGCATCGGAACAAACACTCAAGGCAGCCTTTACACACACACACACACACACACACACACACACACACACACACACACACGATTGGACTTTGCTTTGTGGGATCCTGGTTTCCTCCCAGACATATATTTTACTATGCAACTGCCAGGGGCACCATTTATTTCTTTAATTTGTATACAGCCCAGCCCAATAGCTGAAGCGCCCTAGGCCCTTCACAAAAATTAAAACCACAATGTACGGAAAGTACAGAAGCTTAAAGCTACACCATAAAAGTACAACCACAACTCACAGCCATGCAGAGATTTAAAACGTAGATTAAAAACAGAGGTGTAAAAGACTGGGATGCTAAAACACTGGGGAAATGAAAAGGTCTTCACCTGGTGCCGAAAAGAATACAATGGCCTGGTTCAGACAACACGCTAACAGCATGGTTTAGCGTGTTGTGTGAACCAGGCCAATGTAGGAATCAGGCGAACCTCTCTAGGGAGCTCATTCCACAGCCGGGGTGCCACAGCAGAAAAGGCCCTCCTCCTGGTAGCCACCCACCTCCTTTGGCAGAAGCTCACAGAGAAGGACCCCCTGAAGATGACCTGGGTCCAGCTCCAGCTGAGAGCCCCCTCCCTCCTGCTGTCAACTGTAACTGCTGGACTTTGCAACTAAGATTGTAGTGCCTGAATTTGCTTTCCTTTTCCCCCTCCTCCTCCTCCCTCCCAATCCCCTTTCCTTTTGTGTCATGTCTTTTAGATTGTAAGCCTGTGGGCAGGGACTGTCAAGAAACACTTTTGTAAGCCGCCGTGAGAGCCTTTTTTGGCTGAATGGCAGCATAAAAAATCCTTAAATAAATAAATAAATATAAAATCTTAGGGTCAGGGCAGGCACTCCTTCAGAGATGCCACCCTCAACTCTTAGTATGCCAACCTGAACTCCTGGTAGGAAAGACAGGGTGAAAATACAACACACTAGTAACTTCCAGCGAACAGCGTTGAAGGATATATTTGCGAATTCTGTTTACTGCTCTGGGATTCAGAAAGGAGCAGGGCAAAAGCTTGCAAATACTTCTGGGTAGTAAACTGTCAGACGGAGCAAGTGACCTTTGTCAAGGAAATCACGTCTACCCTTGCTGACTCATTGCAAGAGATGACCACTACATTTGCTGTCTGCAAAACTGAGTACTGGGTGACTTCCTCACCAAGATAGCAATTTAAAGACACAAAAACCAGGCATTCCATTATCTAACATTTGACAGGACGGAAACCAAGGGAAAGACAACAGGAAGCAAAGGGAAACAGTTTTATCTGGTTGAGCTTTTATATTGTATTTTATAGTATGGTTTTATACTGTTGTTTTATACTTTGAATGTGTTTAATTTTTGTGAACCGCCCAGAGAGCTCCGGCTATTGGGCGGTATAGAAATGTGATAAATAAATAAATAAATAGGGATTATGCCCACCCCCCAGCCTGCAGAAGAGAAGATTGAGGGGACATGATAGCACTCTTCAAATACTTAAAAGGTTGTCACACAGAGGAGGGCCAGGATCTCTTCTCGATCCTCCCAGAGTGCAGGACACGGAATAACAGGCTCAAGTTAAAGGAAGCCAGATTCCAGCTGGACATCAGGAAAAACTTCCTGACTGTTAGAGCAGTACGACAATGGAATCAATTACCTAGGGAGGTTGTGGGCTCTCCCACACTAGAGGCCTTCAAGAGGCAGCTGGACAACCATCTGTCAGGGATGCTTTAGGGTGGATTCCTGCACTGAGTAGGGGGTTGGACTCGATGGCCTTGTAGGCCCCTTCCAACTCTGCTATTCTGTGATTCTATGAATTTACTCTGTGCCTTTGAAAGGTGTTCTTTTGTTAGCCTCCAACACACCCATCCTTGAGATATAATGCCTATTCCTCCCTGCCTCACCTGTAAGATTCAATGACCTGGTTCAGACAACACACTAAATCAGGCTGCAATGCATTCCCTTAACCATTTTGTGGTTAAGCAGCATGGTTTAGCGTGTTGTCTGAACCAGGCAATTGGCCCTGTTGAGAAGTCACCTTAAACCACAGCTTTAACCACGGTGATTAAGCCAGAAAGCCGTGTCGTGTTCAGAAGACACCTTAAACCACGGCTTTAACCACGGTGACTAAGCTAAAAAGCCTTAGTCACCATGGTGAAAGCTGTCGTTTATGGTGTCTTCTGAACACAGCCCGGCTTTCTGGCTTAACCACCATGGTTAAAGCCATGGTTTAAGGTGTCTTCTGAACGGGGCCTTTGAATTATAAAGTTTTGTGAGCAGAGACCTGTCATCTTGTACTCTGTCCTGCACCATGAGTGAGGGTGGCCAATTACGGATATAAAAAAGAGGACTGCACCTCAAAAAGACAAAAGGGGACACTAATTTGCAAAGAATCTGCATATGCTACTTATATTTACTAGAATTTAAATAGAAATTACCTGCTGGGATGGGTGGGGAGTTGCTTTTCTTTTTTTCTGGGTATGAAATCTTAACTATATCTAACCTAAGATGTACTCTGCTCCCCACTGAATAGGGGGTAAAAGGACAGCATTTCTGCACATCAGATATACCTTTCTTCTTTCACCATTCCAAGTCTTTCTTGCGGAGGTTGGAAGACCGGGAGACTTAAATTCTATTTATTTCCCCCCACACATACAGGACTTTCCAGTAAAAAAGACAAGAGTGAAAACATATAACAAAATGGGGTGAGGTGCCCCTTTCACTCTTTCCCAGTTTGGGGCGTGTTCCTTCTTGTTTTTCTCTTAAGAAAAGGAGACAGAGGCCCCATTCAGAAGACACTTCAAACCATGGCTTTAACCATGGTGGTTAAGCCAGAAAGCCGGGCTGTGTTCAGAAGACACCTTAAACCATGGCTTTAACCTTGGTGCTTAAGCCAGAAAGCCAGGCCGTGTTCAGAGGGCACCTTAAACCATGGCTTTAACCATGCTGGTTAAGCCAGAAAGCCAGGCCGTGTTCAGAAGACACCTTAAACCATGTCTTTAACCATGGCGAATAAAGCAAAAGGCCTTCTTCACCATGATTAAAGTTGTGGTTTAAGGCGTCTTCTGAACACGGCCTGGCTTTCTGGTTTAACCACCACGGTTAAAGCCGTGGTTTAAGGTGTCTTCTAAACGGGCCCTGTATGTTGCTGTATGAGGTAGTATGTTATACTTGGTTGCAGCTTTGTGTGTAGACACAGACCAGAAACCTGAGAGTCTATGCAGTCCTATACATGTCTACTCAGATGTAACCCCCATAGAGTTTAAAGGAGCAGACTCCTAGATAAGTGAGTATCGGATTGCAGCTTTAGTCCAACTCACTATTTGATGCCATCCTGGGTTGGGGGCACACAGGCGTAGTGGCCGGCTTCAACATCATCCACCCCCCCCAAATAATTGCACACTAGTTTTTACCTGTCTTATCAGAGCACCACTATCTGGGTCTGAGCGGTTCTTTCCATACCAGCTTCAAGGGTTAGGGGGTAGATCCAATTCCATGATTACTCCTTTACTACATTTGCAATTATTGTCTGAATAAACTATACTTCTACATTTAATACAAGAAACATGATAATGTTATGAGCAAACCAACATAACATAATGTAGGTTCTCATTTCAAGTCTGACCAGAGGGAACTTCAGGAACAGGTCCGTGAAACGTCTGAATAATCTTCGAAGGCAAAAGAAGCAGGAAGAACTGGAGGCAGAGGAAGGATACATTTGTTCCAGTCTGCAAGGAAGCTTAAGGAAATTCTTAAACCTGTTCCTGTTGGTAGAGTGGAGCTTAGGGAAATGCAATCTGAAGGGAAAGCTACTGAGATTTTGATTTGCTGGGAAAGTCTCTACTTAGAAATGAAGTAAGCAACCGTATTCAATTTAAGAACCTTTAAGCAATTGCAACCTATTCGTTGAAGAAAGACATTTTATTCAGTCTTGTAAATAATTTCCATTAATGAACAACTTTATTTTTGTTCATTTTGAAAGGCGTCAATTCCTTACGCCACAGGAACCAGGCTTCTGAGTTATTTTTTTAAACAAATCTAGTGACGGCAGGAGGTCAACTCACTGTGCTTTTTCTACAAGTGGGTTTTAGATTAGAAATACATTAATCAACTGCTAGATTAGCTAACCAGAACAAATACAGAAACTCAAGACTCTGCAGAACACCCGAACTATCAAGAAGGTATGCGTTCTTCCGTATTAAAATGTGGAAACCCTGCTCATACATTGGGAAGCTGAGCATGAATCTCAAATTGTACATTTCATGGGAAAAGTGTTTTGCGCTTCATGGAGGATCATTGGCTGATGAATGGTTTGTCCGGTGCAATTCCAAATGGAGTTCAGAGGCACACATAAATAATTGCGCACTAGTTTTTAGGGACAAAAGCTAGGGGCTAAATGGACCTAAAATTGGCCGGTTCCTAAAAATACACACAAAAAAAGAATATACAATAGGATCCACAAGGGAGGATGAGGATTTTACATCACCAGAAGTTAGAACATTATTGTTTGAGGGTTGACCCCCCCTCCAACCATTAGGCAATGCTACCCAAGTTGGCTTTAATTGACTTTGATTACCAAGAACAGCATCTAAAATCACCTCCTTCTTTCTTAATATAAAGACCACCTAATTCTGCTCTGTGATCCACCAGCAAAAGGTGCCAGTGTGCTTTGGCCAAGATGGAAAACATTTCTGAGAACAGCTGGAGTTCATCTCCCCGGAAATGGGGGATGCAACATTCCCTCCTTCCCAGTGTGACCAGAGGTAGCACAGCCCTCCTATAACCAACACATGACCTGCAGACTGCTCCTTCCTAACTAACCCTGGACTTGCGGACGGTGCAATTTCACTAGCTCATCACTCCCCACAACTTGGAAGAGATCTAGGAATCTCTAAAGCTTGCACAATTGTGGGGGCGATCTTTTGCCCAACAAAAGTATTACAGCAACACGGATTTAAGAATATACAGAAAGCCCTGCTAGAAAATTGGACATGTATCCACAACCCCTGTATGTGTGTGTGTGGGGGGGGGGGGAAGAAATAGAATTTAAATCTCCAGGCATTCCAACCTCGGCAAGAAAGAGTTGAGATAATGAAAGAAATGTAGTGGTGTAGTGTGGTGTAGTGGCTAAGGTGTTGGACTGGGAGCCGGGAGGTCCGGGTTCGAGTCCCCACTCGGCCATGGAAACCCACTGGGTGACTTTGGGCCAGTCACGGACTCTTAGCTGGACCTACCTCACAGGGTTGTTGTGGTAAGGATAACATGGAGAGGAGGATTATTTATGTCATGGGATATAAATGTAATAAATAAATAAATAATATCTGAAGTGCACAAATAGACTACCACTATAACACAAAATAACAGATACTTGGTGGGGTGATAAAATGGGGTGAGGGGTTCTCACCCTGGTTGTGGGCTTCCCATGGGAGTATCCGGCTAGCCATTGCTGGAAACAGGATGGGCCCATTCAGAAGACATGTAAGAAAGGTAGTTTATTTTTTTTAATGGTTTTTAATGCTTTATGTGTGTATGTTCTGTGTTTTAGAATTTTAAATTTTGTAGACTCGTTTTTATCTTCATTTTAGAATTTCCGTAAACCGCCCAGAGAGCCCTGGCTATGGGAGCGGTATATAAGTGCCATAAAATAAATAAATAAATAAACCATGGAGAATAAGGGGTTTTGCTGTATTCTCCATGGTTTAAGGTGTCTTCTGAACACAGCCGATGTGGGTTAGAGGGACCCTTCCTCTGTCTGATGCAGACACGCAGTTCGTTCCGACCCCCGGCTTCTCTCTCCTTTCCTACGTGCGGTGGGGCAGCCTTCCCCAAGCCTGATGCCCTCAATGTGGATTGGGACCACATCCCCGATCCTCTCCAGCCAGCCTGGCCATGAGGAAGGTTGCCCCTGCACCCACCAGTCGCCAGCCCACCGGGCTCCAGCTCCCCTTACCGGTCAAATGCCACGATTTCCTCCGCCCGTAGCGCCCGCAGCCGCCGGCCTGATCCGCTTCGTAGCCCACCAGGGGCGTGCAGACGCCGTCGGCCACTTGCCCGGCTAGCAGGAGCGCCCCCGCGTGGCTGGTGCTGTAGCCCAGGACGGAGTGGAAATACACCAGCAAGTAGGTGAACCACATGGAGGCGCAGAGGTCGTTCAGGAAGTGGCCCACCGAGTAGCTGAGGCGGGCGCGGAGGGCTAGCGGCTGGGGGTCGGCCATGGTGCCACGGACCCCCCTCCCCTGCCGCCGCCCCGGGGCTCACAGCCCGGGGACCCGGTGCCCAACTGTTGGAGCCGTGCGTAAAAACGCACCAGCGGGGCGCATCAGCTGGGGCGCAAGAGCCAAGCGCCCGGGGCGGGCCCGGTCTGAGCCCAACGTAAGCAGAGGCGGGTCGCGAAAGCCGCCGCTACCGGGCAGATCTGGCGAGCCATGCGCTCGCCGGGCGGCTTTTATGGCCTCTGGGGAAACCCCGAGTTGGCGGAGGGCGACTGGTCCAACTCGCCAGCTTCGCGGCGCCCCCAAGCGGGCGGCCAAACCCCGCGGAGACCTCCGGCTTCCTCCGGCTCTCGCCAACCATGGAACCGGAGCCAATGGAGAGGCTCGGAGGAGGAGTTAACCCAGCTGGCTCCCCCGCCTCCATCCTCTTTCCTTCCTCCGCTGAACGCAAAACAGCCATCGTCATGCTTGGGACAAATCATTTATTTATTTATTTATTTCATTTTTTAAAACACCGTCCCAAAGCCGAAGCTCTCTGGGTGTTCAGAAATAGAAACCAAAGCCGTTCAGAAATAGAAACCAAACCAGTATAAAAGCATGATTTTGAAATGCAATATAAAAACACAACAAAATATTTCTTACCCTCCTCTCCATTCGGATCGAGGCGGGGAACACCAGTGACAGCTTATAAATTTAATTTCAACTTGGCTGTTCAAATGCGACTTTAAAATGCAAATGTTAAACAGCCAAGTTGAAATTAAATTTATAAACTGTCACTGGTGTTCCCCGCCTCGATCCGAATGGAGAGGAGGGTAAGAAATATTTTTTAAAAAAATGCTGAGAATAAAAACGCCTTCACCTAGCGTCAGAAAATATAGTGTAGGTGCCAGGCGAAGCTCCTTAGGGAGCTCATTCCACAGCTGGGGTGCCACAGCAGAGAAGGCCCTGCTCCTGGTAGCCACCTTCCTTCCTTTGGCAGGGGATCACGGAGAAGGGCCCCTGAGGATGACCTTAGGGTCCGGGCAGGGACATATGGGATTATTTATTATTTATTATTATTATTATTATTTATTACATTTCTATACCGCCCAATAGCCGGAGCTCTCTGGGCGGTTCACAAAAACATATGTTCCTTCAGGACATGGAGTTCTACAGCCCAGAATGGTAGCCTTCCCAGCAGAAAGCATTGGGGTTTATCTCCCAACTATTGGGTGACAACTAACCACCAAATTGGCTGCTTCAGAATCAGCAAGTGTAGCCTTTTGGGGGGTGGCAGTAAGCATCCTCACCTGCCAGAGTCTGCAGATCAAACGTCTGTTAAAGGCACAGGAGCACGGCCCTAGGCACGGTTGAACAATTGCCATCCCAAATGAGGTTTAGGGTTGCCTCGCAACTTTGATACCCTTGCACGAGGTTAATGGGAAGGGCTTCAATGGCTTTCAAAAGGGATCGGGGTGGCAGCACGTAGACCTGGCCTGGATCTACTGCTTCGTAGAACCATAGATCATAGAATCATAGAATTGTACAGTTGGAAGGGGTCTATAAGGCCATCAAGTCCAATCCCTTGCTCAATGCAGGAATCCACCCTAAAGCATCCCTGACAGATGGTTGTCCAGCTGCCTCTTGAAGGCCTCTAGTGTGGGAGAGCCCACGACCTCCGTAGGTCACTGGTTCCATTGTCGTACTGCTCTAACAGTCAGGATGTTTTTCCTGATGTCCAGCCAGAATTCGGCTTCCTGAAACTTGAGCCTGTTATTCCATGTCCTGCACTCTGGGATGATCTAGAAAAGATCCTGGCCGTCCTCTGTGTGACAACCTTCCAAGTATTTGAGGAGTGCTATCATGTCTCCCCTCAATCTGCTCTTCTCATAGAATCATAGAATAGTAGAGTTGGAAGGGGCCTACAAGGCCATCGAGTCCAACCCCCTGCTCAATGCAGGAATCCACCCTAAAGCATCCCTGACAGATGGTTGTCCAGCTGCCTCTTGAAGGCCTCTAGTGTGGGAGAGCCCACAACCTCCCTAGGTAACTGGTTCCATTGTCATACTGCTCTAACAGTCAGGAAGTTTTTCCTGATGTCCAGCTGGAATCTGACTTCCTGTAACTTCAGCCCATTATTCCATGTCCTGCACTCTGGGAGGATCGAGAAGAGATCCTGGCCCTCCTCTGTGTGACAACCTTTCAAGTATTTGAAGAGTGCTATCATGTCTCCCCTCCATCTTCTCTTCTCCAGGCTAAACATGCCCAGTTCCTTCAGTCTCTCTTCATAGGGCTTTGTTTCCAGACCACTGATCATCCTGTTTGCCCTCCTCTGAACACTCTCCAGCTTGTCTGCATCCTTGGGAGATCCCGGACAAATAAGATCCCGGACACTTCACACAGTGCATAGTTAAATTATGGAACTCGCTACCAAAAGATGTAGTGATGGCCACTAATCTGGATGGATTCAAACGGGGTTTGGATCAATGCTTGGAGGCAAAGGCTATTCATGGCTACTAGCCCTGAGGGTTGTGTGCTATCTCCAGTATTCGAGGCAATAAGCCTGTGTGCACCAGTTGCTGGGGAACATGGGTGGGAGGGTGCTGTGGCACCATGTCCTCCTTGTTCATCCCTGGCCGATGGCTGTTTGGCCACCGTGTGAACAGAGTGCTGGACTAGATGGGCCCTTGGTCTGATCCAGCATCAGGGCACTTATGTTCTATGTTCTTACTGTTCTTCTGGAAGAACGGAGGAAAAAGCTTCAAGGAACTATTCATGAAAAATAGTATTGGCACTCAGACCAATCGAGAAACTCACATCCCATGAGCTATAATTCAACATTTTTATTAATGATTTGGACGAGGAGGTGCAGGGAACACTTATCAAATTTGCAGATGACACAAAATTGGGTGGGATAGCTAATACCCTGGAAGACAGAAACAAACTTCAAAGTGATCTTGATAGGCTGGAGTGCTGGGCTGAAAACAACAGGATGAAATTTAATAGGGATAAATGCTAAGTTCTACATTTAGGAAATAGAAACCAAAGGCACAGTTACAAGATGGGGGATACTTGGCTCAGCAACACTACAAACGAGAAGGATCTTGGAATTGTTGTACATCGCAACCTGAATATGAGCCAACAGTGCGATATGGCTGTAAGAAAGGCAAATGCTATTTTTGGCTTCATTAATAGAAGTATATCTTCCAAATCACGTGAGGTACTGGTTCCTCTCTATTCGGCCCTAGTTAGGCCTCATCTAGAGTATTGCGTCCAGTTCTGGGCTCCACAATTCAAGAAGGACGCAGACAAGCTGGAGCGTGTTCAGAGGAGGGCAACCAGGATGATCAGGGGTCTGGAAACAAAGCCCTATGAAGAGAGAGACTGAAAGAACTGGGCATGTTTAGCCTGGAGAAGAGAAGATTGAGGGGAGACATGATAGCACTCTTCAAATACTTAAAAGGTTGTCACACAGAGGAGGGCCAGGATCTATTCTCAATCCTCCCAGAGTGCAGGACACGGAATAAGGGGCTCAAGTTAAAGGAAGCCAGATTCCAGCTGGACATCAGGAAAAACTTCCTGACTGTTAGAGAAGTACGACAATGGAACCAGTGACCTAGGGAGGTTGTGGGCTCCCCCACCCTAGAGGCCTTCAAGAGGCAGCTGGACAACCATCTGTCAGGGATGCTTTAGGGTGGATTCCTGCATTGAGCAGGGGGTTGGACTCGATGGCCTTGTAGGCCCCTTCCGGCTCTGCTATTCTATGCTATTCTATGATTCTATGATATAAAGTGACTAAGACGTAAGGAGCAAATAGGACCGCATAGACAATTATCAAGGGGCTGCATTTTTTTAAATTTGAAAATCAGCTGTTTCTGGAGGGGCATTCAGAAGAATTTATTATTTACATGTCATTTTAGATTTCCGTTCCACTCAGTGAGCACTCGAGGTAATGTGCAATTACAAATTGGGGTAGTGTTAGACCATCTTTATACAGCTGTTGAGACAAGGGCTGCTCCTTGAAACAGCTGTGCAGAATGAAGAAAACCAGGTGTGGTCCTTAGTGAGCTTAGGCCTGCCTCTGCTTTCCACTTCCTGGCGATTTGTCCATCGATGTCCCCAGCGTCTCACATGGGGGTCATAGTAAAACCTGCTTTCTCTTTCAAGGCAGGTTCCTCTTCTGCATCCATTGCTATGTTTTCATAAACATTTTTGGCAGTTCTGGAAGGAGAAGAGAGAGAAAAAGAGAAATGATAACAAGAAAGGGGGACATTTTCACAGCGATCATGACAACTACGCTTATGTTGGAATGGAAACCTTTGACAGCATATTTGCAAGCGACAGAGAAAAATGATGTATTTGCTTGTGGATTTTAGTATTAAGACGGGGAAAGAAAAGGGGGGAAGACAAGAAAAAAAGTAAATTTGATTGATGTATTAATGGTAATTAAAGAATTAGAGAGAAATGGAGTATGATTCTGTGAATCCAATGTATGAGATTCAGATAAGTCAAAAGAAAGAATTTAATTTGATTAACATATTAATAGTAATTAAGAATAGGGTGACCATATGAAAAGGAGGACAGGGCTCCTGTATCTTTAACAGTTGCACAGAAAAGGGAATTTTAGTAGGTGTCATTTGGATATATGGAGAACCTGGTGAAATGCCCTCTTCATCACCACAGTTAAAGCTGCAGGAGCTATACTAAAGTGACCAGATTTAAAAGAGGGCAGGGCACCTGCAGTTTTAACTGGTGTGATGAAGACACCTGCTGAAATTTCCTTTTCAATACAATTGTGAAAGATACAGGAGCTCTGTCCTCCTTTCCATAGGGTCACCCTAATTAAGAAGTTAGTTAGCATTTCTGGCATGAAGAGGGCCAAAAATATACTTTAACCATATCCTTTTTTATTATTATTATTGTATTTTAGTGTAGTAGTTTTGTGAATACCTTTGTTTGTATGTATTATATGTGGTGTGAAGATTGTGTGTTTGTGATGTTTAATATCAGAAATGGGGACATTTCGGAAGCAGGGCACGTTTCAAAAATGGAGGAGCAGTTTGGAGGTGGGGTAAGGAATATTTGGCCATAAGAACAGCATTGTTGGAAGAGGCCAACGGTCTCTCTCACAGTGGCCAACAGAATGAAGATATACCTTGAAACACCCAAAGCTACTGAAACCACAATACTTACCCAAGTTCAATGATGCTTTCCTCTGCCTTTGCTTCATCATCCCTGCAAAGGGAGCAAGACCATCACAAAGTGATGAGGGGGTGGATAGTGGGGAAGGGGTATAAGACCTCTAAAAGTACCGGGCCCTCAACCAGACCTCCCCCCACCCAGTTACTAAGTTTTTGAATTTGTAGCCGTATTTGCCATTTTTCCATGTTTGCTGTGGTTCAGAAACTTTTAAAAGGTGCTTATTTATTAAACGTAGATTGTGATCTTACAGATTCCTTGTGGTCGTCTCCTGTGTTCATAGAATCATAGAACAGTAGAGTTGGAAGGGGCCTATAAGGCCATCGAGTCCAACCCCCTGCTCAATGCAGGAATCCACCCTAAAGCATCCCTGACAGATGGTTGTCCAGCTGCCTCTAGTGTGGGAGAGACCACCACCTCCCTAGGTCACTGGTTCCATTGCCGTACTGCTCTAACCGTCAGGAAGTTTTTCCTGATGTCCAGCCGGAATCTGGCTTCCTTTAACTTGAGCCCGTTATTCTGTGTCCTGCACTCTGGGAGGATCGAGAAGAGATCCTGGCCCTCCTCTGTGTGACAACCTTTTAAGTAATTGAAGAGTGCTGTCATGTCTCCCCTCAATCTTCACCCACTTAGCAAGGTTTCAAGTGTTTAATGGACACTTTTCAACGCTTCCTGAAGCCTCCAGCTACTCTAGAAAGGGAAGGTCTAGGGTCTTCCATCATTGTCCTGCTCTAACATTCAGGAAGTTTTTCCTGATGTCCAGCCGGAGTTCCTGATGTTCTAATGGACTGACCAGACTCACACCTGCTTAGCATTAGCAACACGGCTGTGTCCTTCCTGGGTCACTCGCTGTAGCTCAAAAGGGGCGAAGTGCTTGATTTTGCTTTGCTCTTTTTGAAAAGCGAGCAGATTTCATGTTTGGAAAGTATTTTGCTATTAGAATCGCAAAGCTGCCTCAGCCTTCCTGAGGTCATTTTTACTAAGCATTCCTGGAAACTCATTCAGACAACATGATAGTCAACGGTGGGTTAACAGTCAACTCAACAATTGTTTCTCTCGGGTGTATTCCTCACACAACATGTTAATAATCAATCGTGGTGTGGATTAGGATCTGCAATGAGTTGACTATTAGTTGGACTCGATGGCCTTGTAGGCCCCTTCCAACTCAGCTATTCTATGATTCTAGTCCATGCTGAGCTGACTCACTTATTCCCCGCCCTCTCTCCTCTCAGTCCTCCCCATAGTATCCCATCAGCCATTTCTGCTGAAAATCTATCCGGCCAGCTGGACTAGAGTGGCAGCCACCGCTTTGACTGCTCTTGCCTTGCAACTCTGTGGCTGATGACATGACCAACGGTGCCCGAGGAAATGACCAGCGGTGCCCTCCTCACAACATAGAATAATAGAATAGCAGAGTTGGAAGGGTCCTACAAGGCCATCTAGTCCAACCCCCTGCTCAATGCAGGAATCCACCCTAAAGCATCCCTGACAGATGCTTGTCCAGCTGCCTCTTGAAGGCCTCTAGGGTGGGAGAGCCCACCACCTCCCTAGGTAACTGATTCCATTGTTGTACTGCTCTAACAGTTAGGAAGTTTTTCCTGATGTCCAGCCGGAATCTGGCTTCCTTTAACTTTAGCCCATTATTCCGTGTCCTGCACTCTGGGAGGATCGAGAAGAGATCCTGGCCCTCCTCTGTGTGACAACCTTTTAAGTATTTGAAGAGTGCTCTCATGTCTCCCCTCTATCTTCTCTTCTCCAGGCTAAACATGCCCAGTTCTTTCAGTCTCTCCTCATAGGGCTTTGTTTCCAGACCCCTGATCATCCTGGTTGCCCTCCTCTGAACACACTCCAGCTTGTCTGCGTCCTTCTTGAATTGTGGAGCCCAGAACTGGACGCAATACTCTAGATGAGGCCTAACCAGGGCTGAATAGAGAGGAACCAGTACCTCCCGTGATTTGGAAGCTATACTTCTATTAATGCAGCCCAAAATAGCATTTGCCTTTCTTGCAGCCATATCGCACTGTTGGCTCATATTCCGCTAGCGATCTACAACAATTCCAAGATGCTTCTCGTTCGTAGTATTGCTGAGCCAAGTATCCCCCATCTTGTAACTGTCCATTTGGTTCCTATTTCCTAAATGTAGAACTTGGCATTTATCCCTATTAAATTTCATTCTGTTGTTTTCAGTGATTCAAATCGCCAACTCTGCACAGCATGGATTATTTGTGTTGGTTGTCTTGGCCAAATAACCAACCATTGTTTTAAAAAAACTTCCTCTACACAACATGATCAACAACCAACATTCGACTATTTAAACCACCATTGGTTATCATGTTGTCTGAACCCAGTCTCTCTGTGTTGTAGCTCCCCCCTCTGGACCTCCTGTGATCATAGTCCAACCTCCAGAGATCCCCAGAATGCTGGACCCCCAATTGTTTGGGGGTCTCCTGCCTTTTCCATCACTTTCCCCCCTCCATTCTCAAAGGTCGAGATGTTTCTTCAAATGCTTCTTTCCTCACAGTAAGAGTGTTAAGCTAAAACATACTGGTACTTTTGGTATTTTGGCCAGGCCCACCATTGGAAACACACACACACACACACACACACACACACACACACACACACACACTGAGGGCTTCTCTAAACTTGAATTTGGACTTCAGACATTCAGCACTTCTGGTCTAGAAGAAGATGGAAGCAGATTGATTTATTCCTGAACCATCAGGAAGAATCCTGTCTCTATGCTTGCTGTTATCTCTCTGTAAGTAAAGAGGACTTGAAACTTTTTTTTTTTAATGAAAGCTGAAAATTTAGGAAGAGGCTTGGAATATCCCAAAGGGAGTGCATTTGTCCCCTCCCCTCATAGCTATAACCCAATCGTGCCTGGGTCCAGCTCCAGCTGAGAGCCCCCTCCCTCCTGCTACCAACTGTCTCTGCAGAGACCACCAGTGAGGGAGGATGCAGCAGCCAGACACCTCTCCATCGTGCCTGGGTCCAGCTGAGAGCCCCCTCTCTCCTGCTACCAACTGTCTCTGCAGAGACCACCAGTGAGGGAGGAAGCAGAAGCCAGGCATCTCTCCATCGTGCCTGGGTCCAGCTCCAGCTGAGAGCCCCCTCCCTCCTGCTACCAACTGTCTCTGCAGAGACCACCAGTGAGGGAGGAAGCAGAAGCCAGGCATCTCTCCATCGTGCCTGGGTCCAGCTCCAGCTGAGAGCCCCCTCCCTCCTGCTACTAACTGTCTCTGCAGAGACCACCAGTGAGGGAGGAAGCAGAAGCCAGGCACCTCTCCACCGTGCCTGAGTCCAGCTCCAGCCGAGAGCCCCCTCCCTCCTGCTGCCAACTGCCAACTTTAACTGCTGAACTTTGCAACTAAGATTGTAGTGCCTGAATTTCCTTTCCTTTCCCCCCTCCTCCTCCTCCTCCCTCCCAATCCCCTTTCCTTTTGCGTCATGTCTTTTAGATTGTAAGCCTGTGGGCAGGGACTGTCAAGAAATACTTTTGTAAGCCGCCGTGAAAGCCTTTTTTGGCTGAATGGCGGCATAAAAATGCTTAAATAAATAAATAAATATCTAACCCTGTATGGTCGTGCTCCATAGCAACTGCCTTTCAAGTCTGGCCCTATTCAGAAGACACCTTAAACCATGGCTTTAACCACGGTGGTTAAGCCAGAAAGCCAGGCTGTGTTCACATAGGTGAAATTTCCTCTTCATCACAACCGTTAAAGCTGCCCTCTTTTAAATCTGGTCACTCTAGAATAGCTCCTGCACCTGAAGAGGAAATTTCACCAGGTTCTCCATATATACAAATGACACCTGCTGAAATTATCTTTTCTATGCAACTGTTAAAGAGACAGGAGCCCTGTCCTCCTTTTCATAGGGTCACCCTAGTTTAAAGCCGTGGTTAAAGGTGTCTTCTGAACACAGCCCGGCTTTCTGGCTTAACCACCCTGGTTAAAGCCATGGTTTAAGGTGTCTTTTGAACGGGCCCATAGTGGGTTGCAGCTTGGGTGTTGTGTATTAGGCAAGAGTTTAAAACCCAGAATAAGGAGCAAAAAGGAAAAGAAAACCTACTTCTTTTTGGAGAAAAACATCCTATTGATGAGGATTGCCACGAACATCACAAACAGGAAGCCCACGACAGCTGACAGCCCCACTAGCCAGGGTTGCAAAGTGTTCGAGCCATTGGTGGTTCCGGTCACAAGGCCTGCCAGGGTTAATCAAATAGAGATTGTGGTCACACGTGAGGTCTGGGCTCTACATCCCCGTCTCTACCGTTGGGCTCAGTGCTGGAAGACAAGGATGCAATAATACTGGACGATGCCTGCTGCTGTGTAGAGAGCGTTTCTCTCACCTCAGGGAAAAGACGAGACGTGCCTCAGCCCAAGAGGGTTGCCAGCTGTTTTGCTGGCTCTCTGTTGTATTTCATAGAATCATAGAATAGTAATGTTGGAAGGGGCCTACAAGGCCATTGAGTCCAACCCCCTGCTCAATGCAGGAATCCACCCAAAAGCATCCCTGACAGACGGTTGTCCAGCTGCCTCTTGAAGGCCTCTAGTGTGGGAGAGCCCACAACCTCCCTAGGTCACTGGTTCCATTGTCGCACTGCTCTAACAGTCAGGAAGTTTTTCCTGATGTCCAGCTGGAATCTGGCTTCCTTTAACTTGAGCCCATTATTCTATGTCCTGCACTCTGGGAGGATCGAGAAGAGATCCTGGCCCTCCTCTGTGTGACAACCTTTCAAGTATTTGAAGAGTGCTATCATGTCTCCCCTCCATCTTCTCTTCTCCAGGCTAAACATGCCCAGTTCCTTCAGTCTCTCTTCAAAAAGCTTTGTTTCCAGACCACTGATCATCCTGTTTGCCCTCCTCTGAACACGCTCCAGCTTGTCTGCATCCTTGGGAGATCCCGGACAAATAAGATCCCGGACACTTCACACAGTGCATAGTTAAATTATGGAACTCGCTACCAAAAGATGTAGTGATGGCCACTAATCTGGATGGATTCAAACGGGGTTTGGATCAATGCCTGGAGGCAAAGGCTATCCATGGCTACTAGCCCTGAGGGTTGTGTGCTATCTCCAGTATTTGAGGCAATAAGCCTGTGTGCACCAGTTGCTGGGGAACATGGGTGGGAGGGTGCTGTGGCACCATGTCCTCCTTGTTCATCCAGCTTGTCTGTGCCCTTCTTGAAGTGTGGTACCCAGAACTGGACGCAATACTCAAGAGTATTTTCCAGAGCCAATGTGGTTCAAGCAGACTCCCCCAACCTGGTCCCTTCCAGATGCAACTCCCAGCATTCCTGAACACTGTCTGCGGAAGCAGGGGCTAATGGGAGCTGAAGTCCAAAACATCTGGAGGTTGGAGGAGGCGGGGTTAGAGTGTCAAACTTCAGCATGTAAGATCCAAGTTCAACTCACACAGCCAAGAAGTTCACTGGGGCCATAACTAGACCTAAGGTTTATCCCAGGATCATCCCGGGTTCGTCCCTGCCTGAGCGCTGGATGCCCTGTGTGGCACTTAGATGAACAGGTTTTACCCCAGGACAATCCTGGGATAAACCTTAGGTCTAGCTGCGGCCTGGATGTGAGGTTAGGCCATTTCACTTCCTCACAGGCTCACTCCCCTATTGCTGGCATCCCTGGGAAGAAAAATATCTTCATGTGGCAGTACAAGATCAATGTAGCTGTCACCATGTGTGAGCCTCTTCAGAGAAGATCTTCCATAAACGGTATGCTGCGACTGAAAAAGCCCACCATCTCCCGAACTTCAGATGTTGGGAAAGACCCAGAGGAGAGCATCCAATGATGAGCTCAGTATACAGGCAGGCTCATGTGGTACAAGGCGGACCTTCCAAGCAGTTCATGTGTACAATCTTGTTGTGATATAAAGGGGATTGGGAGGGAGCAGGAAGAACAAGTTCATACAAAGCCCTATGAGGAGAGACTGAAAGAACTGGGCATGTTTAGGCTTGAGAAGAGAAGGCTGAGGGGAGACATGAGAGCACTCTTCAAATACTTGAAAGGTTGTCACACAGAGGAAGGCCAGGATCTCTTCTCGATCCTCCCAGAGTGCAGGACACGGAATAACGGGCTCAAGATAAAGGAAGCCAGATTCCAGCTGGACATCAGGAAAACTTCCTGACTGTTAGAGCAGTACGACAATGGTACCAATGACCTAGGGAGGTGGTGGGCTCTCCCACCCTAGAGGCACTCAAGAGGCAGCTAGACAGCCATCTGTCAGGGATGCTTTAGGGTGGATTCCTGCATTGAGTAGAGGGTTGGACTCGATGGCCTTATAGGCCCCTTCCAACTCTACTATTCTATGATTCTATGTAGGGTGACCATATGAAAAGGAGGACAGGGATCTTGTATCTTTAAAAGTTGAATTGAAAGGGGAATTTCAGCTTTTTTACATTTTTTACATTGGTTTTTTTTTACATTTCCCCCCTTAAACCCTTTTCCTGGTATGCAAAGGATTTTAGGGGCGCTGCCGCCCGGGGTGTGATTTAGCTAACAACGACGACGACAGCTTTACGCTACAGGGGATAATTTGAGGGAAACAAGTACGTGGGATGAAGCTAGAAGGCAGCAGTTTAAAACTAAACATTTAGTTCTGCAGTGACGTATTTGGGAACCAATAAGAACCACATTTGTAGAGCATGGTGTTCCAGGCTTCTCTCCCTCCCCCCCCCCACCGGCCCTTCACCAACGTGGCAAGCCAACCAGCCATGCTGCTTTTCAGGGGGTGTCCTGCTCATTCCGTTGAGTAGGGCCCTAGACCTCTTCCCTGGAGTCTAGCCCTGTTGAACCCCCCCCACTTGTTTTTCATTCTTTTCCAGAAAGCCTCTCCCGACATGAACCTACCTGTACACTGCGCTCAACATCCAAGGTCCTCCTCCAGGTGCCTACTCCGAGGGAAGCTTGGAGAACGGCAACAAGAGAGAGGGCCTTTTCAGCGGTGGCCCCCCAATTGTGGAACAATCTCCCTGACGAGGCCCTTGGTAATCTTTTCGGTGCCAGATCAAAACTTTTCTCGGAGGCGTTTAGCAATATGTAATGGTTTTTCGTATGTTTCTGTGGTTTTAAATGCTATGTTTTTGTGATTTTAAATTTTTGTATATTGTTTTTAAGTGTTTTTATCCTTTGTAAACCGCCCAGAGAGCTTCGGCTATGGGGCGGTATACAAATGCAAATAATAATAATAATAATACGATACTATAGCTTGATTGATAACTGGCAAATAGAGGGAGAAAACGTGGAGGCAGTGACAGACTTTGTATTTCTGGGCGCAAAGATTACTGCAGACGCTGACTGCAGCCAGGAAATCAGAAGACGTTTACTTCTTGGGAGGAGAGCAATGACAAATCTTGATAAAATAGTTAAGAGCAGAGACACCACACTGACAACAAAGGCCCGCATAGTTAAAGCAATGGTATTCCCCGTAGTAACCTATGGCTGCGAGAGCTGGACCATAAGGAAAGCTCAGCGGAGGAAGATAGATGCTTTTGAACTGTGGTGTTGGAGGAAAATTCTGAGAGTGCCTTGGACTGCAAGAAGATCAAACCAGTCCATACTCCAGGAAATAAAGCCAGACTGCTCACTGGAGGGAATGGTATTAAAGGCAAAACTGAAGTACTTTGGCCCCATAATGAGAAGACAGGAGAAGAGGCTGATGCTAGGGAAAGTGGAAGGCAAAAGGAAGAGGGGCCGACCAAGGGCAAGATGGATGGATGATATTCTGGAGGTGACAGACTTGACCTTGGGGGAGCTAGGGGTGGCAACGGCGACAGAAAGCTCTGGCGTGGGCTGGTCCATGAAGTCACGAAGAGTCGGAAGCGACTGAACGAATAAACAACAACATACCTTGGGCATGAGAGCAGGGAGCAAAAAAGAATCCTAGGAGCAGGCCCGTTCTTGCAAAAGTGTCCATTGCGCTTTGCCCGCCTGGCATTGTGGCAGGTGAGGAACAGATTTATTTTCCTTGTCACTTTGACTGTGGACTTGGAATCAAAGGGCACTTGATAACACCCCACTGATTCAACTCGCCCTGCCTGTTATCGAGCGGCTTTGCCTTCACGTGGGATTGCCGTGCCACAGGTTAAATCGTTAATTGTGCCCATCGCGGAAGGACAAATGTCAAAACACCACCTTGGCGGCACCCTGGCAACCGGGCCGGTTTAACCCATAAAGAGAGAAAAGGAAAGGAAGGTGGCAGGGAATAGGGTAAGCCCAGCAGCAGGTTATGTGAGGAGAAGGCAGCGGTTTTGATGACAAGGATCCTAGCGAGGAAAATACGAAATCAATCATAAAATGAAGCCCCCTGAGCACGTAGAGAGCTTCGGCTATTGGGCGGTATAGAAATGAAATAAATAAATACATAAATACATAAATAAATAGAGAGTGCCTTTCCCTCACCGATGGGAGGAAGAACATCTGGGTCTTCAATGTGTCTTCAACGGTTACTAACAGGGACTGGCCGACGAGACCACATTACGCCAGTCCTTTTCCAGCTTCATTGGCTGCCAGTCCAGGTCCGGGCCCGATTCAAAGTGCTGGTATTAACATTTAAAGCCCTAAATGGCTTGGGGCCAGGCTATCTGAAGGAATGCCTCCTCCCATATGTACCTGCCCGGACCCTAACTGTCCACAGTATTCTAAGTGTGCTCGCACCATCGATTTGTGTAAGAGCAGTAGGATACTGGCCGTTTCATTCCCAATTCCTTTTCTTATAATGCCTTATAAACCCAGTGCCACGAGGTGTGCTCCCTCTGCCGAGGCGAACATATCCCTTTGACTTAATTCCATCCCAAACTAGCACGTTGACAATGTAAATACGGCAACGATAGTCTTTATTAACCTTTATTACAGCACAGGATCATTCAAATCAGTAATCGCAGGACCAGGATCGCGGTTCAGGAACTGTATTACATAGTTCCAGGATAAGGCACAGAGTCTCTGGAGCATAAAAGGTCACAGGGTGAGAAGTAAGTAGCTTCAAGGCCAGGATGCTTTAGGGTGGATTCCTGCATTGAGCAGGGGGTTGGACTCGATGGCATTGCAGGCCCCTTCCAACTCTGCTATTCTATGATTCTATGTATCTCACTGGACGTTATGGGTAGAATCATAGAATAGCAGAGTTGGAAGGGGCCTATAAGGCCATCGAGTCCAACCCCCCGCTCAATGCAGGAATCCACCCTAAAGCATCCCTGACAGATGGTTGTCCAGCTGCCTCTTGAAGGCCTCTAGTGTGGGAGAGACCACAACCTCCCTAGATCACTGGTTCCATTGTCGTACTGCTCTAACAGTCAGGACGTTTTTCCTGATGTCCAGCCGGAATCTGGCTTCCTTTAACTTGAGCCCATTATTCCGTGTCCTGCACTCTGGGAGGATCAAGAGATCCTGGCTGGCCCTCCTCTGTGTGACAACCTTTTAAGTATTTGAAGAGTGCTATCATGTCTCCCCTCAATCTTCTCTTCTCCAGGCTAAACATGCCCAGTTCTTTCAGTCTCTCTTCATAGGGCTTTGTTTCCAGATCCTTGATCATCCTGGTCGCCCTCCTCTGAACACGCTCCATCTTGTCTGCGTCCTCCTTGTATTGTGGAGCCCAGAACTGGACGCAGTACTCTAGATGAGGCCTAACCAGGGCTGAATGGAGAGGAACCAGTACCTCCCGTGATTTGGAAGCTATACTTCTATTAATGCAGCCCAAAATAGCATTTGCCTTTTTTGCAGCCATATCGCACTGTTGGCTCATATTCAGCTTGTGATCTACAACAATTCCAAGATCCTTCTCTTTTGTAGTATTGCTGAGCCAAGTATCCCCCATCTTGTAACTGTGCCTTTGGTTTCTATTTCCTAAATGTAGAACTTGGCATTTACAGTGCCAACTACAGGTAAGTTTTACAGTGCAGATAAGTAGTTGTGCAATTACAGTGAATGACCTTAGAGCAATAAAAGTAAGTAGCTGTAGAAGCCAAGTGAATGCCTCCATAATAATCTTTGATGCCGATAAGTAGTTGTAGAGTCAGAAAAATCCATTAGTGAGCTTACTGGGGTGTTCAGCAAATGTTGCCTTGCCCATTGTGGGTTTCTGACTGCACTGTGCTTCCTAGCAGAGTCAGAACCTCCTGTGTCAGGTCATCGGCCTTCTAACGTTCCCTGGGGTGTGATGTTCTTTTAAGATATATCAAATCAAATCAAATAAATGTTTAGCCTGGAGAAGAGAAGATTGAGAGGAGACATGAGAGCACTCTTCAAAGACTTAAAAGGTTGTCACACAGAGGAAGGCCAGGATCTCTTCTCGATCCTCCCAGAGTGCAGGACACGGAATAATGGACTCAAGTTAAAGGAAGCCCGATTCCAGCTGGACATCAGGAAAAACATCCTGACTGCTAGAGCAGTACAACAATGGAACCAGTTACCTAGGAAGGTTGTGGGCTCTATCCAACACTAGAGGCCTTCAAGAGGCAGCTGGACAACCCTCTGTCAGGGATGCTGTAGAGTGGATTCCTGCATTGAGCAGGGGGTTGGACTCGATGGCCTTATAGGCCCCTTCCAACTCTGCTATTCTATGATGCTATGATTCTAAATTGGGACTGCAATGCCTGACAGAGCGCCTCTCCTTGTATGAACCTATGCATTGGTTACAATCTTCATCTGAGACCCTCCTGCGAGGGAGGTTCAGAGGATGACAATCGGGAGAGGGCGTTCTTGGTGCTGGTCCCCTGAACGTGGAATGCTTTCCCCAGCGAGGTCCACCTTGTGCCAACATTGTCATCTCTCCAGCACCAGGTTAAGACTTTCTTCTACTCCCAGTCATTTGACTACATATAGGATTTTATAGGCCCTGTGATTTATTGTTGATGGTGCAATTTTTTAAATATATTTTTAAATACAAATGGTTTTATATTATGTTACTATATTGTATTTTTAAGGTGTAATCTTTGTAAATTAATCTGTGTCAAGAAATACTTTTGTAAGCCGCTGTGAGAGCCTTTTTTGGCTGAATGGCGGCATAAAAATCCTTAAATAAATAAAATAAATAAATAAATAAATTGTGTAGAGGCATTTGACTTCTGGGTGGTATAGAATCATAGAATAGTAGAGTTGGAAGGGACCTATAAGGCCATCGAGTCCAACCCCCTGTATAGAAATGTACTAAGGGTCCTATTGAGATGGTCAGCGGCCTCCAAAGTCGGAGGCTACTGGGTATCCAATACAGGGAGGCCAGAGCATGGAGGCAACCCTCACCTCTGTATATCAGCCACCTTTCATTTTGGCTAGACAGGCGATTTCGCCTGTCTAGCGGAAGCTTCGGGGTGAGGGCAGGAAGAAGGCCAGGGTGAGCATAGGAAACTATGGGCTCATCTACACGGGTGCTTTACCCCGGGGTAGCTTCGGAGTGATGGCAGGCGATCTACATGACGCAGCTGCCACTCCGAAGGGATCCAGGGGCAAAGCCCCGAAACTCCACGCTAAAAAAGTCGAGGACTTACCCTGACTTTTTTTTTTTTAAGCTCGGAGCCAGGAACTGCGCCTCTGCGGGGCGTTTTTAAGAAAAATAAAATTAAAGCGGGAAGGGAGTGGACAGGCTCTACAGTAATACATTTTAAAGAACGGGGGGAGAGGAATGGGGCAGGATGGAACACCGGGGACGGGGGAAGAACAGGGCGGCCAGCTCTGCTCCCTCTGAGCTCCCTCTGGCTGCCCCATTCCTCTCTCCCCCTCACCCTGGTTTTTTTTTAAATCTTTAGATGCGAAGACTGTGGCAGGGGCCGTTCCTGCTTAGAATCATAGAATCATAGAATAGCAGAGTTGGAAGGGGTCTACAAGGCCATCTAGTCCAACCCCCTGCTCAATGCAGGAATCCACCCTAAAGCATCCCCGACAGATGGTTGTCCAGCTGCCTCTTGAAGGCCTCTCTCTATGTGTCCAACTCTGACAGCTGTGTAAGTTTGTTTGAAAGCTTTGCTGTGTCAAACCCCAGGACGACTCTAACCCGTGTGAAGCCGGGTGCGCCCAGTAATCAAAAAGAAAGGAGAGCTCCTCAAACTGTTACATATGTTTTTGTGTTTTTTAGTAATTTACTTCCAGAGCAGCTGAGTTTGAGCAGGGTCGTTCTGACAAGTATCTTAGTTCACTGGCAGGGAAGCGGAGCTGTTGCAAAATGCTCAGGTCAATTTCAGCAGCCAAAGTCTTTTTCTTTTATTGCTCCTCATTAAATAAAAACCCGACTTTTCGTTGATTCGGATCTAAGGAAAGAGTGTCACACTGCAGCAGCAACCGCGATTTATTTCCTGAATTGTTATTTTTTATAGTGAGTTATTAAGGCGCACATGCGCAGTATCGCATTATCCCATATACGATGATGAAGAGTAGAAGCCAAGGAAGCTATAAATCTCTCTGCAGACTAATATAATACACAAACCGAGCGGGAGAGAGGGGGACGAGGCTACAGAGGGAAAGGAAGGAAGCTGGCTGCCCGTTTCCCACTTTGTTCCCATAGCTGTTCCTGTCACATCATTGCTCCCCGTAAGGAAATTCAAAGAAAAAGCCTCCACGAACCGGGAGTGTGTGTGTGTGTGGGGGAACACAAGGCTACAAAGGGAAAGGAACGAGGCAGCAGAACACGTCTCCTTCGTCTGGCTGCCCGTTTCCCCCTCTTTCTTTTTGTGAACCACCCAGAGAGCTTCGCATATTGGGAGGTACAGAAATGCTACATATAGGAATAAATTTGTTTTTAAAAGCTTCCCCTACGGAGCTCCGCAGAGAGACTTCAAACAAAAATTGGCGCGAACGAAGGAGGCAGCGGATTGGTACAAAATCGGGAAATGGGCCAATCACGTTGTCCTACCCTCTAAGCTCCGCCCACATGTCAAAATTCGACATAACTCCCCCAAAGGCACATAGCCATAACGCGGTGCAAACTCGGACCCAACCTAAACGTCGTGGTAAATCGCAAATGCGAAGATGCGCATTATTGCAGTTAAAAAACCCGGGGCTGCGGCGAACGGGCGGCTGCGTCACGTAACCTAAGACGCAGATATGCGCATTTAGGTCGGGGTAAAGAAGCCGTACAGAGGAGCTCAGAGTTGAGGCTTTGCAAGGAGGCTTGGATTTTAAATCGCCACGTTGGATTTAATCTTGGAAGTTAATTTCCAAGCTCATTTGCGCTCTTCCCTTCTTCCGCTGCATGGACACATAAACCCCTTTGCTGTGGCAGATCGATGGACGTCACGCTGACGGTATCCAGGATGGAGGCAGAAGTGACGGGCGGCGATGCTGAGCAGGCACCCGGCCCGGGCAGGGCACAGGGGATCTGGCACCCCCCACACCCCTCCACCACCATGAAAAGGCTCACTTCCTGACCATCCGTGGCATTCTCAGAGGCTCCAGGCTGACTTCCATCAAGCCTTTTCTTCTTTCCTACTTTGGGGCCAAAAGCCCAATCTGAAAAAGACAGAGAGTAGATAATAATAATAATAAAAACACCTCAACATGCAACTCTGTGTTCAGCAACGGTGAAGAAGGCTTATCCCATAGTATGAAATAATAAATAATAATAATTTCTTACCCGCCTCTCCGTTTTGAGCGAGGCAGGGAACAACAGTAAATATAAACAGGCCCAGTGCCAGACTATTTTGCGCCCTAGGCAAGGCAAGCTACTTGCACACACACACCCAAAAATTGCCAACTTCAATTCAGCTGTTCTAGAAGAGTTTTTGAACTATTATAGAAGCAGAGAATTATAGAATAGCTGAGTTGGAAGGGACCTACAAGGCCATCGAGTCCAACCCTCTGCTCAATGTAGGAATCCACCCTAAAGCATCCCTGACAGATGGTTGTCCAGCTGCCTCTGAATGCCTCTAGTGTGGGGGAGCCCACAACCTCCCTAGGGAACTGATTCCATTGTCGTACTGCTCTAACAGTCAGGAAGTTTTTCCTGATGTCCAGCCGGAATCTGGCTTCCTGTCACTTGAGCCCGTTATTCCGTGTCCTGCACTCTGGGAGGATCGAGAAGAGATCCTGGCCCTCCTCTGTGTGACAACCTTTCACAAACATGAAGAGTGCTATCATGTCTCCCCTCCATCTTCTCTTCTCCAGGGTAAACATGCCCAGTTCTTTCAGTCTCTCTTCACAGGGCTTTGTTTCCAGACCCCTGTTCATCCTGGTTGCCCTCCTCTGAACACATTTTCCTTTTATTGTGTTTTTTCTTAAAACAGCTAATTTGTATAAAACTGTGATAATCCTGCGCCCCTCTGAGGTCTGCACCCTAGGCAGCTGCCTAGTTGGCCTAATGGTAGCGCTGGCCCTGAATATAAAATACATAAAACTCAATTAAGAACAAATTCGCCACCTCCGCTTTCCCTTCCTGAGCTGCTCGAAGCTCGAACTTTGAACTTTTTTGACGTTTCAAAATTTTCTGAATGGCTCCACAGCTCAAGCTTCAGTTTAAACAAAAATGAGCCAAATCGGTCTGGGAGATCTTGAGTAATAAGCCTCACACTAGCATACTCTGATATAAGACAAGACTGAGGGGGAGACATGATAGCACTCTTCAAATACTTAAAAGGTTGTCACACAGAAGAGGGCCAGGATCTCTTCTCGATCCTCCCAGAGTGCAGGACACAGAATAAGGGGTTCAAGTTACAGGAAGCCAGATTCCGGCTGGACATCAGGAAAAACTTCCTGGCTGTTAGAGCAGTACGACAATGGAACCAGTGACCTAGGGAAGTTGTAGCCTCTCCTACACTAGAAGCATTCAAGAGGCAGCTGGACAACCATCTGTCAGGGATGCTTAAGGTGGATTCCTGCATTGAGACGGGGGTTGGACTCGATGACCTTATAGCCCCCTTCCAACTCTACTGTTCTGTGATTCTATGATAAGATTTATTTATTTATTTATTTATTTATTTATTTATTTATTTATTGCATTCAGATCCCGCATTTTTTCCTCCAAGGAACCCAAGGCGGCGTACATAATCGCCCTCCTTTCCATTTTTATCCTCACAACAACAACCCTAGAATCATAGAATAGTAGAGTTGGAAGGGGCCTATAAGGCCATTGAGTCCAACTCCCTGCTCAATGCAGGAATCCTCCCTAAAGCATCCCTGACAGATGGTTGTCCAGATGCCTCTTGAAGGCCTCTAGTGTGGGAGAACCCACAACCTACAACCTCCCTAGGTAACTGGTTCCCTTGTCATACTGCTCTAACAGTCAGGAAGTGAAGTAGGTTGGGCTGAGAGTCTGTGACTGGCCCAAAGTCACCCAATGAGTTTCTATAGAATCATAGAAAAGCAGAGTTGGAAGGGGCCTACGAGGCCATCCAGTCCACCCCCCTGCTCAATGCAGGAATCCACCCTAAAGCATCCCTGACAGATGGTTGTCCAGCTGCCTCTTGAAGGCCTCTAGTGTGGGAGAGCCCATCACCTCCCTAGGTAACTGGTTCCCTTGTCGTACTGCTCTAACAGTCAGGAAGTGAAGTAGGTTGGGCTGAGAGTCTGTGACTGGCCCAAAGTCACCCAGTGGGTTTCTATAGAATCACAGAATAGCAGAGTTGGAAGGGGCCTACAAGGCCATCGAGTCCAACCTCCAAGGTTGAGTGGGGACTAGAACCCAGATCTCCCAACTCCCAATCCACCACCTTAGCCACTACACCACACTAGCAACAATGCATGGGAAATGCGTCCCAAGCCCTTTCTGAATACACGCGACTGACGCCCACTACCCACTCACCAGCGAAGTCGTGCACAAGGTCATTGATGAGGTGGCCCACGATGGCGTAGGCTACCACCACGACAATGATGACTGCCATTAGCAGGTACAGGATGTAGCGAGGGAGAAGAATGGAGTCCAGAGAAGGCGGCTTGTAGTCGGTGAAGGGGGAACCCTCAGCCTCCCCTTCGGACTGCAGCAAGTGCCGGTTGGACCGTATCTCACCCTCCAACATCTCTCCCTTCAATGAGACACGCCGCACTCCCGCCAGACCAAAACGAGCCCTTCAAAAGTGCTGCTGGTGACTACAGATCTGGGAAAGAAACGGAAGGAGTTGCTTGGGCATACACAGACAGCCTCCCTCCCCACTTATTCATATATGGATGTATTTGATTTGTACCCCACCTTTCTACCAAGGAAAATGGCACTCGGAGCAGCTTATAATCACAAAGAAAACTTGATGAAAGCACCGGCACATTGTTTTAACTGCTTTTACTACTTTTAAATTATATATTGCTTTAACTTCATTCATAGTTTAATTTGTTTTTAACTCTGCATATTTATTTATTTATTTGTTTAAAACATTTATATCCCACCCTATATCATTAAGATCTAAGAACGGCGTACGGATAAAAGCATACAGTATAAAACAATAAATAGGCACAGTTAAAATCAAATTAAACCACCAACTGTGTTGTTTTATAGAATCATAGAATCATAGAATAGCAGAGTTGGAAGGGGCCTAGAAGGCCATCTAGTCCAACCCCCTGCTCAATGCAGGAATCCACCCTAAAGCATCCCTGACAGATGGTTGTTCAGCTTCATAGAATCATAGAATAGCAGAGTTGGAAGGGTCCTACAAGGCCATCAAGTCCAACTCCTTGCTCAATGCAGGAATCCACTCTAAAGCATCCCTGACAGAGGGTTGTCCAGCTGCCTCTTGAAGGCCTCTAGTGTGGGAGAGCCCACAACCTCCCTAGGTAACTGATTCCACCGTCGCACTGCTCTCTGTACGCTGCTCTGAGACCTTAATGACGTAGGGCGGGATATACCGTATTTCTTCAATTCTAAGATGCACTCCCCCCCCATTTATTTATTTATTTATTTATTTTATTACATTTCTATATCGCCCCACAGCCGAAGCTCTCTGGGCAGTTTACAACAATTAAAAATAGTAAACATTGGAGATTAAAGAAATTGTGGGAATGAAGATAGAACGAACACCAAAAGTTGCATTTCTGTCACTATTTGAAGATTTAAAATGTAAAAAAGAAATTAAGGAATTGATAACGAATTTGCTGACTGCAGCAAGATTGATGGTAGCTAGGAACTGGAAGATTCAAGGGGAATATTCTATTGAAGAATGGTACAAAGAAGTATGGGATATAGCTATTAATGATAAATTGACTTGTAATATTAAATGGAGAAGAGGTATAGCTAAAACAAATGATTTTGAAGGAATTTGGAAACAGTTTCTAATATTTGTGTTTTCTAAGGGAAGTGGGAAACCGCCAGCAGAAGAAAGTATGAGATTTTGGAATCAGGAATGAGATCCCGAGGTGGGGGGTGCACTTATATGTTAAGTTTGATGATGTTATGTAGATATGATATTGATGTTATTCAACATTTGTGTAGTATGTTGTTTTTGCTTTAATTGTACTGGTGTATGTTTAAGTATTGTAGAAAATAAAAATATATATATAAAAAATAGTAAACATTAAAAGTATAAGAAAATTAAAAAAACATAAAAACAGTATAAAATTATTATTATTATTATTATTATTATTATTTATTTATATAGCACAAAACAACAGAATTCTTGTTGTCCATTCTGGGGTCCATTAAAAACAAACTTAACATTGTTAAATGCTGTTAAAATGCCTGGGAGAAGAGAAAAGTCTTGACCAGGTGCCGAAAAGATAACAACGTTGGCGCCAGGCGAGCCTCATTGGGGAGATCGTTCCAGAATTGAGGGGGCACCACTGAAAAGGCCCTCTCCCTTGTTGCCATCCTCCGAGCTTCCCTCGGAGTAGGCACCCGGAGGAGGACCTTAGATGTTGAGCGCAGTGTACGGGGAGGTTCATGTCGGGAGAGGCGTTCCATCAGGTATTGTGGTCCCAAGCCATGTATAAACATCTCTAAAACCCGGGTGCGTCTTAGAATCGCGGGTGTGTCTTAGGGTTGTTGGGTTTTTTTTCTGTTGGTGGTACTGAAATTAGGGTGCGTCTTACTATCGATGGCATCTTACAATCGAAGAAATACGGTCAATGTTTTAAATAAATAAATAATAAAACAAATGCATTAAGACCAGGGCGGATAAAAATCAATGATTTTTTTTTAAAAAAAAAGAAATAAAAAAATTGGGTTTTTTAAAATTTAAATTGGATTTTTTTCATTTAAAATGGATTTTTTGAATAAAATGCTTTTTGAGGAAAAAAAAATCTATCTAAAGATAGTTTTCTATTTAAGATACATTATAGTCCAAAGGTTATTCATCATGAAATAAGGATTCGTTTTTAATTATGTAGCATGAGGCTGTATATTCATGCACTGTTTAAATTTTTGGGTAAATGAATTCCATTCATCCATTCACCATGTCATGCTCTTCCAGAGGTTTCTGTAAGATTATTGGGCATTTTTTCTATCGGGAAGATATTATCACAGCTGCTTGGTTTTACAGTTCTCAAAAGTGTGAATTTGTGTCTGCAGGGATCACAATCCCGTCGTGCCTTTGCAAATCTGTGTATACAGAATCAACCCCCTTTACTTCTTAAGTGCTAAGTTTCAAAAAATTCAATGAATAGAGTGCACTTTTTTGGGGGGGGGAAGTCACACGATTAAATTGAGTCTGAGTAGTGATTTAAATCACGATTTAAATCAAATTGATTTAAATCAAATTGAGCCCTGTTGTTTTGGAGCAAATGGGCACCTAGACCAATATTTTGTTTCAAATACTGGCGGGTCAGATTATAGATTTGGAAGTGATGCTGGATGTCATTTATTATAACCCCCAGCTCAATGAAGGACCTGAAATGCAGGATGCAACTAGAACAGGGGTGGGTGGTGGGCCTCTAGATGTTGCTGGATTCCAAATCTCATCACACACACACACACACACACACACACACACACACACACCAGTCAGTGTCCTGAATATGGAATTTTATTTATTTATTTTAGAATATTTATATACCGCTCCCCATTGAAAAATTTCGGAGCGGTGTACAAGATAAAATGAAAATAAAAACAGAACAAAACAGTTAAAACAAAATTTAAAAGAAGCAAAAACAGAGATTCAAGGCTGCATATTAAGGAAAGGCTTCTTGGAATAAAGATGTTTTCAGGAGGCGCCGAAAGGAGTACAAGGTTGGAGCCTGCCTGACCTCCAGAGGCAGGGAGTTCCACAGGAGGGGGGCCACCACGCTGAAGGCTCTTCCCCTGGTGGACTCCAATCAGAGGATGGGTCTATGTGGGACCACCGGGAGCAGGCCCTCGGATGACCTCAGGGACTGGGCAGGTTGGTAGGGGAGAAGGCGCTCTCTCAGGTATCCTGGTCCCAAGTTGTTTAGGGCTTTGTACACAAGAACAAGAACCTTAAACTTGGCCCGGTAGCGAATAGGCAGCCAGTGCAGTTCCCTCAGCAGAGGAGTTAATATTATGACCAATTGTTATCCTTCATGACAATTTTTTTTTTTTGGTCATCGCACTTTCTGGTAGACTTCCAGAAGCGTGTGTAGGGAAAATACATTCTCCCACAGCCAGGAGGTCTTAGGTTTGAATCCAGCTACCACAGCAAGGGAAAATCTAGGGCTCACCTTTTTTTAGCTCCCAATTGAAGCAGTTACTGCTGTAGTTACTGTGAATGGGAGCGGGGCAGACCCTAGACATTCCCTTTCTGGAGTAGCTGGAGGCTTCGGGAAGCACTGAATGGAGGCAGGACGCCGAAAAGTGTCCGTTAAACACTTGAAACCTTGCTAAGTGGGTGAAGATTGAGGGGAGACATGATAGCACTCTTCAAATACTTGAAGGGTTGTCACACAGAGGAGGGCCAGGATCTCTTCTCGATCCTCCCAGAGTGCAGGACACGGAATAACGGGCTCAAGTGACAGGAAGCCAGATTCCAGCTGGACATCAGGAAAAACTTCCTGACTGTTAGAGCAGTACAACAATGGAACCAGTGATCTAGGGAGGTGGTGGGCTCTCCCACACTAGAGGCCTTCAAGAGGCAGCTGGACAACCATCTGTCAGGGATGCTTTTGGGTGGATTCCTGCACTGAGCAGGGGGTTGGACTCGATAGCCTTAGAGGCCCCTTCCAACTCTACTATTCTATGATTTTGTCCCCCTCTCCCCACTTCTGGTGCACATACTTCTCCTGATCTTTCCCCCTTCTCCAACCTATCACTGCGTGTGCAAATTCGCTTTTATACAGCCTTTTCTGGTCAATTTCCTTGTATGTTTCTTATTGCATTTAGTTCCCCTTGACAGCTGAAATACAAGAACATTAAGAAGGCAAGGGTATACATACTGGACAGCCGTAAGTGTGCACATGTGCACCTCCGAAAAACCAATAATAATAATGACAACAACCCTGCTTGCACAAATCTGTGGGGCTGAAAGGTAAGGGGGTTGGCAAATCTCAAAAGTGCTGTTTGGGCACAGTTGGAGGGGAAGGGAGGTTTGAGGTGGCATGAGGCTGGCAAGATTGCCAACCATAGCAGGGTTTTCTGCTGTACTTGACTCCCGCAATCTCTGCTGGGTTGCGATGACACAACCACCCACCCCGCTTTAGCAACCCTCGAACAAGCCATGGATTGCCGGGGTGGCTTGTTGCCTGAAAATAAACCACCCTGCAGGAAACGGTTTGGGTTCAGATGAAACGACAACCCACTGTGGCAAGTTGCACATGATGGGTTGCTGCGTCGTGTGAACCCAATCGCTCCTTTTTGTCTCACCCTCATCACTGATCAAATAGGTTTTGGAAGGTCTCCAAAAGCTGCAACACCTGTTCAGCGAGGACAATAAGGGTTTGCATCATTGGCAACCATGCTCCTGCCGTGCAAGCGATCCTCTTTCTAACACAAGAGTTAAACCTGGCTTGTTTCTGGATTTACATACGGAAACCTACCTCAGTATGGGAGTGCTGAATTGCAAGAGAGGTGTTGGTATGTTCAGACGAAAATCGAAGATGCCTGCAGTCCGTGGCATTGGGGCCTTTTGGTTCCCAGTATCCTTGTGTGCCGACAGATAGAGGGTGCATCTTTCTGCAGCTGCATCTGGTGTGCCAGAATTTGGGGACCCCTTTGGAAGGACCCACCCTCATTTGCTAGAGTATGTCTCTTCCCAATCCAGCAAGGACAAAACCACTCCTCTGAGCTGATCTTTAAATCGGGCAAACAGATGGTGTTGAATCCACTGAGGGGAAAGCACTGGGGATTGAAGTGAGTGAGTGTGTGCGTGTGTGTGTGAGAGAGAGAGATTGTGGATGGCACAGAATATCCCTACTTTATCTGTCCATTGTTTTATATTACAAGGAAAGTATATACATATTTGGAGGCTGGGAGTTGCCTTTTGCCTCTGGATCATGGAGAAACCGTTTTCAAACTAAAGCACACATTTATTTTTAAAAGGGGGCAGGGCAGATGCACACCTACCTGCAATCTGGCATGCTTTTCCTTTTCGTCTTAAGCTCAAGGCAACTATTAAAAGCAACTATGCCCAACTTCTGTGATATATACAAACTCTGCGTTTGGGGCATAAAAGCATTGAAATCTATAGATCTTAAGGACAGAGTTCCAGGTATAAGGGATAGCAGGAGAGAAAGGATGAGTCAGTTGAGAGAGCAGACCTTCAGATGGCCAAGATGGATAAGTGAAGATCCCTGGCAAGGGATGCATTGGGAGGCAGAATGGGGGGGGGGGGGGGGAGAAAGGCCAGGGCTGTTTTTAAAACATGCAGAAAACATCCCCCCCCCCAACATACGCTGGGCAAGCACAAGTCTATTAATAGGTTTTATAATAAAGTAATATAAAATAAAGTAAGAGGATTGTGGGAGATTGAAGACTAAAGCGCTTTTGCAGAGGGAAATGGATGGGTGAGACAAACTTTGCCAGCCAAACTGATCCCAGATTATGTGTGCCAGGGGCTTAACGTTCGAGATAGAGCAGTCCTGGCAAAAGTGTTTTCAGTGTCACAGCGGCCGATGAGAACCTGTGAAGTTCCAGACTTTTCTCCAAGGGACACGACGCACATTCTGAGCTGAATTTCTCTCCAGAATGATCAGCGAACCACATACCTTGACAGTCTTCCCTTACGTTTATGGCCTGGGAGGTCAGTGGAAATCATTAGTCTCTTCTGCTCATGACGACACAATTTGCACGTGACAATCCCTGGGGTGTTTAACCCAGGAATTGTTGTGGTCAAGTGGGAAGAAGCTAGTGCAAACCCTCCTGCACGCTCATTGCTTCTGCTTTCCGTCAACCATTATCATGGCATCTGAACCCAGAACTCTGGGTTGTTAAAGGGTTTAAACAACCCAGAATTTAACCCAACAACAAACCATGGGTGATTGTTGGGTAAACTATGGGCGATTTTCGGGTAACCCCTAAACAACCCAGAATTCTGGATTCAGACGTCACAATAATGCAGGAAAGGGGCATTCCTGGGTTGTTGTCTGAAAGCCGAAGCAACAAGGCAATGGAGCAGCATAGTTGCTTGCTGCTGGTCAGACCCTGGAGTTGCCGTCATGAGCAAACCAGATCACGGCCTTAAATTCAAAGGGTGTCATCCAGTCAATGAGCTGCTAAACTGGACCCTTCCCGGCTGCCTGCAGAAGGCAGCTCTCAATTTAGTCAACTGAGGCAGACAACCCTCGAACTTTGTCCGGTGCCATTGGTCCGGTTTGCCTCTGTGGGCGTCACGACTGCTCCATGCTCCAAAGGACATAAATGCCCTTGACAAGTCAAAGCACCCATCTCCTGTGAGTGACGACCACGGAGTCATTCTGATGCACCTCTGCGTAAGTTTCTGGAAAGAGCCACACCCCAGGCACCAGCAGCTCCAGGACAGAGGAAGGAAAGGGTGGCTTCTAGGAGAGCAAGCATTCTTTTCTTTTATGCTAACACTAAACCATTTTTCGAGCAGACCTCTAGTATTAATTCAGAAATTAGAAACTGCACTGAGAGAATCTTCTTCTTCTTATTGCATTTATATCCCGCCTTTTTTCCTGCAAGGAACCCAAGGCGGCGTACATAATCCTCCTCCTCTCCACGTTATCCTCACAACAACCACCCTGTGAGGTGGGTTGGGCTGAGAGTCTATGACTGGCCCAAAGTCACCCAGTGGGTTTCCATGGCCGAGTGGGGACTTGAACCTGGATCTCCCGACTCCCAGTCCAACACTCTAGCCACTACACCACACTGGCTGATCTGATTCCCCCCATAGAACGAGAGAAACCTTGTGGATGATGAGAGCCTTTTTTTTTTATTTCCCAGCACCTGGCTCTCCAGTTTTAAACACAAATCAGGACTTTACAGTCAACGTCTCTCAGAGGAATCACCAGAGAGGCTCCGGCCGAACTGGCGTGAGAGTTCATGGTCCCATCGGACCATGAGTGTCCGTCGCAACCAATGAAAGTACCTCCACCGCCCCCAGTGCCGTTACCCACCCACCCACTAGAACTCCCAGCATGCCCTGCCAATAAAGCAACAGATGGAGCAAGGGATCAAATTGCAGGATGTGTTTCCAAACAGCTGCTGGTTTAAACACTCTCCAGGCAGCCCCTGCAGTGCAGGAAAAGAGTTCTGCTCAAAGTCCAATGGTTCTTTCCCCAGGGCACCGTGTGCGGGTCCCCATAAGGTGTGAGGGCCAAACGCTCCCTTTTCTGTAAAGTTACGAGGCCTCTGGGGACTGCCACGGTTGAATGTCAGTCCTGGTCACTAAGCAGCAAATAAACTGTATGCCAAGGGGGTGATGCAGTAAACACTAGGTGAGTCCATCCTTGCCCCTTTCTGGGCAACAGGATAAAGTCAACGTCTCTCAGAGGAATCACCAGAGAGGCTCCGGCCGAACTGGCGTGAGAGTTCATGGTCCCATCGGACCATGAGTGTCCGTCGCAACCAATGAAAGTATCTCCACCGCCCCCAGTGCCGTTACCCACCCACCCACTAGAACTCCCAGCATGCCCTGCCAATAAAGCATAAAGAGGGAACGACGGAGACGGAGCATCCCCGTCACCACCGGAAGACTTTCTTTTTGGCACAAGCAGCCTTGGCACCACCACCCAAAGCAGGGCTGGGTGCAGCCTTCAGGTACAATTACCCCACTTTTGCTGCTCAGGCCCAAAGGGGTTAACATTCTAAGCTTCTAGTCCTTACTGTCCTGGAAATAAATAAGTCATATGGGAAGTGTTGGCCAAACTGGGCGGGTGGACAGGAGGAGGAATGGGGCGCCAGCGATTTGGCTTATGGTTGACAAATTGCGCCAGATTTACCTGAAAATGGGTGGGGTGGGGTGAGGGGGGAGCTCCCAGAGGGCAGATGGGTGGAGAAACTGCCTTAGGGGCTGCCACAGGCATGAGGACCCCGCCCGCACCAGTCAATTTGTTTTGCTTCTTTTTGTGTGTGCAAAATTGTGTCAAATTGAGTACGGAGGTAATACCACCCTCCACTAAGAGGAGAATGGGAAACAACCTAGTCACCAGGGCAACAAGATCTTCCTTGGCCCCACTTCTGGCGCTGTTATTGAGGCTGCAGAGAGACGAGTGATATTAACGTTGCCGGCCACAACAACGTAGGAGGCGCGACAAGAGGAGAGATGCTCCGGCCCGCTTCAGTCCAAGCATTTTAGTTGGCTCAGTCCGTCAGCATATTGGAAATCGGGGCTGTTCTCGTAATCGTACAGGTCCAGGGCTACCACGCAGCTCTCGCGGACCACCTGCTCCTTGTCCTGGGTGTAGGCCTGCAGGGTGGCTAGGCAGGAGGCCTTGGCGATGGAGCCCAAGGCCTCGGCGCACTCGTGGCGCACCATGGGGCTCTCGGCCACACTCTCCAACGACGCCGTCAGTTGCGGGACGGAGGCCTCGTGCTGCATCTGGCCCAGGACGTACGCGATCTCGTGGCGGAAGAGGGCGCTGCCGCACCGGAGGCCTGGGGTAACAGAGCAAGCAAGCTGTATTATTATTATTATTATTATTATTATTATTATTATTATTATTATTATTATTGTTATTATTTATTTATATAGCACCATCAGTGTACATGGTGCTGTAGCAACACGTAGGAAGGTCTGGAAACAGAGCCCTATGAAGAGAGACGGAACGAACTGGGTGTGAAGGACATGGGGCCTTGCTGGCTGTACTGGCTCCTTAATTGTATGATTCCTTGTTCTGTATCTGTTCTGGTATGTGTTATGTAGCTATGATGGTATGTGAAGTGGGGGTGGGAGTGTGCAGCTCTCGGCACCGAGACTCCAAGGTCAGGTTGGGCTTCTCGTCTGCAGGTTATCTCCCTGGTCGTTAGGATAATTGGGTTCAGTTGTGAGAAAGAGGGTGAAGCCCTCCTTACGAGGGGAGGGGTGTTAGGAGCCAGGCAGGGCTGGGGTTGGTTCGGGGAGGTCATGGGGCCCTAAAGTCTAAAAGGGGATAAAAAGGGTCTCCTGTTTGGGATGAGCATCTTCTGTTCTGGTTTGGTGGAAGAACACCCAAGTCAGCCTGGATGGGCTGCTCGGAGTCAGCTAGGGTCTTTTGTTTATTTTTTAAGTGTTTGGATTTCCTGAGACAAGGCTAGCCGCTTTTATAACTGGGGGTGGGTTGTGTGTTTGAAAGTTTTAGATGGAGCCGTGGCTTCTAGTACATTATCCTTTTGTGATCCCTCCTTTGATTCCCCTCCCTTCCCTTCCTCTTCTCTTCTCTTCCCTCCCCACTTTGCTGCTACTACCTCCGGCCAAAACCTTACGTGTTAGTTTTAGCTGAATGGTATTAAAGTTGTTTTGGACCTTAGCTGAGTGTGCGTGTTTTTATTCTAGGAATCTCTGGCTCGTCCCGGTTGGGAAGGGGGCTAGGGAGAGGGGTGGCCGGGGAAGACAGGACGTTTGGTCCGGCGGCCTACCTTGCAGGAAGGTTGGATTGACTCCAACCTTCGTCTACACTGGGCATGTTGAGCCTGGGGAAGGGAAGATGGAGGGGAGACATGATAGCACTATTCAAATACTTGAGAGGTTGTCACACAGAGGAGGGCCAGGATCTCTTCTCGGTCATCCCAGGGTGCAGGACACGGAATAATGGGCTGAAGTTACAGGAAGTGAGATTCCGGCTAGACATCAGGAAAAACTTCCTGACTGTTAGAGCAGTACGACAATGGAACCAGTGACCTAGAGAGGTGGTGGGCTCTCCCACACTAGAGGCATTCAAGAGGCAGCTGGACAACCCTCTGCCGGGGATGCTTTAAGGTAGATTCCTGCATTGAGCAGGGGGTTGGACTCGATGGCCACATTACACCAGCTTTAAAATCTCTTCACTGGCTGCCAATTAGTTTTCAGGCGAAGTGTAAAGTGTTGGTTATCACCTTTAAAGCCCTACGTGGGTTGGGTCCAGGCTACCTGCGGGATCGCCTTCTCCCGTACAATCCGCCCCGCACACTCAGGTCCTCTGGGAAGAATTTACTCCTGCCAACAAAAACAAGGCTGACAACTATTACCCAGAGGACCTTCTCTTCTGCCGTTCCCAGTTTGTGGAATGGCCCGCCGGGAGAGATTCGTCAACTTAACAGTCTTCCGGAATTTAAGAAAGCCATAAAGACTGATCTCTTCCGGCAAGCCTACCCAGCTGAATTTTAAGATGCCTTTTTAATAATGTGCTGCTTTTACTAATGTATTAGTTTTAAATGTTTTGATTAGTTATATGTATTTCATGGTATGTTTGCATTTGTGTTGTACCCCGCCTCGATCCAGAGGGAGAGGCGGGTAACAAAGAAATATTACTATTATTATTATTATTATTATTATTATTATTATTATTATTATTATTATTATTATTATTATTATTATTATGATTATCCCGCCTTTTGCCCAATGCTGGGCCTCAAGGCAGCCTTACAAAGTTTAAAACATACATTGGGGGGGGGGGGAACAAAACTATAAACATTTAAAATACACAACAAAATTATAAGACATTAACATAGATGGAGGGCCAGATTATTCTCCAAAGGCCTGCCAGAACAAAGAAGTTTTAGCCTGCTTCCGAAAGCCCATCAAGGAGGGAGCGACTCTAGCTTCCCCAGAAAGAGAGTTCCAGAGCACCGGAGCAGCCACCGAGAAGGCCCTCTCCCGTGTTCCCACCAAGCGCGCCTGTGGAGATGGTGGGACTGAAAGAAGGGCTTCTCCAGAAGATCTTAAAGCACGGGCAGGCTCATAAGGGAGAATATGGTCTTTCAGATAACCTGGACCCGAGCCATAGAGGGCTTTATAGGTCATAACCAGCACTTTGAATTGTGCCCGGAAACAAACTGGAAGCCAGGGGAGCTGTTTTAACAGGGGAGTTCTCTGCTCCCTGTAACCAGCCCCGGTCAACAATCTGGCTGCAGCTCTTTGAACCAGCTGGAGTTTCCGAACGCTCTTCAAAGGCAGCCCCACGTAGAGCGCATTACAGTAATCCAATCGGGATGTAACTAAGGCATGTGTCACTGTGGCCAGGTCCGACATCTCTAGGAACGGGCGCAGCTGGTGCACTAGCTTTAACTGAAATCTACCAGCTTCGTGGGATGAGCCCAGGTTCTAGGATTATGAACGGGAGAAACATATCTCCATGTCCATTTTCTCCCGCACCGTGCATAATTCTGTAAACAGTGAAAAAATTCCTTGCTCCACATCGCTGGTCAGTGTTTAACTTCTGTAAACCGCCCAGAGAGCTCCGGCTATGGGGCGGTATATAAATGTAATGAAATAAATAAATAAATAAATAAATAAAAGCAGCCACTCACCATCTGCAAGGGCCAGGACGGCGGCTTCTCCCCCCAAGTTCCGCAGCGCGAACATCGCCCGGTAACGCTCAAACAGCGGCTGGGACTCATCCAGCAGGACTTGCCTCAGTTTCCCCACGTCTTTTTCCTCCGCTGGGGGCGCTGGGTCTACAGAGCAGTAGGGGCTGACAGCGGGTTTGGCCTTGCGCTCCTGAAGCCACTCCAGCCTTTTCACGGCAAGCAGGCACGTCTCGGCTACCTAGACAGGATGGAAAATGGGAGACTGAGAATTATCCGCCCCGGCTGAGAAACAGCCTTCCCCAACGTGGTACCCATAACCCCCAGCCAACACATCTGGGGGGTTGGTAACGGTTTTCTTAGAACGTTCTGGGCCCAAATTATGCCAGGATGGTGGCGACGGCACTGCCAACTGAATTCAAACTTCCATATTAATGAGAGGGGCTGCTTGATGGGGGAAAAACAACCCTTCTGGATAAGACCAAGGCCCAGCATCCTGCTCAGCATTTGGATTGGGTCCAGGCTACCTGCGGGATCGCCTTCTCCCGTACAATCCGCCCCGCACACTCAGGTCCTCCGGGAAGAATTTCCTTCAGCCAGCCAAAATTGGGCTGACAAGTATTACCCAGAAGACCTTCTCTCCTGCTGCTCCCAGACTGTGGAATAGCCTGCCGGAGGAGATGCGTCAACTTAACAGTCTTTTAGCACTTAAAAAAAACAGTAAAGACTGATCTCTTCTGGCAGGCCTAACCAATGGAATTTTAGGATGTTTTTTAGGAAGTTTTAAAACTGTATACTACGTTTTTAATCAGTATTTTATGTATTTTATAATTGCTGTTGTTCCCCACCTCGATCAAAATGGGGAGGCGGGTAAGAATAATAATAATTATTATTATTCCATTTTGTGGACTTCACTGTTTAAATAAAAATTAAGTAGATCCCGCAAACCTTAAGTCTGCCTGCCTCTGTAGTCAAATGAGGGCTAGAACCTTGTCTAGGCGTGTGTGTCCCCAACCATAGAATCATAGAATAGCAGAGTTGGAAGGGGCCTACAAGGCCATCGAGTCCAACCAATTGCTCAATGCAGGAATCCACCCTAAAGCATCCCTGACAGATGCTTGTCCAGCTGCCTCTTGAAGGCCTCTAGTGTGGGAGAGCCCACCACCTCCCTAAGTCACTGGTTCCATTGTCGTACTGCTCTAACAGTCAGGACGTTTTTCCTGATGTCCAGCTGGAATCTGGCTTCCTTTAACTTGAGCCCTTTATTCCGTGTCCTGCACTCTGGGAAGATCGAAAAGAGATCCTGGCCCTCCTCTGTGGGACAACCTTTCAAGTATTTGAAGGGTGCTCTCATGTCTCCCCTCAATCTTCTCTTCTCCAGGCTCAACATGCCCAGTTCTTTCAGCCTCTCTTCATAGGGCTTTATTTCCAGACCCCTGATCATCCTGGTTGCCCTCCTCTGAACACGCTCCAGCTTGTCTGAGTCCTTCTTGACGTGTGGAGCCCAGAACTGGACACAATACTCTAGATGAGGCCTAACCCCCACTCCCCCACACACGCAAATGAGAATAGATTCTTAACAAGCTCGGGTGTTCTTCCATTTAGTGCAGCTGGGAAGATCAAAGCTGGATAATACTGCCAGAACTCAGTTTAGTTTCTGACTAGTTGGATGGTTGAATACCCACTTTTCCTAGAATCACAGAATAGCAGAGTTGGACGGGGCCTACAAGGCCATCGAGACCAACCCCCTGCTCAATGCAGGAATCCACCCTAAAGCCTGGCTGCTGCTTCCTCCCTCACTGGTGGCCTCTCCAGAGACAGTTGGTAGCAGGAGGGAGGGGGCTCTGAGCTGGAGCTGGACCCAGGCACGATGAGGAGGGGTTGCTCTATTTATTTATCTATTTATTTATTTATTTATTTATATATTTTAAAAAGTTGATAGGGATTGTCCTGGGGAACTGGAGAGGTGGAGGAGAGTTAGGGGTTTTTGCCTCTCCTGCATGCATGTTAGTTGGTTTGCTTTGACATCTAGTGTGTTTTGCCTGGGTTTTTTGTGAGTGATTTGCCTGGTTTTTGTGCATGTAGTATGTATTTCGCTGGCGTGGATGTGGGTACGTTCCAATTCCTCGACATTTTTAAGACCTTCTTAGAAGCCTGCAAGGATGGTGCATGGTGGACCTCTGGCAGGGTAATAAATAAATATATATACAAAACAAAATCTGGGAAAAGTCGTGCAGAAAAGTTTAAATGTACAGAATAATTAATGGTAAGCCCCACCCACAGCCACCCACACCCCTTCTCTTTAATTTGCTGAACAGTTCGATTATAGACCTGATCATTGTTGGTGCAGCATTTGGAATTAACTTGATAAGGTTTGCAAAGGAATTGCAGATTCCCCCTAGCCCACATTTACCTCGATGACGGGGTCTTTGGAATACTGCTTCAAGATATCTAGCACTTTGGGGTTTCCAATGGCTCCCAAGGCTTCACCTGTAGAAAGCAGGAAGAGACTGAGAAACCACAAGAAAGATGTAACAACAACAACAACGACAACAGCTCTTTCCTACTGTGGTATCAAGAGTGGGTTACATCATAAGGGTAAAACAATGCAATCGAATCATAAACAGGCGAACATCAAAGATTATTAAACCATTTAACGTGGGGATTTCTGGCCAACAGCACCAGCCATGTGAGCTCTGGAACCTGCATGGATCCTCTTCGACTAGATCTTAAAATTTAAGAGCCCTTTATTTTTTTCCTACTATTTCTTTTACCTTCGGATGATTCCGGGTATTGTTTTCTACTCCCCCCCCCCAAATATTAACATTTCAGCTTGGATTAATTTAGCATTTCCATTGCACAGAAAACAAGCAAACAGGCTGGGACTCCTGAAGCCACCAGGACTCAGCTAGTGCCTGGGGCTGTAAGCTCAGACAACTTGCCCGATAACATCTTAACCTTGTTTCAAACTATCACCGCTACCGGGCCAGGGTTCTTGCACTAGTGTACAAAACCCTAAACCACATGGGACCAGGATCCCTGATAGACTTGGGACCAGGATCCCTGACAGAGCGCCTTCTCCCCTACCAATCTGCCCGGTCACTGAGGTCATCTGAGGGCATGCTCCTGGTGGTTTCACATAGATCCATCCTCCGATTGGAGCCCACCAGGGGAAGAGCCTTCAGCATGGTGGCCCCCCTTCCCTGCCTCTGGAGGTCAGGCAGGCGCCAACGTTATATTCCTTTTGGCACCTCCTGAAAACGCCATTATTCCAGGAAGCCTTTCCTTAACAACCAGCCACGGTTCACTGTACATTTTGCTTCTTTTAAAATCTATTTTAAAGTGTTTTATTCTGTTTTTATTTTTATCTTGTACGCCGCTCCGAAATGTTCAATGGGGAGCAGTATACAAATATTGTAAATAAATAAAATAAATAAATATGGCCTGAATTAAGTTCGTAGTTTCAAATCTGCAACCCTCTGCGGATCAAATTCAAATACACACCGGGCACAGTCAAAGCACTTGTCTCTAAACTGGAAGATCAACAGCGATCCACAAGAGAAACACTGAACGCCTTGCAGGAGGACGCTATGGTGGCTGATTTGAAGGAAAGACCATGCAGGAATCATATTAAGATTTGGGGCGACAGGGAGTGGAAGGAACAAGGGAATCCCAATTCTTTCATTACTAATCCTGTCTGCAGCTTCCTTTCACTACCACCCAGTGGTAGTGAAAGGAAGCCAACTTCTCAATCCCCTGTGCCTTCATCAAAAGCCACCAAAGAGCCTTATAACTAAGTTTTTCAGATTTCCTACCAAGAAAGATATTTTGAAAGAACGGATAATTGAAATGGGGCCCCAACAATACAACAACCCATTTGTTTCCAGCCTACCCAAAAGAAGTTGTAGAGCTATATAGAGCATTTACAGGGACAAGAAGAATGACGCATGATCAGAACATTCTAGAAACAAAGCCCTATGAAGAGACTGAAAGAACTGGGCATGTTTAGCCTGGAGAAGAGAAGATTGAGGGGAGACATGAGAGCACTCTTCAAATACTTAAAAGGTTGTCACACAGAGGAGGGCCAGGATCTCTTCTCGATCCTCCCAGAGTGCAGGACACGGAATAACGGGCTCAAGTTAAAGGAAGCCAGATTCCGGCTGGACATCAGGAAAAACGTCCTGACTGTTAGAGCAGTGCGACGGTGGAATCAGTTACCTAGGGAGGTTGTGGGCTCTCCCACACTAGAGGCCTTCAAGAGGCAGCTGGACAAGCATCTGTCGGGGATGCTTTAGGGTGGATTCCTGCATTGAGCAGGGGGTTGGACTAGATGGCCTTGTAGGCCCATTCCAACTCTGCTATTCTATGATTTATTTATTTATTTATTACATTTTTATACCGCCCAATAGCCAAAGCTCTCTGGGCAGTTCACATGATTTGTCACATCAGATTTCTTGCAGTTTTCTGCATTTTCCACAATTGTCATTAGAAGGCTCTCAAAGAACCAGCAGCTGCAGAAGGATTTTGATTAACTTTAGACCCCACCATGCACATAAGAGCGACACTGTATTGCATTTCAGAAAGCCCTTTTCTGCATTTGCCTTACACAAAGTTGGGTGGCATTCCTTGGCAGCTGGCGGCCAGCCTGGCAAAGCTCCCTCACTGAAGGACCGCATGACAGAGACGTAGATTCAGTGACTTAGCTTTATTGAAAGGCAAAAAGGTGACACGTATCTCACTTCGGAAGTCACAACACTTAGGGCTCAACTACACCAAGAAGGATATTCCAGCCCGAAAGCGGCATATAAAAGGCAGGAGCCACACTACTGCTTTATAGAGGTATTGAAGTGCACTGACAACTGTTGGGGCCTATTGACACATACCATAACTGCTTTCATAGTTATATCCTGCTTGGTGTAGATGCGTCATGGGCCCCAACAGTTGTCAGTGCGCTTCAGTACCACTATAAAGCAGTAGTGTGGCTCCTGCATTTTATATACCACTTTCATACGGGAATATCCTGCTTGGCGGAGATGAGCCCTTAGTCTTAGAAGTTATAAATTAATTAACTTGAGAGTTAACAGCCCACAGCTTAGATTAAGGAGGAGTTCAGAAGCAAGGACCATACTCATAGTCAGAGACTTAACTCCTAGAACAATATTAGGGTTTCAAAACAGGTCCGCAATACAAGATTCAAAAACAGGCTCTAGTTCACAACTTGAGTCACAGCTAGAGCCCCAGGAAAACATAGAGATGTTCCCAAAAGCAGGATCTTCGTGCTCAGAAGCCCTGAGCCGGCTTGGGTTTAGTGTCAGGAATAATTACAGCCATGCAGAGTCGCTGCTCGTGGAGCAATTCCTTTTTCAGGAGTGCTACATGACAGGGACTCAACTAAGTGCAGAGATTCAAGAATAAATTAGGCCAATCCTAGGTGATGGAAACAATCCCAAATGCAGGATTTCCATGCACAGAAGCAGCCCCAAGCTGACTTAGGTTCAAGGATACAGGAATAAGTCACAAGTAGACAGAAACCCAGCTTATTGGGTTTAACATCTACATGAAACCGCTGGGAGAGATCATCCGGAGGCATGGGGCAGGGTGCTATCAGTATGCTGATGACCCCCAAATATATTCCTCTATGCCTTCAATAGCAGCATCAGCTAAGGATAGTGTGTCTCCTCTGAATGAATGCTTGGAGGCGGCAATGGGCTGGATGAGGAAAAACAAACTGAGGCTGAATCCAGACAAGACGGAGGTGCTCGCTGTCAAGGGCTCTGACCTAGGTTTGGAGGTGTGTCAGCCAGTTCTGGATGGGGCTACACTCCCCCTGAAAGACTGTGTTCGCAGTTTGGGGGATGCTCCTGGATCCGTCACGCCAAATGACAGCCCAGATAGATGTGACAGCCAGGAGTGCCTACTATCAGCTTCGGCTGATACGCCAGCTGCGCCCCTTCTTAGAGTCAGAAGACCTAGACAGTAGTGCACGCGCTGGTAATCTCAAGGCTTGACTTCTGCAATGCGCTCTACATAGGGCTACCATTGTACCTAGTTCGGAAACTTCAACTTGTTCAAAATATGGCAGCCAGGTTGGTCACTGGTACATCTAGGGGTGAGCACATTACCCCAACATTAGAATCACTCCACTGGCTGCCAATTAGTTTCCAGGCAAAGTACAAAGTGTTGGTCATTACCTTTAAAGCCCTAAATGGTTTGGGTCCAGGTTACCTGCGGGATCGCCTTCTCCCATATAGTCCGCCCCGCACACTCAGATCCTCTGGGTTGAACTTACTTCAGTCAGCTAAAACTAGGCTGACATCAGTTTCCCAGAGGACCTTTTCTTCTGTCGCCCCCAGATTGTGGAATGGCCTGCCGGAGGAGATTTGTAAAATTAACTCTCTGTGTGAAGAAGAAAGACCGAGGGGACAGGAGCAGGCAGAAGAAACATCATGGCCTGCTCCTGTTGGACTCTCTCTCTCTCCCCACCCCCTCCTCCTGAACTCCTGTTCCTTGTGTGTCATGTCTTTATTAGTCTGTAAGCCTGAGGGCAGGGACTGTCTGTCTTTTTTGCTAAGTGTAAGCCGCTCTGAGAGCCTTTTTTGGCTGAGGAGCGGGGTATAAATATGACAAATAAATAAATAAATAAATAAATTTTAAGGCAGCTTTAAAGACTAGCCTTTTCCGGCAGGCCTATCCAGATCAATGTAAAATCAAGAATTTTTAAGCTGTATTGATTACTGTTCCCCGCCTCGATTGAAAGGGAGAGGCGGGTAAGAAATAAATATATTATTATTATTATTGGAGATATTCAATATTTCAGGATATGGCAAGTCAAACTAAATCAACTTAATTCAGGAACTAACTAGACAAGAAAGAGTCCTGAACAGCAGAGAGGCTTTCTCCTCAGAGCCTATACTGAAAAGGGCCCCCGGCAAACCTTGGTTCAGGAGACAGGCCTAAAATCAGACAAGGCTAAGAAATAAACTCACACGGACTGAAACCAGGTCAAACAAGCGTCTGTATCGGAAATCTTTAATGGACAGGAGTCATAGTAAATCAACAGTCTTAAAAGTTACTAATTGTCCCGACCAGGAGACAGTCTGGGCAATTATGGATGAAGGTACTCAAGTTTATGGCAAGCAATAATTTATGGTCTATGAGAAGACTATCATTATATTCCACAGCACGTTTTAACAATACAAGGTTCAACAGACAAAAGATCCAGAGTGGATGATGAGTCCAGGGGAGAGAAAGCATTTCATTATCCAACTGATGGAAAGTCCAGGCAGGGAGGTGTAACAGGCGGTAAATGCAGAACAACAGAGAACCAGAAAGTCCCATATCCCAGAAAGTTGATGAGTCTCCTCCGGCAGGCTGTTCCACAGTCTGGGAGCAGCAGAAGAGAAGGTCCTCTGGGTAACAGTTGTTAATCTACTTTTTGCTAGCTGAAGGAGATTCTTCCCAGAGGACCTGAGTGGGCGGGGCGGATTGTACGGGAGAAGGCGATCCCGCAGGTAGCCTGGCCCCAAACCATGTAGGGCTTTAAAGGTGATAACCAACACTTTATACTTCGCTCAGAAACTAATTGGCAGCCAGTGAAGAGATTTTAAAACTGGTGTAATATGGACACCCCTAGGTGTACCGGTGACCAGCCTGGCTGCCCTATTTTGAACTAGCTGAAGTTTCCAGACTAGGCACAAAGGTAGCCCTATGTAGAGCGCATTGCAGAAGTTGAGCCTTGAAGTTACCAGCGCGTGCACGACCGTCTTTAGGTCTTCTAACTCTAGGAAGGGGCGCAGCTGGCGTATCAGCCGAAGCTGATGTATATTCATCCCAATCTGGTGACCCCAAAGCATGGGAATTTGCATCAAAAGCTTCTGAGAAATCCAGGAGAATCAATGTCCAGAGTTGGCACAGTCAGGCAGTTACCAATGGCCCAAGCCCACGGAACCACCGCTAATGCAGACACCAACTTCCCCCTCTCGTGGTTGAACTGGCTGTTCGGCTTGTTTACCCAAGAGTCATGGCATTCATACAGTCACAGCCAACCTCCTCTTCTGGATGGGCTGCTGCTGGGCTGACATAATTTACTGGAAACTAGAAACTGGGCACACATCATTTTTCAATGCCCTACAATGCCTGGCCCCTACCCTGTATTCCTTCCGTCGCCAGCTTTATATTTTCTCAGTATTTTAACACCTAATTTAACTTAAATCTAAACTTGCTGTTTCAATTCCGTATTTTCATCTATATCCACTTCTGCTGCGTGGTTTTTATCCTGGCTGTGCTTTTTATATGGTATTTTGTATTTGTGTTTTCAGACTGCTGGTTGTTTCATTATGCTTTTCACGGTTTTAATTTTTGTGAACTGCCCAGAGGGCTTCGGCTATTGGGAGGTATAAAAATGTAATAAATAAATAACTAAATAAACGTGACGCTGGGCATTTTATTGAGGTGCATAAAACGTAGGAGAAGCCCAACTCCTTTCCAGCCAATTATGCTGCTTGAGCTCCTCCCATATGTACCTACCCGGACCTTAAGATCATCTTCAGGGGTCCTTCTCCATGAGCCCCTGCCAAAGGAAGTGAGGCAGGTGGCTACTAGGAGGAGGGCCTTCTCCGCTGTGGCACCCCGGTTGTGGAACGAGCTCCCCAGAGAGGTCCACCTGGCGCCTACACTGTACTGCTTTCGTCGCCAGCTGAAGACCTTTTTATTCACTCAGTATTTTAACACTTAATTTTAACTTAAATTTAACTGTTTTACTGTTTTAACTCTGTATTTTAATCTTATATCAACTTTGCTGTGTGGTTTTATCCTGGTTGCGCTTTTTATACTGTATTTCGTAATTGTGTTTTAACCTGTTGGGTGTTTTATTGTGGTTTTAATTTTTGTGAACCGCCCAGAGAGCTTCGGCTATTGGGCGGTATAAAAATGTAATAAATAAATAAATAAATAAATAAATTGAGGAGGATGGCAGCAGCTGCCTGAGCACCACTACGCACACACTCACACCCCTGATAAAGTCTTTTTTTGAGGAAATGCCAGCATAGCTAACCATTTCACTGATAATGTTGGTGCCTTGACTGGCTGAGGTTTGGGAAGGAGAACAGGGGCAGAGGCGGGGAAGAAATGAACAAACAGTGAAATATTGATGCTCTGCCTCATCTAGTCGATGCTAAAGGGAGCCATCCCACCCCCGACCACTGCTGCAGCATTTCTCACCTGCTTCATGTCGGACCATGGGATCCTGGGAGTCATCTTGGAGGACGTCAACGAGGACAGGAATGGCTCTCTCATCCTGCATCTGGCCGAGGCAGTAGGCCAACTCGTGTTTGAGGAGGGCAGAGTCGTCTCCAAAGGCGTGACTGATCCATTCAATAGCTGCTGGGCCCCCCAGGTTACGTAGGGTAAAGAGCGCTCGAAAGCGAGCCTTCAACGGTTGGTTGGAGTCCACCAGCGTCCTGCCAATCAGCTCGACTTCCTTTTCAGTCACCATGACGAGCGGCTCGCAGAACTAAAGAGACAGATGCACCTCTTTCAAAACTTGGAATGACCTAAACCAGAGGAAAAAATGAGAACTTTGGTAAAAACATCCTCTAGGAAAAGACTTCATAGAATCAAAGAATAGTAGAGTTGGAAGGGGCCTATAAGGCCATCGAGTCAAACCCCCTGCTCAATGCAGGAATCCACCCTAAAGCATCCCTGACAGATGGTTGTCCAGCTGCCTCTTGAAGGCCTCTAGTGTGGGAGAGCCCACAACCTCCCTAGGTAACTGGTTCCATTGTCGCACTGCTCTAACAGTCAGGAAGTTTTTCCTGATGTCCAGACGGAATCTGTCTTCCTGTAACTTAAGGTCATTATTCCGTGTCCTACACTCTGGGAGGATCCAGAAGAGATCCTGGCCCTCCTCTGTGTGACAACCTTTTAAGTATTTGAAGAGTGCTATCATGTCTCCCCTTAATCTTCTCTTCTCCAGGCTAAACATCCCCAGTTGTTTCAGTCCCTCTTCATGGGGATTTGTTTCCAGACCCCTAATCATCCTGGTTGCCCTCCTCTGAACACGCTCCAGCTTGTCTGCTTCCTTCTTGAACAGGAGCACCTTCCTGACTGTTAGAGCAGTACGACAATGGAACCAGTTACCTAGGGAGGTTGTGGGCTCTCCTACACTAGAGGCTTAGAGAGGCAGCTGGACAACCATCTGTCAGGGATGCTTTAGGGTGGATTCCTGCATTGAGCAGGGGGTCGGACTGGATGCCCTCATGGTCCCCTTCCAACTTCTATGATTCTATGATCCATCTGTCGGGGATGCTTTAGGGTGGATTCCTGCATTGAGCAGGAGGTTGGACTGGATGCCCTCATGGTCCCCTTCCAACTTCTATGATTCTATGATCCATCTGTCAGGGATGCTTTAGGGTGGATTCCTGCATTGAGCAGGGGGTTGGACTAGATGCTCTCATGGTACCCTTCCAACTCTACTATTCTATGATCCTAATACCACTGATACACGTTAAACAGATGAAAATTACTTTACAGAACACGTGTAGATATATGCAAACTGGCGCAACACACGTAAAAAAAACCCGGCGAATCAGCAGTACCGACACATGTGCGAAGACGTGCAAATCAGCAGCGGCTTAAGTCCCGCCCTCCCGTCCCCATGGCAACACGAAGTCCCTCCCAAGCCCCTCTCTCACGCGCGCCTCTGCGCCTGCGCACTCACCGCCTCGGCCGGCCGCTCGGGTAACGAAGTCACCGTTCACCTGAGAGGGTCTTCCGCCGTCCTCTGGGCGCCCCCTTCTTCTCAACACGCAGGGGGAAGGGGCGTGAGAAGCTCCTTCGGCAGCGGCTGGCTCGAAAACGGGAAACTTCTCCTTCCTATCGTCGCCGCCGCTGCCCGAAACCAACGATTCTGAGAGAGGGCGAGGAAATGGCGGCCGCGCATGCGCCGTAACAGCTCTGAGTCCTCCTCCAATTCCCCGGATGTTCGTGGCGGTAGACTTATAACAACTAAACTGACACACGGCTGTGAGATTCAGGGTTCACTTTCGAAACTCCCCCCCCCCCCCAACCCGCCCTCTCCTTTGGGTCTGAAGGAGAAAACAAGTCTTTCTTTCTTTTTTTCAAAATTGTGCATTTTGTTTTACCAAAAGAGATGTACATTTAAGTACATTTGCAGAATTGAAGCAGGCAAAGAAGTAAAAGAGATGTGAACTAGGGTGACCATACGAAAAGGAGGACAGGGCTCCTGCATCTCTAACGTTGCCTAAAAAAGGGAATTTCAGCAGGTGTCCTTTGGATATATGGAGAACCTGGATATATAACTTTGGATATATAACTTTGGATATATGGAGAACCTGGTGGAAATTCCCTCTTCATCATGTTTGTCTAACAATCACAACAGTGGAAGCGGCAGGAGCCCTGCCCTCTTTTAAATCTGGTCACTCTAATATAGCTCCTGCAGCTTTCACTGTTGTGCTGCAGAAGGTAGGGTGACCCTATGAAAAGGAGGACAGGGCTCCTGTATCTTTAACAGTTGCATTGAAAGGGGAATTTCAGCAGGTGTCCTTTGGATATATGGAGAACCTGGTGAAATTCCCTCTTCACCACAACAGTTAAAGCTTCAGGAGCTATATTAGAGTGACCAGATCCAAAAGAGGGCAGGGCTCTTGCAGCTTTAACTGTTGTGATGAAGAGGGAATTTCACCAAGTTCTCCATATATATGCAAATGACACCTGCTGAAATTCCCTTTTCAATACAACTGTTAAAGATACAGGAGCCCTGTCCTCCTTTTCATAGGGTCACTCTAATAGAGATACACCAAATTTTACCTTTCTGGCTGGTGTGGATTACCTTAAACATTCTAGGGGACACTGCATATTCTCCATTTTAAAGTAAAGAAACATAAATGTCCCATTTTACTATTACTCCTCATCGGCCGGGTTCAGAAAACACGCTAAACCATGCTGCTTAACTAGGGTGACCATATGAAAAGGAGGACAGGGCTCCTGTATCTTTAACAGTTGCATAGAAAAGGGAATTTCAGCAGGTGTCATTTGTATATATGGAAAACTTGGTGAAATTTTCTCTTCATCACAGCAGTGAAAGCTGCAGGAGCCCTGCCCTCTTTTAAATCTTTCGCTCTAATATAGCCCCTGCAGCTTTAACTGTTGTGATGCAGAGGGAATTTCCACCAGGTTCTCCATATATTCAAATGACACCTGCTGAAATTCCCTTTTCTATGCAACTGTTAAAGATACAGGAGCCCTGTCCTCCTTTTCATAGGGTCACCCTATTGTTGTGTCCAACTCAGGTCTTATTTTGTGTGAAAATGTGATTGATTGACGTACTAAAAAACAACACCCAACCCTCAGCAACCTGGGTTTCTCCCTAATTTTCTACCTCTTGCCTAAACAAAAGATCTAAAGTTACCGGGAAGTTCCATCTCCAGACAATGTAACATATTCTACTAGAATTTCTCCAGGTTCTTCATATATACAAATGACACCTGCTGAAATTCCTTTTTCAATAGAACTGTTAAAGATACAGAAGCCCTGTCCTCCTTTTCACATGGTCCCTAATAATAATAATAATAATAATTTGCCATCCTCACTGCATTTATGGCATTTTCTTGTACTATGGGAACTTTTTTGTGTGTGTGTGTTAGTGGTTATTTTAGGCAAAAATGGGCATTTAAAGCTGTTCCCGTCTTTTCATGCAATTTTCACTTTTCTTGATCGTTGGCCATTTGAGGCATCTGGGAATTTTCAGGCTTCTCCATTTTTTTCTTTTTGTTTTCAGGTTTTTTTTGTGCCATTTGTGTATTTTCCTTACTTTCTACTTTTTGAAGCGTTTATGGCTTTTTCTTTTACTTTGGGCACTTTCATTTTTGGTACGTATAGCTATTTTAGGCAAAACCAAGCTTTTTAAGCTCTTCCTGTCTTTTCATGCATATTGAATCACAAAAAGTCCAAGGCCACAGCTAGACCTACGGTTTATCCTGGGATCATCCAGGGTTCGCCCCTGCCTGAGCACTGGATCTCCTGTGTGTCACTAGATGAACAGGTTTGACCCCTGGACAATCCAGGGATAAACCTTAGGTCTAGCTATGGGCCCAGTTGCATGTAAATACAGGTCTCCTAAGGGTCCAACCAGAACAACCACTTGCCCTATTGTAGTCCCTTGGACAGGGCTTAACAATGCCATCAGAGCACCACACATGTGAGCCAGAGACCCCTTCATTAACCGTGCCCTCCTGCCGACTGTACAAAGTTGAGCATCAGGTCTACGAAATCCTGCCTGATATATCCCAACTTGCATAGCCATGGCTCTCAACTGTTAAGAAATAAGACGTGCCCTGCTGGATCAGACCAAGGGTCCATCTAGTCCAGCACTCTGTTCTCACAGTGGCCAACTGGCCATCGGCCAGGGATGAACAAGCAGGACCTGGTGCAACAGCACCCTCCCACCCATGTTCCCCAGCAACGGGTGCACACAGGCTTCCTGCCTCGAATACTGGAGATAGCACACAACCATCAGGTCTACTGGAGATAGCACACAAGACATCAACATTGGCACAGTAATAGATATTAAGGAGGGTTTTCAGCATGCCAAATTTGAATCAGATTGGGTCATCTGTTGATTTTTTTAATGATTTTTTTACATCTCCCCCCCTTAAACCCTTTTCCTGGTATGCAAAGGATCTGAGGAGCTCCACCGCCCGGGGTGTGATTTAGCTAACAATGCCGACAGCTTTACGTTATGGGGATAATTCGAGGGAAACAGGTACATGGGATGAAACTCCCAGTCAGTATTTTTTATTTTGTAACTGATGTGTTATCCATATCTTTGAATAATGATTTCTTATGAAATTGCCCCTTTGACTATGACCAAAAATAATTGCGTTCAGGGGAGACCCTTTATTTTCATACTTTGGGTAGCCTGAAAAAAACAAAAAGATTTGTAGCACAAAATCATAACAAAACACTGGCATATCATAGAATCATAGAATAGCAGAGTTGGAAGGGGCCTACAAGGCCATCGAGTCCAACCCCCTGCTCAATGCAGGAATCCACCCTAAAGCATCCCTGACAGATGGCTGTCCAGCTGCCTCTTGAAGGCCTCTAGTGTAGGATTGCCCACAACCTCACCAGGCAACTGATTCCATTGTCGTACTGCTCTAACAGTCAGGAAGTTTTTCCTGATGTCCAGCCGGAATCTGGCTTCCTTTAACTTGAGCCCGTTATTCCGTGTCCTGCACTCTGGGAGGATCGAGAAGAGATCCTGGCCCTCCTCTGCATGACAACCTTTTAAGTCTTTGAAGAGTGCTCTCACGTCTCCCCTCAATCTTCTCTTCTCCAGGCTAAACATGCCCAGTTCTTTCAGTCTCTCTTCATAGGGCTTTGTTTCCAGACCCCTGATCATCCTGGTTGCCCTCCTCTGAACATAGATTAGAGCTAAAATGGGGGTGGTTAGTGCTAAAAAAAAAGGGAAAAAAAGATGAAGAATCAGAAGCAGAGACATCCTTTTCCCATTTTTTTTTAATGTCAGTTAATAAAATATTTGTATAGAGCCCCAAAATTTCAAAATAGTGCAAAACATCTCAATAACATGCATCCATTGTTGGTTTAACCATTGCTCAGTTCACTTCAGGGATGTATGTATAGAACAGACGACATGAAGACAGATCCCAAAACGTGTGCTGCACAAGTAGAATTGGTTTTCAATTGTTCGTTTATTGATTTAAGCTCCATTTTGCTTGTTTCAACCACATGCCGAACAGAAATTATTGAGAGAACCGGTTCACAGGGGGACAGTTGGACCAGGGGTGGGGGGCCATTGACAGAGCTCCTTCTCATCATACCCTGTAGACAGGGACGGTGTGAGTTCAGTTTGTGCAAAAGTGGGTTGGGAAGTGGAGATTGAAATGGCAATCGACGTTGTAAATCCCAACACTGCCTTGGGGGGGCTTCAAGATTGGGCTTTTATTGTGCGATTGCCCTGTCTCATTCACAGAATTTGACAGAGGTCAAGGGACATTGTCATCTTCCATTTGTAACCCACCCACGGTTTCACAGAAAATCTGTTGAGGAGGGTAAGATTGATAACACTAGGAGGCCTCTGTCTAGAAGCACTTTAATCTCTGAGATATTTCCCCCCCTTCCATTTTTTTGTCCTAATTTTCCAATCAATGCAGTTTATAAAAGTCCAGTGGATTGTGCACCTGTGTGTAAACATTCAACTCAAATTCTGACACTTTGGTCCCAGGCAAATCATATGGAAATGTATATTTAAGGGGCACGGTGTGTAGAGCTAGGAGGGAGGCCGGAAAGGAGGCCTTTCTGACGAAGGTATTCTGGAAAGGATAGGAGGAAGAGAACTTAAATAACATTTCCAAAACTGGGTTTACACTCTTTGGAAGCAAACACGGGAAAGTTTCTGGAGAGCTGGCAGACCTTTGCTACAGACGTAAATTGGCTTAAGAGTGGTTTTCTCTCTCCAAGGAGAGTTGCCATTCTCTTGTGGAATACTGACTGCAAACTACAGTTCCCAGGATTCATTGGGGGGGGTAGAGGGAGTTCAGAGGGCGGCTTCTTTCCCAGCACTGCAGACTGGGGGTCTAGGCTGATCTTTACTTGGCCAAGGACTAGAGCAGCTACGTTGCATGCAGGCGGTTGTAGCCTCAATCCCTGCTCTTTGCCGTTAAGACCATTACTGCCAATCGGGGCGAGGAACGGTGGGCTAGAAGGACAAATGGTCTGTCCTGGTCTTAAGCAGCTTCTGAGCGCCTCAAAAAGAAATGCGTCCAGGAAAACCGTGACGGCGGGACGTTTGTGCTGAGGTATAGATGGTACCGTATTTGACCATTGTCACTTTGTCGGTACCTCTAGAAGCATACACCCCCCCCGACATCTAGAGTTCCATCACACCAGCGTTATAGCCCGCTGTCACGGTGCATTGCCTACAAAGGACTCAGAGGACGCCGTCCACGTCCTGCCGTGATCTCGCCTCTTCCCTCCCTCTTTGCGAGGTTTCCAAGTGCGGGGAAGGAACGGTTTTTCCAGCAATGCGCTCAAACCTCTACGTGTATTTTTAATCCCATCGTACTCAATCCGATGTTCTGAGGGCGGGGCGGCGTTGCTGATGGAAGGGAGGGGCGAGGTATCCCTGCAAGCAACCCATAGATTGTAAGGGGGGGTACCAACGAGATCTGCGGGGCGGGGGGGGGGGGGAAACCGCGATTCCAAGGAGAGGTGTGAAGATGAATGAAACGTAAGGCTTTCAAATGCTCAGTAAACGGAGGGGGATAATACCAGGGCAAACGTTCAGGTGTGGTGGAGCTCCTACCCCCTCAAAGGCATCAGTACCTCTAGAAGCACACCCCCCACCCCAAAGACATCTGTGTATGTGCTTGGAAGGGCATGTGGGTGATCCTTGGCAGTGGGAGCAAAGCTTCCAAAGTCAGGGGAGAGGAATGATGGAGGGTGGAAAAAGGACAGATTTGAAAACTCTATGGCTTTGACATGGCTGTATAAAAGAGGGCGGGTCCTAGGACAGGGAGGAAGGGCAGATGGAGTGAAGGAAGGGCCTTAGCTGCTGCTTCCTTCCTCCACTGAGCGCGTGTCTGACTTCAGCTTGACGAACTCCTTGGCCACCTCGTCGTTGTTTCTCTGGGAGAGGATGCGCAGCACCGTGAGGCCGGTGTCATCCATGTGGATACGTCGTCCCAGCGGCAACCAGCAGGCACAGCTTCCCCGTTGCATGATGTCTTTCAGCTGCAGGATGGCGATGCCCACGGTGCGATCCTCTCGGGCGAAGCAGTAGTCCTTCACGCACACTTGCAGCTCGTAGCACTCCGGCCCCGCTTCAGTACTCAGAGTGCTGCACAAGGGGGAGGGGGGGGGGAGGGAAAGAAAGTGGAACTGAGTCACTCAGAAACACACAGGTGCACTTGTATACAACCACGGGATTGCTCCTCGTTACAAATAAACCCGAATTTTCGATGATTTGAATCTAGGTAAAGAGCGTCACACTGCAACAGCCACACCGACTGATTTCCTCAGAGAGACTTCAAACTCAAATCGGCGCGAACAAACGAGGCAGCCGACGGGTGCGAAATCGGGAAATCGGCCAATCGCATTGTCCGGCCCTCAAAGCTCCGCCCACAGGTCAAAACGCGATTTCACCCCCCCAAAGACACATCGCCATAACGCGGTGCAAACTCGGACGTGATCCAAACGTCGCAGTAAATCACAGATGCGAAGATGTGCATTATCGCAGTTAAAACCCGGTGCTGCGGAGAATGGACGGCTGCGTCATGTAACCTAAAACACGAATATGTGCATTTAGGTCGGGGTGAACAAGCCGTATAGACAAGCCCTTGATGTCTGTGGCTGCTGTGGATCAGGCCGCCGCCCATTTATTTTGCCCCATGGAGCTCATGGGGAGCAAAAAAACCCTGCCCCATAGAATCATAGAATAGCAGAGTTGTCAGGGGCCCACAAGGCCATCGAGTCCAACCCCCTGCGATATGCAGGAATCCATCCTAAAGCATCCCTGACAGGTGGTTGTCCAGCTGCCTCTTGAAGGCCTCTAGTGTGGGAGAGCCCACAACCTCCCTAGGTAACTGATTCCAACGTCGCACTGCTCTAACAGTTAGGAAGTTTTTCCTGATGTCCACCCAGAAGCTGGTATGGGAGAAGGGTGGAGATCCTGTGTGGCCCCAATGATAATCCCTTTTTAGTGTCTTAATTTGTGTTTGGCATCTTAAGAGACGGGCATGGCCTCACACTGGGATTGATTTAGGAGCCACACTTTTGGATGACCAACATATTTAAGCTATGTTTAAAATACGACTGACATGTTTTACAATCGCTGGGCGATTGCTCCTTCTTCAGGCAGATTGTCCGTTAATAACCCCACGATTATTGTTTAATAGTTTGTCAATGGGAGTGAATATTTCAGAGACTCCCAGCCTGCAACCCCACCTTCCAGTTGCATCTTTATAGCCTGCAATTGCACCTTTGCCGGCTGTAATCACACCTTCCCCACACCCAGCCTGCAACTGCAACTTTCCAGCCCGCAGCCCATAAGGTGTTCTTAACACTAGGGTGACCAACTGTCAGGATTTCCCCGGATTTGTCCTGTTTTTTGTTCTTTCCATGGTGTCAGGGGGGATTTTCTATAATTTTCAATAATGTCCTGGAATGACACACCTTCCCCTTTAAGGCTGCCATTAGCATGGCAGGAGGGAATGACATGCTTTCTTGAAGCACATCATTCCCTCACCCCGAGCTCCAATTGAGGTCTTAAAGGGGAAAGTGGGTCATTCGTGGACATTATAGAAAAGGCCCCCATTGGAGTGGATGGTGGTGGTGCAGAATGAAATCCTTTCCCCTCCTCCACTCCAATTGGGTTCTTTAAGGTGGTGGGGGAATAACGTACTTTCTGCAGGACTCAGAAAGCTGCTTCCCCACACACACACTAGGTGTCCTCTTTTTTGGTTTCCCAAATATGGTCACCCTACTTAACACTCTGCCCTGAATTGCACCTTCCTCGCACTTAACTTCTAGTGCGAGGGAATGCAATTCCTCCACAAGACGATGCTACCTTTCTAATTCCCACCCCCCAAATTGAAATGGATCAACTGATACAGCCCAGCCTCCGTCCAAGGTGGAGAAAGGAGAAACGAGAGAGTCACTCACAACTGGATGCTCTCGTTGTATTTGGGGGACCAGCTGTTGTTCTTGGACTTGGTGGCAAACTTCCTCTTCTTGTCACTGAGGTGCGGCCCAATAATGTTGACTTCGATGAAAGGCCGGAAGATGCCAGAAGTTTGCCACTTCAGATCGTTGGCAGCCACCACTAACACGGGAGGAGAAAGCCGGGTGATTAGCTCAAGCTGAACGAGGCCATGTATCTAATTACAAACTATTAGCTTCATCACACCAGGGTTATACTGTGCAATCACTGCGAATTGCGTGCAAAGGACTCCGAAGTTCCCCAGTTTATCATCTGTTTTGACTGTGAAGCACTCCCAGGCATCCTGCTTTAATTGTGCTATAAAGGGAAAAGACCCGTCCTATTTTGCTACCTCTTTAGGAGCGAATCTTTTGTTGTCCTCCGAGCGGCCACTGGGGGCGCAAGAGGAGGATTTGATATGTTTAAAGCACAAATTAAACCAATGCTTACATCTGCGTAAGTTTCAAAGATAAAGACATCAAAACTGGCACAGTAATAGATATTAAGGAGGGCTTTAAGCATACCAAATTTGAAACAGATTGGGTCATCCATTGATTTTTTTTAATGATTTTTTACATTTCTCCCCCTTAAACCCTTTTCCTGGTGTGCAAAGGATCTTAGGAGCGCTGCCGTCCAGGGTGTGATTTAGCTAAAAACAACAGTGACAGCTTTATGCTACAGGGGATAATTTGAGGGAAACAGGCATGTGGGATGAGGCTTTAAATATTATATATCATTTCCTGTGTGTAAAGTGTTTCACACACAGAAATTTTACAACAGCCTCGTAAGAGAGGCCACGTGTCACTACGCTGGCTTGGGAGACATGTCTGAAACATTTTTTGGGGGGTCATGTTCAGGATATAAGACCTTCAAGAACAAGAATAACTTGCTGTGGCTGGGATTCCTCTAGTTATTTATTCCTGGCCTCTATTCCTATTGGAGCACAGACTGCTACCAGGAGCTAGAGATGACTCTGAAACCTGAAAGCAATCACCAAATACACGGGATGGGTAACATTCTGCATGGGTAATATTAGGAACTTTAGTCTAGGGCCACAGCTAGACCTAAGATAGACCTAAGGTTTATCCTTAGACAGATAGATCTAAGGTTTATCCTGGGATCATCCAGGGTTCGCCCTTTCCTGAGCACTGTGTCACCTAAATGAACAGGTTTGACCTCTGGACGATCCAAGGATTAACCTTAGGTCTAGCTATGGCCTAGGTCAGGGGTGAGGATACTTTTCTATCAAGGGCTGTGTTTCCTCTGGGTTGGGGCCCCACATCCTTCCTTCCTTCCTTCCTTCCTTCCTTCCTTCCTTCCTTCCTTCCTTCCTTCCTTCCTTCCTTGCTCACCACCTCTCCCTCCTAACCCATCAGATTGCCAGGGAAGGGACCAATCACTTGCAGAGAGCTTTTGAAATACTTCCTAGGGTCCCTGATCTATGTAGTGGAATGCCCTTGGTAAAAGGAGAAATAGAGAGGAGAGGAGAGCTATTCCAGAAAGGGGAAAGAACAATATAAAAGGAAAACTGCAAATCTATAAAAGGAGAGGGAGAAAAACAAGCCTTATTCACCATGGTTAAAGCCATGGTGTCTTAGAATCACAGAATCATAGAATCATAGAATAGCAGAGTTGTCAGGGGCCTACAAAGCCATCGAGACCAACCCCCTGCTCAATGCAGGAATCCACCCTAAAGCATCCCTGACAGACGGTTGTCCAGCTGCCGCTTGAAGGCCTCGAGTGTGGGAGAGCCCACAACCTCACCAGGCAACTGATTCCATTGCCGTACTACTCTAACAGTCAGGAAGTTTTTCCTGATATCCATCTGGAATCTGGCTTCCTTTAACTTGAGCCCGTTATTCCGTGTCCTGCACTCTGGGAGGATCGAGAAGAGATCCTGGCCCTCCTCTGTGTGACAAGCTTTCAAGTATTTGAAGAGTGCTATCATGGCTCCCCTCCATCTTCTCTTCTCCAGGCTAAACATGCCCAGGTCTTTCAGTCTCTCCTCACAGGGCTTTGTTTCCAGACCCTTGATCATCCTGGTTGCCCTCCTCTGAACATGCTCCAGCTTGTCTGCGTCCTTCTTGAATCATGGAGCCCAGAACCGGACTTCTGAACATGGCCAGTGTGTCCTCCATGAATGGAGGCTTCACTTACCTCCGTAAGTCCTCTCACAGCACACACTGACCTTTGACTGTTACTTTGTGCTCTCCCGTGCCAGGGTGCGTGAATAGTTCCACGTGGATGGAGACTTCTCCGACAGGGTCATCCACTCCAGAACCTGTGTGTCGAAAGGAAGGAGGTGTGAACCCACCCGCCCTATCACAGCAGGAGAGGCTTGCTGCGGCTTGACCTGTAAACCAGCTATCCTCAACCGGAGGCCCTCCTGATGTGAACTACACATCGTATCCCCAGTCATGCTAAGGAAGATGGTAGCCTGGAGGGCAGCCGGTTGGGAAAGGCAGGCTTAGAGGACATGGTGATGGACTCAGGTTCGCTCATTGCTTTAGAATAACCCTCATTTTTGGAGTGCACCTTATGGGGGTGGTAGATCCTTTCCCTGGTAGACTGGTCAAAGTGGAGACTAGATAATAATGATGATGATGATGATAATAATAATAATAATTTATGATACCAATAATTAATATTAATAATAATAATAATAATAATTTCCAAGCTAGTGAGCTTCCGTAGCCTGAGCCAAGCCACCATGTAGACCGTTCCTTTACATCTGCAATCAAGAAGCAGTCTTCTCCCCTCCCAAGAGTTTCGCCACTCATGGTCCAAGAAGAACGACATTGGTTTGTCATTCAAACAGGTTTCCTCCACCGAGGAACTCCACATGCAGCAAAGGCAGAAAACGGCAGCTGGAAGAGGACGGGCGGCGGAGGGCTGTGTTATTGGATCGCACTGAAGAGCTTTCGATCCAATGTGGGAATCAACATGGACAGTGCAGAGAGGAGGGGGAGAGGTGCAGGGCCGAAGGGGGGAGGGCAAAAGGGTCAGATGGGGGAAAGCCCAGAGGGCATTTTGAATTCTGTGGCTTTCCATAGGATCCCCGGGATAAGGGGGCCAAGGCTGTGGATCTCAGAGCAAGGGGGAAAGGAGAGATTCCTTGCTCACCCCCCCCGCCCTAAAATGAAAACGTCTCCACCACAAAAACCGGCCACCCAAACAAGCGTCGGAGCCCTCCTCTCTCTTTGTTTTCATATGTGCATCGGTTTGGAGTATCTCTGCTCCGCACATGGAACCACAGAGTTGGAAGGCACCTCAAAAGTCATCTAGTCCACCCCTTGATCTCTGCTTAAAACCTCTACGGAAGGAGAGTCAGACCCATTCCAAGATAGCAGGGTCCACTGTTTAACAGCTCCTACCATCAAGACGGCCTTCCTAATGTTGAGTGGAAATCCCACTAGAAACTCACAATATTGGTGTCATGTCAGTCATGGCTTCCCTCCCAAAGGATCTTGGGAATTGTAATTTGGCAGGGGGGCTCTGGACTGGAGACCCCGTATCACAACCTCCCTAGGTCACTGGTTCCATTGTCATACTGCTCTAACAGTCAGGACGTTTTTCCTGATGTCCAGCCAGAATCTGACTTTCTGTAACTTGAGCCCATTATTCTGTGTCCTGGACTCTGGGACAATCAAGAAGAGATCCTGGCCCTCCTCTGTGAGACAACCTGTTAAGTATTTGAAGAGTGCTGTCATGTCTCCCCTCAATCTTCTCCAGGCTAAACATGCCCAGTTCTTTCAGTCTCTCCTCACAGGGCTTTGTTTCCAAACCTGGTTGCCCTCCTCTGAACACGCTCCAGCTTGTCTGCGTCCTTCTTGAAGTGTGGTGCCCAGAACTGGACGCAACACCCAAGATGAGGCCTAACCAGGGCCAAATAGAAAGGAACCAGAACCTCACATGATTTGGCTGGTAGTGCTAGGAGCCCTCACTCTGGAAGCATCCCAATTTACCTGAAGCCCTGCCTTCCCCCGTATCAACTTGCTCACACTTTAAGTTCAGTGATGGAAGACTTTCTGATGTGCCAGCTTTTGTGAATGTGTTGGGGTGTTGGGTATGAAGGAGAGGGCCTTTTCTGCAGTGGCCCCCTGCCTTTGGAATAAGGGTCCATCAGCGCCATCATTGCATCCTCTGCTCAAGGCGGCCTCTGGAATGCAGGATCCGGCAATATCACCCCTGACAGATGGCTGTCCATCCTCTGCTTAAACACCCACTTCGTTACACTCTTGAACGGCTTGTAATATTAGGCAGTTTCTCTTCAGGTTGAGCTGAAATCTGTTTCCTGCTTCAATTTCCATCCATTGGTTCTAGTCATGCTCTCGGTTGCAACAGAAAGCAATTCTGTTCTATCTTCTGCATTTCTGCATGACGGCCATAGGAAGACAACAAGGATAAGCCAACAAGGATACTAATCTGGGAGAGCGGCTTCCGGGTGGGAATCTACACTGGTGTTATTCTAACGCTTTGAATGGGTTACTGTGACGCATAGTGTCACATGACCCTGGGTCTCCCAGTTGTAAATGAGTCGTACTTTCAGGTTCTGTTTCTTAGTTCCAGCGTGGCTGCAGATTCATGTGCCTCGTTCTACCGGTAATTCTCCTCTCGCAACCCAGAGCTGCTGGGTTTGCTCCGCCCACTTCCTGTTCTCCTTCCTTCGCCCCGTTTGCTATCTTATCTGCTACAGCAGATAAATCACACCAGCCTTATACTGTGCAATCACTGACAATTGTATGCAAAGGACTCAGAAGTTTTCCACCTTAGAATCTGCTTTTATTGTGAAGTACTCCCAGGCATCCTGCCTTAAAATTTGAATCAAATTGGGTCATCGGTTGATTTTTTATGATTTTTTTTAAAAAAACATTTCCCCCTTCTTTGCAAAGGAGCTGTAGCTCCCTGCAGGAAAATTAACAAGGGTCCAAAGTCCAAAACTCATGACCAGCGGGGCTTAAATGCGGCTGCTGCTAAAACTTTTCAATTCGGAATCCCATCCCAACCCTGACCAGACCCGACCCAGCTTAGCTTCAGCAAAGTGGCTGGCTCTTGTGCATTCAGGCAATTCCCTGGGACTTGTGTTAAGATGTTTTGGGAGGGAGGGAGTTTGTGTGTGCTTATGACTTGCCCTGCACTGCTGGCTAGGAATGAGGCAGGCAGTGGGCGGAGCAAACCCAGCAACGAAAGGATTGAACCATGTGCCCTGCAGTAACGTTACAGCTACAGAGAACCGATACAGAGAACCATGTTAGAAAGGGACAATAGCAACGTTATAAGACTAGTGTAGATCCGGCCCGGGTGTGCCGTTTCGAAGCCAGGACACTGTGGTTGGGGGGCGGGCAGGCGGCTTTGGAACGACGCACCCGGAAGCCGCCCTCTTAGAGCCGCTGTGGGAGAGCGGCTTCCGGGTGCGCCATTCGGGGGGCCCTTACTTTGGCGGTCTAGGCCACTGCCTGAACTGCCTCTATGGCAGCACCGGCCCTGATCGTATCTTCTCCCTACACCTAACATCCACAGCTCTTGGTGATTTTTTTGTATTATCCTTGTTGGCTTTTACGATTTTTTTTAATGCTTATTACTGAATTGAATGTTAGCGTGCAAGCTGGCTTTAGAGAGTTTGAAAGGTGCATAAAATTTACGTAAGTAAGTAACTGTCGTCCGTCCCCCCCCCCCACAGGGCTAACTGTCATCTTCACCCTGTGGGGAAGAAGAAGGAGCTGTTGATCTGCCCCTCCATTGGGAGATGAGAGGACGGAGCAGGGCCTTCCCACCAGCCTAAACAGTCTCCTTAATTTTTCTTTTCTCCCTCTTCCCTCCTCATCCCCTTTTCCTTGCGTGTCGTGTCTTTTTTAGAATGTAAGCCTGAGGGCAGGGACTGTCTCCTTTACTGATCAATTGTAAGCCGCTCCGAGAGCCTTTTTGGCTGAGGCGCGGGATAAAAATGCTCTAAATAATAAATAAATAAATAAATAAATAAATAAATAAATGAATAGTAAGTACGGGGCAAGCCTTAGATGATTTTCTGGATTTGCAGCCTTTCCCTGCTACATGCGGAAGATCCCTCCGCCCCACACCGCATGCCTTGGTCTTTTCTTGCCAATAAAAGCTAGAGGACCACACACACATACGCACGCACGCATCTCGAGTCACATGCTGAGACTCGCTTGATCCAGAAACCAAGGTTGCAAGGCTTGGAACAAACCAGTCATTTCCAAGTGCCAAATGCAAAGCACAAAAACAGACCACCCGGGGAGGTGCAAACCCACGCGGAGCCCCTTCTAAAGCTCCCCTCTCGCTCCTCCATCCCGCGATGGGTTTGCAAAGGAGTTTCATTCTGATGCATTCAACGCACTTGCATTAAGGAAGGCAGAGCACCCGGAAGACATTAAGGAAGACAAGCACCCGGAACAGGGTTAGGTAACAGTTCCTTTGCTAGAAGAGGGAGAGGAAGAAGTGAGGTCCAGCCATAAAGTTCTTCATCCCTTTTACTAGCCCTGGCCAGCACAGTGGGATTTTGGGGAAAGGGTTCTGGGGTAAGTGCATTTGAGGAAGCGGAGGAGTGTCAGGAGGGTGGTGTGACACGTACCCTTCTCAGGATATATTTCTTCACTAAGAGTAAACCTAACACCTTTTCCACCATGAACTAATAATGGGAAAAGGAAAGAGAGAGAAAGGAGAAGAAGAAGAAGAAGAAGAAGAAGAAGAAGTTAAAAATGTAAGAAAAGAAGAAACAGGAGAAAAAGGAATGAAAAGAGGCGAAGAATAGGGAGAAAAAGAAAAGAAAGGTCAGCACGCAGGCAAAGGTCTGGGTCCGAGAAGCAGCTGGAGAATTCAAAAGACAGGTTATAACGAACACCAACAACTGCGGTGGGGGGACAGAAATGTGTTTTGCAACCCCCCCCCCCAAACTAATTCTCAAGCTCCAGGCAGCCCCCCGTAATTTCACCTTTCTGGTTGAGCAAGCTGTATCGTTTGTCTTAATAACAAGGTGCTGTGTGTGTGTGTAAAAGACCAGTCACAGAACTCAAAAAGAGCTCTGTTGATTAGACCAAGCACCCGGTTTTCCACAGTTGCCAACCAGCGCCTCCTAGCAAGCAGAATATGACGTCAGCCGCCCTCCCAGGTCGCAGGTCTTTCTTAACCGGAAAATGCGCAGAATCGGAGACAGGCAGAGGATCTGCGCGGGGGATTCATAGAATCATAGAATCATAGAATAGCAGAGTTGGAAGGGGCCTACAAGGCCATCGAGTCCAACCCCCTGCTCAATGCAGGAATCCACCCTAAAGCATCCCTGACAGAGGGTTGTCCAGCTGCCTCTTGAAGGCCTCTAGTGTGGGAGAGCCCACAACCTCCCTAGGTCACTGGTTCCATTGTTGCACTGCTCTAACAGTCAGGAAGTTTTTCCTGATGTCCAGCTGGAATCTGGCTTCCTTTAACTTGAGCCCGTTATTCCGTGTCCTGCACTCTGGGAGGATTGAGAAGAGATCCTGGCCCTCCTCTGTGAGACAACCTGTTAAGTATTTGAAGAGTGCTGTCATGTCTCCCCTCCATCTTCTCTTCTCCAGGCTAAACCTGCCCAGTTCTTTCAGTCTCTCTTCATAGGGCTTTGTTTCCAGACCCCTGATCATCCTGGTTGCCCTCCTCTGAACATGTTCCAGCTGATTCTTCTGAGCTGCTTCTGCCAAACAGCCGGTAACAGCCTCCCCCTCTGCAGGTGCTCTGCAAAGTCCAGCATCCTGTTTCACAGAGTGACCTATCATAGGGTGACCAACTGTCAGGATTTCCCCGGATTTGTCCTGGTTTTTGTTCTTTCCATGGTGTCAGGGGGGATTTTCTATAATTTTCAATAATGTCCTGGAATGACACACCTTCTTCTTTAAGGCTGCCATTAGCATGGCAGGAGGGAATGATATGCTTTCTTGAGGCACATCATTCCCCCACCCCGAGCTCCAATTGAGGTCTTAAAGGGGAAAGTGGGTCATTCGTGGACATTATAGAAAAGGCCCCCATTGGAGGGGATGGTGGTGGTGCAGAATGAAATCCTTTCCCCTCCTCCACTCCAATCGGGTTCTTGAAGGTGGCGGGGGAATAACGTACTTTCTGCAGGACTCAGAAAGCTGCTTCCCCACACACACACTAGGTGTCCTCTTTTTTGGTTTCCCAAATATGGTCACCCTAACCTATCAAGTGCTCCGTTGGGAAGCCCACAAGCAGAGCAGGAATGCAAAGCCCCCCCCTTTCCTAACGTTTGTTCCTCAGGAAGTGGTAATTCAGGGGTAGACATGAACGTGGAGGTTCCTTTTAGCTATAATTAAGAAAGTGAGAAAAGCCCTGCAGGATCAGAGCACCATAAGATCAACACCTGTGGTCACCTTGGCCCCAACCAAGCCCAGGCCAGAGCTACCCAGCTAGGAATCCCCCACTCCAGTCTCCAAGCACATTTGCCTGCCACCCGCTGCCGTCCCCCCCACCCCAGGTCCATTGATCTTCCTTACCCTGGGTGGCCTGTGTCTGAACGAAGGTTTTGATGAGCAAGTCTGTTGCCTGGGTGTAGAGCGAAAGTGCGTAACGTAAGGATTGCAGGTCTGGGCTTTTCTCCAGGAAGGTTTTTTTAAGACCGACGCCTCCCGCGTGGAAGTATTGCTGTTAGGAAAAAAGAGAGGGGGGGGGACGGGGCAGGAGATACGATCAAAACCAGCCCAAGTCTCTCAAGGCCCTCAGTCATGGTTGGGACATGGGCGGGGGGATCTACACTACTGTTTTAAAGCGCTTTAAATAGGGTGATCCTATGAAAAGGAGGAAAGGGCTCCTGTATCTTTAAGAGCTGCATAGAAAAGGGAATTTCTGCAGGTGTCATTTGTATATTATTATTATTATTATTTAATTATATAGCACCATCAATGTACATGGTGCTGTACAGAGTAAAACAGTAAATAGCAAGACCCTGCCGCATAGGCTTACATTCTAATAAAATCATAATAAAACAATAAGGAGGGGAAGAGAATGCACCAAACAGGCACAGGGTAGGGTAAAACTAGCAGTATAAAGTCAGAACAAAATCAAGTTTTAAAAGCTTTAGGAAAAAGAAAAGTTTTTAGCTGAGCTTTAAAAGCTGCGATTGAACTTGTAGTTCTCAAATGTTCTGGAATGTTCTGGTATATATGGAGAAACTGATGAAATTTGCTCTTCATCACAACAGTTAAAGCTGCAGGAGCTATAGTAGAGTGACCATTTTAAAAGAAGTCAGGGCACCTGCAGCTTTAACTGTTGTGATGAAGAGGGGATTTCACCAGGTTCTCCATATATACAAAGGACACTTGCAGAAATTCCCTTTTCAATGCAACTGTTAAAGATACAGGAGCCCTGTCCTCCTTTTCATAGGGTCACCCTACTTTAAAGCACCTTGAAAACGTTTTGAAACCCTGTATGTGGAGTGTGTCCTGGGCCCCAACAGTTGTCAAAATGGTTATAAAGCTCTTTAAAGCAGTAGTGTAGATCCTGCCATGGTCTCTTTAGGATAACGGGGGCACTGTCCTGCCTTTTGAAAGCAGGACACTGCCCCCATGATCGTAGGGGGACAACTGACATCGACGTTGCTGTATTTCTGTGTTTTTATTGCATTTTTGAAATCCCAGTTTTCCCTTACCCTGATTTTGTCGGCACAAAATTTTGTCTGTGCTTGAGAGGTGGCCGAAGCCAAGAGACAGTGACTGCCCCAAGGTCGCCTTATGACTTTTGTGGCCGAGTTGGGATTGGAACCAAGGTCTCATAGGAATAGAGGAAGGAAAAGAGAAGGGAAGGAACCTCTCGTGCAAAGCACTTGAGTCATTGCTGACTCCTAGAGGGACGCTTGCTTTCGCTGACGTTTTCTTGGCAGACTTTGTAGTAGGGTGGTTCGCCATTGCCTTCCCCAGTCGCGGTTACCTTTCCCCCAGCTAGCTGGGAACTCATTTTACCGACCTCGGAAGGACGGAAGGCTGAGTCGACCTGAGCCAGCTGCCTGAAAACCAGCTTCTGCTGGGATCGAACTCAGGCCGAGGGGAGAGTTTCGGCTGCAGTAACTGCCGCTTACCACTCTGCGCCACACGAGGCTAGGTAGAGGAACCTACCTTTAAACTATGCCATGCTATTTGTCCATCTAGCCTGCGAATGTTGACTCTCACTTGCTCTCCAGAGGGTTCTTTCTCAATATGCCTTGCTTTAACTGGCAATGGCAGAGAAGAACCTTCGGCCTTCTGTGTGGAAAGTAGGGCTGTGCATCCCGCCCCCCAATCCGCCTTGGAGGCCGGCTCGGAGCCCCCAAAGCAGCCCCGGTTTGGCTCGGGGGTGCTTCGGGGGTTGCCCAACCTGCCTTGGCGCTGAAGCCAAGGCAAATAGGACTTTTCTGGGTGCCAGCTGTGCAGCCGGGCTGCACCCAGAAAAGGCTCCCCCAGTCTCCTTACCTGCTGCTTCCGACGTCCGCCTTCGCCGCCGCCTTCTTGCGCGGCCTACTTCCTGTCATTTGCGTTGGCGGCACCGGAAGCCGCCAGAAGCAAGAAGGTGGCAATGATGGCGGACGGCAGCAGGTAAGGGACCTCCCGAGGGCCGGCTCCAAAGCACCGAGGTGGCCCGAAGCTTTGGAGCCAATTGGCTTCAGCTTCGGGCTGCCTCGGGGTTCTCCAGAACCACCTCGGAGCCAAGCCAGGCCAAATCAGGTGGCCTTGGCTCGGGTTCGGGGCCTTGGTCAGAGGCGGAGCACAGCCCTAGTGGAAAGCATGTGCTGTACCATGGAGTTATGCTCCCTCTCTCCAACCACCTAATCACGACACCAAATTTTACCCCACCTCCATTTTTCCCTGCTGTTACTAGTTGTCTCCCCTGGCTTGGCATTAATACAATTACTCCATTTTAACTCTGTAAGTAATAATACTAAGGATTAATGCTCGGAGATAAAGTAAGACAACATGTGGCTGGCTCAAGGCCATTCATAAAATCATAGAATCATAGAACAGCAGAGTTGGAAGGGGCCTACAAGGCCATCGAGTCCAACTCCCTGCTCAGTGCAGGAATCCACCCTAAAGCATTCCCGACAGATGCCTCTTGAAGGCCTCTAGTGTGGGAGAGCCCACAACCTCCCTAGGTAACTGATTCCATTGTCGTACTGCTCTAACAGTCAGGAAGTTTTTCCTGATGTCCAGCTGGAATCTGACTTCCTTTAACTTGAGTCCGTTATTCTGTGTCCTGCACTCTGGGAGGATCGAGAAGAGATCCTGGCCCTCCTCTGTGTATTCTTCAAATACCTTTTAAGTATTTGAAGAGTGCTATCATGTCTCCCCTCAATCTTCTCTTCTCCAGGCTAAACATGCCCAGTTCTTTCAGTCTCTCTTCATAGGGCTTTGTTTCCAGACCCCTGATCATCCTGGTTGCCCTCTTCTGAACATGCTCCAGCTTGTCTGCGTCCTTCTTGAATTGTGGAGCCCAGAACTGGACGCAATACTCTAGATGAGGCCTAACCCGGGCCGAATAGAGAGGAACCAGTACCTCACGTGATTTGGAAGCTATACTTCTATTAATGCAGCCCAAAATAGCATTTGCCTTTCTTGCAGCCATATCGCACTGTTGGCTCCTATTCAGCTTGCGATCTACAACAATTCCAAGATCCTTCTCGTTTGTAGTATTGCTGAGCCAAGTGTCCCCCATCTTGTAACTGTGCCTTTGGTTTCTATTCCCTAAATGTAGAACTTGGCATTTATCCCTATTAAATTTCATTCTGTTGTTTTCAGCCCAGCACTCCAGCCTATCAAGATCACTTTGAAGTTTGTTTCTGTCTTCCAGGGTATTAGCTATCCCACCCAATTTTGTGTCATCTGCAAATTTGATCAGCGTTCCCTGCACCTCCTCGTCCAAATCATTAATAAAAATGTTGAAGAGCACTGGGCCCAGGTGCTCAGCTTGCAATCTACAACAATTATTATTATTATTATTATTATTATTATTATTATTATTATTTTATTTATTTATATAGCGCCATCAGTGTACATGGTGCTGTACAGAGTAAAACAATAAATAAGAAGACCCTGCCACATAGGCTTACATTCTAATAAAATCATAATAATTCCAAGATCCTTCTCGTTTGTAGTATTCAGCAAGGAGGAATTCAAATTCCGAACTTCCAAATTTCCCACTGTTTATTTATTAATTTATATTACATTTCTATCCTGCCCAACAGCCAAAGCTCTCACTACACCGGCTCCATGATTCTGTACTTACGAACGCTGGAATTCAAATCTGACAGAGCCTGTGTACACACTGAAATTTTAACTTGTACTCAACACTCCAAATTTGGCCGGGGTGGGTGGGAGGACATACAACTTCTCACCTTGATGGTGTCCAGGGCAAGTTCTACCACAGCACACTGCTTCGGGGTCAAACTCTTGGCCTCCTCACGTACCATGTGGTCCTGGAAGCAACAAGCCTTGTCATGTGACATCCACTTGCTCAAGATGGACACCGCTCCCCTTTCCCAAACATATGTTGGCTGGGCCACCATCATACCCCACTCCCTCTATTTTGAAGCCCACATTTGCGAGTCCAGAGCTTAAGGAGGGTCAAAGACATGTTGTTGTTTACCTGTAGCTGTAGCTCTTCAACTGGTCATCTTTGTGTTCACACCCACAAAGGTGTTCACACTACACCTGTGAGGAGCCCCATTTCGGGAAGCTTCTATAGCTGAGGACTTTGGCAGGAAACCTCCCCCACCGTCCCAATGTGCATGTCTCTAGCAAGTTCTGCTTATTCCCTCAGTTCCTTGAGACTAACGTTGTAGCCTCAAAATCACGAGGGATCTTTGGTACTACGTCAAAATTGAGTATGACTCCGAAGAGGGGCAGGACTCGAAGGGGCCTTATAGGCCCCTTCCAACACCAGTTTTAAAATCTCTTCGCTGGCTGCCAATTAGTTTCTGGGCAAAGTATAAAGTGTTGGTTATCACTTGCGCCCCTTCTTAGAGTTGGAAGACCTAAAGACGGCCGTGCACACGCTGGTAACTTCGAGGCTTGACTTCTGCAATGCGCTCTACGTAGGGCTACCTTTGTGCCTAGTCCGGAAACTTCAACTAGTTCAAAATAGGGCAGCCAGGCTGGTCACTGGTACACCTAGGGGTGTACATATTACACCAACTTTAAAATCACTTCACAGGCTGTCAATTAGTTTCTGGAAGTAGTATAAAGTGTTGGTTATTACCTTCAAAGCCCTACATGGTTTGGGTCCAGGTTACCTGCGGGATCGCCTTCTCCTGTACAATCCACCCCGCACACTCAGGTCCTCCAGGAAGAATTTACTCCAGCCAACAAAAACAAGGCTGACAACTATTACTCAAAGGACCTTTTCTTCTGCCGTTCCGTTTGTGGAATGGCTTGCCGGGAGAGATTCGTCAACTTAACAGTCTTCTGGAATTTAAGAAAGCCATAAAGACTGATCTCACCTGGCAGGCCTACCCAGTTGAATTTTAAGATGCCTTTTTAATAATGTGCTGCTTTTACTAATGAAATTGTTTTAAATGTTTTAATTAGTTGTATGTATTTTATGGTGTTTGCATTTGTGTTGTGCCCCACCTCGATCCAGAGGGAGAGGCGGGTAACAAATAGATAAATATATTCTTCTCTTCTATGATTCTATGAGGTTGTGTGAATGTCTAGATGACCCACTTGAAAGACTACAGTTACAGGTAAGCAACATGTCCTTCTTTCTGGTCTTTGTGCATCACATACATTGAAACAGTGGGAGAGGGTTCCCATCAAAATACCTCAGCTCAGCTATAGAAGTTCCTCAAAACGGGTCTCCCAGAGCCCATGTGTGTGAATGCACAGAGACCACGAAGACGTAATTGGGGAGTTTCAAAGGCTGAAGAGTATACAGCTCTCTGGAGGACTCCCTCCCAGGTCTGATTGGTTGATGGCCATCTCTTTCCTCCCATCATGCTCCTCAAAACAGAGCACTTGGGAGGAAAAAACATCACCACCAGCAGCAATGTACAGTTGTGAAGGTGCTCCAGGGAGTTTCCCTTGAAAGTTCTGCACCCTAAAAACATATAAATAAAAATATTTATAAGCCACCTTTTGGCCTTAACCAGGCAGTATATAAAACAGTATATATATTAAAAATCAAACAACCGATCAGATGGAGAACAGAGCTATGCAAACCATCATTTGGTTGTTTCTTGGCTTTTGTGTAGCACCCCCCAAAATTTTTTTATAAAATGCCCTGCTTAGTGCCTGGCAGTTTTAGGCTAAAATATGCCACCTTTCTACCACTGAAATGTGATCCCTTGGAGATTCCCCGAAATGGAAATTGGCCCTCATGCTGAAAGATGAGCAGCTGTAGTAACTTGGTGAATGGATCTAGGTGCCCTCCTCACCCCCTCTAATAGGACCTGCTTCCCAATGTGTCCTGAAAAGCACACAACTGTACACAAGTAGAATTGCTTTTATACAATACAATGAAAGTTTTATATAAGACAAAAAGTAAAACTAGATGGTATCACACACATCTGTTAGTTTTTTACAAAATCATCGGTGAATACAAAATAGAATAATTGAATAAACAAGTTGTTTTTCTACAGGCATCCGGTATAAATCCTGTTTCGTTTCTCACAGAACTTCATCAGACAAACAATTTCATTATTGCTGTAAAGAGCTATGCCGTGGGAGTGTGGGTTTGCAGACTTTAAATAGTTCTTCCCTACTGTTTTTAATTACAGCCCTCCGAAATGAGTTTTTTTCTCTCCATCCCCAGCAAGTAGTTCAAAAGCTTCAAGAATGTTTATTACGACGATAACGAAATCGTTTGTCTGACGAAGCCTTGTGAGAAACGAAACAGGATTTACACCGGATGCCTGTAGAAAAACAACTTGTTTATTCAATTATTCTATTTTGTATTCACCGATGATTTTGTAAAAAACTAACAGATGTGTGTGATACCATCTAGTTTGACTTTTTGTCTTATACAGAACTTTCATTGTATTGTATAAAAGCAATTCTACTTGTGTACAGTTGGGTGCTTTTCAGCATTGTCTGTTCTTGTTCTCTGTGCAACGGTTGCCTTTTTGGTGTGTTGTCCCAATGTCTCCTGCCCATGCCAGTGACACAGACAAATATTCCACAAGCCCATTGACCCGTCTCCTTTTCTATTACCCCTACGCCAAATTAATTCTGTCGGCCCCATGTGCTACATTTCTTACCTTGAGTTTGGAAAGCTGTCCCAATTCCTTGGCTGCATTGAATATCATCTGTGTGCCCTGGAGTGCAAAAGGAAGAACAGAAAGGAAGGAACGAAGGAAGGAAGGAAGGAAGGAAGGGAGAAAATAATAAAAAAGGAAAGAGTATTGTCACATTAAACCTGAGACATCCTTATGGTACGAAGTGCAGGGTCAGATCTACACCAAACAGGATGTGACACTTTGAAAACGGTTTGAAAACTGTATATGGAGTGTATCCTGGCCCCCAACAGTTGTCACTACTGTTATAAACCGTTTTAAAGAAGTAGTGTAGATCCTGCCCAGGTGACCACCAATTGGGGGAGGTTTCACGTGTGACGTTTTCATTGTGAAGTGCCTGCTTTGCTTTGCTTTGCCAGTGAAGGTCTGGCCAAACCATTCTACACAGTTTTGCCCTCCACAGATTTGGGGTTGGTGGCTCTGAATGATCTGATCTCATTTTAGACGAATGGAAAGAAAGGTTACATTTGTTTGGGACTGTTCATCTGTCTGGTTTGCAGGACACCTGCTTTTCCTCCAACCTTCTCTAACCTTCCTTAAACTTTAGCATACATTTTATGGGAAAACCAGATAGATGCAGCCTTTACATCATTTCATGTTTTGTACTACATGGAAAAAGATCTCCCACACTTCCCTTTGGTCTTACTCTCATGATCCTGTAGAAGAGTCGAGTTCAAGGCTCTCAAAATGGAGGCACAAAAACATAAGAAAACTCCCTGTTGTACCAGACCAGGTGGACACACTTATTCTAGACTTCTTTCTCAAACAGTATCCAGCCAGGTGCCTTTGAGAATGAGATGCTTGCACTTCTGGCCTTTTGCTATTTAAGCTGTGCTCTTAGCCTTCCACTATTCACCACCTGGACAGTTCATTATGGAGTTCAAGGCTAGCAGCTATTTGAGGGAGTACTTTAAAACCACGTGAAAAACTCATTTCTTTTCAGCTCATTTCTAACCCCACCCCAATCCAGAATGAAAGAAAAGCGCTTTCAGGTCAAAGATCATGACTCCCAGAAAGGCTAAGGAGCTGACATTTCTTACTTCAGAAAATAAACGTTGGTCTTCACATGAGAGAGAGAGAGAGAGAGAGAGAGAGAGAGAGAGAGAGAGAGAGAGAGAGAGAGAGAGAGAGACATAAGAATTACTGTGCTGGATTATTTCAAAAAAGATATGTCAGAGGCCGTAGCTAGACCTAAGGTTTATCCCAGGATTGTCCTGGGGCCAAACCTGTTCATCTAAGTGCCACACAGGGCATCCAGTGCTCAGGCAGGGATGAACCCGGGATGATCCTGGGAAAAACCTTAGGTCTAGCTACGGCCACTGTCTCCTTCCCATGACCTCTTTGGCCTTGCTACTCCCTTGGTCTCTTCATGAGAACTTTGGGGATTAGGAAATATGGGACTGTGCAATTTAAAACATGGAGGGGAAAAATCACGCTAGCTGATCAGACCAGTGGTCCATATAAGGTCAGAGGTAGGGGAATCTGCAAATTTCCAGATGCTGTTGGGTGCCAACCCCCATCAGCGCCAACCAGCATACACAATAGGTGGGGATAGTAGGAGTCCAACAACAGAGGAGTCCAGCAACATCTGGTGGCCTGCTTTTTACTATTTCTAACCTCTGGAGGGCCACTAGCAATAGCCCTCTTCTTTTGTTTTCCCAGCATCTGGTGGTTAAATGTAGGCTACCTCTGAACATGGAAGTTTCATTCTTGATATCATAAGAACACAGGAACAACCATGCTGGATTAGACCAAGGTAGGGCCACCTATTCATAAGAACATCAGAAGTGCCCTCATGCTGGATCAGATCCATCTAGTCCAGCACTCTGTTTGCACAGTGGCCAACCGGCCATCGGCCAGGGATGAACAAGCAGGACATGGTGCAACAGCACCCTCCCGCCCATGTTCCCCAGCAACGGGTGCACACAGGCTTACTGCCGCGAATACTGGAGATAGCACACAACCATCAGGGCTAGTAGCCATGGATAGCCTTCGCCTCCAGGAATTGATCCAACCCCCTTTTGAAGCCATCCAGATTGGTGGCCGTCACTACATCTTGTGGCAGTGAGTTCCATAATTTAATTCTGCGCTGTGTGAAGAAGTGCATCCTTTTATTTGTCCTGGATCTCCCACCCATCAGTTTCATGGGATGACCCCGGGTTCTAGTATTTTGAGAGAGGGAGGAAAAGGTCTCCCTGTCCACATTCTCCATACCATGCATAATTTTGGACACCTCTGTCATGTCTCCCCTTAGCCTCCTTTTTTCCAAGCTAAACAATCCCAGTTGATGTAACCTTCCCTCGTAGGGGAGATGCTCCAGCCCCTTAATAATTTCCAGATTTCTGTCTCAGTGAGCCAGCCAGAGGCTTCCCAAAAGCAAAGGAAAATTGGTGTAGGCCATCTCTAGCATGCCCCTTGCGTGTGGCAATAGCCAATTCATTTCCACATTATATTCAAATGTCTATTGCCTCTGAAATAGACTCTGTCCTTTTCCCTGGCTATTCAACACAGGCTCCTCCATGATTTTGACTAATTCTTCTCGTTTTCCACTCCCCAACCCATCTAAGCTTAGTGGCCATCACCACACTGGACATGTTCAGAAGACACCTTAAACCATGGCTTTAACCATGGTGAACGAGTGTTTTTGCTTTCTTCACCGTGGTTAAAGCTGTGGTTTAAGGTGTCTTCTGAACATGGCCTGCCTGTGGTAGTGAATTCCATAAAGCTAATAATATTTTAAGGGATGAAGTTCTGAACCGTATTGCTTCCAGACGACTTCCATGGACATTCTGACTATGCCCCCTTCACACACTCATGCTCAGTTCTTGAAGACTGTAACGTCAAGTGATCAGTGGTAGAAGGGATTGCGTGTGTGTGTGTGTGTAAAGCAGAGAAGGAGCTTCTTAGCACCTCAAAGGCAACACATTTCTACAGGGGGGAATTCACATATCTAGCTACGAATCACAAAGTGTGAGATCAAATGAAAAACAACTTCTGATCCTTGAGTTCTAGGATCCCTCCATCCTACAGAGTCAGTTGGCCATATTCCAGACTGCATATTTCACATCTTGAGTTGTTATTATCACCTCAACATCCAGCTTACATGGCACCATGGCACTTCAGAAGTTCCCTGTAGATACACTTTCAATTGCACTGGTACGAAATGCCCCATTATTACATGGGCACCATTCGCTGGTGACAAAGGTAGGGATTTTGACTACTTTGGGGTGGGGAGAACACTTTCCTCCTGGTCATTAGGCTGCTATTTTAGGTTACCCGGAATGCACCTGGAACAATGATACAGCATGAAATAGGCAGCGTTCAGATGTCACTTTAAGACATACTGGGTTAATAAACTACTCACAGTAGCTTGTTTTGAAAATAAGCTACTACTCTTCCTCACATAACCATACAGATAAGTGACTGTGGGTCTTCACCCAACCCATCCTGCTGCAGTACTCCCGCCCCAGCAGTGGCCCTGTTTCACCCATTGACAGCATTGCAGGAGTCTGTTTTAATCTTCCACAATATCACAATGAGAAAGGAGAATCATAGAATCATAGAATAGTCGAGTGGAGGGGGCCTATAAGGCCATTGAGTCCAACCCCCTGCTCAATGCAGGAATCCACCCTAAAACATCCCCGACAGATGGTTGTCCAGCTGCCTCTTGAAGCCTCTAGTGTGGGAGAGACCACCACCTCCCTAAAGTTCCATTGTTGTACTGCTCTAACAGTCAGCAAGTTTTTCCTGATGTCCAGCTGGAATCTGGCTTTCTGTAACTTGAGCTCATTATTCTGTGTCCTGCACTCTGGGAGGATCGAGAAGAGATCCTGGCCCTCCTCTGTGGGACAACCTTTTAAGTATTTGAAGAGTGCTATCGTGTCTCTCCTCAATCTTCTCTTCTCCAGGCTAAACATGCCCGGTTGTTTCAGTCTCTCTTCATAGGGCTTTGTTTCCAGACCCCTGATCATCTTGGTTGCCCTCCTCTGAACACACCCCAGCTTGTCTGCATCCTTCTTGAACTGTGGAGCCCAGAACTGGACGCAATACTCTAGATGAGGCCTAACCAGGGTCGATTAGAGGGGAACCAGTACCTCCCATGATTTGGAAGCTATACTTGTATTAATGCAGCCCAAAATAACATTTGCTTTTTTTTGCAGCCAGATCACACTGTTGGCTCATATCCAGCTTGTGATCTACAACAATTCCAAGATCCTTCTCGTTTCTAGAAGTTAGAGTATGCAGGGTTGGGACCAAACATCATACACAGCCTGCCCTAGTCAGGACCCTGCATGATTACATACAAAGGAGCGAATACCCCCTGGGTGCGCCAAAAAGAGACTGATGCAGATAAACTCTGGGAAATTTGCAAGATCGGGACAAAATTTCATACACAGCCTCCCCTACAGGGATGCTCAAGTGGCCCACTAGAAATCCTACACACCTACCCATTTGCCCTAGTTTTGCCTCGAATTATCCCATAGGGTATGAAAGCTGTTGTTGTTGAGTACCACCACACCAGCCTCCATGCCACTGCCCTGATCCGGTGTGTGCCCTGGGGGGGCTGGGCCTGATCTGGGCTCCGTGGCACTAGCTGCCAAGGGAGGCAGCTCTGCTCCTCCTCATCCTTCCGCACCCCCAGTGGCCACTCGGAGTTCAAGAAGAATTGCACTTTCTGAGGGGCAAAATACGTCGCCATATGGGGGGAAGAACTGCAATCACAGCAGGACATAGTCGAGATCATCTGAGTCCTTCGCTGCGATAGCAGACTAAGAGGTGGACGTCATGGGAGTCTTTTGCATGAAATTCGCCACGATAGCAGACTAAGAGGTGGACGTCATGGGAGTCTTTTGCCTGAAATTCTCCACAATAGCAGACTAAGAGGTGGACGTCATGGGAGTCTTTTGCATGAACTTCGCCGCGACAGACTAAGAGGTGGACGTCATGGGAGTCTTTTGCATGAACTTCGCCGCGACAGACTAAGAGGTGGACGTCATGGGAGTCTTTTGCATGAAATTCGTCGCGATAGCAGACTTAGAGGTGGATGTCATGGGAGTCTTTTGCCTGAAATTCTCCATGATAGCAGACTAAGAGGTGGACGTCATGGGAGTCTTTTGCATGAAATTCGTCGCGATAGCAGACTAAGAGGTGGATGTCATGGGAGTCTTTTGCCTGAAATTCACCACGATAGCAGACTAAGAGGTGGACGTCATGGGAGTCTTTTGCCTGAAATTCTCCGCAATAGCAGACTAAGAGGTGGACGTCATGGGAGTCTTTTGCATGAAATTCGCTGCAATAGCAGACTAAAAGGTGGACGTCATGGGAGTCTTTTGCATGAAATTCGCTGCAATAGCAGACTAAGAGGTGGACGTCATGGGAGTCTTTTGCATGAAATTCGCTGCAATAGCAGACTAAAAGGTGGACGTCATGGGAGTCTTTTGCATGAAATTCGTCACGATAGCAGACAAAGAAGTGGACGTCATGGGAGTCTTTTGCATGAAATTCGCTGCAATAGCAGACTAAGAGGTGGACGTCATGGGAGTCTTTTGCATAAAATTCGCCACGATAGACTAAGAAGTGGACTTCATGGGAGTCTTTTGCCTGAAATTCTCTGCAATAGCAGACTAAGAGGTGGACGTCATGGGAGTCTTTTGCCTGAAATTCTCCGCAATAGCAGACTAAGAGGTGGACATCATGGGAGTCTTTTGCCTGAAATTCGCTGCAATAGCAGACTAAGAGGTGGACGTCATGGGAGTCTTTTGCATAAAATTCACCACAATAGACTAAGAGGTGGACGTCATGGGAGTCTTTTGCATGAAATTCGCCGGTAAAGCAGACCATCAGCCTGGTGTGATGGATCTCATAGAGGCAAAAACCTAACAGCAAACTGTAGAATCCAAAGTAGGCAGCACTGGCATAATTAATTTTAGAAATTATCCTATCTAAACCAGAATTTAGGAGTGATATAGCGTATGGAGTTAAATTTTGGAATGATGAAGGAAGAGAATGAAGAAATCCCCAGGGGGAACCATAATGCATGCATTTTAACCACCTTGTAAGCAAACGTTGAAAGCCCCATACGCTAGACTCTATTCCTCCATTTCTAAACAAAGTTACCCCCCACTTTCTGAAAAATAAGAACTTCCACAGATCTGTTTATGTCCACTCTGCCAGATATTGCACCCCTATACCTGTCCTTACAGTTCTGATGCTAACACACACAACGCCTTTGTGCCCCCTTTCCCCCCGCCCCACATGCAGACAGGCAGGGAAGCAAGCTGAGAAACAGACTTAGGAGGCAAACAGGGGTTTGCTTTGGGGGAGAGGAAAGATATTCCAGTTGGAAAAAGAGCACAGCTACAAATTCAGCACAGGATTTAAAACAACAGCCGCTTCCAGGTAGCAACACGTGGTAAGAAAGGAGAACAAGAGAGAAAGGCGGACGTACGGACTCATAAGACCACAGGCAAGAAGGACAGGAGAACTCCACAGACAAAAGTGGGGAGGGCAGGAAAAATAGACCAAGCAGGTTAAGAATTAAATGAAAGGTCCTTACTTCAGTGTGACTGGGGAGCTTCACCCTACTCTGTAAAAAGAATAGCAGCACTTGTACAATTACAGCATCTGCAACACCGCCTTGGCAACACAAAAACCCTCTCCTCCCCATCACGACACAGATATTATTTAGTTATTTACAATATTTATATACCGCGCTCCCCATTGAAAATTTCGGAGTGGTGTTCAAGGTAAAATGGAAATAAAAACACAGAATAAAACACTCAGAATGGATTTTAAAAGAAGCAAATACAGTGATTCCTGGCTGGACGTTAAGGAAAGGCTTCCTGGAATAATTATGTTATCAGGAGGCGCCGAAAGGAGTACAACGTTGGTGCCTGCCTGGCCTCCAGAGGCAGGGAGTTCCATAGGAGGGGGGCCACCACGCTGAAGGCTCTCCCCGGTGGACTCCCAATTGGAGGATGGATCTATGTGGGACCACCAGGAGCATGTCCTCGGATAACCTCAGTGAACGGGCAGGTTGGTAAGGGAGAAGGCACTCTCTCAGGTATCCTGGTCCCAAGTTGTTTACATGCCAATAGCAAAGGCAAGTTTTGTCCATCCTTATTCCCATGTGTGAATAAATTGGGGGGGGGGCTGCATCTTGAATGCACAGAGTCCATGACAGGCCCTCCCCTTTGGCCTTGAGGTTTTTAGGGCTGATGCAAAATCTCCCCCTCCTCTCTGTTTCCACAACCCCCATTTGGAGTCCATAAAAGTAGGGGATTTTTTTGGCAGTTTTCATGGGATGGGGTGGATTTCAAGTTGCATATGTGTGGGAGAACTCATAAGTCCTGCAATTTTAAATAAAACTACATAATACCCACAGAACAATGCTATTTGATGATGTAGCATCATCCTGAGGGGCGTTATGGGGACTTCAACGTGGTGACCACTAGCAGCAAGAAACCAGGAAGAATGCCAGCCTGTTCTGTACTTTCTGCCCTTAAAATATGCAAAATAGAGAAGGAAAGGTTGCCGCTTCTTTCATGATGACACCCTCCCCGCCAAATTTGTTCTAAATTTCAGGGATTCTGAAGATCTGTCCCGACATTAGATTCTAGGGTGACCCTATGAAAAGGAGGACAGGGCTCCTGTATCTTTAACAGTTGCATAGCAAAGGGAATTTCAGCGGGTGTCAGTTGTATATATGGGGAACCAGGTGAAATCCCCTCTTCATCACAACAGTTAAAGGTGCAGCAGCTATACCAGAGTGACCAGATTTAAAAGAGGGCAGGGCTCCTGCACCTTTAACTGTTGTGATGAAGAGGAAATTTCACCAGGTTCTCCATATATACAAATGACACCTGCTGAAATTTTCTTTTCACTACAACTGTTAAAGATACAGGAGCCTTGTCCTCCTTTTCATATGGTCACCCTATTAGATTCCACAGTTCAAGCCATGGGCCTCATCTACACCAAGCAGGATATTCCACTATGAAAGTGGTATAAAAGCAGCATATAAAAGGCAGGAGCCACACGACTGCTTTATAGTGGTATTAAAGTGCACTGACAACTGTTGTGGCCCATTGACACAGACCATATATAGGGTGACCCTATGAAAAGGAGGATAGGGCTCCTGTATCTTTAACAGTAGTGTAAAAAAGGGAATTTTAGCAGGTGTCATTTGTATGCATGCAGCACCTGGTGAAATTCCCTCTTCATCACAACAGTTAAAGCTGCAGGAACTATACTAGAGTGACCAGATCCAAAAGAGGGTAGGGCTCCTGCAGCTTTAAATGTTGTGATGAAGAGGGAATTTCACCAGGTGCTGCATGCATACAAATGACTCCTGCTGAAATTCCCTTTTCTATGCAACTGTTAAAGATAAAGGAGCCCGGTCCTCCTTTTCATAGGGTCACCCTACCATATACCACTTTCATACCGCTATATCCTGCTTGGTGTGGCTCCTGTCTTTTATATACCGCTTTCATACTGCAATATCCTGCATGGTGTAGATGAGGCCTTGGAGTGTGGAACACATGGCTGGCTTCTTTCATCCAGCTGACATCATTGTATAGAATCATAGAATAGCAGAGTTGGAAGGGACCTACAAGGCCATCGAGTCCAACCCCCTACTCAATGCGGGAATCCGCCCTAAAGCATCCCGGACAGATGGTTGTCCAACTGCCTCTTGAATGCCTCTAGTGTGGGAGAGCCCATAACCTCCATAGGTAACTGATTACATTGTCATACTGCTCTAACAGTCAGGACGTTTTTCCTGATGTCCAGCCGGAATCTGGCTTCCTTTAACTTGAGCCCGTTATTCCGTGTCCTGCACTCTGGGAAGATCGAGAAGAGATCCTGGCCCTCCTCCGTGTGACAACCTTTTAAGTATTTGAAGAGTGCTCTCATGTCTCCCCTCCATCTTCTCTTCTCCAGGCTAAACATGCCCAGTTCTTTCAGTCTTTCTTCATAGGGCTTTGTTTCCAGACCCCTGATCATCCTCTGAACATGCTCCAGCTTGTCTGCGTCCTTCTTGAATTGTGGAGCCCAGAACTGGATGCAATACTCTAGATGAGGCCTAACCAGGGCCGAATAGAGAGGAACCAGTGCCTCACGTGATTTGGAAGCTCTACTTCTATTAAAGCAGCCCAAAATAGCATTGGCCTTTCTTGCAGCCACGTCGCACTGTTGGCTCATATCCAGCTTGTGATCTACAACAATTCCAAGCTCCTTCTCGTTTGTAGCATTGCTGAGCCAAGTGTCCCCCCATCTTGTAAACTATGCACTTGGTTTCTATTTCCTAGATGTAGAACTTGGCATTTATCCCTATTAAATATAAGCGAACCATGCTGGATATATTTCGCCAAAATTGCAAGAAAAACGAGTGTAGCTCTCCTTCATATCAGCAGTGATCATCTCCAGGGTCTGTTATGTGTCCTCTGTCAAACTTGAGACTGCATGGGGTAAGAATTGTCCTGTCGTGTTTCTGCTGTAAGGGGCCTATAAATGGATAAGAAATGGCCAGAATGCCCCCACTCTCCTTGAGAACCTGAGGAAGAGGCACTCACAATACAGGTATACACAACCCTCACTCACCAAATCCATCAATGGACACCCCACCCTGAGCTGCGATGAAAAACGATACCCCACACGTATTGATGGCACAGACTAGAAAGGCCTCTGACCAGCTCTCTCTGATCTCAACGGCTCAGTTGCCTCCTCTGAATCTTTTGGACATTTAAGCTGGTCTGAGCAGGCGTTGGGTGTGAGGTCAGTTTAGGCCTGTTGCCAAAGACAAACAGTCAAAGAGCGAGAACGTCTAGTTACCTTCTCGGTTCCCTTGCCATGCTTTCTTAAGAGTGTGCCCTGTAGAGACAACATCACAAATTGATCAATGCAGAATGCCAGGAGGTCCGACAAGAATTTCTAGTCACTTACTAGAGTCATTTACAAGGAAGAAAGAAAGACTCAAGATCGATTGCTCCAAGGTTGTGCAGAGAGCAGCGAGCTCAGACATTTGTTGGCAACCCAACCATTATATCCAACCTGGGCCACAGCTAGACCTAAGGTTTATCCTGGGATCATCCAGGGTTCGCCCCTGCCTGAGCACTTGATCCCCTGTGTGTCACCTAGATGAACAGGTTTGACCCCTGGACGATCCAGGGAGAAACCTTAGGTCTAGCTATGGCCCTGGAGTTTATTTGATCTGGTTCAACCCCGAAGAACTACCAATTGTCATTTTTTTAAAAAGGTCATCTCCATAAAATATCAGAACTAGAAACAATGGCCCCATTCAGAAGACACTTTAAACCGTGGCTTTAACCATGGCGGTTACGCCAGAAATCGTCGAGATAATGAGGGAAAAACACTACATTGAACCAAGAAGAGATTAACAAAGAACAAAGAGATTAAAAACTTTTCTACTCTTCAACTAGTGTCTATCTCTCTTTTTTATTGGTTAAGCCAGAAAGCCAGGCCGTGTTCAGAATACCAGCAAAAGGGAAAGGAAACCCCAAGTAACACGTGAGGAAAAGTAATATAAGTAATATAATATTTCCTGTGTAATTTAACTTATACCTCTTGTTCTTACTATTTTAAAATTATTTTTCTATGAATTGTTGTACCTCTTGTTTTTATTATTTTTCTATGAATTGTTGTACATCTTGATGTCTTGTTACAATGTGTTCCAAAAGATTTTGAAATATTTTGTTTGAGCATATATGATTTCACAATTCCTTACTTTTGTAAATACTATATTATTTCTTTTAGATTGCCTTGAAGAAGGACTTTGTCTGAAACGCATCGGTAATTCACCAATAAATAACTTGTAATATATCTCCGTTTCCACTCCTTGCCTTTGGCTTTTCTTCACGTGTTCAGAAGACACCTTAAACCACATCTGTAACCATGGTGAATAAAGCAGAAAGCCTTATTCACTGTGGTTAAAGCTGTGGTTTAAGGTGTCTTCTGAACACAGCCTAGCTTTCTGGCTTAACCACCATGGTTAAAAACATGGTTTAATGTGTCTTCTGAATACAGCCTAGCTTTCTGGCTTAACCACCATGGTTAAAAACATGGTTTAATGTGTCTTCTGAATACAGCCTAGCTTTCTGGCTTAACCACCATGGTTAAAGCCATGGTTTAAGGTGTCTTATGAACACAACCTGGCTTTCTGGCTTAACCACCGTGGTTAAAGCCATGGTTTAAGGTGTCTTCTGAACACAGCCTAGCTTTCTGGCTTAACCACCATGGTTAAAGCCATGGTTTAAGGTGTCTTCTGAACACAGCCTAGCTTTCTGGCTTAACCACCATGGTTAAAGCCATGGTTTAAGGTGTCTTCTGAACACAACCTGGCTTTCTGGCTTAACTACCATGGTTAAAACCATGGTTTAAGGTGTCTTCTGAACACAGCCTGGCTTTCTGGCTTAACCACCATGGTTAAAGCCATGGTTTAAGGTGTCTTCTGAACACAGCCTGGCTTTCTGGCTTAACCACCATGGTTAAAGCCATGGTTTAAGGTGTCTTCTGAACACAGCCTGGCTTTCTGGCTTAACCACCATGGTTAAAGCCATGGTTTAAGGTGTCTTCTGAACACAGCCTGGCTTTCTGACTTAACCACCATGGTTAAAGCCATGGTTTAAAGTGTCATCTGAACGGGCCCAATGTGAGAGAACTCTCCGGCCTTAGCTAGACCTAAGGTTTATCCCGGGGTCATCCCTGTTCATGTAAATGACACACAGGATATCCCGGGAGCAGGCAGGGATGACCCTGGGACGATCCCAGAATTAACCTTAGGTGTAGCTAAGACCTCCGTTAGCACACCCAGCCTTCTTGAAAGCGGAGAGGGTATACGAGCCCTCCCATCCCCAAATCCTGCAACAGGCATTAAGTTACCCTATAATTCATCCCAACAGGCTTCCAAATTGCTAAATCATCCAATAAACCCTAAATCTTGTGGCGTGTGCTCCCACCGTTGAAGGCCCCCCCTCCACTTTTCCACCCATGAATGGAATAGCAAATTCAGGGTGAGTGTGGGAGAGATTTCAGCTTAGCCCTTATTACCAGCAATGAACTGAACAGGGGATTGGGACGCATTTTGGAAGAGGTGTGGACGTGGGGTCCGTGAAGCACTTTCATCTCATTGGGTCTGCCTTCCCCACCCTTCTTCTGTAATTATTTCAGAGGCACCAAAGAGAACTGAGAACACAAGGAGTTTTTTGTAGAAATTGATAGTGCTTCTGCACAGGGCAGGTTTGGACCCAGGTAAGTTCTAGCTCAGTGGTTCTCAACCTTTTTTGCTCCATTCCCGCCTTTCACCATTGTTCAGAATATAATTCCCCCCCCTTCCCAAGACAGTCTAACTCAAAAGCTGCATTCCAAATAATATGCCTAGAATATTGAAAATCTTTTATTTTTTTCCTATATTAGTCCCATTTAAAGGGGCAACGCAAAGCATGGCCCCTTTTACATTCTCCGCTCCCGCGCTTTGCGTTGCCCCTTTAAATGGGAAGCTTGAAACGTCTTGCGAGGGAGGGAGGGAGGGAGGGAGGGAAAAGAGAGCAAAGGCCTGGCTTTTGCAGGCAACATCACACTTTTCTGGGATGTTTTTAATAACGTGTAAGAAGACATAATCTACGGGACATCATACTTTGCTGAATAGTGGTCCCAATTCCCCCCCTGGAACCCTAAAATTCCCCCCCGGGGGGGGAATTTCCCCTTTGTTGAGAACCCATGTTCTAGCTCCTTTTATGAAAGAATCCAAGCTCTGTAAGAGATCGTCACTAAAGGACAGCAAAACCACTGTTGCTTGGGAGAAGATTCCCCTAAAAGCACAGTTGAATTAGAACAGCTTTCTTCAATCTGGTGCCCTCCAGATGGTCATAGTGGCTGGGGATGATGGGACTTGTACTCCAATACATCTGGAGAGCACCAGATTGGGGAACAGCAATGCCCACGACCATTCAAGAAATGATGTATCTCCCTGGAGTACATACTTTCCCCTGTACCACAGATTTGTGATGGCGGGCCCCCACGGCCCCTCTTACCATTTGTGGTCACCTAGGGCCATTGCTTTTGGATGGTGTGAAAAGGCAGCAAATGGTTAGTTCTTAATTTATTGTTACTCCCAGGAATGGGCACTCATGGGATTTTCTGTCTCGCGCTGGTATCAAAATAACTTGGCCAGCCTCGGGTACTATGCATATTGGCTTGGGGGAAGGCACTGTTTTCTAGGGCTGTGCACCCACCCCCCGATCTGCCTCGGGGGCCAATCCGGAGCCCCCGAAGCAGCCCCGATCCGCCTCGGGGATTCCCAATCCACCTTGGTGCCGAAGCTGAGGCAAAATCCAGACCCTTTCAGGTGACTCGGAGTTTTCTGTGTCCTCACTTACCTGCCACAGCAGATGGTGGAGGCACCAGGTAAGCCCCCTCCCCCCCCTTCCCTGCATCCGCTGTCCGCCACCACTGGTGACTTGCGTCCAGCAGCTTCCACGCCGACGACACTGAAGCCTGGAAGTAGGCCGCTTCAGCATCATCAGAGTGGAAGCTGCCGGCCCCAGGTAAGTGGAGAAGAGGGGAGGAGGGCTTACCTGGGTCTGCTGCTGCCACTGGCTTATGTCTGGCGGGGAAGCCGCCGGACGCAAGCCAGCAGTGGCAGTGGATGCAGGTAAGGGGGGGGGCTTACCTGCTGCCTCCGTTGCCGCCACCATCTTTCTCCTGGCAGCTTTCGGTGCCACCGAAAATGAAACGGAGTAGGCCGTGCGATAACTTAAAATGCGTGGCTTAGAATCATAGAATCATAGAATCATGATTACTCCTTTTCATTTCCTTTTCATTTCAAATGAAAAGGCTTACTCCTTTTCATTTCCGGTGGCAGCACCGGAAGCCGCCAGAAGAAAGATGGCAGCGGCAATGGAGGCAACAGGTAAGGAGACTGGTGGAGGGTTGGGGGTGGGGCCAGCTACGAAGCGCCGAGGAGGCCCGAAGCTTCGGAGCCAATGGCTTTGGGCCACCTCGGCCTTCACCCGAACTGCCTTGGATCCGGTTCGGAAGGGTCCGAACCACTCCGATCCGCTTCGGATTCGGGGTTTGGGTCCGAGGTGGTGCACAGCCCTACTGATTTTCTGTTCTGCTTCAGGCAGCAAATTGTTTGGGATGGCCCTGTTCACATTTATTTTTCAGCTACCAAGTAGCTCAGTTTATGAGAACAATGTAAAGGTCAGACATGCATTAACAGAGAGAGAGAGAATCGGAATGTCATGGTCCCAGGTTCAAATTTCTCCTCTGCCATGGCCTCACCAGGTAGGCTTTGGCCAAGCCACACTCTCCCAGCCTCACCCTTCCAGTGTACAATACAGGAGCTGATCATAACATGGACCTACCTTGAAGAACTGTATAAAGATGGTAAGAAAATGCACAGGAAGCAAACCCTTTTTGACACCCGGAAGAAGAGTGGAGGAAAGTGGTGCCTATGCGCCCCAATGCACCCCTTCCCAGACTCCTTTCTTGGTTCCACCCCTCCCGAGTAGCACATTTTCTTCCTGGTGGCATCTGGGATTGCTCTGAAATAGGTTTCTGTTGGTGCTGAAAACCATGACTTCAAAGGAGTTGTTTAGTGTGTTGCGGTTCAGACCTCACCTCTGCCTTGTCCTCAAGAGATTGGAGTGGGATACTTACCCTTTGCCACACTTCTCATTTTTGTGGTGGTGCCCACAACTGCTTCGCAAACGATTAAACGTGCCCATGGCCAAAAAAACCCAAAAAAGGCCTACGCCCTGCTCTAAAGCGCTCTGTAAAGAATAGGACGTGTTCCTACATTCGTGTCTGTGAGCAAACACCCATCATGTCTAAACGGCTGATAGCTAACTATCCCTAAATATAGGACGCCATCTCATAGAATCATAGAATCATAGAATAGTAGAGTTGGAAGGGGCCTACAAGGCCATCGAGTCCAACCCCCTGCTCAATGCAGGAATCCACCCTAAAGCATCCCTGACAGATGGTTGTCCAGCTGCCTCTTGAAGGCCTCTAGTGTGGGATAGCCCACCACCTCCCTAGGTCACTGGTTCCATTGTCGTACTGCTCTAACAGTCAGGAAGTTTTTCCTGGTGTCCAGCTGGAATCTGGCTTCCTTTAACTTGAGCCCATTAACTTGCTTCTTCTTAGCAAGGTTCAATGTTCTCCCCTCCAAGCTATTAGAGGGCAGATTCAAGAAAATCCCAAAGAATATTAGATGCTGCTCCTGTAATGACGGCGAGGTGGGGTCTATATTGCATGTTCTATTGTACTGCAGTTCCTATCCAGAGGCCAGGAAAGACCTAATATGTCCTACTAGACCAGCCTTCCTCAACCTGGGGCGCTCCAGATGTGTTGGACTACAACTCCCAGAATGCCCCAGCCATTCTGGGAGAAGCAGTCCAACACATCTGGAGCGCCCCAGGTTGAGGAAGGCTGTATTAGACAATGTTTCCCTGGTCACTGTCCTGAGTCTCTTATGATTATTTTACTCCAGGGCATCAATTAGCCTATTACTGAGCAAATGGCCAAATTTATGAATCTGGCTATTCTCATTAGGCCACCCACGGATGCTTGATCATTTCTTTGACAGATTTTGTATCCTTTCTTTTTACCATCATGTATTTTTTTTTTATTAACGTCTGTGTACATAGATGCTATGACAATGGTCCGTTGACTGTAAATAAAGGTTGATGGGGATGGAGATTGGGTCTAAATGGCTGCCGCTACTGCTAGAAAACCCCTACCTTGAAGAGAAGGGTGTGGGTCCCCCCGTGCCGCCACTGTCGCCAAAAGACCTGGGCTTCTGCAGGTTCAGTACCCATATGTCACTACAGAACATCTCTGATAGTAGAAGGTATGGTGCAGATGTGAGGACTTGGGTAATCAGTAGGGCTGTACACCACCACCCTGAACTGGTTCGGATTGATCCGACCCTCCCCCAATCCGCTCCGGAATTGGATCCAGAGCAAGATCTGGAGGGCCGGATTGAGATTCGGGCCCCATTTTGGACCCCTTCCCCACTTACTTGCCTCCACGAGGCAGGTAAGTGGGGAAGGGGGGGACAAAATGAGGGTTGAATAGGTCCCCCCCTCCTCCTTACCTGGCTTTGCCGTCTGCCACTGCATGGATCACGACGGCGGTGGGCACCGCTGCCATGTAAGCCCCCTCCCCCCCACTTACCTGCATCCGTAGCAGTCCGGGTGGCAGCTTCAACTGCGGCCCAGGCCTCAAGGTGGAAACAGGCCGCCTTGAGGCCTGGGCCACAGTTGAAGCCACTGCCTAGACAGCTACGGATGCAGGTAAGCCCCCTCCCCTCTTCCCCATTACCTGGCTCCACCGCCATCACCACACAAACTGCAGTGGTGGTGGTAGAGCCAGGTAAGCCCCCCTCCCCCACCACTTACCTGTGTCCAGAGCTTCAGACCGTTCCAAACCGCTCCAGACCGTCCGGATCGGCACCGCTCCGCTTCGGATTCGGAGATCCGAAACGGAGCGGAGCACAGCCCTAGGAATCAGGCCTAGGAATGTGGATGGTTGAGGTCTCAAATGGTGGGAAACTGGCTTCCAAGGATACACACCCTGCACAGTATGAGTCCTCAGGTGGTCATGCTTGAGGATGTAGGTAGATGGGGTCGAAAAGCATAGGGCAGCCTTCCACAGCCTCGTGTCCCACAGATGGGTTGGACTGCAACACATCTGGAACGTGCCAGGTTGCAGAAGGCTGTCCTAGGGCACTGGCCACAGAGGACATGCACCCTGGTCATCATGCAGACGTGAACCCGTAGCCAGTTGGGAATGCTCAAAGGCAAGGAGGACTCACACCCTGTGACACCTTCAGGTACACCTACCCTCAAAGCCCAACCCCTCCCAAGGATCTTTTCTGTCATGAGGAAATGGCTCCTTCATGAGTCCAACCACCTGCTCAATGCAGGAATCCACCCTAAAGCATACTTGACAGATGGTTGTCCAGCTGCCTCTTGAAGGCTTCTAGTGTGGGAGAGCCCACCACCTCCCTAGGTCACTGGTTCCATTGTCGTACTGCTCTAACAGTCAGGAAGTTTTTCCTGATGTTCAGCTGGAATCTGACTTCCTGTAACTTGAGCCCCTTATTCTGTGTCCCGCACTCTGGGAGGATCGAGAAGAGATCCTGGCCCTCCTCTGTGTGACAACCTTTAGAGTGCTATCATGTCTCCCCTCCATCTTCTCTTCTCCCATGCCCAGTTCTTTCAGTCTCTCTTCCTAGGGCTTTGTTTCCAGACCCCTGATCATCCTGGTTGCCCTCCTCTGAACACGCTCCAGCTTAGAATCATAGGATCATAGAATTGTAGAGTTGGAAGAGGCCTATAAGGCCTTCGAGTCCAACCCCCTGCTCAATGCTTGTCTGCGTCCTTCTTGAAGTGTGGGGCCCAGAACTGGACACGATACTCTAGATGAGGCCTAACCAGGGCCGAATAGAGAGGAACAGAACCAGTACCTCACATGATTTGGAAGCTCTACTTCTATTAATGCAGCCCCAAATAGCATTGGCCTTTCTTGCAGCCCTATCGCACTGTTGGCTCATATTCAGCTTGCGATCTACAACAATTCCAAGATCCTTCTCGTTTGTAGTATCGCTGAGCCAAGTATCCCCCATCTTGTAACTGTGCATTTCGTTTCCATTTCCTAGGTGTAGGACTTGGCATTTATCCCTATTAAATTCCATTCTGTCGTTTTCAGCCCAGCACTCCAGCCTATCAAGATCACTTTGAAGTTTGTTTCTGTCTTCCGGGGTATTCGCTATCCCACCCAATTTTGTGTCATCTGCAAATCTGATCAGCGTTGCCCGCAGCTCCTCGTCCAAATCATGGGCGAGAGAGAAGGGAAACGGAACTCCTCCTCTTCCAGTCCCCCCACCCCATCCCTACAACCCCACCCCACAAGGAAGCAACCCAGATACAGAAATCCGACAGGGTAGGGTAGCAGACTTTCCACCAAGACGTTATAGCTGGCATGAAGCAGCTCAGCAACATGGGGAGGGTTGTCGCAGGACAAGAAGAGGCAAAGGCATTGGTGGGGAAGAGGAGCAGGAAGAGAACGCACAGGGGAGAAGGTATGCAGCCACCACAGAACGACAGAAAAACCAGCTCAAGTTACTGGAGGGGTAGGGGGTACTAGACGCAAGGCACATGAACAGAAAGAGAGAGAGAGAGAGAGAGAGAAAGAGACAAACACGAGAGACAGGGGTCACCTGCCGTACTTACAATCATCTGCCGAGGTGAGGGCAGCAGAGCAATTAGAAAGAATAACCATCACATAAGTAGGTCATCACCTTCAATCCACTGTGCTCCCTCCAAACCTGCCCCCCCACCACCTCCGCACACAACACAACCCTCCTGACGCTTAGGGATGGGTAAGAGTTGCATTGGGTTCCTTTTTTTATATACATGAGGTCTGACCAGACGTCACGAATTCCTTCCTAAACTGGACAGAAACTCACAGCTTAGCTCATCCAGGCTTATTAGCTCTTCATCGTCTTGTCTTTGAAACCTTATATATTTAAGAGTGTTTGTCTCGATGAAGCGGGGTTGGTAACTCGTTATTTTTGATGGTCTCTTCGTCTTTAGCAACTACATGGCAGACAGGTACTTATGAGGCTCTTCGACACTAGGATGACGATATGGAAAGGAGGACAGGGCTCCTGCATCTTTATGTTGTGCGGACATTATACTGTTAGTTTTACCCTACCCTGTGCCTGTTGGCATTCTCTTCCCTTCCTTATTGTTTTACTATGATTTTATTAGATTGTAAGCCTATGCGGCAGGACCTTGCTATTTACTGTTTTACTCTGTACAGCACCATGTACATTGATGGTGCTATATAAATAAATAATAATAATAATAAAAGTTGTATAGAAAAGGGAATTTCAGCAGGTGCCATTTGTATGCATGCAGCACCTGGTAGAATTCCCTCTTCACGACAACAGTTGAACCTGCAGGTGCCCTGCCCTCTTTTGTTTCTGGTCAAGAGGGCAGGGCTCCTGCAGCTTTAACTGTTGTGATGAAGAGGGGATTTCACCAGGTGCTGCATGCATCCAAATGACACCTGTTGAAATTCCCTTTTGAATACAACTGTTAAAGATACAGGGGCCCTGTCCTCCTTTCCATATGGTCACCCTATTCTACACCGAGCAGGATATTCCATTATGAAAGCAGTATGAAAGCGGTATGTAAAAGGCAGGAGCCACACTCCTGCTTTATAGCGGTATTGAAGTGCACTGCAGGATCTACACTACTGCTTTATAGTGGTACTGTAGTGCACTAACAACTGTTGGTGCCCGTGACACGTCTACACCAAGCAGGATATAACACTACGAAAGTGGTATGAAAGCGGTATATGGTATATGGCCATAGCTAGACCTAAGGTTTATCCCTGGATCATCCAGGGGTTAAACCTGTTCATCTAGGTGACACACAGGGGATCCAGTGATCAGGCAGAGGCGAACCCTGGATGATCCCAGGATAAACCTTAGGTCTAGCTGCGGCCCCAGTCAATGGGCCCCAACAATTCTCAGTGCACTTCAATACTGCAATATTGTGTGGCTCAACCATGGTCTTCTCTATGCTGGGAATCGCTGTTGCTACTGAGTTTGGCTGGTGGAAAAGGGTTAGAATTTTGTCCATTCCGCTTTTGATAAGCACTTAACAAAACCAGCCAATTTCTTCATAAATAGGATGGATCGAAATTAAGATTTAAGAATTTGAACATGGGTGAAACAGAAACAGAGATTCATTCATCCCTACCTGACACATACGTAATCATAATTCACACAAAAACAAGACTATTGATGTACATGTACATGCATGCATGTGCTTACACACCATGGATATTTGCCAATTTTAGAAAACGCTAAACAGGAAGATTTGGGCACCACCCATAATCTTTAACATCTCCTTCCACTTCCCAATTGTATGACACAAAGTCCAAAGAAGCAACAGAACAAAGCTAGAGATTGAAATTCCGACATTCGTTCACGTTATATTTCCTAATTTATCATAACTTCTTTTTTTTAAAAAAATCAAATATTTTAAAAGAATAGCTGTATTAGAAGCGATGGAAAAGCTACTGAGAAATTGTTAACCTAACTCTCTCACGGGATATAAGACGTCTTGTTAGAAAAGACTATACGAAGAGCAATGCTTAAAGATACATAATAACAGAATAAGTAAAAACGTGATTATATTGGAGAGCAGACACAGAACCAGCAGAGTCACAAGGAATTACGAGTAACTGATATAAAAATATATTTGGCGAGTTGGCTTGGATAATAACGAAAGATAGAATGCTGAGTTAAAGTCCTTTGCTCAAAATCTGACTCACAGTCAGATCACACTCTTGGTGGACTTGATTCCCCAGAGGTGTTCCTTTGACATCCCTAATCGCACCTGCTCTCTGCCGATGAGCGTTTTATGGCACGCTCGTTCCTGGGCACCCACGGATTGCTCACATGACGTCGTCTGCCTCTTGTGCGTCTTCCATAGAATAGTAGAGTTGGAAGGGGCCTATAAGGCTATCGAATCCAACCCCCTGCTCAATGCAGGAATCCTCCCTAAAGCATCCCTGACAGATGGTTGTCCAGCTGCCTCTTGAAGGCCTGTAGTATGGGAGAGCCCACAACCTCCCTAAGTCATGGGTTCCATTGTCGTACTGCTCTAACAGTCAGGAAGTTTTTCCTGATGTCCAGACGAAATCTGGCTTCCTGCAACTTGAGCCCCTTATTCCGTGTCCTGCACTCTGGGAGGATCGAGAAGAGATCCTGGCCCTCCTCTGTGTGACAACCTTCCAAGTCTTTGAAGAGTGCTCTCATGTCTCCCTTCAATCTTCTTTTCTCCAGGCTAAACATGCCCAGTTCTTACAGTCTCTCTTCCTAGGGCTTTGTTTCTAGACCTCTGATCATCCTGGTTGCCCTCTTCTGAACACGCTCCAGCTTGTCTGCGTCCTTCTTGAATTGTGGAGCCCAGAACTGGACGCAATACTCTAGATTGTAAGCCTATGCGGCAGGGTCTTGCTATTTACTGTGTGGTCTGTGCAGCACCATGTACATCAATGGTGCTATATAAATAAATAATAATAATAATAGATGAGGCCTAACCAGGGCTGAATAGAGAGGAACCAGGACTTCACGTGATTTGGAAGCTATACTTCTATTAATGCAGCCCAAAATAGCATTTGCCTTTCTTGCAGCCACATCGCACTGTTCGCTCATATTCAGCCGGGGATCTAGCCCCTTTTGGCCTTTGCTGTGCCGCAACCCCCACCCCCACCCCGAGAAAGTCCAGTTGCTGCTCTCTCCTACCAGACTGAATGGACCTAACTACTTCCTGTTTTCAGGAAGCGACTTCCGAGCGACGACAGAGTTGCGACGGGAACCGTGCGTTGTGACTCACACACGCATACACACTTGCATCCTCCCCAAAACTCCTTCTCATTCAGCCACCACTTTCAGCTCCCCCCAAAACCCAGTGTCTCAAAGGTGGAGTGGAGGTGCTCAAAGCGATTTTGTGATGGTGTAATTACTGCGGGAGTGTAATTACTGCTCCCATCCTGTGTTCGTTCCTTCCCTCTTGAGATTGATTAGTCTTGTCAGTGTCCTTGTCAATTACGTCCTAGCAGCAGATATGTGAAACTGCGGACTTGCACAAGAGTGATGGGAGAAAAAATGTCTATGGAGTTATTGACAAGGCAATAGACGAGAGGGGATAAGGTGGGGCAGTGGTTGAGGGAGAAAGAGCTTTTTTGTTAGTTGCTAGTGTTTCTTCGTGCAAGTTAAATCTCAGAGTGGAATAGATGCTGTCTCTATTAGTACGTACATGTACTAAGGTCCCAGGGACTCCCGAGGTCTGTTTTGAATGAATGATAAACACCTGTCATGGCTAACCCTACTGCCCCTGTTTTGAGAGAAGGTGTTTCAGGTAATCAATCAGAATCAGATCCAGAATTAGAAGATGCAGCGCCAGACATCAGCCAGCCTGGACCAGTGGGGGAGGAAGCTCTCACGGGCGATTCCCCAGCTGGGAGTCAGCCCTCTCCAGAGCTCATCTCCTCAAGGCCAAATCCTACATACTCAGTGGGAAGTGAGCTTTCTTCCGGAAGTGGGCAACCCAACAAGCTAGCTGATGCTATGGTCCGCCAGAAGCTGAAACGCATGGAGCGGAAGGAAGGCGTGAGAAAGTCTGTTCGATTACGCCAGAGTCTGCCTCCGCACCAAGCGCTCTGAAGTTACGGGCATTTGCGAAGCGGCTTCCTATTCTTCTTGAGTGGACAATTGTCTCGCTTAGTTTGCACAGTTTTGCCTAGAGGGACACTTTATTCAGGTAGAAGAGACGTTTATTGCTTAATAAAAGCTTTGTGGATTACTTAGCAAGCCTCGACATTTGCCTCCCATAGAAAGCAAGAGTTTTCTGAGAAACACAACAACACTCGCTTACACACCCCTGCTCCTAACACAGTTGCTACAAAAGATAAAGAAGCTAGTCCCTTCGCTTTTCAAGAATTTTCATGAAGATTCACGCAGAACTCACAAGCAACATAGGATGTACTCTGCACTTAATAATAAAATATGTAATGTATAGCTGCCTTCCCCAAGCTGGGATCTTCTGGGTGTTTTGGACTATAACTCCCATCATGCCCATGCATTGGCATGATGGGAGTTATAGTCCAATACATACAGAGGGCTCAATCACGGGGAAGGCTGATCCGTAGTGAGGCCTCCCAAACTGTGCCTCAACAAAAGCTACAATCTATATCCTTCATCCATGTTTCAAACTGAGCACATTTGCACACGTTTCATCAAATTTTATTCTGCTTCCACTTGTCTTAGGTGGAGGGATAAGGAGAGGGGATGTACAAGAACTTCATTTCAGGATGTAGGGATGTGCTCCGCTTCTAATCGGACCGGAGAAGCAGGAGCGGAGCCGGGGGCTTCGCCTGCCCTTAAGGCGGAGGCGAAGAGGATTGGGGGGCCGGCGGAGCGTGGCGAAGAGGATCGAGGTGAAGGCGGATCCTTCGCCTCGATCCGGAGCTCCGCCGGAAAGGTAAGTGGGGTTTACCGGGCCCTGCCGCTGTCGCTGTCGCCCATGCGGCGACAGCGGCAGGGCCCGGTAACCCCCCCGCCCTCCTCTCCCTTACCTGCCTCCGTCCGTGGTCCATCAGCGTCTTCAATTGAGCCCGCGGTTCAAACAGGAAGTCTGGGCCGCTTGCGGCCCAGACTTCCTGGTTGAACCGCGGGCTCAATTGAAGACGGTGACAGACTGCGGACGGAGGCAGGTAAGGCCCCCCTCTCCCTTGGTCCCTTACTGGGCTCTGCCGCCGTCACCGCACGGGCGGCAATGGCGGCAGGGCCTGGTAACCCCCCCGCCCTCCTCTCCCGGCCTTACCTGGCGCCACTCCCCTCCACTGCGGAGCTCCAATTCGGAGCCGGAGCTCCGCGGCGAAGAGGAGCGGAGTATAGGCGGAGCGGTGCGGAGTGGAGCGGGCCGATCCGAAATTTTCGGATCGGCCCGCGGGGCGGAGCGGGGGGGTCCGTGCACACCCCTATCAGTATGTAAATCTTTTCAATCCCGAATGCAAACATGAGCGCATTTGTTTTTTAAAAAAGTTTTCCAATTCTTGAACTTAGTGCATTTTTATAAATACAAACTTTTCAGAAAAGTTTTCACCCTTTAGTCAATGGAGGAAGCGGGCATGTCTGAAAAATGTGCGCAAAAACGCACGCTTTCCCCATTTGAATAAAAAGGGGGGGAAGTCACAAATAAGAACGGCAACAAGATGAACCGAGCGACTAGTGAAATTTGGGGATCGTTGCAAACTCTAACATCCCTGGGTCTCCCATCTCTAATAAGGAGGCGATACACGGCATTGGAGCCACTCCTGACATCTGAGCATTTGCTAGGCATGCGTCTCATACGCTTTCAAGCACATCTGAACAGGCACAGGACCCACAAACAAACCCTACAATGACTGCTAGAAGTCTGCTGGTCTAAAATGAAACTTGAGAATTTGGGGAGGCTGAATTGTGTGGCCAGCATGTGTTTTTGTGAGGATAGCAAGACACTGCCATGTTGGCCTCTCAAGCTTCCAGATTTTCCACACTCCTCCAGTGTTCAGGAGCAAGTCTGGAGGGCAGGGATTGAGCACGGAGAAGAACCCATCCTGAGAACCCAATATTCTGGCAGGACTCACCGTCTGGTCAGTGAGCGGTGGAAGCACAATTGTCTTCTCCATGGTGTTCATGACAAGCTTCCAAAGCTCCTTCAGAACTCGCTTCAGGACAGTCTTCTCGCAAATTTTAGCAAACAGAGTCAAGCTGGAAGGAACACAGACAATAAGAGAAAGACGGTCTGCATCTTCTAGGAGAAAGGGGGTGAGCGCATTCATTTCCGTGGGTCTGCAGGGCCGGTGCTACCATAGAGGTCACTCAGGCGGCTGCCTAGAGTGCCAAAGTAAGGGGGCGCTGAATACTGCACCTGGAAGCCGCTGTCCTACAGCGGCTCTGAGAGGGCGGCTTCCTGGCTTCGCTTCAGCTGGGCACTCACCCAGCTGAAGCAAAGCCACACCCACCCACCCACTCCAATGTCCTGGCTTCGCTTTGACTGGGTGGGCGCCAAAGCGAAGCCAGAACGCTGGGGTAGGGGGCAAGCGGGCGGCTTCGGAACGGCGCGCCCAGAAGTCGCTCTCCCAGAGCAGCTTCCAGCCAGGCATACCATTCCGAAGCCGGCTGCCTGCCGGCCGCCCCACCCCAACGTCCTGGCTTCGCTTTGGCTGGGCGGGCGAGATGGCGCCCCGCGCCCAGGTACGCTGGGGTGGGTGTGGGTGGGTGAAAGCAGCTCACCTGCCTAGGGTATGGTGACCATATGAAAAGGAGGACAGGGCTCCTGTATCTTTAACAGGAATGTAGAAAAGGGAATTTCAGCAGGTGTCAATTGAAGAGGGTGAAATTCTCTCTTCATCAGCACAGTTAAAGCTGCAGAAGCCCTGCCCTCTTTTGTATCTGGCCACTCTACTATAGCTAGTGTAGCTTTAACTGTTGTGATGAAGAGGGAATTCCACTCACTTCAATTGACACCTGCTGCAATTCCCTTTTCTACATTCCTGTTAAAGATACAGGAGCCCTGTCCTCCTTTTCATATGGTCACCCTAGCCTAGGGCACAAAATAGTCTAGCACCGGCCCGGTGGGTCTGGACTAGAACCAGATTTCTTGCTGCCCAGGGAACCAAATCCAATTTTATTTATTTATTTATTTATTTATTACATTTATATCCCGCCCCGTAGCCGAAGCTCCCTGGGCGGTTTACAGAAGTTAAAAACAATGAACATTAAAAACAGATATACAAAATATAAAACCACCAAAAGTATAAAAACAACAACAATATCCATGTAAAACAAGCTATTCTCAGGTCAGTTAAAAACTCAGCATATGCTGTTAAATGCTGTTAAATGCCTGGGAGAAGAGAAAAGTTTTGACCTGGCGCCGAAAAGATAACAATGTTGGCACCAGGCGAGCCTCATCAGGGAGTTCATTCCATAATTGGGGCCACCACTGAAAAGGCCCTCTGCCTTGTTGCCATCCTCCGAGCTTCCCTTGGAGTAGGCACTCGGAGGAGGACCTTAGATGTTGAGCGCAGTGTACGGGTAGGTTCATGTCGGGAGAGGTGTTCCGTCAGCTATTTTGGTCTCAAGCCGTGTAGGGCTTTATAGGTTAAAACCAGCACCTTGAATTGGGGTCGGAAACGTACAGGCAGTCAATGCAAGTGGCCCAGATTTGGTGTTATATTAGGGTAACCCTATGAAAAGGAGGACAGGGCTCCTGTATCTTTAACAGTTGCATAGAAAAAGGAATTTCAGCAGGTGTCATTTGTATGTATGTCGCACCGGGTGAAATTTCCTCTTCATCACAACGGTTAAAGCTGCAGGAGCTATACTGCAGCTATACTATGACCAGATTTAAAAGAGGGCAGGTTTGACTGCAGCTTTGACTGTTGCTATGAAGAGGAAATTCCACCAGGTTCCCCATATATACAAATGACACCTGCTGAAATGCCCTTTTCAATACAACTGTTAAAGATGCAGGAGCCTGGTCCTCCTTTTCATATGGTCACCCTAGGTATACGTTAAAAATTTCTGGTGCTTCCAAATGTGCCTTCATCCAAGTTTCTCCATGAATGTTGGACTTTTGAATGACCCAAAATGGAACCTTCGTTATTCCGTTACGACTGCCTTGAATTTTATATATTGTGTGCACGCAGTTTTCTAAAGTTTTCCATTTCGTCAGTGGTCTTTGCCCCCTCTCCTCTAATGCAGTCTGATAACATGCTACCAACTAGGGTGACCCTATGAAAAGGAGGACCGGGCTCCTGTATCTTTAACAGTTGCATAGAAAAGGGAATTTCAGCAGGTGTCATTTGTATATATGGGGAATCTGGGGAAATTCACTCTTCATCACAACAGTTAAAGGGCAGGAGCTATACTAAAGTGACCAGATTTAAAAGAGGGCAGCTTTAACGGTTGTGATGAAGAGGGAATTTCACCAGGTTCTCCGTATATACAAATGACACCTGCTGAAATTCCCTTTTCAATACAACTGTTAAAGATGCAGGAGCCCTGTCCTCCTTTTCATAGGGTCACCCTACTACCAACACTGCCTCACCCTCTGTCCTGACAGGTTGTCCCACAGGTCAGCTGCATCTTTATTTATTTATTTATTTATTGCATTTATATCCTGCCTTTTTTCCTCCAAGGAACCCAAGGCAGCGTACATAATCCTCCTCCTCCTCTCAATTTCTATCCTCACCACAACAACCCTGTGAGATGGGTGGGGCTGAGAGTCTGTGACTGGCCCAAAGTCACCCAGTGGGTTTCCATGGCTGAGTGGAGACTAGAACCCGGATCTCCCGACCCATGCTCCCAGTCCCAGTCCTTCACCATCCAGTCCAACACTTTAGCCACTACACCACATTGCCTCTTATATATATATACGCCAGCTGCGCCCCTTCTTAGAGTCAGAAGACCTAAAGACAGTAGAGCACGCGCTGGTAACCTCAAGGCTTGACTTCTGCAATGCGCTCTACGTAGGGCTACCATTGTACCTAGTTCGGAAACGTCAACTAGTTCAAAATAGGGCAGCCAGATTGGTCACTGGTACACCTAGGGGTGACCACATTACACCAACATTAAAATCACTCCACTGGCTGCCAATTAGTTTCCGGGCAAAGTACAAAGTGTTGGTCATCACCTTTAAAGCCCTAAATGGTTTGGGTCCAGGCTACCTGCGGGATCGCCTTCTCCCATATAGTCCGCCCCGCACACTCAGGTCCTCTGGGGTGAACTTACTTCAGTCCGCTAAAACTAGGCTGACATCAGTTTCCCAGAGGACCTTTTCTTCCGTCGCCCCCAGATTGTGGAACGGCCTGCCAGAAGAGATTCGTAAAATTAACTCTCTGTGTGATTTTAAGGCAGCTTTAAAGACTAGCCTTTTCCGGCAGGCCTATCCAGATCAATGTCAAATCATGATTTTTTAAGATGTATTGATTCCTGTTATAATGTTGTTCCCCGCCTCGATCCAAAGGGAGAGGTGGGTAAGAAATAAATATATTATTATTATTTATTATTATTATATAAAAAACGAAGTGTGGTTTATGATCTATAACTCTCAGAGAGTTTTAAAGAGCACCTAGGAAAGGTTTTTAAAAGAAATAAATAGGGGGGGAACCCCACAGATATATCCATAGGACACTGGTAGCTGAGGGTTTTCTCCACCCTCTTTCCCCCCCATCTATATAGGATGGTTCACACTCACTTGCTGTCCAAAAGATCCATGATGGGTTGCAAGACGTTATCGGCGTCCTGGGCCACACTGCTGCAAGCACTGGCCGGCACGTTGCCTGTACCTTTCACTTGACTCAGGATATCCCCCATCTGCTTCACGCAATCCTCGATGTGCGGCTGAAAACTGGAGGAAAAGAGAAACCTCATCAGAAGTTCAACTAAAGCAGATGCAGGGAAACTTTTTTCTGCGTATGCTGGCAATGGGCAGGGCTAGAGGCAAAAGAAGGTAAGGCCACCTTTTCCTCTGTTTCTTCCAATAATAATAATAATAATAATAATAATAATAATAATAATGTTACCCATCTCTCCCTCTGGATCAAGGCGGGGTACAACACAAATGCAAACACCATAAAATACATATAATTGATTAAAACATATAAAAGTAATACATTATTAAAAGCAGCACATTATTATTATTATTATTTTTAAACATTTTTATTTATTTTCTACAATACTTAAACATACATCATTACAATTAAAGAAAACAACATACTACACAAATGTTGAATAAATGTTGAATATCATAATATCATATCTACATAACATAATCAAACGTAACATATAAGTGCACCCCCCACCTCGGGATCTCATTCCTGATTCCAAAATCTCATACTTTCTTCTGCTGGCGGTTTCCCACTTCCCTTAGAAAGCACAAATATTAGGAACTGTTTCCAAATTCCTTCAAAATCATTTGTTTTAGCTATACCTCTTCTCAATTTAATATTACAAGTCAGTTTATCATTAATAGCTATATCCCAAACTTCTTTATACCATTCTTCAATACAATAATCACCTTGAATCTTCCAGTTCCTAGCTACAATCAATCGTGCCGCAGTCAGCAAATTCGATATCAATTCCTTAATTTCTTTTTTACATTTAAAATCTTCAAATAGTGACAGTAATGCAACTTTTGGTGTTCGTTCTATCTTCATTCCCACTATTTCTAAAGCAGCACATTATTAAAAAGGCATCTTAAAATTCAACCGCATAGGCCTGCCGGAAGAGATCAGTCTTTATGGCTTTCTTAAATTGAACTGTTAAGTTGACGAATCTCTCCTGGCAGGTCATTCCACAATCTGGAAGCAGCAGAAGAGAAGGTCCTCTGGGTAATACCTGTCAGCCTACTCGTTGCTGACTGAAGGAAATTCTCCCCAGAGGACCTGAGTGTGCAGGGTCGATTGTACGGGGGAAGGCGATCCCGCAGGTAGCCTGGACCCAAACCATGTAGGGCTTTAAAGGTGATAATCAACATTTTATACTTCTCCTGGAAACTAATTGGCAGCCAGTGAAGAGATTTTAAAACTGGTGTAATGTGGTCGCCCCTAGGTGTACCAGTGACCAGCCTGGCTGCCCTATTTTGAACTGCCCTATTTAGGAACTACATTTCCTAAATGTAGAACTTGGCATTTATCCCTATTAAATCTCATTCTGTTGTTTTCAGCCCAGCACTCCAGCCTATCAAGATCACTTTGAAGTTTGTTTCTGTCTTCCAGGGTATTTGCTATCCCACCCAATTTGGTGTCATCTGCAAATTTGATCAGTGTTCCCTGCACCTCCTCGTCCAAATCATTAACAAAAATGTTGAAGAGCACTGAGCCCTGCGGCACCCCACTCGTTGCCTCTCCCCAGTTTGAGAAGGTTCCATTGATAAGTACTCTTTGAGTCCGATTCTGTAGCCAACTGTGAATCCACCTAATAGTTGTTCCATCTAGCCCACTTCTAGCTAGTTTGTTAATCAGAATGTCATGTGGTACTTTTTCAAAAGCTTTGCTGAAGTCAAGATATATGACTTCCACAGCATTCCCACAGTGCGCAAGGGAGATTACCCTATCAAAAAAATCTGGTACGCAGAGGTAGACTGCCTCTGCACATGGAAGCTCCATTGAACTATCTTGTCTAATAACTGTGTATTCTGTCAGTTTGTCTAACCATTTTATTTCTGGCTAGCCACTGTTGAAACAGGATCTGAACTAGAAGGACTCTCGATTTGATCTAGCAGATTGTATGTTCTCATTGACTGACCGATTGATCCAGTTCGCAGCTGATTTATCAAAGTCTCAAGAAAGATGTCCATGTAACAACCCCCCCCCCCCAACACACACACATTTGACATACCTGGTTGCGAACACTCGGCTCAACTCATCCAAGACATTGTTGAGCTTCACCTGGAGTTCCTTGAGAATGTCACTGGCATCTGTGTCCAGCTGTGAACACAGGAAGTAACAGTGGTCATGAGGAGTGACAGTGATGATACTTCCTGAGTAATATTGGGTAGCTTACCAAATAGTCTGAATCCGAAGAATTTGTAGAAAATTACATCTCTGGCCTCAGCTAGACCTACCCGGTATGGCGCGACGGAGGGGTGAAAATGTCGCGATATTTTTATCGTGAGATCCCCCCTCTGTTTACACGCAGCGTGCGACGACCTCGAAGGGAGAGGACGTCCACCCGCCATTTTCTTTTTAAAAAACAAACAGCAGATTTGCACGCGCGCTCATGCGCTCAAAGGTAGGTGGTTTTTTTAAAAAAATAATAATTTTAAAAATTATTTTTAAAAAAGTTTGTCCCGGTTCCTCGTGGAGCGGTGAAGATCCGGGACAATGTGCATGGCTACGAAAGGTGTCATTTGTATATATGGAGAAGCTGGTGCAATTCCCTCTTCATTACAACAGTTCAAGCTGCAGGAGCCTTGCCCTCTTTTAAATCTGGTCACTCTAGTATAGCTCCTACAGCTTGAACTGTGATGATGAAGAGGGAATTTCACTAGGTTCTCCATATATACAAATGACACCCACTGAAATTCCCTTTTCTATGCAACGGTTAAAGATACAGGAGCCCGGTCCTCCTTTCCATACGGTCACCATACTCAGTATGGGCTTCTGGGGGCTGAGACCTTGGCTCTGACCCAGTGGGTACCAGCCACCATTGAGTGTGGGCATGCCAGTGCCATGTTACAATGCCTAAGCAGCCCTAAACCCCAGGACTTCTCTGTCTACCCGCCGGGTTTGTCTTCCTGCTCAGTTGATTGAGGGAGTTTAGGATGCAAACCTCTTTTCCCCCCATAGCCTCAAACATCTTCTCCAGCTGGACACGGAGTTGCTGTATGTTGTTCATCAAGATGCAGGGCTGGAACAGAGAAAGAAAAGGAAGTTATGGCAGTGCCGGGTGGGTGGGTGGTGGGGAACCCTTGGGAGGAATGCATTCCCCTCCTTATTCTGGAAATTTGTATTTTGCTCTACTGTGCTCTGCTTGTTAATTTGGCTTTAACTAGGGGCTCGCCACATGGGCGCTTTGCCCTTGGATCGCTTCAGAGTGGAGGCACGGCACATAGAATCATAGAATCATAGAATCATAGAATCACAGAATCATAGAAAAGCAGAGTTGGAAGGGGCCTATAAGGCTATCGAGTCCAACCCCGGCTCAGTGCAGGAATCCACCTCAAAACATCCCTGACAGATGGTTGTCCAGCTGCCTCTTGAAGGCCTCTAGTATGGGAGAGCCCACCACCTCCCTAAGTCACTGGTTCCATTGTCGTACTGCTCTAACAGTCAGGATGACATGATCTACATGACACAGCCGCCGCCGCTCCAAATCAATCCAGGGGCAAACCCCTGAAGCGCCACACTAAAGAAGTTGGGGACTTACCCCAACTTTTTTAGTTGGAGCAAGGCTGTGGAGCCGTGTTAAGGAAAAATAAATAAAATTTAAAGGGGTTGGGGGATTGGGAGGGGCATGCTCAGGTTTGTCAATGTCCCTCTGAAAAAGTAGCACCTAGAACTTTATACAGTACTCCAGGGGGGGACCTACACTAGTATATGAAACGTTGTTTTTACAGTCATTGAACATTCTGTTTTTGAACGATTTAAAACGTAGCCGTTTTTAAAACATTTACTTACATTTTCTCTTTCCGTGGGAATGCATTCCTTTTGGCCACACTAAGAAAACAAATCCATTTGTTCTATTTCCCCGTCTGCCAATTTCCCCTCCCACTTCCTCTTCTCTCTGAGACAATCCTCCACCTACAAACAATCCACCAAGTAGCCTCCCAAAAGTGAAACTGGAAGCGGCTGCAAAAAAGAGGCTTGAAAGAAAGAAAAAACGGCTCCAACTTTGGGCGCGGAAATTACATAAACATGCCCCCCAGGAACGCAATTGGCTAATTAAAAAATACAGGAAACCCATTTAATACGATGAAATCGGCCACATCATACCAAATTGAGTATGGCCATTGAGCAGGGGGTTGGACTCGATGGCCTTGTAGGCCCCTTCCAACTCTGCTATTCTATGATTCTATGATTCTATGAAATAGAACGACTAATTTCTGATAAGTTCAAAATAAAACCCGGGGAAAAGACAACAATAAAACGTCACAAACTGAACGTCATGTGGCGTAATATTACGAAATGGACACTTAAAAATGGTAAGACACGTTCTAACTTGACTAGTGTGGATCCCCTCTAATTGTGACCTGATCAGTCCTGTGGTCTTGTGGTCACAGATTAGGTGACCTCCTTTCGGTGTGGGCTAAACCATGTGAGCCGTGTATATGGCTCTCTTCGGTCTCCCCTAAATCCCACTTCTGGCCCTAGTTGACCTCTTTGGGAGGTCCAGTTCTGCAGGGGAAAGATGGCAACAAGACCAAAAATGAAGGCAGGTGGGTGTGATACATCACCACTTTTTCCTTTTCCTTGGTGCAGTAGGAGGCGTAGTCCTTAGAAATGATCTCGGCGTACTGCAGCAGGACGTTGCTAATGGTCTGAAAAGCAAAGAAGGTTAATGAGAGGAAGAAAGAAGCAACCATTTTGGGCCCTTTGGGGAATTTGAGAAACTGTACTGGTCACTGTGACAAAATGGCTGCCATGGAAGCATGGCAAAGGACAAGAAACCTGCCTCAAAGACTGGGGCAGGTGGGTTTGAGCTCCAGCACCCTGAACTACTCCTTGGAACCCACAATTTGCAGCAGCAACAGCAATCCCAGCTACCAACTAGTATTTTTTGTTTGTTTTGTTTAAGTGGAAGAGGGAGGACACCGTCATGGTTGCCACAAAAGTGTCTTGGGGGTGCATGAGTGCCCATACGCACCACAATTGCCTACATCTGGTCTACCTGATCCATTATCAATCAATTTATTGAAGGCAACCAAATGCAGGTTTTAGCCAATTACATACGCAACAGTTATACACAGAGTATAAAAGCGTGTCATAAAAAAAAGAATAGATAATTTGTTATAAAATGTTAGAACATACATGCGCATACAACTAAAACCTTACATGTTAAAATGTTAAAACATACGTGTGCATACAACTAAAACCTTACATGTTAACATATTAAAACATATGTGTGCATAGAACTAAAACCTTACATGTTAACATATTAAAACATACATGTGCATACAACTAAAACCTTACATGTTAAAATATTCAAACATACATGTGCATACAACTAAAACCTTACATGTTAAAATATTCAAACATACGTGCGCATTCAACTAAAACCTTACATGTTAAAATGTTAAAACGTACGTGCGCATGCAACGAAAACCTTTCATGTTAAAATGTTAAAACATACATGTGCATACAACGAAAACTTTACATGTTAAAATGTTAAAACATACGTGTGCATACAACTAAAACCTTACATGTTAAAATAGTCAAACATACGTGCGCATACAACTAAAACCTTACATGTTAAAATATTAAAACATACGTGTGCATACAACTAAAACCTTACATGTTAAAATATTAAAACATACGTGCGCATACAACTAAAACCTTTCATGTTAAAATATTCAAACATACGTGCGCATACAACTAAAACCTTACATGTTAAAATATTAAAACATTCCTGCGTATTTAACTAAAACCTTACATGTTAAAATATTAAAACATACGTGCGCATTCAACTAAAACCTTACATGTTAAAATGTTAAAACATACGTGCGCATACAACTAAAACCTTACATGTTAAAATATTAAAACATACGTGCGCATACAACTAAAACCTTACATGTTAAAATATTAAAACATACCTGCGTATTTAACTAAAACCTTACATGTTAAAATATTAAAACATACGTGCGCATTCAACTAAAACCTTACATGTTAAAATGTTAAAACATACGTGCGCATGCAACTAAATCCTTACATGTTAAAATATTAAAACATACGTGTGCATACAACTAAAACCTTACATGTTAAAATATTAAAACATAACTGCGTATTTAACTAAAACCTTACATGTTAAAATATTAAAACATACGTGCGCATACAACTAAAACCTTACATGTTAAAATATTAAAACATACCTGTGCATTTAACTAAAACCTTACATGTTAAAATATTAAAACATACAGGCGCATACAATGAAAACCTTACATCTCAAGACAGATCACATGAGTTTGTCTAAGCTGAGCAGCCTTCACAGCAAATTTGGCTGTGTTGAACATTACAGACCTGTCTGTACTGGACAGTAGATATTTGACCGTGTCCATATCACTGAGGGTAGGAATCACCCTTAAGCGCTTCTCTAAATATTTTTCCCTGGGTGTTTCATACAGTTTGCAGTGCAGCATATAATGCATGGCGTCCTTTACTCATTGGTTTTGTGAACCGCCCAGAGAGCTTCGGCTATTGGGCAGTATAAAAATGTAATAAATAAATAAATAAATAAATTGTCCTGCTTCCAACTGTGGCTACACAGAGACCTCCACAAATGTCCGCAAAAACAGAGAATGAAGATGAGATCCTCCGTTCTTTGTCTCCAAAAACCCAGAGACAGACTTGATTCTGAACATGGAGTCTCCATTCTTATATATTATGTGTAATGGCTGCCGATAGATCTACCCACCATGGATTTATGCAATGAGAACATAATAATTATCTTCTTGGATCAGGCTGAAGGTCCATCTAGGTCAGCTTTCTCCAACTTGGCACCTTCGTCCCATCCCACATAACCGTAGAATCATAGAATAGTAGAGTAGGAAGGGGTCTGTAAGGCCATCTAGTCCAACCCCCTGTTCAATGCAGGAATCCACCCTAAACCATCCCTGACAGATGGTTGTCCAGCTGCCTCTTGAAGGCCTCCAGTGTGGGAGAGCCCACAACCTCCCTAGGTCACTGATTCCATTGTCGTACTGCTCTAACAGTCAGGAAGTTTTTCCTGATGACCAATGCTGATGCTGGCCATGTATGATGGGAGTTCGAATCCAACACATTGAGAAGGCGCTAGATTGGAGAAGGCTGATCTAGGTTATCTTCCTGCTTCCTGAAGCAGCTAGCTGGATGCCTCTATAACACACAATTGCTCATTTTGAGCCAAAATGAGCAATCAAGGAGTACGACTCACTGGAGTCGTACTCCTTGTACGACTCCAGTGAGCCTTCATCTAGGAGAAGGTGGAGGAGCACAGCAAACTATGAAACTGCTCTGTCAGTGTCTAGCTATTGTTCTTAGTCCTGTCTTGCAACAGTTCCCCTATGACTTCGGGTACCTACCTTGCTGCAGAACCTGACCCTCCATACACACTACTTGACCTGTCGCTGGATGAGATCTGGGGCATGTCTATACGTCTCCTTTACCCTGACATAAACGCATAGATTTGCGTTTCAGGGCACATGACACAGCCGCCCGTTCGCCGCAGCGCCGGGTTTTTAACCTGAAAATGCGCATATTCGTAGTTGCGATTTACCGCGACTTTGGGATCGACATCCGAGTTTGCACCGCGTTATAGTTATGCGTTGTTGGGGGGAATAAAATCGAATTTTGACATGTGGGCGGAGCTTTGAGGGCAGGACAAAGTGCTTGGCCAATTTCCCACCTTCCCACCTATCGCGTCCTCCTCTGGCTGCCTTGTTCCTTCCTGCCGTTTTCATATGATTCTGCAAAGCTCCGCAGATACAGCTTATAAAATTAAAACAAAGAGTGGGGAACGGGCAGCCAGAGGGAGAAGACATGCTCAGTCCCCTCCTTGCATCCTCCTCTGCTGCCTCATTCCTCCCTCCCCGGTTTTCCTCTTATATGAATCTGCGGAGCTCCGCAGATCAAAATTTATAGCTTCACTCATCTGTACTCCATAGCATCGTATGTGCATATACGCGCAAGTGCGCATTAATAACTGCACTACAAAAAAAATTCAGGAGATAAATCACTGTTGCTGCTGCAGTGTGACGCTCATTGCCTAGATTCGAATCAATGAAAATTCGCGTTTATATTCAATGAGGAGCAATCCCGTTGTGGTATAGATGGGGGCCTGGTATCACTGGAATCAAAGCCATGCAGCAGTGGGAACAGCAACATGGCACCACCTTACCTTGGCAAACCTGCGCATGTAGTGGCCCACAATTTGTGGATCAGGGCACTCCAACTTCTTGATGATTTCAAAGCTCTGGTTGAGTTGGGAGAAGACATCGACCACAGAGCAGGAGAAGAGGGCGTGCTCTGATGTTTGCTGGAACTAGAGGGAGGCACAGAAAAGTTGAATGAGAAAGTAAGTTCCTACTGGAAGAACCTCGGAAGCTGTCTCACATCTGATTCAGCACACCTGTCTTCCCTAACCTAGCTACAGCGATCCATGCTCTGATAACCTCTTGTTTGGATTACTGCAATGCGTTATACGTGGGGCTGCCTTTGAAAATGGTCCGGAAGCTTCAGCTGGTACAAAACAAGGCAGCCCGTTTACTAACGGGGACTGGCCGGCGAGATCACATTACGCCAGTCCTTTTCCAGCTTCATTGGCTGCCAGTCCAGGTCCGGGCCCGATTCAAAGTGCTGGTATTGACATTTAAAGCCCTAAACGGTTTGGGGCCAGGTTATTTGAAGGAACGCCTACTCCCATATGTACCTGCCCGGACCTTAAGATCATCTACAGGGGCCCTTCTCCGTGAGCCCCTGCCAAAGGAAGTGAAGGAGGGCTTACTAGAAGGAGGGCTTTCTCCGCTGTGGCACCCCGGTTGTGGAATGAGCTCCCCAGAGAGGTCCGCCTGGCGCCTACACTGTACTCCTTTCGTCGCCAGCTGAAGACCTTTTTATTCTCCCAGTATTGTAACACTTAATTTTAACTTAAATTTAAATTTTACTAACTCTGTATTTTAATTTTATATCATTTTTGCTGCGTGGTTTTTATCCTGGTTGTGCTTTTCATACTGTATTTTGTATTTGTGCTTTGAACCTGTTGGTTGTTTTATTGTGGTTTTAATTTTTGTGAACTGCCCAGAGAGCTTAGACTAGTGGGCAGTATAAAAATGTAATAAATAAATAAATAAATAAATAAATAAATAAAATAAAATAACCTGGTGGCCTCCAGGTGTGTTGGACTATGGGGGAAGTGGGGGACATGTTGAATGGGGAATGATGGGAGTTGTAGTATAACACATCTGGAGGTCACCAGGTTGTGGAAGGCTGAGTTACATGGACTGGCGTTAGATCCCCAGGGTTTCAGGCGGAAGTCTTTCCAACCCTATAATGTCAAGGTATGAAGATACCAGGGATTGAACTCAGGAACCTTTTATATCCAAAGTAGGTGTTCTACCACTTAGTGGCTTGCGTGATGCTTCCCTTCTCCATTTTATCTTTATAACAACCCTGCAAGGTAAGTTAGGTGAAAAGTTAGGCTGCCTTTATGCTTCCGAGCCCAATTCAAGGTGCTGATTTTAACCTATAAAGCCCTACACGGCTTGGGACCACAATACCTGACGGAACGCCTCTCCCGACATGAGCCTCCCCGTACACTGCGTTCAACATTCAATGTCCTCTTCCGAGTACCTACTCTGAGGGAAGCTCGGAGGATGGCAACAAGGAAGAGGGCCTTTTCGGTAGTGGCCCCACGACTGTGGAATGATCTCCCTGATGAGGCTCGCCTGGCACCAACACTGTTATCTTTCAGGCACCAGGTCAAGACTTTTCCCTTCCCCCAGGCATTTAACAGCATTTAACAACGCTACGTTTGTTTTTTAACGGACTCCAGAACGGTTGTTTTTAAATGGAGACTGTCGTTTTTATGTTTTCGATGGCTTTAAATTTTGTATACTTTTTAAGGTTCACTGTTTTTCACTTTTGTAAACCGCCCAGAGAGCTTCGGCTATGGGGTGGTATATAAATGTAATAAAATAAATAAATATAAAATAAATAAATAAGTCTGTGACTGGCCACAGATTTGAAGCTGGGTCTCCCTAACCGTAGTCTGACACACCAGTCCAGGCTACAAAACTATGCTGGGTGGGGCAGATGGGAGTTGGCGTCCAAAACATCTGGAGAACACCAGGTTGGTGACGGCTCCTCTAACCACTATAACACAACGGCTCTCCCTAAAATGATTTATTTCCTCATTACAATATATATCTGCTGGCAAGCAGGGGAGGGGGCCCTCCAGTGTCCCACACCAATCCTGAAGCTGTTCCTTTTCTGGTGTGATACGTTACCCCATCCTTCTTGTCCCGTTCCAATGCTCCATGTAAGAAATCCCGCGAGACTTCCTCATTCTCATCCAGCCACTGTATAACGAAAGGCTCAAACCATCTGAAGGATCGAAAGAAGAAAAAAAGAGAGAAAGAGTGAAGTTGAGAAAACTGTCCATACGGCTTGTTTCCCTTGACTTAAATGCGCATATTCGCATTTCAGGACACGTGACGCAGCCGTCCATTCGCCGTAGCGCCGGGTTTTCAACGCGATAATGCGCATATGCGCGTTTGCGATTTACTGCGACTTTTGGATCACCTCCGAGTTTGCACCGCGTTACGGTTATGTGTTGTTGGGGGAGTTAAATCGCGTTTTGACATGTGGGCGGAACTTTGAGGGTAGGACAACAGGATTGGCTGACTTCCCGATTTCCCACCAATCGGCTGCCTCGTTCTTTTCCCTCCCATTTTAAAAAATATTTTTAATCTTTAGTTGCGAAGCTTCGCATCTAAAGATTAAAAATTTAAAAACAGGGGGGTAGAGGAACAGGGCAGCCAGAGCGAGCTCAGAGGGAGGAGAGTCAGCTGCCCTGTTCCTCCCCCCTCCCTGCTGCTTGTCCCGGCAGCGACGGCTGACTCCTGTCTGCCCCCTTCCTCTCCCCAAAACCCCGTTTCCTTAAAATGTATTTATTTATTTACAGCATGGAGCCCGGAGCTCCCTGTCCTCCCCCTTCCAACACCCCCTTTAAATTGTATTTTTCTTAAAAAGGCTCCGCAGAGGCGCAGAGCCTGGCTCCAAGCTAAAAAAGTCAGGGTAAGTCCCCGACTTTTTTTAGCACAGAGCTTTGGGGATTTGCCCCTGGATCCCTCCGGAGTGGCGGCTGTGTCCTGTAGATCATGTGCCACCACTCCAAAGCTACCCCAGGGTAAAGTGCCTGTGTAGACGACCCCTTTGTTTCAGGTTTCCGTTTAAGCATTGGGAGGCAAAGTTGGCACTTACGCGGGATATTCAGGGACGCGGCTCTTGAACAGAGGGAGATCCTTGACATACTCATTATACAGCCACTTCACCTTAAAGTGCAGGTTCATATAGTCGGCACTCTTACACAACCGGTGCTTGTCATGTTCTGAGGAGTAAAGGGGGGGGGGAGAGAAAGAGAGGGGAGAGGGTGAAAACGGGAGATCTCTTCTTGAGGGATAAACTGCCTGGCAGGATGCTTTGCGGAACTCAAAATGGAGCCTGCTTTCGTCAAGTCCTCAGTGTACCTTTAAGAGAGCTTTTTGCTATGACGGATAATCAGCAAGGTCAGGTAGATGCTGATATCCATTTGTATACAAAAGCCCGTCAACCAAGGCCTAGTGGTGCTGTCCTCTTAGCTCTCCATTGGCATCAGGGGCATATTTCCTGCAATTTCCCCATTTCTGTCTGACGGGATCAGAAGTGCAGGAGAACCATAGAATCATAGAATAGCAGAGTTGGAAGGGGCCTACGAGGCCATGGAGTCCAACCCCCTGCTCAATGCAGGAATCCACCCTAAAGCATCCCTGACAGATGGTTGTCCAGCTGCCTCTAGTGTGGGAGAGCCCACAACCTCCCTAGGTAACTGATTCCACCATCCCACTGCTCTAACAGTCAGGAAGTTTTTCCTGATGTCCAGCCGGAATCTGGCTTCCTTTAACTTGAGCCTGTTGTTCCGTGTCCTGCACTCTGGGAGGATCGAGAAGAGATCCTGGCCCTCCTCTGTGTGACAACCTTTCAAGTATTTGAAGAGTGCTATCATGTCTCCCCTCCATCTTCTCTTCTCAATGCTAAACCTGCCCAGTTCTTTCAGCCTCTCTTCATAGGGCTTTGTTTCCAGACCCCTGATCATCCTGGTTGCCCTCCTCTGAACACGCTCCAGCTTGTCTGTGTCCTTCTTGAAGTGTGGTGCCCAGAACTGGATGCAATACACAAGATGAGGACTAACCCGTGCCGAATAGAGTGCAATTTGGAAACTATACTTCTATTAATGCAGCTCAAAATAGCAGTTGGTTTTTTTGCAGCTACATCACACTGATAAAGGGAGAAATAACCCCAATGGGCAACAGTTTTGGAAGACCTGTAAGCAGCCCGGAAGTTCCGCGAGACTGCAGGGAGACTCACCTTCCATTGCATACTTCATGTCCTGAGCAAAAAGATTCCACATCACTTCAGCGCTGATCTTTCCAACGTTCAGCTCTTGAGGGAACCTGGCAAGAAGGCGGAGGCAAAATCAGAGTTCCTTGGGATCAAGATGGTTTTGTTGCTTGATGCAAAATGCGGCAAGACGCCTGAATTCTCCTCAGGACCCCTGACCCCATGTCTGGTTACCCCCATTGCAGACTTACTGGTTGAGGCAGGGTGTGTATGAGTTCTTATCTTCTTCAATGATCGACACTATCAAGGTGATAAGTTTGGACCAGAAATCCAGATTCTTGATGCTGGGGCCTTGCTCCTCTGGTGGCAGATCACCCTTCTTAGTCTAGGAATGGGTGGGAAACCCAAAGGGAAAAGATACATTAGATTAAGGGTCTCATTGGTATGGCTCCTCCATTATTTCATAGAATCACAGAAAAGTAAAGATGGAAGGGGCCTATAAGGCCATCCAGTCCAACCCCCTGCTCAATGCAGGAATCCACCCTAAAGCATCCCTGACAGAGGGTTGTCCAGCTGCCTCTTGAAGGCCTCTCCCACGACCTCCCTAGGTAACTGGTCCTATTGTTGTACTGCTCTAACAGGAAGTTTTTCCTGATGTTTTGTCGTACTGCTCTAACTGTCAGGAAGTTTTTCCTGATGTCCAGCTGGAATCTGGCTTCCTGTAACTTGAGCCCATGATTCTCCATCCTGCAGCAGCAACAGCGATTTATATCCTGAATTCTTTTTCTTTTTTTGGTAGTGCAGTTATGAGTGCACACATTCACACATATGATGCTATGGAGGAGAGAGGAGCGAAGCTATAAATGTTATCTGCGGACCTCCGCAGATTCGTATAAGAGAAAAACTGAGAAACGCTAAGAGGGGGAGGAACGAGGCAGCAGAGGAGGATGAGAGAGGGGGAAAGCACCACATTGCAGAGGACAACCCTCCAAAAATAAAATGGAGGCTTTTCTCCAAGGAGGAGACGGCGACTGAACACGTCTCCTCCCTCTGGCTGCCCGTTCCCCCCTCTTTGTTTTAATATTATAAGCTCTATCTGCACAGCTCCGCAGATTCATAAAATTCAACATGAAAAAGGTGGGAAGGAACGATGCAGCCATAGGATGACATGATAGATGGGAAGGTGGGAAATCGGCCAATCACTTTGTGCTGTGGTGCAAACCCGGCGCTGCGGCGAATGGGCGGCGGCCTCATGTGTCCTGGAACGTGAATCTGCGCATTTAGGTTGGGGTAAAGAAGCCGTATTGTCGTGTTTCTCAGAACACTCCTGCTTTCGATGGGAGGCAAATGACGAGCCTTGCTAAGTAATCCACACTCTTATTAAGCAACAAATGTCTCTTCTACCTGAAGAGAGTCTAACTTCTTGGAAACATTCCCCTAGGCAAAACTATGCAAACTAAGCAAGACAATTGTCTGCTCAAGAAGAATAGGAAGCCACTTCTCAAACGCCCGTAACTTCAGAGAGCCTGGTGCGGAGGCAGGTTCTGGCATAATCGAACTGACTTTCTCACATCTTCCTTCTGCCCCATGCGTTTGAGCTTCCGGTGGACCCTAGCATCAGCTAGCTTGTCGGGGCACTCTCTACTGGAAGAAAGCTCACTTCCCACTGAGCGTGTAGGATTTGGCCTTGAGGAGATAAGCTCTGGGGAGGGCTGACTAAAAGCTGGGGAATCGCCCGTGAGAGCTTCCTCCCCCACTGGTTCAGGCTGGCTGGTGTCTGTCACCTCCTCCTCTAGGTCCAAATCTGATTCTGATTGATTACCTGAAACATCTTCTCCCAAAACAGGCGCAGTAGGGTTAGACATGACACATATAGACATGCCTTGAGTGACCTTAGGCCAGTTCCTCTCTCTCTTTCTCTCTCTCTCTCAACCTAACCACCTCACAGGGTTGTTATGGGTGGGGGTGTGTGGAACTATGAACACCTCTTTGAGTAACTTTGAGGAAATAAATGTAGTTGAGTGTTTTTAAATGTTGTGAACTGCCCAGAGAGCTCCAGCTATTGGGCGGTATAGAAATGCAATAAATAAATAAATAAAATAAATTGCTCATACTAGGGAGCTGATACAGATTCTGAGTATCTAGAGAACAAGTGATATCCTATTGGATGCTTGGTGTCACCTGACAACCGACAAATTCCTGGATGTTTCAAGTAGTAGGATGCAGTATTTAGGGTGACCATAAGAAAAGGAGGACAAGGCTCCTGTATCTTTAACAGTTGCATAGAAAAGGGAGAGGGTCTTTTCAGTGTTGGCCCCCTGATTGTGGAATGATCTCCCTGATGAGGCTCACCTGGCACCAACATTGTTATCTTTCAGGCGCCAGGTCAAGACTTTTCTCTTCTCCCAGGCATTTAACAGCATTTAACAACGCTACGTTTGTTTTTTAACGGACCCCAGAACTGTTGCTTTTTAAATGGATACCGTTGTTTCTATACTGTTGTTTTTATGTTTTTGATGGTTTTTAAATTTTGTATACTTTTTAATGTTTACTGTGTTTAACTTTTGTGAACGGCCCAGAAAGCTTTGGCTGTGGGGCGGTATATAAACGTAATAAATAAATAAATTTCAGCAGGTGTCATTTGTATATATGGAGAACCTGGTGGAATTCCCTCTTCATCACAACAGCTAAAGCTGCAGGAGCTATACTAGAGGGACCAGACTTAAAAGAGGGCAGCTTTAACGGTTGTGATGAAGAGGGAATTTCACCAGGTTCCCCATATATACAAATGATACCTGCTGAAATTCCCTTTTCAATACCATACCTTACTACTTTAATGCGATCCATAGATCCATGAAAAAAACAGGAATCAAACATGAAATCATACAGTTAGAGCTATGTACCTTGTACATTGTACAATGTACACCATGTACATTGATGGTGCTATATAAATAAATAATAATAATAATAATAATAATAATAATAATAATAATAATAATAACTTTAGTCTAATACACAGAGAGCTCTAATCCTGGCCGCCACTGTAAGAAATTTAGCAACAGTCAAAGTTACCCTTTTCAATACAACTGTTAAAGGAGCCCTGTCCTCCTTTCCATAGGGTCACCCTACACGATTGCCTCTCAACTAGGCATTGGTGATGCTCAAAAGCACTACGTGGCAATGTCAAGGTAGCAGCAGCTTCTTAGAAGATAGCCGAGAAGATACTGGGCTTTGGCGGTCAAGAGTCCCCAGTTCAAGACTCTCCTATGACATGCAAGGAAGAGACCAAACCCACTCACCGGGTCCGTCTGGTACTCCCGACTGTAGAGTTCATGGCAGTTGTTGAAGATGTATTCATAAGTGGAATTGAGACAGGCCTTCACACAATCCTTTACCACTTGACTGGCTCGTGGTGGACTCTGAAGCTCCTGGACCTACACAAGGGGAAATGAGCAGGACACCATTATTAGAAACCATAAGCACACTATGAGCACCTATGCCAGATAGAGGGGTGCATGGAGCAAGAGCCCCAGTGCCTATTCCCCCTGAGTTTCCTCACATAACTGGAACGGCCCTCTAATTTATATACCACTCTTCATAATTCCAGGGCAGTTTACAACGTTTTCAAACAATAAAATACAATAAATTATAACAATAACCAAGGCTTTAGCCAGACCTAAGGTTTACCCCGGGATCATCCCGGCCTGTTCCTGGGATCCCCTGTGTGTCATTTAGATGCACAGGGATGACCCCGGGACAATCCCGGGATAAACCTTAGGTAGGGTGACCCTATGAAACGGAGGACAGGGCTCCTGTATCTTTAACAGCTGCACAGAAAAGGGAATTTCAGAAGGTGTCGTTTGTATATATGGAGAACCTGGTGAAATTCCCTCTTCATTACAACGGTTAAAGTGCAGGAGCTATACTAGAGTGACCAGATTTAAAAGAGGGCAGCTTTAACTGGTGTGATGAAGAGGGAATTTCACCAGGTTCTCAATATATACAAACGACACCTGCTGAAATTCCCTTTTCAATACAACTGTTAAAGATACAGGAGCCCTGTCCTCCTTTTCATATGATCACCCTACCTTAAGTCTAGCTAAGGCCCAAAACAACAGTACCCTGTTTCCCCAAAAATAAGACAGTGTCTTATATTAATTTTTGCTCCCAAAGATGTGCTAGGTCTTATTTTCAGGGGATGTCTTATTTTTCCATGAAGAAGAATACGGTACACATTTATTGTTGAACAAAAAAAAAGGTCTTATTTTCGGGGGGATGCCTTATATTACAGCGAGAGGCAAAACTGGAAGTAGGTCTTATTTTCGGGGGATGTCTTACTTTCGGGGAAACAGGGTAGTTAAAACACTCATGACAGGCACAGACAGGACTGGTTCAGACCAGGGCCGGGCAAAGCTGGTCATAGGCTCGGGCCAGATGGGAAATGTAGGGCCCATTTCCAACTGCTCATTAAGTATTTTAAAATCAGTTCTAAATACATCTGAACTAGAACGATTTCTTAATAAAGGTAACGGCAAGCATTTTTTATTCAAGACGTAGATAAGACATCACTTCTTCACATTCTTCACATTCACATTTACGTGCTTTTGGGGGGCAAATTCACCATCAACAACAGAAAAATCAAGTTACTTGGAAACAAATCTTTACCAAAAGGTCCCACTTTGCCTCTACCAGGGGGACTTGGAGTAGGCCCCCACAAAATCGTAGGCCCATGCCAACTGGCCCCACTGCCCCGCCCCCTCTGCCCAGCCCTGGTTCAGACAACACGCTAAACCACGCTGCTTAACCACAAAACGGTTAACGGAATGCATGCATTCCGTTAACCATTTTGTGGTTAAGCAGCGTGGTTTAGCGTGTTGTCTGAACGGGGCCTCAGAGTTCATAAGGACAGGTGGCTTTTCTGTAACTAGTTTTTCAAGCAGTCATCTGTGAACTCATACACGTGAGTTCGAGGGTTGCTCGGCCAGCCCTGTTCCAGAAGCCGGCCCGGCTGAGTGCTTGACAATGCACATTTTCTAGGGTCTCCGGAAAGGGGTCATACAATCATAGAATAGTAGAGTTGGAAGGGGCCTAAAAGGCCATCGAGTCCAACCCCCTGCTCAATGCAGGAATCCACCCTACAGCATACTTGACAGATGGTTGTCCAGCTGCCTCTTGAAGGACTCTAGTGTGGGAAAGCCCACCGCCTCCCTAGGTAACTGTTTCCATTGTCATACTGCTCTAACAGTTTATTATTATTATTTCATTTATATCCCGCCATTTTTTCCTGCAAGGAGACCAAGGCGGCGTACATAATCCTCCTCCTTCATTTCATCTTCACAACAACAACCCTGTGAGGCAGGTTGGGCTGAGAGAGTCTGTGACTGGCCCAAAGTCACCTGTGGGTTTCCATGGCCGAGTGGGGACTAGAACCCGGATCTCCCGACTCCCAGTCCGACACGCTAGCCACTACACCACACTGCCTCTCAGTCAGAAAGTTTTCCTGATGTCCAGCTGGAATCTGACTTCCTGTAACTTGAGCCCATTATTCCGTGTCCTGCACTCTGGGAGGATCGAGAAGAGATCCTGGCCCTCCTCTGTGGGACAACCTTTTAAGTATTTGAAGAGTGCTCTCATGTCTCCCCTCAATCTTCTCTCCTCCAGGCTAAACATGCCCAGTTCTTTCAGTCTCTCTTCATAGGGCTTTGTTTCCAGACCCCTGATCATCCTGGCTGCCCTCCTCTGAACACCACTGGCATGTCCAGGGGAATTGCACACTTTCTGGGGCCCCCTCGTTCCTCCCGGGATGTCGTGCGCACCGTCTGTCCAAAGGGGAGGATCTCGTGAGCAGAATACCGCAAGATCCTCCCCCCTCCCTCCCGGAACGCCTGGAGATGTAGACATGCCCAGGATTTCATCTGTGGAACTACAATACACACTTAGATAAATGTATATATATTAAAAACCTTCATCCGGAAGAAGGTGATGCTGGTCAGGAGGTCTACCGTTGATTTGAGGTCCTGCAGTCTTTCAGGACTGCTGGCAGGGAAGTTATTCTGCCAGGGGGGAAAAGAGAAACACAGCAACAGTCATTCAATGCTCCCGAATCGTGCAAACCAGAGTGATCTCTGAGCCTGTGCCCTCTCCTCTTCCTTTTCATGCATGGCTCCTTCCAGCTCCTGTCTGGGTTGCCTTTCAGCAGTGCTTCAGTTCTTAACTGCACCCTTTCCACTTGGAAGGAGGTCTCACTGAGTTCAGTGCACTTGCTCCTAGGTAAGTGTGCTTGGGATTGCAGCCGCCCCCTCGTCTATACGACAGTGGGGTGGCTCCTCATTAAATATAAACCCGATTTTTCGTTGGTTTGGATGTAGGCAAAGAGCGCCACACTGCAGCAGCAACAGCGATTTATCTCCTGAATTTTATTTTATTTTTTTGTAGTGCAGTTATACATGCGCATGTCGCATTATGGGATATACAATCCTACAGAGGCAAGTGAAGTGATATAGTTTATATGTGGAGCTCCGCAGATTGATATAACAGCTAAACTGGAGTGGGGGGGGGGGAAGAACGGGGTTGGAGAGGACGATAGCAGTGCGTTTCTGCCTCTTTGTTGATGCGGAGCGCCGTAGGATCAGATCGTTCAACCTAAAAAGGGTGCAAAAACCCCGAGCCAACCGATAGGTGGGAACGTGGGAAACCGGCCAATCACATTCTCCTACCCTCAAAGCTCCGCCCACCTGTCAAAATAGAGTTAACTCCCCCGGCGACACACAACCATAACACGGGGCAAACTTGGACAGGATCGAAAAGTCGCGGTAAACCGCAGATGCAAATATGCGCATTATCGCAGTTAAGACGGGATGTTACTGCGAACGGGCGGCAGTAATGGGGAGGGGGGGGTCTTACCTGGCTCGGCTGCCGCTGCGGTCCATGCGACGACGGCAGCGGAGCCGGGTAAGGGGGGAAGGTCCGGATCAGTATCCGAAGCGGTTCGGGGTGTGTGTGTGCACAGCCCTAGTTTATAGGGTATGTCTAGATTGCAGCTGTTCTTCCCAGAGGAAAGGAGAAAGAAGATGGAGTGACAAGCGCTGACAGCCATGAAAGATGTCCAGCCATAAAATTAACTTCTCTGAGGACCTGGAGCTTCTCCTAATCCCTGGAGGACCGGCTGGTTCTTTATGCGTTTGCTTCCTGTTGTGAGCTACTGAACTGCAGGTGGCCAGCTTCTCCATTTATTCTTTTAAAGGATTTTTTAGGCCTACTTCAAGGGTAAAAGATCCTCTCAAAGGGCATGTCTAGACAGGGCGATATGCTTGGCCCGGGATATCGCCTTACCAATCAATTCCGATTTTTCTGCGGTCTCGGGGTGATCCCGAGACCGTGGAAGGTGTAGCCCGCCGTTGCTGTTTTGTAAACTCGAGGAGCCCTCTGCCCATCGGGGGTGGGATGGGGGGAGGGCGAGGTGTTTCTTTTTTAAAAAAAACATACTGTTCCATTCGAGTGCTCGTGCGCTCCTTTCCCTTTTTTAAAAAAATCCAAAATGGCGGCCACGATGTCGCACGCCGTGTGTAGAGGGCGACGACCTCGCCGTCAGAAAACCGTGAGATCGTCGACCTCCAACCCCCTCGTCTGGACGTGCCCAAAGACTCCTCAAAGATGAAACGCAGCGCAATGAGCACAAAACGGTTCCTAAAATCCAGCAAATGAACACAAACATTCTATCTGAGGAATGGTGAGATTCCAATAAACAGTTTCTTACCCGATACATCGAGAGATCGATACGGAGGGAATTGTGAAGTTGGTCCAGCAGTTTGACAAACCGTTCTTTCTGCCAAAAGAAAAGGGCCCCAGAAGCAGGTAAATGGAGTTAATGAAGGGAGAGCTCTAACCCACCCGTCCCCAGACATGCACAACCTACCCTATGCCTTGACATTATACCGATCCCAGCAGGTTTGAACAGCACCCCCTATCATTGGAGACACCGTCCTGGTTTTATAAAAACAACTGCATGCACCTTGGAGCAGGGACGTGTCTGTGCAACGCCAAACTAGGTTCCTTCCCCAAGAGGCAGTCCTCTTTCGGGCATCCGTCTGTAGAGTAGGGATGCGCTCCGCTTCTCTTCGGTTCAGAGAAGCAGGAGCGAGGCGGCCTAATTCGCCTCCGGAAAAGGCGGAGGCGAAGAGAGTCAGGGGGGCTGCGGATCGAGGCGAAGAGGATCGCCTCAATCCAGAGCTTCGCCTGCAGGTAAGTGGGGGGGGAGGGGGACTCATCTGGCGCTGCCAGCACCGCCATCCATGAGGCGGTGGCGCCAGGTAAGGAAGCAGGGAGGAGGGACGCTTACCTGCGTCCGTCGCGGGCTTCAATTGAGGCCCCGGTTGAAGGCGGAAGTGAAGGCCGAGGCCTCTTCCAGCTTCAACCGGGGCCTCAATTGAAGCCCGTAACAGATGCAGGTAAGGGGATGGGTGGGTGTGGCTTATCTTGCACCACTGCCGCCGTCCATGTAGCGACGGCAGCGAAGCCGAATCTCGCTCCGCTCCACGGAGCGGGGGGCGGGTGGAGCGGCGCGAAGAGTATCGGGCCCGATCCGGATTTCCCGGATCGGGCCACAAAGCGGATTGGGGGGGTCCGTGCACACCCCTACTGTAGAGGCCTTAGTTCCCTTCTCTCCGGCCTCCTAACCACCCATCACGGCCTTCTTTCCACAAGGGGTACCCTAGACTGGTCTGGAATCATTGCTGCAAACTAGGGGCAAAGGGGCAGTTTCAGTGGGGCAAGCCCGTCATCCCATCACTGGGGTTCAGGGAGATCCATTTGGAATCAGCCACCATGAATCCCGGAAGAGTTCGATGGGACCCTAGAAGTCACCTAAAGGCCTTTCTTTCTGTGGGTATGTCTACACCAGCCCTATATCCCGGGATCATCCCTGTGCATCCAAATGACACACATGGGATCCCGGGAGCAGACAGAGATGATCCCTCCATTTTCCTGGGGTAATCCTTAGGTGTAGAAAGGGCCTATATCTCACCCTCTGTTTGGGGGATATTGAGAAGAGGAGACCGTCACAAAAAGCTGATGGCATCAGACATCTGTAATTTGGAACTCTAGGAACCAGGTGCAAGGACCTTGCTTTCTAAGCCACTCCAAAAAAGGGAGCTGCATTCTCTACTGGACTTGAGTACCAGAAGGATGTCCTTCAGACAATTCACTCAGGGGATTGTCAGATAACCAATCTCTCTCTGTGTGTGTGTGTGTCTCTGTCTCTCTCTGTGCGTGTGTGTGCATGCACACACATGCACTGGTGTTCCATCTAGCTGCATCAAGCTGTGATCCCTGTTCAATTTACTTCACCGCCCGCTAGGTAGGCTTTCTGGGATCTGCTCATTTGACTTGCTCGTCTTTCCTTCCCAGACCCTTAATGGTTACTTGTGAATCACTGCGGCTTTCTGTGCTCCAGAATTAATGCTAGCTAGATTTAAAAGGAGGGGGGGAGGGTAACGCGAGTTCCAGGGCTTAATTTGAGCCCCAGAACATTATTGATAAGGACTCCCCCCCCCCCAAAAAAAGGGTGTGACCTAATCTTCAATTGTTGCGATTAATTCCTGGCTTAACTGCATGCAGTCAGGAACCTGATTGGATCTTAGGGCATGTCTACACCAGCCATTTATCCCGGGATCATCCCTGTGCATCCAACTGGCACATAGGGGATCCCAGGAGCAGGCAGGGACGATCCATCCATTTGCCTGGGATAACCCTTAGGTGTGGAAACTGGAGAGGTTTCCATGCTTAGGACTTGGTTTGATTGGGGGTCATTCCCGCCTAGATAGAGATACAATCGTTAACGCCCTGGGCTACAGCTAGAGTAATTCCATGTCATTACAGTTACTCTAGAGGAGAAAGAGGGAAATCTGACACTAGGTTCCCTGGTCAAGCCATCCTTGCCACTATTACCACCCACCGTCTTCCAAGACTCTTGAGGAAAACAGAAGGGACAAATGGTGCAACATTGCATGCAAACAGCAAAACAATCCTTTAGAAAAAGTTCACCCATGGGGGAATCTCCCCTAGAGAACCCTGGAACTCCCCCCCAATCAAGTTATGGGGCAGGCTAGCTCCCAGCCCCTAACTGCCCACTACTTTCCCCTACACATAACTCCTCTTCTAGATCTGGTTGCCTGTGCCCCAATCCTGGCTGCTCCCCTGCTGTTGAATAACATTGTGTTATGCACAATACAAATAACACCAAATTCATTGTGTTGTGCACAATGCAAAATACGGGGCTACGATATCCAAAACAAATTTGCCTTTCCCAGGTTATGGAATGGCCTGCCGGGAGAGATTCGTCAACTTAACAGTCTTCCGGATTGTAAGAAAGCTATAAAGACTGATCTCTTCCGGCAGGCCTACCCAGTTGGTTTTTAAGACACCTGTGCTGCTTTTAATAATGTAAAGACTGATCTATTCTGGCAGGCCTATCCAGTGAAATTTTAGGATGTTTTTAGGATGTTTTAAGGATGTTTTAATATGTTTTTCATCAGTTTTTAATGTGTATTTCATATCATATTTTTATACTGTTTGTTTTATACTTTGAATGGTTTTAGGTTTTGTGAACCGCCCAGGGAGCTTTGGCTATTGGGGGGGGGGGGTATAAAAATACAATCAATCAATCAATCAAAAATAGTTTAAAATGTTTTAATAGCCTAGCTACAGTGATCCATGCTCTGATAACCTCTCGTTTGGATTACTGCAATGCGTTATACGTGGGGCTGCCTTTGAAAACGGTCTGGAAACTTCAACTGGTACAAAACAGGGCAGCCCGGTTACTAACAGGGACTGGCCAGTGAGACCACATCACGCCAGTCCTTCTATAACTTCATTGGCTGCCAGTCCAGGTCCGGGCCCAATTCAAAATGCTGGTATTGACATTTAAAGCCCTAAACGGCTTGAGGCCAGGTTATCTAAAGGAACACCTCCCTCCGTATGTACCTGCCCGGACCCTAAGGTTATCCTCAGGGTTCCTTCTCCGCGAGCCCCTGCCAAAGGAAGTGAGGCAGGTGGCTACCAGGAGCAGGGCCTTTTCTGCTGTGGCATCCCGGCTGTGGAATGAGCTCCACAGTAATGTATATACATAGTAATGTATACTATGTTTTTAATTCAGTTTTATGTATTTTAGACTTCTTGTTGTTCCCTGCCTCGATCCAAACAGAGAGGTGGGTAAGCAAAACATTATTTATTATTATTATTATTATTATTATTATTATTATTATTATTATTATTATTATTATTTTGAGCAGGGGGTTGGACTTGATGACCTCTGAAGACTGTTCCTTGGAGCTGGAAATTCTATGATACTAGGATAAGCACGAGGGCCTGGGCCTGTCCATCTGCCCACACCACTCAGGTCCCCTACTTCAGTCTGCCAAAACTAGGCTGACGGGTATTACCCAGAGGACCTTCTCTTCTGCTGCTCCCAGACTGTGGAACGGCCTGCCGGAGGAGACTCGTCAACTTAACAGTCTTTTAGCATTTAAGAAAGCTATCAAGACTGATCTCTTCCGGCAGGCCTGCCCAGTGGAATTTTAGGATGTTTTTAGGATGTTTTAATCATGTATACTATGTTTTTAATTCAGTTTTATGTATTTTATACTTATTGTTCCCTGCCTCGATCTAAACAGAGAGGTGGGTAAGCAAAACATGATGATGATGATGATGATGTAAGTTAAAGAAGAGAGGATTCATCTGTCCTTTAATTGTTCCTCTGGTTTGTGCTGGGCTTCATGCTATTCCTCCTGAATTTTGGTTTAACCTGGAGAGTTTTTAAAAATAATCCTTGAATTGGAGTATGCACCGTTTGCTGCAACTTTTCCTTCAGTTGGTATGAAAGTTTCCCTCGTTTTTGTGTTACCTCTGTGCATTGATAAAATATTGAAAAAGAAATAAACAAACCCTGATGCAACGTTCATACTATTATGCACATGCTTGCATCAGGAAACTTTTTGTGCTGTATTTTGCTGATACAGACGTCTGCTTCCAAGCAACATGAAAAAATATTTTTTTTTAAATCTTGTTTCACATAGGGGCTGTCTATAACGGGGTATTTATTCTATCACGACCGTGAAGTTGCGGACTTTTATTTAGGTGACACAGCTGGCAATTCACAGCCACGTCATGGTAGCTGTCCCAAAGCTGCACATTTCCACAGGGCCATTTTACCATGGATTTTAACTAGGGCTGTGCTCCGCTCCGTTTCGGGTCACAGAAGCGGGAGTGGAGCGGCCCGATTCGCCTCTGCCAAAGGCGGATCTGAATCAGGTCGGGGGAGCTGCAGATCAAGGTGAAGTGGTTCGCCTCTATCGGGAGCTCCGAACACAGGTAAGTGGGGGGTAGGGGGGCTCACCTGGTGCTGGTGCCGTGATGGCGGTGGAGCCAGGTGAGGGGGCAGGGGGAAGGGGGGCTTACCTATGTCTGTTGAGGTCCAGCGCTGGCTTCAACTGAAGGCTCAGTTGAAACTGGCACTGGACTGCGATGGAGGCAGGTAAGTGGAGGGGGAGGGAGGCTTATCTGGTGGAGCCAGGTAAGGGGGTAGGGGGCAGAGCCAGGTAAGGGGGCAGGGGGGCGGAGCCAGGTAAAGGGACAGGGACAGGGGGCTTATTCGGGCCCCATTTTGTCCCCCCTTCCCCACTTACCTGCCTCCGCCGTCCACCATGGAGGCAAGTAAGTAGGAAAGAGGGGGGAAATCTCGATCCGCCCTTCCAGATCTCACTCCATGGAGTGGAGCGGGGGAGTGTTGGATCAACCCGAAGAGGTTCGGGCCCGATCCGGATGTTCCGGATTGGGCCACGAAGCAGTTCGGGTGGTCCGTGCACAGCCCTAATTTTAACTTTGCTCCGCCTTCGCCATGGTTCTCTGCGTGTCTGTCATTGGTGTGGTGAATGCGGCTTTAGGATGGTGGGCATGCTTTGGGCGGAAGGCGAAGTCGTGTGAGGTGGGGTGGGAGAGAACAGAAGCCTAACCATGTCTCCCAGGAAGTAGGTAATTTGCCTTCAATTGGCATTTTGGTGAGCATAGGAAGGGAGGAGTCACTTAGAGATGTTGGGCCAGTCATTATCTCTCAGCCTAAGCTACCTCACAGAGTTGTTGCGTGGATATAATTGAGAGGGCGAATGTTGCATGCTACTCTGAACAATAGCAAATGCATGAGATGTTTTATTAACCCTTGTTGAATCACCTTTTCCTAGTCCCTGTCTGTCTACAACCTTTTCTGCCTAGGTCCGCTTCAAGCACCCCAGTTCCTTCTCAGCTCTGCTCCCATCTCACTGGGCCTCATAATTCCATTGTCCTGCACCCCTGCCTGCCACCCTCCAAGGCCAACGCATCAGGGCTGGGTCCCACCTCCCTCCCCCCAACCCCTCCCTCCACCCCTAGCCGACTCCTCCTCCCTCCGCCCCGCATCTTCCTCTACTGCTGATGCACAAGAGACAACAAGAAGCAATCCTTGCAAAAAAAAGAGCACAGATGCATATCCGCCACAACACAGCCTCCGTAGCACGCCTTAGCACCGGCCATGGCACACAGAGGGTTAAAGCGACACAGTCTGGTTTTGGGGGGGAAGGGAAAACACCCAATTTTTAGGCTCTCTGAGAGGAAAAAAAGAAGAAAGAAACAAGATTTGTACAAAGCCTAACATATGCTTTTATCAAAATGACTATTTTTTTTCTTCGCAGCTGCGACCTAGATACAAAAAAAACACACAAAAAACAGAGACAGTTCCGCCCATCCACACCTCTAACCGCGGAACAGAATTGACGTTATACAGAAGCTGGTTAATATACATTACAGTAGCGGTCAAGGATATCACGTTCCCCCACTCCTTCCCAAATTTATCAGATGTTTGCTGTTAGTTTATTTGAAATAATTTGCCTTTGGCAGCCTTGCTAGGGCTGTTGGTGACCTTCAATACCTCTGTGTGTGTGTGTGTGTGTGTGAATGACACGGACCACTGATTTATGTAACATGTTAATTCCATATACATTAGGAATGGATAATCTTTGGCATCAAACCATAAAACAAAACAAAGCGGTGTGTGAACATGCCTCTGCTGACTGGCTTTTGAAAAACGCGTGAGGAAGAGAAAACTAGGAGGGGATCTACACAGCGTACTGAAGGCGCACGCAAGCGCCTTCAGTGTGACCCGAAAGCGTGTGTGTAGATCCTGCCCTGGAAGAGGCGGAGGAAGAAGCGGAGGAGGAGGCGTCCTTGCCACCGCTGCCCACCTCCCCGCCGGCCTCCCGATCAGCCCGGAGGACGTGCTGGGGCTGGGGATGGCCTGGGCAGGGAAGGAGGAGCCTGGTCCGCGGTGGGAGGGGGTCTCGCCCCCCACTGCCGTGGCTGGGACGAGGCCGGCGGGGAGGTGGGTAGTGGCGGTGGCAAGGACGCGGCCGGATTCCCCATCCGCCTCCTCCTCCGCCTCTTCCGCCTCCTCCTCCGCCTCTTCCTCCTCCTCCTCCTCCGCCTCTTCCGCCTCCTCCTCCACCTCTTCCGCCTTCTCCTCTGCCTCTTCCGCCTCCTCCTCCGCCTCTTCCTCCGCCTCTTCCAGGGCAGGATCTACACACGCGCTTTCGGGTGGCACTGAAGGCGTTTGCGTGCGCCTTCAGTACGCCGTGTAGATCCCCTCCTGGTGTTAAAAATCCTGTTAGAACAAAGAGTTTTGAACATATAACACTGATTCTGGCCCGCTTGCATTGGCTGCCTATATGTTTTCAAGCCCAATTCAAGGTGCTGGTTTTAACGTGTGTGTGTGTGTAGGCCCTACACGGCTTGGGACCACAATACCTGAAGGAACGCCTCTCCCGACATGAACCTACCCATACACTGAGTTCAACATCTAAGGTCCTCCTCCGAGTGCCTCCTCCGAGGGAAGCTCGGAGGGTAGCAACAAGGGAGAGGGCCTTTTCAGTGGTGGCCCCCAATTATGGAATAATCTCCCCGATGAGGCTCGCCTGGCACCAACACTGTTATCTTTCAGGCGCCAGGTCAAGACTTTTCTCTTCTCCCAGGCATTTAACAGCATTTAACAACGCTACGTTTGTTTTGTAACGGACCCCAGAACTTTTGTTTTTAATAGATACTGTTGCTTTTATGTTTTTGATGTTTTTAAACTTTGTATATTTGTTTTGAATGTTTACTGTTTTTAACTTTTGTAAACCGCCCAGAGAGCTTCGGCTATGGGGTGCTATATCATAGAATCATAGAATAGCAGAGTTGGAAGGGGCCTACAAGGCCATCGAGTCCAACCCCCTGCTCAATGCAGGAATCCACCCTAAAGCATTTCTAAATTACATTTATAAATTACATTTATAAATGTAATAAATAAATAAAGGCCTCATCTACACCATATTTACATATTGCACTATGAAAGCGGTCTATAAAAGGCAGGAGCCAAGCATCTGTCGGGGATGCTTTAGGGTGGATTCCTGCATTGAGCAGGGGGTTGGACTGGATGGCCTTGTAGGCCCCTTCCAACTCTGCTATTCTATGATTCTATGATTATAGTGGTACTGAAGTGCCCTGGCAATTGTTGGGGCCCATTTCATACCGCTATATCCAGCTTGGTGTGGCTCCTGCCTTTTATATACTGCTTTCATACTGCTTTCACAGTGCAATATCTCGCTTGGTGTAGATGAGGCCATAGTGGCAGAGTAATTGAAAGGGGGCAAAATTCAAAATCACTTCCCCCTAGGGCAAAGTGCCTCATCCCAGTAACAGAAGTCAAGGTTAAAGTTAGAGGTCTGCTCCTGTAAAACAGCACTCCAGAACCTCTCTGGACGGTTTACAAAAGTTAAAAACAAATGTGCAAAATTTAAAAGCATCAAAAGAATAAAAACAACAATATCCTTTTTAAAACCACTATTCTGGGGTCAGTTAAAAACAAACAAACTCAGCACATGTAAGCCAATGTTTGGCCCACTTGAACATCTTGGGAAGATGATGGCTAGTGGGTTATACTAGAAACGGGGAAACCCCATTTCAAATCTCCCCTCAGCCATGAATCTCACCCTCTGTCACTTTATCTTTAGATTGAGGGGAGACATGATAGCACTCTTCAAATACTGAAAAGGTTGTCACATATAGGAGGGCCAGGATCTCTTCTCGATCATCCCAGAGTGCAGGACACGGAATAATGGGCTCAAGTTACAGGAAGCCAGATTCCAGCTGGACATCAGGAAAAACTTCCTGACTGTCAGAGCAGTACGACAATGGAACCAGTGACCTGGGGAGGTTGTGGGCTCTCCCACCCTAGAGGCCTTCAAGAGTCAGCTGGACAACCATCTGTTAGGGATGTTTTAGGGTGGATTCTGGCACTGAGCAGGGGGTTGGACTTGATGGCCTTGTAGGCCCCTTCTAACTCTACTATTCTATGATTCTATGATCTGTCGGACTAACCTACTTCACAATCTTATTGTGAGAATAATGGAGGAGGAGGAACATGAATGTCCTCTTGAGCTCCTTGAAGGAAGGTGGGATGAAAATGAAATGAGTACATTATTTGAAAACAAAAGAAGAAATTCATAATTCTTCTAATCACTTGGTTGTTTTGGAACCGCTGAACCAGGAGGTTTCAGTCAGGTTGTGACGATGGCTACAAGAAGCTCTAACAAGAAGTCACCAGAGAACTGGCAAGGTAACATGTCCCGCAATGCTTTCCCTTATTTAATGGAGACCTGTTTGAAGACTGATTTTACTCTCAGGGCATGTCTACATGGGGTGATATCCCGGGGATCATCTCTGTGTGTCCACATGACGCACAAGGGATCCCAGGAGCAGGGAGGGATGAACTTTCCCCCGGATATGGCCCTACACTTTAATCCTGGTTCTTCCCGCGGTCCTGGGATGATCCTGAGACCGTGGGAGGTAGGGCTGGGCATCCCGTTTTTGTCCTGGCTCCAATATAAACTTCTCCTGTTGACCTTCAAAGCTTTTCACGGTCTAGCTCCTTCCTATCTCTCCTCTCTCATCTCACACTATTGCCCCGCTCGTGCTCTTCGCTCCTCTAATGCCATGTTTCTCGCCTGCCCAAGGGCCTCTACTTCCCTTGCTCGGCTTCGTCCATTTTCGTCTGCTGCCCCTTACGCCTGGAACGCTCTTCCAGAACATTTGAGAACTACAAGTTCAACCGCAGCTTTTAAAGCTCAACTAAAAACTTTTCTTTTTCCTAAAGCTTTTAAAACTAGATGTTGTGCAGACTTCTACTGTTACTTTCTACTGTTAGTTTTACCCTACCCTGTGCCTGCTTACCCTACCCTGTACCTGTTGGCATTCTCTTCCCCTCCTTATTGTTTTACTATGATTTTATTGGAATGTAAGCCTATGAGGCAGGGTCTTGCTATTTACTGTTTTACTCTGTACAGCACCATGTACATTGATGGTGCTATATAAATAAATAAATAATAATAATAATAATAATAATAATAATAATGAGTAACCGCGAGGACCCAGGGACCCATCATGCTCCGTGCCCATCGGGGGTGGGATGGGGGAGCAGGAGAGTGTTTTTTTATTAAAAAACCCTTCCTTTTGCGATTGAGCACTCCTGCGCTCCTTTTCTTAAAAAAAAACCAAAATGGCGGGCGTGACGTCCTCTTCCTCCCGGGACATTGCGCGGCCTGTGTACAGTGAGGGCGACGATCCCAAATATAGGTAAATCCGGGATCGCCCTCCTTCCGGCCCTCTACACCTGTAGGTGTAGACATGCCCTTAGTCAAACTGAACCATGGTTTCCTCCTACCCACACTAGTAGTGAAGGCAGTAGTCTTCAAGTACCCGCTGCCCAGTTCTTCTCTGTTATTGGCCCTGTTCAGACCACACGCTAAACCCTGCTGCTGAACCACAAAATGGTTAAGGGAATGCATGCATTCCCTTAACCATTTTGTGGTTCAGCAGCAGGGTTTAGCGTGTGGTCTGAACGGGGCCACTCTCTCTGATAATAACAGAAAAGGACTGGGCGGTATGTACTTCCCAGAGAGACGTTTGTGGTGTGTGTATGGAAGGTCCCCAAGGCAAATTCAACCCAAACAGCAGAGCCGGGCCAGATCTACACGTTGTTGCGAAGGCGCCTTTTTTCAAGACATACCTAAAAGAAATGCCTCTTTCTTTACTGTGTGTACTGTGAGCTAGGCAGCGCCGCCTGCAGAAGAATCTCTACCCCATTCAAAGACGCTGCTCTGCTCTGGCCGCTTCCCCCTCGTGTGTTCTTCCATTCGAATAATCCACCCCTCCCACCCGGCGGCTCTTCTGACGCGTCCCGGTGGCGGCGGCTCCTCCTGCAAAACACTTTTCTCCCTCGGTGTGTTTGTATTTGCGTTTGCGTGCGCGCAGCGGACGAGTTCAGCTCCTGCCTCTCGCTCTCCCCCGCGGTGTCATCTCCCTGGGACGCTCTTTGGTGTGTGCTCGCACACGCGCACGCAAACGCAAATACAAGCACACCGAGGGAGAAAAGTGTTTTGCTGCCGCTGGGACGCGCCAGAAGAGCCGCCGGGTGGGAGGGGGGATTATTCGAATGGAAGAACACGCGAGGGGGAAGCAGCCAGAGCAGAGCAGCGTCTTTGAACGGGGTAGAGATTCTTCCGCAGGCGGCGCTGCCTAGCTCACAGTACACACAGTAAAGAAAGAGGCGTTTCTTTTAGGTACATCTTGAAAAAAGGCGCCTTCACAACGACATGTAGATCTGGCCCCGGATTTGACTCTAAACCTTTTGCCAAAATTGTGAGCCACGGACAAATTTTCTTTTGAGGCGGAGTGGGGAACGGCTTAGTTATTTACACACGGAATCGAGAGCAGCAACAACTTTGGCAAAGCCCTTTTGTACCACCATGCACCCCCCTTCCCCCCCCGCCCCCCGAAACAGAGACAGAAAAAGTAAGGAATGAGTGTTCTACGCACCATCGGACTTACCCCGAAATTGGAAGCGGCAAAACGGTCAGAGGCAGAGACGTTGGTGGAGGCAGTGGTGTGGGCATAGTAAGCGTTAATGTTGGCCAGCAGTGTACTCATGACTGCTGGAACCCCAGGACACATGTATTTCGAGGATAGGCAGGCAAAGTGCCTGGAGCGTGAGATCAAAGAGAGAAGAGAAGTTGAGGTTTCACTAACCGGCTCCTTTATAGTTTCAGAAATTCACTCTGTTCTGCATTTATTTATTTATATCCTGCCATTTTTTTCCTCCAAGGAACCCAAGGCGGCATACATAATCCTCCTCCTCTCCATTTTATCCTCACAACAACAACCCTGTGAGGTAGGTTGGGCTGAGAGTCTGTGGCCTTACCTAGAGCTAAGGTTTATCCCTGGATCCCGTGTGTCATTAACATATACATGAAGCCGCTGGGGGAGGTTATCCGGAGATGTGGACTGAGGTGTCACCAATATGCGGATGATACCCAGCTCTACCTTTCCTTTTCATCAAACCCAGGTGAGGCAGTGGCTGTTCTGAACCAGTGCCTGGGCACGGTAATGGACTGGATGAGGGCTAACAAACTGAGACTCAATCCAGACAAGACGGAGGTACTGTTAGCGGGTGGTTCATCTGTCCGGCGAGGTGATGTTTGCCCTGTCCTGGATGGAGTTGCACTCTCCCTAAAGGATCGGGTCCGTAGTTTGGGGGTGCTCATGGATCCAGAACTGTCACTTGAGGCACAGGTGAACTCAGTGGCAAAGAGCACCTTTTATCAGCTTAGGTTGATATACCAACTGCGTCCTTATCTGGACGGAGATAGCCTAGCTACAGTGATCCATGCTCTGATAACCTCTCGTTTGGATTACTGCAATGCGTTATACGTGGGGCTGCCTTTGAAAACGGTCTGGAAACTTCGACTGGTACAAAACAGGGCAGCACGTTTACTAACAGGGACTGGCCGACGAGACCACATCACGCCAGTCCTTTTCCAGCTTCATTGGCTGCCAGTCCAGGTCCGGGCCCGATTCAAAGTGCTGGTATTAACATTCAAAACCCTAAACGTCTTGAGACCAGGCTATCTGAAGGAACACCTCCTCCCATATGTGCCTAAGTTCATCCTCAGGGGTCCTTCTCCATGAGCCCCTTCCAAAGGAAGTGAGGCAGGTGGCTACCAGAAGGAGGGCCTTCTCTGCTGTGGCACCCCGGCTGTGGAATGAGCTCCCTAAGGAGGTTCGCTTGGCACCTACATTCTATGCTTTTAGATGCCAGGTGAAGACCTTTTTATTCTCCCAGCGTTTTAACAGTCTATAAATAAATTTTAACTTGGTGTTTTAAATTTGTAATTTTGCATTGCTGCTGTTTTTATCTGGTTGAGCTTTTATATTGTATTTTATATTATGGTTTTATGCAGTTGTTTTATACTTTGAATGTTTTTAATTTTTGTGAACCACCCAGAGAGTTCCGGCTATTGGGCGGTATAGAAATAAATAAATAAATAAAATTTACATGAACAGGGATGACTCCAGGATGATCCCGGGATAAACCTTAGGTGTAGCTAAGTCCTCTGACTGGCCCAAAGTCACCCAGTGGGTTTCCATGGCCGAATGGGGACTAGAACCCGGATCTCCCGACTCCCAGACCAACATCTTTGCCGCTACATCACACTGGCTTCACTCTTCCCTAACTTCCCTTTAAACTTTAATTATTTAAATTGATTCCAAAATTGCAACTAGCTCCAACTTTCCGTTAAGTTGAAACTCTCCCTGTTCCCTGCTCTCTGTAGTGACTCTGGCAAGATAGTTTATCTGCCTCGTCCCATCTGCAGTATATTTATTTAAAACATTTATATTCCATTTGTCCCCCCTCCCCAAAAAAAGCTCAAGGCAGCTAAAAACAATAGTAAAAAACATGTTAATAATTTGAAAAGATCAGTTCCAAAACTATAAACCAGCAAGGTGGGTGTGGGTGTGGGTACGGGACCATAATACACCAACAGCAGTAGTAGAAGTTGTGAAAATCTAAAGACAATTAAAACGAAAACAGTAAAATCACCATCACTAACCATATGCCCTCCAAAAAAAAAAGGAAACATTTGTACTAACTTCTGGAACGCCATTACATGGGAACGGGGATAATAATGTTGACTTACCTTGTATTGTTGCAACAAGTTTTACAACTTGATTACGCACGCAAAATTGAATTTGCAAATGATCATTGACAAAACGTGGTAAAAAAAAGCAATTTTTGATCTATTACCTTATTACGTGTATTGCCATGAGCATAACTGAGGTTTCTCTTATTCACGGGATTTAGACACCTTTAGATAATTAACAACCTCACTGTAATTTATGAGGATGTTACGCAAACATTATCACCCACATTTGTAATATATCGCGACTATCTTATATTTCACGCGTGAGTCTTTGTGGTTGAGTGCTGAGAACCCCAATTGTGGTTTTGCTATTTCAAACACAGCCTTCTATTTTCTCTGCTGTCACACAACAGAACCGTAGCCTTTCTACCAAAAACTGGCACTCAGGGCGGCTTACAAAAACAATTTAAAAGAGATGAAAACATTAAACACATTGAAATACAATGCAAACATAATACCAACATACAATATAAAACAATGAATATTCACAGCTAAAAAGAAATTAACAACAAATTAAACCACGAATCAAGTGAAAACCGAGATATAATTTAAAAGCAGTAAAAACAATTAAAACAGTTGGTGAATTTAACCATTAAAGGCTTTGTTAAAAAGACGTGTTTTCACTTGGCGCCAGAAGAAAATCAGCGTTGGCACAAGTCGGGGCTCCAAGGGAAGGGTGTTCCACAGTCGGGATGCCACCACAGAGAAAGCCCTGTCCCATGTTCCACCATAGCGTATGTGTTGGTGGGAGGGAGAGAGGTGGGGAGGGGAGGGGTGGGGAGAGGACAAAGGACTCTCAAACCTCAGCCCTGTAACCGAAAAAGGAGGGTGAGGAATATACTGAATAGGAAGGCGGAGAGGCAACAATCACCTCCATAGTGTAGGGGAGAAAGAACCAATTTGGGCCCATGCGTTTAAAAGATTTGTGAGCCATCTTTTAGAATGAACCTATATCTATTCAAATCATAGAATCATAGAATAGCAGAGTTGGAAGGGACCTACAAGGCCATCGAGTCCAACCCCCTGCTCAATGCAGGAATCCACCCTAAAGCATCCCTGACAGATGGTTGTCCAGCTGCCTCTTGAAGGCCTCTAGTGTGGGAGAGCCCACAACCTCTCTAGGTAACTGGTTCCATTGTCGTACTGCTCTAACAATCAGGAAGTTTTTCCTGATGTCCAGCTGTCCAGCAGGGGGTTGGACTCGATGGCCTTATAGGCCCCTTCCAATTTTACTCTTCCTGCATTGAGCAGGGGGTTGGACTCGATGGCCTTGTAGGCCCCTTCCAACTCTGCTATTCTATGATTCTATGATTCTTCTATGATTCTATGATTCTAAGCTGGAGTGTGTTCAGAGGAGGGCAACCAGGATGATCAGGGGTCTGGAAACAAAGCCCTATGAGGAGAGACTGAAACAACTGGGCAGGTTTAGCCTGGAGAAGAGAAGATGGAGGGGAGACATGAGAACACTCTTCAAATACTTAAAAGGTTGCCACACAGAGGAGAACCAGGATCTCTTCTCGATCCTCCCAGAGTGCAGGACATGGAATAATGGGCTCAAGTGACAAGAAGCCATATTGCGGCTGGACATCAGGAAAAACTGCCTGACCGTTAGAGAAGCACGACAGTGGAACCAGTGACCTAGGGAGGTTGTGGGCTCTCCCACACTAGATGCCTTCAAGAGGCAGCTGGACGACCATCTGTCAGGGATGCTTTAGGGTGGATTCCTGCATTGGGCAGGGGGTTGGACTCAATGGCCTTGTAGGCCCCTTCCAACTCTGCTGTTCTATGATTCTATGGACTCAGAAGATGAACGTAATGCAAAGGCCACCTCTATCTTGGAGATATTTTCCGCAGACACTCACGTCATCGCCTGATATATGGACTCCACTCCATATCTCATAGCAAACTCATCCACAATCTCCTGGGCTGTTTCGTCGAAGTACACTTTCCAAGCGTCGTCTCCTTTGGCATCTGGGATTTTTACCACACCGTTGTTTTGGATGTCCGTCACAAAATGGAAGAGGTTCTAAAACAACATTTAGAGGGGAATATTTTTTAGAACAGCTGCTGCTGCTGATGATTTACGTTTATATCCCGCCCCACAGCCGAAGCTCTCTGGGCGGTTTACAAAAGTTAAAGATAGTGAACATTAAAAAGAAATACACAAAATTAAAAACCACAAAAAGCATAAAGTACAAACAAAAGCAGACAATATCCATTTAAAAACAACTATTCTGGGTTCAGTTAAAAAACTCAGTGTATGCCGTTAAATGCCTGGGAGAAGAGAAAAGTCCTAACCTGGCGCTGAAAAGATAACAATGGTGCCAGGCGAGCCTCATTGAGGAGAGTGTTGCATAATTGAGGGGCCACCACTGAAAAGGCCCTCTCCTTTGTTGCCATTCTCCGAGCTTCTGTCGGGGTAGGCACCTGGAGGAGGACCTTAGATGTTGACCCTAGTGTACAGGTAGGTTCATGTCGGGAGAGGCGTTCAGTCAGGTATTGTGGTCCCAAGCCATGTAAGGCTTTATGGGTTAAATTCGCAAATGAGTCTCACAGATGGAGAAGAGTGCTCCAAGTCAAGAACAGAGGTCTTAGCTAGACAGGGCTTTATCATGGGACGAACCCTGGGATCGTCCCTGTGCGTCCACATGACGCACAGGGCATCCCGGGATCAGAGAGGGATCATCCCTCCCTGATCCTGGGATAGAGCCCTACACTTTGGGCCTGGTTTTTCCGCGGTCTCCGGCTGAACCCAAGACCGCAGAACGTGTCGCCCATTGTGGCCCATGGAACACTGTGGCCTGTTGCCGCAGGTTGACCCGGCTCCACACGATTCCTCAGGAGCGCTGCGTCCATCGTGGGCAGGGTGGGGGGAGAGGTGAAATTAAAGTATTTTTTAAAAAACACTTCCCTTTCGGCGCTTGTGCGCTCGTCGCTTTAAAAGAAAATGGCGGCCGTGATGCCTCGCCTCCTGAGGTTGTCGCGCCTCGCGTGTAAACGGAGGAGGGATCTCGCGATAATCACGTCGTGGGATCTTCCCTCCTCTGTCCTGGATTAAAAGTAGGTCTAGCTAAGGCCAGAGTCTGTAAATAGTGATGTCAAATGACATTTGTTATTATCCAGCTAAATATAAGAACTTCTGCAGGATCATAATGCTTGACTGTGTTACAAGTTGAGCATCATGTCTGCAAGAAGTCTTCTCTGCTTTGGAACTGAAGCCAAAGTTCCCAGGCCCTCTGGCACCCAATGTGCTGCCATTTCAGTGCTCCAGACACCTGAGATAAATGGAAACCTTGCAGAGAGAACTCTCCGTTGGTGCTGTCACTGGTGCTTTTAGGGAAAGGATAGAACATGTGTGGGAAGGCTGGGAGGCTGAGAAGGTTGGGGGACAGGTTCAGGTCATGTCTGCAGCTTCCAAATCGTACGACAGGCTTATAAAAAAAAAACCCAATCCAACTTCACACATCACTACGAGTGCGTGTGCGTGTTTGTGACGGGGTGTGCGATACAGACCGCAAAGCGATACCGCTACCGGCTTGTGCCCCGCTCACCTCGTGGAGGCAGGTGTACTGCACATGGTACGGCGCCACTTTCTCCTCCCCTTTGATCTCCACGCTGATGTGCAACCGGATAGCGCCAGAAACAGCTGATTTGTCCGTCCGCTTGTCTGAAATTGCACGGGGATGGGGGGGGGGAAGCAGAATAGAAAAGAGAGCATATGTAGTCACGTTTCATTATGTTAGGAGGGAGAGCGGGAGTTATTTCTTTCCCAAGGCTGAAAACTGTAATACAGAGGTGCAGAACCTTAAGCCCAGGAGGGGAAAAGTCTGGCCCTTCTAGGGTCCCAGTCTGCCCCTCCAACGTTCTCCAGGTGGCCCCACCTCTTTCCTCTGACCACAATCCTTTATGCAATTCTCTCCCCCCCATTCTAAACAGTTGAAATGCTTCTCCCTAAGGTTTCTCCATTATGGGAGAATTGGAGTGCTTGCTTTCAAAGGAGAACCTGGACATAGTGGGCATTACAGTAAACCTGGTAGAATGGAGAGAACCAGTGGGATACAGATTCCTTAACCTCAAAAGTGGCATACCTGTCCCCGTCCACACAGTAGTCCAAAAGGTCTAGATCAGGTCAGTTTACATTGGAATTGGTATTGGAATTCACAAAGATTGGATTCATAGAATCATAGAATCATAGAATAGCAGAGTTGGAAGGGGCCTACAAGGCCATCGAGTCCAACCCCCTGCTCAATGCAGGAATCCACCCTAAAGCATCCCTGACAGAGGGTTGTCCAGCTGCCTCTTGAATGCCTCTAGTGTGGGAGAGCCCACCACCTCCCTAGGTAACTGATTCCACCGTCGCACTGCTCTAACAGTCAGGAAGTTTTTCCTGATGTCCAGCCGGAAGGCTGAGCGAAGGAAGATTGATGCTTTTGAACTGTGGTGTTGGAGGAAAATTCTGAGAGCGCCTTGGACTGCAAGAAGATCAAACCAGTCCATACTCCAGGAAATAAAGCCAGACTGCTCACTTGAGGGAATGGTATTAAAGGCAAAACTGAAGTACTTTGGCCCCATAATGAGAAGACAGGATACCCTGGAGAAGAGGCTGATGCTAGGGAAAGTGGAAGGCAAAAGGAAGAGGGGCCGACCAAGGGCAAGACGGATGGATGATGTTCTGGAGGTGACGGACTTGACCTTGGGGGAGCTGGGGGTGGCAACGGCCGACAGAAAGCTCTGGCATGGGCTGGTCCATGAAGTCACGAAGAGTCGGAAGCGACTGAACGAATAAACAACAAAGGGCCAATAAACTGAAGCTGAATCCTGACAAGACGGAAGCTCTGTGGATTAGTGGTTCCCGAGTCCGGGAATTGGGTAAGCGACCTGTTCTGGATGAGGTGGCGCTCCCTCTGAAGGAGCAGGTACGTGGCTTGGGAGTACTCCTAGATCCATCACTGTCACTGGAGGCCCTGGTAGACTCCGTGGGGTCAGCTTCGGCTGATCCGCCCGCTGTGGCCTTTCCTGGACAGGGACAACCTAGCCACAGTAGTGCATGCACTGGTAACTTCCCGATTAGACTACTGCAATGCACTCCACGTGGGGCTGCCCTTGAAGACGACGCAGAAGTTGTAGCTAGTACAAAATGCAGCAGCTAGGCTGCTGGCGGGTATATCTTATGGAGCTCACATAACACCGGTCAAAGGAACTGCACTGGCTGCCTATACGCTTCCGGTCGGAATTCAAGGTGCTGGTAATGACATTTAAAGCCCTAAACGGCTTGGGACCTCGATACTTGAGAGAGCGCCTCTCCTTATATAGGCCTGCCGGAGACCTTAGATCTGTTGGAGGAGCCGTTCTCCGCATCCCACCAATGCAACATATACGTTATGATGGGACAAGGGAGAGGGCTTTCTCTGTGGTGGCCCCCCGACTGCGGAATGCCCTCCCCTTGGAGGCCCGATCGGTGCCAACATGGATTTCATTTCGATGCCAAGTGAAAACATGGCTTCTTAACAAAGCCTTTGATGGTTAAACTCACTGGCACATCGTTTTAACTGTTTTAACTGCATCTATTGCTTTTAAATTATATATCGGTTTTAACTTGCATCACGGTTTAATTTTTTAACTGTGTATATTTATTGTTTTATACTGTATGTTTTTATCTGTACGCCGCCCTGAGATCTTAGTGATATAGGACGGGATATAAATATTTTAAATAAATAAATACATGTGTGATTTACCGTGACTTTTGGATCAACATCTGAGTTTGCACCGTTGGGGGGAGTTAAATCGCATTTTGACATGTGGGCGGAGCTTTGAGGGTAGGACAAAGTGATTGGCTGATTTCCGGCTGCCTCGTTCCTTCGTGCTGTTTTCAGTTTGAAATCTATGATTCTGCGGAGCTCCACAGATCGAGGTTATTAAAACAAACACGGGGGAACGGGCAGCCAGAGGGAAGAGATGTGTACAGTCCCCCTCTGGCATCCTCCTCTGCTGCCTCGTTCCTTTCCCCCCTCCCGATTTGTCTCTTCTATGAATCTGCAGAGCTCCACAGATAAAATTATAGCTCCCCTCGTCTCTCCTCCATATCATCGTACCATCGTATATGTGTATATGCGCATGTGCGCATTAATAACTGCACTACAAAAAAAAATTTCAGGATATAAATCGCTGTTGCTGCTGCAGTGTGACACTCTTTACCTAGATTCCAATCAATGAAAATTTGGGTTTATATTCAATGAGGAGCAATCCTGTTGTTGTACAGACGGGGGTCTTGACACTAGCATGGGGACTCTGCCTAACTCCTAATATCTTGACTTTTGGCTTTCTCTAGATACCTTGACTTCTGACTTTCTTGGGCTTTGCTTATAGGGATGTTCAGCTCCCCAGGCCCAGAATTGGAGATCCCAAAGTCTGGCCCTGCTGAAATTGGGTGATCCCTTGTGTTTGGAATTCCTTACCGAGGTTGTACCAGACATCCATCTCTCCACTCAGCGTCCGCACCTCGATGATTGTCTGGCCAAGGAAGTCATCAGATTCTCTCTTAAAGCGCTGCTTCACCCTAGATTTGATGTCATCATCTTCATCCCATACCCGAACCTTGATTCGATCAGAGGAGTTATGGCATTCGCTAATGATGAAGGAAGGAGACAGTGTCATGAACAAGAACTGTTTGATATAACCCCAACTATGAACAGTAACCAATTCACTAACTTAAAGTGAGTGGTGCAGGCTGCAGAGGTGTGCTGACACTTAGGATATGACGCACAGGGTATCCTGGGAGCAGGAAGGGATGGTCTCTCTTTTGGCCTGGGATATCACCCTACCCTTTTTTCCTGCTTTTTCAGCTGTCTCAGGATGATACCGAGACCACAGAACATATGGCCTGGCATCACAGGTTGTCCTGGCTCCTCGTGAGTAACCAGGACATGTTCAGAAGACACTTTAAACCATGGCTTTAACCACAGTGAATAGGGTTTTTTGCTTTATTCACTGTGGTTAAAGACGTGGTTTAAGGTGTCTTCTGAACACAGCCTGGCTTTCTGGCTTAACCACCCTGGTTAAAGCCATGGTTTAAGGTGTCTTCTGAACACAGCCTGGCTTTCTGGCTTAACCACCATGGTTAAAGCCATGGTTTAAGGTGTCTTCTGAACACAGCCTAGCTTTCTGGCTTAATCACCATGGTTAAAGCCATGGTTTAAGGTGTCTTCTGAACAAAGCCTGGCTTTCTGGCTTAACCACCATGGTTAAGTGTCTTCTGAACAGGGCCAGTATAATTTCTAGGTTTATAATGGAGGAACCTTCCCCTCCCTGATTGTGCCCCTTTAATTAATCCTCCCACCACCCACAAGACCCCTTGAAAGCTACTAAACTGGAATTAAGGAAGAGTAGAATCTAAGAGCTAAACAAACCATGTCAAACAATAAAGGAATAGAAAGGGGGGAAATCACTTGATCCCTATTCTGCAGGCACTGAGCCCATTCAATGCTGCTTGGATCCAGGGATTATTTTTTAGTACGCAGTTGGACACAAAATGTGCAGTTAGGAAAAAAATGTGCAGTTGGAAATCTGATAACATGCAGTTGAAAAAAGTGGTGAAAAAGATAAGACATATGTTATGTGTATGTATGTATGTATGTATGTATTTATTAAGAACTTAACAATAGACAAAGTCAGGGATGGCACATAACTCAAATTATATAAGGATGCAGGTGAATGAGCCCTTGACGGTGGGATTGATGTTGTTGGGTCCTGTGACAGTGTTGCCTGAATAGATGTGGGGGCAGAATTGGCCCTTGGGTCTATTGCATGGTCCGGTCCCTCTGTCTGTGTCTCTGTCCTGTGTACTAGGGTGACCATATGACTGGTTTTCCCCGGACAAGTCTGGAAATGGGGCTGGTTAGCATCTGCTTCAGGTTGGGAGGTTGTCTGTAGGCCAGGACTGTTCTGCCTCCCATGGCTTGTGAGAGAGAAGTGTCTGTGCTGATGATGGGTTGGAGTTCGCTGATGATGCATTGCAGTGGTTTCAATTGGGGGCTGTAAGTGACAACCAGTGGTGTACTTCTCTTGGTCTGTTGTCCTTCCTGGGTATCTATATGGTCCTGTCAATCTGTCTTTAAGTTTAAGGTGCTTGTTGGTGATCATCTGTTCAGTCATGAAATAGAAATAATGTGTTTGGTTTGGGGCATGTGTGTGTATGTTTTTGACAGATCATTTGTGCAGTTGGAAAATTTGCTTTAACCCTCACCCCTCTGCTTGGATCCTATCAAGAAAGCTTCCCAGTATACCAACTGGTTGTGTGAATTAGTTCTTGGAAAGAGTTGGGGGTAGCGGGTCAGGGGACAGAAATGGCATAAACACATATGACCAATTATCAGGAATTCCAACAGGAACACAACTGCGTAACAATTTTAACAATACAATCCAACAGTAGTGATATACAATACAAATTAATGACTTCTATTTTACAGTACTATCAATTCAAATATACAAAATTGTGAAGATGACAAAACAAGGCAAATAGTTGCTTCTTATGATGCCTTGTTTTGCCATCTTCACAATTTTGTATATTTTAATTGTTCTACTTGATAGTACTGTAAAATAGAAGTCATTAATTTGCATTGTATATCACTACTGTTGGATTGTATTGTTAAAATTGTTACACAGTTGGCATTCCTGATAATTGGTTATTATCAACGGCAGTGTGTTTTGGTATAAACACATATGAGACATACTAGAAATGGGAATCTTAACATTTACTTACAAGTGGAAGTTCTCCTCCCAGACTGGGTTCAAATTGCCATAGATTGTTTTCGTTCTCTTTTTGGTCTTTCCAACTTGCACAGTAACATAAGGGTCGCTGGAGCCCGTTTTATCCTTTGCCTGCAAGCCTTGCGCACAAACAACTGTCATACAAACACACAATTCACACACACACAGATGTGCAGTTTTGATACATGTGCACACACATAACCAGCACCACCAGAGAAAATTCCCACACACAGACATGAACAGAGAAAGCAAATGAAAACAGGAGTGAGCGTCAGATAATAGACAGGGAAAAAAGTTTAGCTTTTTTCTTTTCTTTTCCAAGTCACTGGGCCAAAATGACTCCTCCAATTTTTGCAGCTCCATTTGCAAGCTACAAAATTGGGGGGCTTGTCAACTATTGAGGAGATGATTTTCAGGGTGGGAACTCATCAGAGCTACCAGCACTCCTGATTGGATGACACCTGCCCAAATGCACCATTCTAAAGGGGAAAATCGCAGATGTGGCTGCCATTTTGGGGGTAGCACCCCCCCACCCCAAACAAAATGCCTCTTGGGGGGAATCCGCACGTTGTACCGAGATCGCTTCTAAGCAACCCCAGTGCGGCGTGAAAGCGATCGTGTAACTTGCCTTTGGAAGAGCCGATGAAGAGACGTCTTTGCCGCCACCCGCCGCCACCCACAGACCTCCTCGCTGACCAGCGAGGAGAGCTCGGCTGAAGAAGGCGGGGTTGAGAGCGGAAGAAGCTCTCCACCCCGCCTTCTTCTCCCGAGCTCTCCGTCCCAGCCGGCGAGGAGGTCTGTGGGTGGCGGCGGTGGTGGCGGGAAGGACGTCTCTTCGTTGGCTCTTCCAAAGGCAAGTTACACGATCGCTTTCACGCCGCACTGGGGTCGCTTAGAAGCGATCTCGGCACGACGTGCGGATTCCCCCTTGGAATAGGGTATGAAGGGGCCACCAATTAAAGTTGTGAGAGAGCAGCCATGATTTTCGCAACACCCTGAAAGTCACAGACTGCCCCCCCCACCCCAACATATGATAGGGTAGAAGCTATTTCACCTCCTCTTGTACCTTAACTCCTCCAAATTTGGATCAAAACGTTGACAGTTGAAATGATTGACCCATCTTTAATTTATATTCCCTGTTCCCACATGCAATTGAAGAGATTGTAAGCATGTATCAAGGCTTTTTATCACTTCAGACTGCAGGGAGGGGTTGTCACAGGATAGAAAATGCCTCCTTATATTCCTCCCTATAAAAACAAAATCTCTTTACACAGAAACTTACCATGACGGGGAGATACCCTAGCCTTTCCCTTAACATAGAATCACAGAATTGAAAGGGATCTTGGAGATCCCTTAGTCCAATTCCCTGCTTGCATTGGAGTCTTTAATCTTCCTGGTAGTGGTTGTTTTGATTAAAAATATCTCAAGGAAACATTAATATTACGGAATATTACTACAGAATATTAACATGGATTCAAAACAGATCTCAGCAGGTGCAGTGCACAAATTGGCAGGATACATTATGTCCCTGGTGCACATTCATGTATGCATGTGCACCAGGGACATAGGCCTTAGCTAGACCTAAGGTTTATCCTGGGATCATCCCGGAGTCATCCCTGCCTGCTCCCGGGATATCCTGTGTGACATTTACATGAACAGGGATGACCCCGGGACGATCCCTGGATGAACCTTAGGTCTAGCTAAGGTCATAATGTATCACACTTTCAGAGAGATGTAACTTTCAAAGGCCCTGAAGAACTACAACTCAAGCATCTCAGAGTACTTGGAATATCTCCAAAGGCAAAACCAGGTGTCAGTGATTCACCCAAAACCACAGAGTTATCAGGAAATTCAGAGAGAACATACTAAGATCATGGCAGAGGTTTCACCTCCCCCAAAGTTTGCCTCAAATTTCAACACCCCCTCGCCTCTGCAAAATTCAGTGGAAGCAACGTCATAGAGATGTTCAAAACTGTCCCTGAGAAATGTCAGCACATCTCATCTGAATTTAATTTCACTTCTGGCAAGATTCCTACATGTATTTTGCCTGTACAGGAACTCCCGTATCAGATGTATACATGTTTTGCAGCCCAGGCCTAAGAAGGGTTTTGTGTGAATTGCCCCGTTTAGACAACACGCTAAACATTGTGTGGATCTACACTTCTGCTTATATCGATTTTTTGAGCCCTTGTAACGTTGTAACTTGTATCGCTACCTTGTATACCGTTGCTCAGTAGCGTCACTGACCTTTTCTTGTAACGTTGTTGCGGAACACACTGTTCGTTGCCCCGTGGTCTGTGTTGTTTCTTCTTCTCATTTCTGTGATCCTTGCAATTCCCAGACTGTCCTTTCTCTGCGCCTCCCACTTCCTTGTTTTTGTATTTTCCGCGCCTCTCTAGCTAACATTCCTTTATGCGCATGCTCTTAATTTCAAATCTTTGTGGCGGGAGTTCTTCAGAGAGAGTGGTTTGTGGATTGTCGGAGTTGTCTTGTCTCTTGAGGAAAGTGTAGGGATGCCTGGTGAACGGAATGTGTTAAATCTTTCTCATTTTTTAAACATTATTTCCGTGGCATTACATGCAACCTACCTGGGGTAAAAACTTTTTTTAAAAAATTCTTTTTATTAAAGGATGCGCATATACGCATAATTTAATTTATTTTAAAAAATTAAATTAAGGATGCGCATATGTGCATCCTTTAATATTTTTTTTTTAAAAAAAGTTTTTACCCGAGGTAGGTTGCATGTAATGCCACGGAAATAATGTATAAAAAATGAGAAAGATTTAACTCATTCCGTTCACCAGTTCTAACAACGGTTACTGAAGGAGGGTAGAGGAAGTTACATCAGACAGGAAGCCCGGTGAGGGATCATGTGACATTAGTTTCGCAATGCGACACAGAAGACATCTTAACAACGGAGCACATTGAAAGGAGTCTAACGACGCAGAAGTGTTACAACGAAAGGTAAAACGGTACAAAACCTTTCTGTATAACGTTATAAGGAACACATCACATGATCACTGATGTCATCCAGAGCTATCTATAACATTACGGCTACAGTAATGTAAATTCAGCCCCTGCTGCATAATCTCAAAATGGTTAACGGAATGCATTGATCTGAACGCATTCCGTTAACCATTTTGTGGTTAAGCAGCATGGTTTAGTGTGTTGTCTGAACGGGGCCTATGTGTGTAAAAACAGTTTGTTGATGTGGTACCTGTGATGCTAATCTTCGCTGACCACTTTGAGGTGCCATCCAGAACGCTCTGCTTGACGGCCTTCATTTGCTGAGTGTGAGTCGTTTTGGAGACGGCAAAAATCTCTTGGATTAGCTCGAAGATCTCTGGCTTATTACGCTCCCGGATCTTCATACGGTCTTTCAGCACCATGATAATATTCTGCGTACGGTCTTCCGCTCCGTGCTTGGAGCTTTTCTCCGCCGCTCCTGGGCACAGAGGAGAAGCAGAGGCACAAAATTCCCTCTTGTCATTCTATTATTGTCAATTGTTATGATGGCAAATTTCATTCCAGTCATTTAGAAACCCATTTTGGGTATAATTACATTTTAACGGGGTGGGGGGGGGCGGGATTGGATAACATTATGCAATAATAATTCCACTCTAGTTTTTTTTTTTTTTTTTGCTAAGTGTGAGAAAGATAAGAACCCGCCCCCCCATACCCAGCTACAATAAGTTTAATCAGATGACCTAACCAGCAACTTAAGGAAAGAAAGGGGAGAAATGTCCAAACCAGAGAGAGAGAGAGAGAGAGAGAGTACAAAACCTTCAAACAAGCCACAAATTTAGCTCAACCCCCGCACAAATCCACCACTTGTCCTTTTAGAGCAGTATCATGCAAAACTCCCATTTGCTCACTCCTAACCCACAAGCCCCACCCACTGATTCCTTCCATTTTGGCCAAATCATGATCCCCACAGCTTTCTAAATTTAATCCTTAAGATAGACAGGAACCACCACCCCCAAATAATTTGAGTACTAAGCCTAGCACATAAAAATGCCATTTCTTCTAGGGGCCTTTCTAGACGAGGGTTTAGCCCGCTGCGAGGCCCAGGCTCCCTGCTGCGCATGCAGACGACGCACAGGGGATCCCAGGGTCAGGCCAGGCTAAACTCTCCCTTGACCCGGGATAACTGGATCCGATTGTGGCCCGGTTTTTCCACAGCCCTGGGCTGAGCCCGGAGCTGTGGAAGGTCTAGCTAGTTCTGTGGCTTTTCCCGGCTGCTCGCTTACTCGCAAGTAGCTGGGAGAAGCCGCGCACTGGGCACAGCGCTCCATAGGAGCGTTGTGCCCATCGGGCTGGGGGGGCGGAGGGGGCATTGGACATGGCGAGTGGGTGAGCGAGCGGGGGGTGGACATAGTGAGTGGGGGGGGCGAGCGGGGCGAGCAAGGGGGCGGGCGAGCAGGCGAGCAGGGGGCAATCAAGGGGGCGAGTGGGGGGTGAGCGAGGGGCAAGTGAGGGCGTGAGCGGGGAGCGAGTGGGGGCGAGCGGGGGGCATCAGACATTGTGGGGGGAAATCAGGGGCAGGGGGGAGTGGGGAACCCTTTTTTTAAAAAAAATACCTACCTTTTCGTTGGTGCGCTCCTGCGCACATGGCCCCTTTAACTTTTTTTTAAAAATGGAGGACGCGACGGGGCTTTCCTTTCCCCGTTGCGTCTGACGTGTGGAAAGGAGCGATAGCCCGCGATACTTCTAGCGCAGGCTGGCTGCTCCTCCCACACGGATTCTGAGGTAGGTCTAGCAAGGCCCCAAGACACACACACTGCCAACACACAGCCACTCATGCCCTATTAATTACAACAGAAATGAGAACCCTGTGGCCCTCCAGATGTTGCTGCACTTGAACCCCAACCAGCCTCAGAATTGGAGCCCAACAACATCTGGAGGGCCAGAGGTACCCCACTATGGGTTGTAGTTGAATATTTTTTTAATGAAGGAGCTCCTGATTTAGAGCTTCATCACACCAGCGTTATACTGCGCAATCACTGCGAATTGCATGCAAAGGATGCCAATGTTTTCCAGCTTATAATCTGCTTTTCTTGTGAAGTACTCCCAGGCATCCTGCTTTAATTGTGCTATAAAAGCAAAAGACTTCCCCCATTCCCAAACATTCTGAGTGAGTGAGGTGACGCTCACTTTGCAAGCAGTCCGCGTTGAGGAGGTCCTGGCACTTTTCGTGACATTTCACACCGCACTCGGTACATCGCATCCCTTGGCGTGCAATGCCCCAGAGGAGGCCCTCACACTCGTAACAGTAGGTGGGTGTGGTGGCTGTCCACACCTCGAAGTTGTGGGGAGTTGTGCAAGAGATGGGGTAGATTAAGGCTTGGAGGGTCTTCTTGTAAACATGGTTTTTCTGAGGGAGAGAACAAAGGGTACACGCATTAGAACAAGGGGAGTGTTTTAATACCAGGTTAGGCTATTTCCTCTCAAGACCAACATTGCTGAGACACCAGCAGCCTTTGGCTCCTCCTTACTGCCACCTAGTGGCAGCCTTTCCGTCAGGTTACTGGAAGTGTTTCCATCCCAGTGGGTCATGATGAGAACTGTAACTTTAAGAACTAGTATCTGAGCTTGGTTTTTCCTTCTCTCCCCACTGGCCATCCGTTTTTCCTTGTGTGTCGTATGTTTTACATTTTAAGCCTGAAGGCAGGAGTGTCACACTGCTGATATTTGTAAGCCAAGCTGGGAGCCTTTTGACCTAAAGAGCAGGGTAAAGAATGCTTTAAATAAATACATAAACGGCTTGGGGCCAGGCTATCTGAAGGAACGCCTCCTCCCATATGTACCTGCCTGGACCCTAAGGTCATCCGCAGGGGTCCTTCTCTGTGAGCCCCTGCCAAAGGAAGTGAGGCAGGTGGCTACCAGGTGCAGGGCCTTCTCTGCTGTGGCACCCCGGCTGTGGAAGGAGCTTCCTAAGGAGGTTCGCTTGGCACCTACGTTATATGCTTTTAGACGCCAGGTGAAGACCTTTTTATTCTCCCAGCATTTTAACAGCCTAGAAATAAATTTTAACTTGGTGTTTTAAATTTGTAATTTTGCATTGCTGCTGTTTTGATCTGGTTGAGCTTTTACATTGCATTTTACATTATGGTTTTATACTGTTGTTTTATACTTTGAATGTTTTTTAATTTTTGTGAACCGCCCAGAGAGCTCCGGCTATTGGGTGGTATAGAAATGTAATAAATAAATAAATAAATAAATATTGACCAATGTGATTTGCAGCAGGTCATAAGCAGGAAGAGATCTTTGCTGCCACCTAATCCTTTTAACTGGAGAAGCAAAGGGTTGAACTGGTGACTTTCTCCGTGCAAAGAATGGGTTCTACTCCTAAAGGACTAGGTTTTTAGTCTGGGGGTACTCTTAGACCCATTTCTGTCGTTGGAGGCTCAAGTAGCTGCCACGGCTCGGAGTGCCTTTTACCATCTTCGGTTGGTTCGCCAACTACAGCCTCTCCTGGACAGGGATAGCTTGTCCACGGTGGTACAGCCATTGGTAACCTCAAGGTTGGATTACTGCAACGCGCTCTGTGTGGGGCTGCCCTTGACGCTGCTCCGGAAGCTGGAGCTTGTGCAGAATGCTGCAGCTCGGCTGCTGTCTGGAGCTGCCCCTTTCCAGCATGTAACTCCTCAGCTGAGGGAACTGCACTGGCTGCCTATTCGCTACCGGGCCAGGTCGAAGGTTCTTGTACGTGTGTACAAAGTCCTAAACAACTTGGGACCAGGATACCTGAGAGAGCGCCTTCTCCGCTACCAACCTGCCCGGTCACTGAGATCATCCGAGGGCCTGCTCCTGGTGGTTCCACATAGACCCATCCTCTGATTGAAGTCCACCAGGGGAAGAGCCTTCAGCGTGGTGGCCCCCTTCCTGTGAAACTCCCTGCCTCTGGAGGCCAGGCAGGCGCCAACTTTGTACTCCTTTCGGCGCCTCCTGAAAACATCATTATTCCAGGAAGCCTTTCCTTAATGTCCAGCCAGGAATCACTGTATTTGCTTCTTTTAAGATGTTTTAAGTGTTTTATTCTGTTTTGACTTTCTTTTTCTCTTGTACACCGTTCCGAAATTTTCAATGGGGAACGGTATATAAATATGATAAATAAATAAATAAATAAATAAATATAGGCACAGGTGGACTCAGTGGCATGGAGCATCTTTTATCAGCTAGGCTGCTGTTATCAACTACATCCTTCTCTGGACAGAGATAGCCTATCCACAGTTATACATGCTCCGATAACCTCTTGTCTGGATTACTACAATGCATTATGGGAGACTGCCTTGGAAAACGGTCCAGGAACTTCAGCTGGTGCAACATGATCATATTATGCCAGTACGTTTCCATTTGCACTGGCTACCAGTCCATTTCTGGTCCTAATTCAAAGCACTGGTATTAGCATTCAAAGCCCTAAATGGGTCGAAGCAGATTACCTGAACAATGGTCTCTTCCCATATATACCTGCCTGGGATCACCCTCAGCTGTCCTTCTCCAAGAGCACCCACCAAAATAAGCAAGGTAGTTTTGCCCCACATCATCCCTTCCCAATCCAGCTTCAGACTGGACTCAGAAGTGCAACTACTGTCCAAGTTCTACCACTGTAGAACAACTGTCCATATATACATATATAAAGTATGCTGTGACACTTACTAGCTCTTCATTGTTTAAAGTGCTTGATGCAAGTGCTGACGTGATACCGGCTTTCCTGGACTGGACCAAGGACTACGGAAAGGAAAAATAACAAGCAATCAAATCCACAATCCATTGTGGAAGAGAAAAAAAGTGATGAGAAATCTCTCTCTCTCCCTCTCTCTCTCTCTCTCTCTCATTCACCTACAAAGCTTTTCACTGTCTAGCTCTTTCCTATCTTTCCTCTCTCATCTCACACTATTGCCCCGCTCATGCTCTTCGCTCCTCTAATGCCATGTTTCTCACCTGCCCAAGGGTCTCTCCTTCCCTTGCTCGGCTTCGCCCATTTTCTTCGGCTGCCCCTTACGCCTGGAACGCTCTTCCAGAACATTTGAGAACTACAAGTTCAATCGCAGCTTTTAAAGCTCAGCTACAAACTTTTCTTTTTCCTAAAGCTTTTAAAACTTGACTTTGTTCTGACTTTTATATTGTTAGTTTTACTCTACCCTGTGCCTGTTTGGTGCATTCTCTTCCCCTCCTTATTGTTTTATTATGATTTTATTAGAATGTAAGCCTATGCGGCAGGGTCTTGCTATTTTATTGTTTTACTCTGTACAGCACCATGTACATTGATGGTGCTATATAAATAAATAAATAATAATAATAATAACATGCTCTTAGCCAAGGTGGATTCAAAATCTGCCATCACAATCACTTCAAAATCCAGAGGGAATAAGATTCCACCTGATTTAAAAATATATATCCAAAAAGCTCTTGCAAATGTTTTTTCCACATGGCTGGTGCTATTGGGTGGATACCGGACAGGTGAAATCAGAGTACAGTTCCCCATGGGGCGTAAGGACATCAGAAGGGCCCTGATGCTGGATCAGACCAAGGGTCCATCTAGTCCAGCACTCTGTTCACACAGTGGCCAACCAGCCATCGGCCAGGGACCAACAAGGCAGGACATGGTGCAACAGCACCTTCCCTCCCATGTTCCCCAGCAACTGGTGCACACTAGGGGTGTGCTCCGCTCTGTTACGGATCCCCAGATCTGAAGTGGAGCACACCGATCCGGACCTCCAAAGCCTGGTTCCGGAGTGGATTGGGGGAGGTCCGGATCGGCCCGAAGTGGTTCGGAATGGTCTGATTCGGATCGTTCCGAAGCTTCGGAGCCAGGTAACTGGCTCCCCTGTCCGCCGCCGCAGCGGTCCGTGTGGCAGAGCCAGGTAAGTGGGGAAGGGAGAGGGGGGCTTACCTGACTCCATCACCACTGCCATGGTCTGTGTGGCAGCGGAAGGTGGAGCAAGGTAACGGGGGAGGGGGGCTTATTCGGCCCTCATTTTGTCCCCCTTTCCCCACTTACCTGCCTCTGCCATCCACCACAGACACAAGTAAGTGGGGAAGTGGGGCAAAATGGCATCCGAATATCGATCCGGACCTTCTGATCTTGCTCCGGAGCAGATCGGGGGAGGTCCGGATCGACCCGAACCGGTTCGGGTGCATCGGGATCTGAAGTGGTTCAGGGAGGGGGTGCACAACCATAGTGCACACAGGCTTATTGCCTTGGATACTGGAGACAGCACACAACCATCAGGGCTAGTAGCCATGGATAGCCTTCGCCTCCAGGAATTGATCCAACCCCCTTTTAAAGCCATCCAAATTGGTGGCCATCACTCCATCTTGTGGTAGTGAGTTCCATAGTTTAACTATGCGCTGTGTGCACAGTTTAACATAATTAAACTCTGCGCTGGGCGATACAGTAACATGCTTCAGTGTTATGGGCCAGAGACTTTCTGAAAGTGGGCCAAGAGTGTGTAAAAACCAAGTCAATTTTGAACCAAGACTAGGGCGAGTTTGTACTGGGAGAAAGATCCGGGAGCCCAGGAGGACAAAAAGGTAAATTAAAAGGCAATACTCACCATAGCCTGCGAAGATTTGGTGGCCAAAAACGAGCAAGAAAGGAAGAAAGGAAAAGTTGTCAATGACTTAGAAAACAATACCTTCCAGACTTTCCCCATGACAAGAAAAAGGAGCCTAATGCTTTCCTCTAACTCAGGAGTGGGGAAGCTGGGACTCTCCAGATGTTGTTGGACTCTAACCATTTCAGTCCCAGCCAGCATGGCCCACTGGAACTACAGGCGTTGGGGTCCAACATCTGGAGTGCCAGGGATTCTCCACCCCAGTCTTAAACTTATTAAGCCCTACCTGGCTTGGACTGGATATTCTTAACTTAAAGCCCTTTCCTATCACAAATTCTCAGATTGACCAAAAGGATGAACCTCAATGCCATCATCATTAACTTAGAATCAAAAGCGTTCCTACAGACTCATAGAATCCCCCCAGGGGCATTTAAAACAATTACAGCCCAAAACAACATACTTAAATGTACAGTCCAAGATTCGTAACCCCCCCCTCCCAAGTTTGGGACCCACATGTGAGACGAAGACCCCACAACTATCCAGTCAAGGTGCCGGGGAAAGGGAGAGGCATGCAGCAACAGCATTAAGAGGAAAGAACCGGAAGCTTGGTCAAAAGGCAGACAGACGACAGCAGAAAGACGATCAAATGTAGATGTTGCAAGTAGGGCGGATAAGTCAGGAAGCTGGGATGGAGGAAGCCAAGCCTGCAGAAGACTACGAATTCTACTATACTATTCTACTATAGAATTCTACTATACTAGGTGGCTACTAGGAGCAGGGCCTTCTCCGCTGTGGCACCCCGGTTGTGGAACGAGCTCCCCAGAGAGGTCCGCCTGGCGCCTACACTGTACTGCTTTCGTCGCCAGCTGAAGACCTTTTTATTCTCTCAGTATTTTAACACTGAATTTTAACTTAAATTTAAATTTTACTGTTCTAACTCTGTATTTTAATCTTATATCAATTTTGTTGCGTGGTTTTTATCCTGGTTGTGCTTTTGATACTGTATTTTGTAATTGTGCTTTTAACCTGTTGGTTGCTTTATGATGGTTTAAATTTTTGTGAACCGCCCAGAGAGCTTCGGCTATTGGGCGGTATAGAAATGTAATAAATAAAATAAAATCAAAATAAATACGAATCGCTCAGATTTCCAGCAACGGCAAAACTAGGCCTGTGAGGATCCCAACAGATCTGTGCTTCAAATCAAGGACCCAGGAAGTGTAGTGGGTCTCCTCTCCCCAATTAATGTGCCGAGATGCCTCACGGCTCTTTAATTCCTTCAAAGAAGGTCCCCAAAGAACGACCAAGTTTCTTTGATTGCACTTGGTCAACCTAAATATTGCTCCCGAGTGAGAAACCTTAGGAACTCTAGTTCTTTGGAGGGACCGATCTCTCTCCAACACAGAATTCTTTGCAGAATTCTTAGTACCTGAATAAAACGACAATTGCCAGAGTTCCTTGATCAAGGACCAATCAAGGAGCGCTAAATGTGTGGTTCTATGGCGCTCAAGATCTCACATTGGAATCTTAGCATACATAAACAAAATTACACGTCCCACGATACCTTGATCGTACTTGGTCACCCTAATCCTAGCTCCTAGTGAGGTCCTGGTTCCTCTCTATTGGGCCCTGGCTAGGCCTCATCTAGAGTATTGCGTCCAGTTCTGGGCTCCACAATTCAAGAAGGACGCAGACAAGCTGGAGCGTGTTTAGAGGAGGGCAACCAGGATGATCAGGGGTCTGGAAACAAAGCCCCAGGAAGAGAGACTGAAACTATGATTCTATGATAGACTTCTCTTGCTTTTCACTCCCACCTTCTGGTTTGCCCTCTGATTCGGATTGTTCTCCAGCCCTGACTCCTGATTCCCAGCTCTAGATTTACTCCGTATTGCTGCCCACGACTCAGCCCTGACACAGGACTTTCCTAGCCTTGGTATACGGCACTGTCGGGGCCTTCTGTTCTCTGCCACTGAGCTATGGATGCTCTTGATTAGGGATGCGCTCCGCTTCTCTTCGGTTCAGAGAAGCAGGAGCAAGGCGGCCTAATTCGCCTCCGGAAAAGGCGGCGGCGAAGAGAGTCAGGGGGGCTGCGGATCGAGGCGAAGCGGATCGCCTCAATCCGGAGCTTCGCCTGCAGGTAAGTGGGGGGGGGGAGGGGGACTAATCTGGCGCTGCCGGCACCGCCATCCATGCGGCGGCAGCGCCAGGTAAGGGAGCAGGGAGGAGGGACACTTACCTTCCTCCGTCGTGGGCTTCAATTGAGGCCCTGGTTGAAGCCGGAAGTGAAGGCCGAGGCCTCTTCCAGCTTCAACCGGGGCCTCAATTGAAGCCCGTGACGGAGGAAGGTAAGGGGGCGGGGTGGGTGGGTGGCTTATCTTGTGCTGCCGCCGCCATCCATATAGTGACGGTGGCGAAGCCGGATCTTGCTCCACGGAGCGGAGCGGGAGACGGGCGGAGCGGCGCGAAGAGGATCAGGCCCTATCTGGATTTTCCGGATCGGGCCACGAAGCGGATTGGGGGGTCCGTGCACACCCCTACTTTTGATAAACAAATGAAATGCCTTATACAGGGTCAGACCATTGGTCTGTTTAACCCCATATTGTCTACCCTGACTGGCAATGACCCTCCCAGGTCTGTGAAGTTCTTCCCAGTCCTATGCCACAAGGTCCTTCGAAGTAGAGATTGAAGCCAAGTATTGAACCTGGGACCTTTTGCACACGAAGCATGGCCTCTGTTACTGAACTACAGTGTTCCGTGACGTTAGCGTGAAGGGGGTTTCCATAGGAAGAGCAGGCAAGGAAAACATGCAAGATATATACTATTGACTACAGCAATGTATTGAAGATACAGCTCAGAAGAAGGGTCATCTCTTGGGGAGAAGCAAGGTTTAGGAGCGTTGGTGGTGGCAAGACAAAACTGGAATAGTGACACACAGGAAGACTGACTGATGTGCCTTGCAGGGTAGGAGAACAGTGTCTTATAAAATGACAGCACCTTATGAGAACAATTTACCAATCCCCAGAGCTCTCGAAAGCTCACTGGATGGCCGGGTGACCTCAGGATGCACTGGAGTATGGGAGTTGTAGTCCAACACATTTGGAAGGCACCATGTTGGGGGAAGCTGCCCTAGGGCCTAGGAGAGGATTCAATCTCTCCCAGAGAGGGGAGAGGGCAACGCTGCTCATAATCCCTGACAATTGGCGATCCTGGCTAGGTCTGATGGGAGTTGTAGTCCAAAACATCTAGAAGGCAGCGGATTGGGGAAGCCCACTATAATGAATCAAAACAAGGTCTTTGATGCAGAACTGATATTCACCATTGGAAGACTCAATCCTGGAGCTTAATCAGTGGTAAACACAAGACTTAGGCCATTGCTAGACCTAAGGTTTATCCCTGGATCGTCCAGGGGTCAAACCTGTTCATCTAGATGACACACAGGGGATCCAGTGCTCAGGCAGGGGCAAACCCTGGATGATCCCAGGATAAACCGTAGGTCTAGCTGTGGCCAGAGATTGTCTCTGAATAGGCGCTGATAGCCACCTCCTAATCATCAAGGATTACAAGGGCAGGCTAACAATGGTATGATATTCACACCGGCATGCAGGACTCCCCCACCCAGCTTCAGTCCAAACTGGTACAGCCCAGACAAAGGTTTACCACTTGAGTGGAGAAAATACATTCTGCCCACACTCAAAGGTACTATTTCCCTTCATTCTACAACATTAAGGGAATGTCCATCACTATGGCATAGGGAAGTGGTGGAAAAAGGAACCCCTGGGTCCCTGAACAGTATTATTATTATTATTATTATTATTATTATTATTATTTTATATAGCACCATCAATGTACATGGTGCACGCTTCTTCAATGTACATGGTAACGCTTCTTCACTGGAGGCTGGATTGCAAATTTATTTTGTCCAGTGAAAATCAACCAGAGCTGTTCAGAAAAAAACACACACACAGCCCTATCTGCAAAATCCCATCTCTTTCATCCGCAGAGAGCCAGGATCTCTTCTCGATCATAGTGGAATAATGGGCTCAAGTTACAGGAAGCCAGATTCCGGCTGGACATCAGGAAAAACTTCCTGACTGTTGGAGCAGTACGACGGTGGAATCAGTTACCTAGGGAGGTTGTGGCCTCTCCCACACTAGAGGCCTTCAAGAGGCAGCTGGACAACCATCTGTCAGGGATGCTTTAGGGTGGATTCCTGCATTGAGCAGGGGGTTGGACTGGATGGCCTTAGAGGCCCCTTCCAACTCTATTATTCTATTATTCTATCATCCAGAGTTCTGTCTTCTGGTCTTGGTATGTGGTTTATTCCTCAAGCTCCCAGCTCAAGGTAAGCAAGTGGTCGAAAAAAGGTCAGCATAAAGCCCCAGTTGATGGCTGTTGTTTTGAACTACATCATTTGCCAAAACAGAGTGGAAATTCCTAGAGATATAAAAGCTCGGGGCAAAACCCCCTCCCTCTCAATGTTTCTTATTTTTCTCCGGGCTCCAAATTTTCCAAGTAAGAGAACTTCCTTGCCTGCTTTATTCCTTAACCCCTGAAGGAAGCCAATGCCCTGCACCGTATTTTGCCAATCCAGTAGAGATCCCAAGAGATCTTGTGAGATATGGGTCCTAAGACAAAGGGTCTCATAGGGTGCTCTCTCTTTAACCTCATTCTCACCAGATCACTGATGACTAGCGGAAGAGATTTACGTCCCGGTCTAATGTCAGGCATACTGTCAATACAGCGTAGAAACTTTACCGCCGCTCCCCTGAGGGATAACGCAGCCAAAACAGCGTCACAGAGAAGAAGACAGAAGAAGGAGAAGAAGAAGAAGAAAAACAAAAGCAGCTGTATTAGCAAAGCAAAGCAGAAGCATTTCCATGAGATGTGGCGTACTGGAGCCGTGATAACAGAGAACAGGGTCTTTGCCCCCCCTTCTCTTCTCAGCCTTTTTAATCCAGCTGAATTTTTGGGAGAGGGTGGAGTTAGCAAGGAAATTCTCCCAACAATTGTTTACCTGCAAAAATTATTATATCGATGCCACCACGACGGATGTTTTTTGGATTGAAAGGCAATCAGAAAATTAATCCGCTGTAGCAGCAGTGTATCCGATATCTGGTGTAAGGTAGTGACAACAGTGACTCCACACTTAAATTATTGGTTTCAGACCAGTTTTAACTGTCACGGGGCATGGCTAGACGAAAAGGGGTGAGGAGGAGGATCTCGGGATTTTATGATTTTGAGATTGTTCCCTTCGTCTACACGTGGCGCGCGGCGTCCCGGGAGGAAGAGGACGTCACGCCCGCCATTTTGGATTTTTTTTTTAAAGGAAAATGAGCGCATGAGCACTCGAACGAAACTATAAGTTTCTAAAAAAGAAAGAAAACGCCTCACGCTCCCCCCACCTTACCCCCAATGGGCACAGAGCTCCTGAAGAGCTTTATGCCCGGTTCCTGTTTACTTGCGAGGAGCCGGGGGGGGGGAAACTATGACAACGGGCCACACGTCCCATGATCTCGGCATCATCCAGAGACTGCGAGAAAAATCAAAATGGAAGGGCAGGGCGATATGCTGGGGCAAGGGAAGAATCGTCTTTCCTTGCATTTATATACCGCCCTGTGAGTCATGTGCCCTGTGATGTCATGTGCCCTGTGATGTCATGTGAATGCACAGGGACAATCCCGGGATGAGGATCAAGGGAGAGGGCCTTTTCGGTGGTGCCCCCCCCCCCACTATTTCTCTCTATTCGGCCCTGGTTAGGCCTCATCTAGAGTATTGCGTCCAGTTCTGGGCTCCACAATTCAAGAAGGACATAGACAAGCTGGAGCATGTTCAGAGGAGGGCAACCAGGGTGATCAGGGGTCTGGAAACAAAGCCCTATGAGGAGAGACTGAAAGAACTGGGCATGTTTAGCCTGGAGAAGAGAAGATGGAGGGGAGACATGAGAGCACTCTTCAAATGCTTAAAAGGTTGTCACACAGAGGAGGGCCAGGATCTCTTCTCGATCCTCCCAGAGTGCAGGACACGGAATAACGGGCTCAAGATAAAGGAAGCCAGATTCCAGCTGGACATCAGGAAAAACTTCCTGACTGTTAGAGCAGTACAACAATGGAATCAGTTACCTAGGGAGGTTGTGGGCTCTCCCACAACTAGAGGCCTTCAAGAGGCAGCTGGACAACCATCTGTCAGGGATGCTTTAGGGTGGATTCCTGCATTGAGCAGGGGGTTGGACTGGATGGCCTTGTAGGCCCCTTCCAACTCTGCTATTCTATGATTCTATGACTGTGGAATAATCTCCCCGATGAGGCTCACCTGGCGCTAAAACTGTTATCTTTCAGGCGCCAGGTCAAGACTTTTCTCTTCTCCCAGGCATTTAACAGCATTTAACAACGCTAAGTTTTTTTTCTAACGGACCCCAGAACTGTTGTTTTTAAATGGATACTGTTGTTTTTATACTGTTGTTTTTATGTTTTTGATGGTTTTTAAATTTTGTATACTTTTTTTTTTAATGTTTACTGTGTTTAACTTTTGTAAACCGCCCAGAGAGCTTCAGCTATGGGGCGGGATATAAATGTAATAAATAAATAAATATCGCCGCATCTAGACATGCCCATGGTCTCTCCGGGAGGCTTCTGAGAATTGTACTTTGGTGCAGAGGCTGAGACTTCTGTTTAACGCTTAATATACAATTAATAGTTAATATTAAGTATTTTAATAGTTTGAGGATTCAAACATTATTTTCCTTTCAGCAACCTCTCTAAGCAGGGCTGCCCGTATAATTAGCCAGAGTGAGATTTGCCTCAGATTTTGGTTCTCAGGAAAGCGCAGCAAATCGTTAGTTATTTAACTTATTTTTGTTGCATCTTTACCTATGAGGGAAGGGGATAAATGCTTGCGGTGTTTTCTGCCTCAGGCGCCAAAAGAACTTGACAGGCTTACGTACAAATGGTGCACGGAAGGAGACCGTTTGCTGCTTTGCCTCAGGCGGCAAAGTCTCTTGGGCCGGCCCTGCCTGTAAGGACAGGCAGGAAACTTGTGGGCCGCGAGCTGTTGTTGGACTCCAACTCCCATCATCCCTGACAGTTGGCCATGCGGACTGGAGATTATGGGGGTTGTAGTCCAATACTGTGAAGGCAACCAGGTTGGAGAAAGCTGTTATAAGCTCTTAGGGGAATAAGCAAATCAATGTGGTGTAGCGGCTAAGGCCTTAGCTAGACCTAAGGTTTATCCCAGGATCATGCCTGCCTGCTCCTGGGGTCCCTTGTGTGTCATTTACATGAACAGGGATGACCCCAGGACGATCCCGGGATAAACCTTAGGTCTAGCTAAGGCCTAAGATGTTGGACTGGGAGTCGGGAGTTCCGGGTTCTAGTCCCCACTCAGCCATGGAAGCTCACTTGGAGACTTTGGGCCAGTCACAGACTCTCAGCCCGACCTACCTCACAGGGTTGTTGTTGTGAGGATAACATGGAGAGGAGGAGGGTTATGAATGCCACCTTGGGTTCCTCGGAGGAAAAAAGACTAAATATAAATGTAATAAATAAATAAATAAATAAATAAATAAATAAATCCCCATCAATCCCCTACACATACTGTAGGTGCAATGAGTAGAATTCTTATATACCTAAGGCTACTTACAGTACAACCGTATGCATGTCTAGACAGACTTAAGTATTAGTTCTCCGGGATAACTATTAGTAAGTTTGCGGTTGAGTGAGGATTTGAGCTATGGTGGTTTTCAGCTCACACTCTTAGCCACTAAGTTACACCAGATCTCAGGATATAAAATATTGAGTGCACGCCATCCCGTTACATAAATGTCAGATTCGGATTCAGTTTCTGCTTGTTGAAAAATCATTGGTTGAGCAATAGCCACGGAGGGCGAGGGGGGTCGGGGAGAAAGGGGTCAGTTAAAAGAGGGAAGGTATATCCCCTCCTTCCATTAACCCGGCTCCAGAAGGACACGTAGCGGAATTCCTGCGGTTCCAGAGCAGATGTAGCCAACGGCTGCCGGGGAGAAAGAAAAGAAAAACGTTAAGCGAAACCTCACCAAATCACTAACTAGAGGGATTGGTTTTCTTTTGCGAATATCAGGCATACTATCAATTATGATCAACCCGCCACCAGGCCTGGAAAAAAGAAAGAAAGACAAAGACAGTCAGAGAACGCGTGAGGGAGAAGGGGAAGGAAAAGCTGGACAGGGGAGCTGAAAAAAGGGACAGAGGCACAGGGTAGGACTGGGTGGGAGAAGAGACACATGGGGCAGCAGCCAACGCTGCCGCCGGGCCAGCAGAAGCGAATGCCAGTGAAGGAAGAGCTAGGGTTTCCAGAATCAGGGCTTCCAGAATGGGACAAGTCAGCGGAGCCTGCAGAAGGGACCTTTGCTGACTTGACTGATTCCAGCAGAGTTAATTTGGGCTGGTTACCAGGGCTGAGCTAGCAAGCACTGGCTACCCATTGCGGAGGGCTTCACTTCGGCGAGCGCAACGCATCCGGGAGTGGTGGATTGCCAGCAGTGGATGCTGCCATACACCGAGGGTTTGCTCTGGAAGAAGATGGGTCTGGAAACAAAGCCCTATGAGGAGAGACTGAAAGAACTGGGGCTGCTTAGCCTGGAGAAGAGAAGATTGAGGGGAGACATGAGAGCACTCTTCAAATACTTGAAAGGTTGTCACACAGAGGAGGGCCAGGATCTCTTCTCGATCCTCCCAGAGTGCAGGACACGGAATAATGGGCTCAAGTTACAGGAAGCCAGATTCTGGCTGGACATCAGGAAAAACTTCCTGACTGTTAGAGCAGTATGACAATGGAACCAATGACCTAGGGAGGTCGTGGCCATTCCCACACTAGAAGCATTCAAGATGCAGCTGGACAGCCATCTGTCAGGGATACTTTGAGGTGGATTCCTGCATTGAGCAGGGGGTTGGACTTGATGGCCTTAGAGGCCCCTTCCAACTCTACTATTCTATGATTCTATGGCAAATTTGGGCATTTGATGGGGCAGCTACACAGGGCTTACCACTGCCTCAGCATAACCCCAATTCTCCCTGTGCATAGAAACGGCCAGAGGGAGAGGGAGAGAATTCTGATTTTGCGTGCGCCACATCTTCCAGGTTGATGGAGTCCCTTTCCCCAAATCCTAAAGCTATCTGGCATTGCGATGGATAATTTTTAAGAGGGTTGAAAAACCTGACACAATGACAGACAACACGCTAAACCATACTGCTTAACCACAAAATGGTTAACGGAATGCTTAACCATGGTTCACAGTGTCATTAATTAATTAAATGAATTTTTTAATTCAAGAGGCAGCTGGACAACCACCTGTCAGGGATGCTTTAGGGTGGATTCCTGGATTGAGCAGGGGGTTGGACTCGATGGCCTTGTAGGCCCCTTCCAACTCTGCTATTCTATGATTCGCTAACAGGAACAAAATTCTCATACATCCCTCATAAAATTTGGCTAAAGATGCACGCTATCTATCAGATCCTGTCAAAAGTTGACTACGACGGCATGCCAACTATCAGATTCTATCTAATGCCAAACAGTTATGTTTCAAATCCGGTCAAAATTTTTGAGAACTACTGCAATACCAGCTGTAAAATACAGTCAAATATTGACTGCTGTATGTCATGATGAAAGAATATCCGTGCACATTTTTAAAGTGTACTCATTTTGAAATGCACACATTTTTGAAATGTAATGCACATTGCAATGTCTGGAAGGTGTGAACTGGGTAAAATCCTGATGAGAAACAAACCGAAACTAATTTCTCATACATCTGTATCTGTAACTCACCCGCCTTTAAACCACAGGGATTTTGATTCTCCAAATCCTTCACCTCGAGCCTGCAAAAAATCGAAAGTGCCAAAGTTAGTTGAGCGCCCCTTGACAAGGTGTTGCACCCAAGCGGCCCCACCGGAGCCCCATAAAAGTAGAAAAGAGAGACTGGAATATTTCCTTTCTCTAAACCTAGCAGTACATTATATTAACCACGTCACAAATTATTAAACGGCTGAGCCAAAACGTTTCCAGGCAAATAAATAAATAAATAAATAAAAATGCTGCCCCCGTTTGCATCGGGCAAAATTGGAAGCGTCATTTTGGCAGTTTTCAGGGAGGTGGAAAAAGGCAAAACCTGTTTGTTGTAAAAGCCAGGCTCTAACTGCTGAAAATTCTCATTCTCTGTGTATTTGTCCCTGTTTGGGAAATTTGCATAGAAAGATGGAGGGGGTCATATATAGCCACTCGCCCATTTTTCTCCATCCCTTGCTGATCTCTTTTTACACGCAGAGATGTTTCATAAGGCTTAAAATGCGAGAGAAACAGGGATAATTCACTTTTTAAAAAGGGATTATGTCCATAGCTAGACAGAGTTTTATCCTTGGGAAAACCCCAGGATCGTCCTTGTGTGTCCACACGACGCACAGGGGATCCCGGGATCAGGAAGGGATGATTCCTCCCTTGCCCCAGGATATAGCTCTCCCCTTTCCAGGCTGAGCCCGAGACCGCGGAACGTGCGGCCGGGTGCCGCGGATTGACCCGGCTCCGCGCAATTCCTCGCGAGGAGCCACGCACGGGGCGCAGCACTGCGCCCATTGGGGGTAGGGTGGGGGAAGTGGGGAAAATAATTTAAATTTTAAAAAATTACTTACCTTTTGCGCACAAGCGTTTGTGCGCTGCTGCCCCTTTAAAAATTAAAAAATGGCGGGCGCGACGCCTCTCCTTCTGAGGTCGTCACGCATCGCGTGTAAACAGAGGAGGGGTGTTGTGTTAAACACAACGCGAAAGCTTCCCTCCTCCGTCGCGGGATAACAGGTAAGGTCTAGCTAAGGCCTATGTTTGTTGAATAACTTGACAGGCAGGAGTTTTTCCTGCCGTACCTGGAGATTGAACCTGGAACCTTCTGCGTGCAAAACAGAAGCCTGTACCACATTATGAGAGGGTCATTACTGTGTTCAGTTTCAGGGAATGGGTGGAACTGGTGTGGTTTCAAAATCAGTTTTCCAATTTCCTGAAAGTTTTCTTCCCCCCATGAAAGTGGCTTCTGTTTTGCTGCCTCCTTATCAAAGCATTTTATCTTTCATTTTAAATTTATTTGGGTGGCATTTTTGAGCTTGCCTAATTACTGGGAGGTGGTTGAGGGTACTGTGTTTGCGTTTTCTTTATAATGTACATTTTCCCATCAGTTTGTAGCTTCTCAACAGTTTTGCACTTCCAAATCTGAAATAATAATAATAACAATAACAATAATAATAATAATAATAACACAATTTATTTTTTACCCACCTCTCCGTTTGGATCGAGGTGGGGAACGAGAAAAAGTATAAAATACAAAAAACTGAATTTAAAACATAGTATACTTTATTAAAACATCCTTAAAATTCCTATAAACATCCTGAAATTCCACTGGATAGGCCTGCTGGAATAGTTCAGTCTTTATAGCTTTTGTGTTGGACCCCTCGATCCAGAGGAAGAAGCAGGTAACAAACAAATAAATATTATTATTATTATTATTTGCTGATAGACTGTTAAGCTGACGAGTCTCCTCTGGCAGGCCATTCCACAGTCTGGGAGCAGCAGAAGAGAAGGTCCTCTGGGTAATACCTGTCAGCCTAATTTTGGCTGGCTGGAGTAAATTCTTCCCAGAGGACCTGAATGTGTGGGGTGGATTGTACGGGAGAAGGTGATCCCGCAGGTAGCCTGGACTCAAACTATGTAGGTCTTTAAAGGTGATAACCTTTAACCTTTAAAGTTGATGACCTACACTTCATACTTCGCCCGGAAACTAATTGGCAGGCAGTGAAGAGATTTTAAGACTGGTGTGATGTGGTCTCCCCTAGGTGTACCAGTGACCAGCCTGGCTGCCATATTTTGAACTAGTTGAAGTTTCCGGACTAGGCACAAAGGTAGCCCTACGTAGAGCGCATTGCAGAAGTCGAGCCTCAAAGTTACCAGCGCGAGCATGACCGTCTTTAGGTCTTCTGACTCCAGGAAGGGGCGCAGCTGGCGTATCAGCTGAAGTTGTACGACAATGGAACCAGTGACCTAGGGAGGTCGTGGGCTCTCCCACACTAGAGGCCTTCAAGAGGCAGCTGGACAACCATCTGAAAGGGTTGCTTTAAGGCGGATTCCTGCATTGAGCAGTGGGTTGGACTTGATGGCCTTTTAGGCCCCTTCCAACTTTGCTATTCTATGACTCTGTGATTCTATGAAGTTGATAGTAAGCACTCCTGGCTGTCGCATCTGAGCTGTCATTTGGAGTGACGGATCCAGAAGCACCCCCAAGCTACGAACGCAGTCTCTCATGGAGAGTGTAACCCCCTCCAGAACCGGTTGACACACCTCCAAACCCAGGTTGTGGGAGAAATTGCCTTATAATGACTTTGCCTGGGCTTTAACTGAAGTGCAGTAAGCTGAGGAGGCTACAGGTTGCTAGAACCTGTACAACGAACAACAGAACACTCACACACACTGCTCAACCACCTCATAAGTAAGGTAATTACAAGAGTTCTGAACCCAACCCAGGATCGTGTGTTTCTTCTTTGAATTCCCTTTTGGAGGGCATTTCTTTTCCTTCTAGCAGGTGACAGCTGCATTCCCTTACCTGCGTTCATACGCCAACCCAGACACAGAGGCACGCGGAGACAAAATTGTGGTGATTCTGAGCAACTGAAAAGTGGAGATTGGGAAGGGGCGTCGCAGGAAGGGCAGCATTGGGGCCAAAAGAAAATGAGCAAAGATGGCGGGTGGAGTCTAAAAACAAAACGAAACAAAAATTATAGACGGTCAACTGAGTTAACAGGGGAGGGGGCCAAAAGGGAAAGGGGGCAGCAGGTCAGGTGGTAGGCAGATGCAAACTCAAGTCAGCGCCAATATAACAATAACTCTGATGGGATGGAGATGGTTGGGGGAGGTAGATGCACCACAGGCAGAAATCCAACAGATGGAGTTTCTCCCACTTTAAGAGGATCATCAGATGGGGGTGGGATTGCGTTTCCCTCCTGTCGCTTTGCTTCCTGCTTCTGTCCCACAGTAGGGATGAGCAGCTTCCTCTTTCTTCATAGGGGGAAGGAAGAGGACGCAGCATTGACCACGTAGCCCATCCAGTAGGCGTTCTTTATGGCGCAACCTCTCCTGCACACGGCAGGGAATGCCGCCAGTTAGTGTTACAGCCGGAAGAATCGGATTTTGAAGGTTGGAATCTGAGCGTGAAAAATAACAGAAGGAGCGGGAGAAGCCGGGGAGGAAGGCTGCATCGTCAACATATCCCGCACAGATCCGTGAATTGCCCATCACGAGTGTGCTATAGAGTGCTCGTCCGATGACGTGGTCAGTATAGAGTTGTGGCAACAGGAGGGAAGGGGTTAGGCCTTGGATTGAGCGATGGGTTGGACTCGATGGCCTTATAGGCCCCTTCCAACTCTACTATGATTCTATGATCTTATGGCTGACTCATTAGTAGCGAGCTGAGTTATGGAGAAGCACCTTATATGTAGTTTTTTTTTGTTAGGAAGTGCTTTTTTGTGGCAAAGGAAAGGGTGAAATATCAAAGGGTACACAGGAAGAGACCCCAAGATATGGTCAGACTTTGGATCATGCGAGAACAACTCAGGCGACAGTTGCACTACCAATCAAATCTGCAATTCGATTAAGTTAACTTTCTTCGATTCTAAGACACACTTTTCCCCCCATATAAACATCTCTAAAAATGGGGTGCGTCTTAGAATCGCGGGTGTGTCTTAGGGTTCCCCCCCCCTGTTGGCGGTACTGAAATTAGCGTGCGTCTTACAATCGATGGCGACTTACAATTGAAGAAATGCGGTATAATAATTTCCCCTAAAGAACCATGGGAATCGTAGTCGTGTGCGTGTATGTGTGTGTGTTTGTGTGCAAACGGAGGGTGTACTAACTGGTAAAACACCTCACAAAACTAAGGTTGACATAACCATATATAAATCAAATCAAGCTAGCTTTTTTGCGGGGAGGAGTATTAACAATGTACATGTATATCAGTGATGCACCATACAAAAGTCCCTGATGCCATCGTGACAGAAATGCTTTCTTCTTCTTCTATTATTATTATTATTATTATTATTATTATTATTATTATTATTATTATTGTTTTGCACTGTTTTATGAAGGCAAGCGTGACTAAGTTTGTGTGTGAGATACTGAAGCAACTCAAAGCTGAGGCTTCAGCTGTATAATAGTACATGTACATTGATGGTGCTATATAAATAAATAATAATAATAATAATAATAATAATAGTAATAATAATGGAATAACAGGGGGATTTATGAGGCATCAATTCTATTTCAAAAAGAATATCAAGTACTTCAGAACTCCAGAATCTATTAAAGAGAGCCAGTGTGGTGTAGTGGCTAAGGTGTCAGACTGGGAGTCGGGAGATCCAGGTTCGAGTCCCCCCTCGGCCATGGAAACCCACTGGGTGACTTTGGGCCGGTCACAGACTCTCAGCCCACCCCACCTCACAGGGTTGTTGTTGTGAGGATAACATGGAGAGGAGGAGGATTAGGTAGGCCGCCTTGGGTTCCATGGAGGGAAAAAAAGGCGGGATATGAATGCAATAATAAATAAAAATAAATAAATAAATACACACACATATACAAATATAACAGAAGCTTAGATGAGAGAGAGGTGGATGGAAAAATATTGTCGTATTTTGATGTTATTAATGAATTTTGGGTTTTGCCTGTGAGCCATCATGGTTGCTTTGGCGTCCTGAAAGGTGGAACAGAAATAAGAGCCAGTGTGGTGTGGTGGCTAGAGTGTTGGATTGGAAGTTGGGAGACCCAGGTTCAAGTCCCCACTCGGCCATGGAAACCCACTGGGTGACTTTGGGCCGGTCACAGACTCTAAGCCCCACCCACCTCACAGGGTTGTTGTTGTGAGGAAAACATGGAGAAGAGGATTATGTTCCTTTGGGTTCCTTGGAGGAAAAAAGGCGGGATATAAATGTAATAAAATAAATAAATAATAAATCTCAGATGAGAACTTCTGAAGCATCCCTAGAAGAAGAGGGATCAATGAAGCAGGGAAAGGAGGTGATGCTTCACAATCTGGGATATGAGCCCAAATCGCCCCCATTTGAATTTTTCAAAGGTGGCCCACGTGTGTGAGTGACCGCCGGAGAAGATACTCGCCTCTTGGAGTTGCATGCAGACCTTATTGAATGCCCGTAGCCAGTTGGCCTTCGCCCTCACTTTGGGGTCTACCACCTCGACTTCCGCTCTCTCCCTATAAAGAGAATGCAGAGGTAAAGTGATATAGATAGATATATGTATAAATATAGATATATAGATATATGAGGCTCCTGCCAAGGCAGTAACACTAAATAGTTATTCAAGAAGCCACACTGTATTTAAACACTCAAGGAATATAATGAATGAATGAATGGTTTATTTGTTTATAGCACAAAGACCATTACAAAATACAGAATTGCTCACATATAGCAACACACATTATTTAAAATATTCAAAATATTTGCGCTACAATCCTTTCTCAACCAAGGAGTCAGTCAGTGGGTCACTCTAGGGGTGCTCCATTTGTCTGCAGCACCCACCCTTTGCTGTCATAATGGTAACATACATGCCAAAGTCACAAGGATAATTTCAGTGATTACATTATAACCTAAAATGCTGGCAGTCAATATCTGGCACTATCAGATAGGTGGGATGTCTGATGATAGTTTATACAAAACTATTAAATCAAATGGTTTATTAACTATTTAATTAAATCAAATTTTCTTCTGCTGCCCCTTACGCCTGGAACGCTCTTCCAGAACATCTGAGATCCACAAGTTCAATCGCAGCTTTTAAAGCTCAGCTAAAAACTTTTCTTTTTCCTAAAGCTTTTGAAACCTGATGCTGTTTGGACTTTATACTGTTAGTTTTACCCTACCCAGTGCCTGTTTTCACTTCCCTGTGCCTGTTTGCATTCTCTTCCCCTCCTTATTGTTTTACTATGATTTTATTAGAATGTAAGCCTATGCGGCAGGGTCTTGCTATTTACTGTTTTACTCTGTACAGCACCATGTACATTGATGGTGCTATATAAATAAATAAATAAATAAATAATGGTCCCCCTTACAATCTACGCAGACTTTGTAGTTATTTCTGATTTTTTTGGGCTGCAGCCGCAAACTTTGCTACCTTAATTGTGATTGCTTTACTATGGTCCGCCAGCAGATCGCAGATAATGTCTCTAGTGTGCCAACCCGCCCTTGCTAACAATAGTTCCTTTATAAAACGCTCCCTGATTTCTTTGTACAGAGAGCAACGCAGAAGATAATGCGCTAGGTCTTCGATCTCCCCCGAACCACAAAAACAGATCTGGGCATGGGGGACTTTTTTATACTTCCCCTCCAAGAAGGCAGAGGGCATTGTCTGAAAACGAAGGGCAGTAAAGGCCTTTCTTAGGGCAGGAAACGATAGGTCAAGCAAATATTGTGAAAAGTACTGTTCTTTCTTAATAAGACTAAACCATGGAGCGAAGGCCTGTAATTGACTAGCTATTGCGTTTCCTTGGGCATCAGCCTCATAGATTCTATCTCCAATACTCCTTTTGTTATTAGCTAGCAGCTCCTCCACCTCCTTGGCATAGAGCTGGGACAAAGTTAACCAGTTATGTGCCCATCCACCCTTTTTCAACTGTTCATTGAAACATTGTTTAGCTAAGTTATTTTCATTTAGAGTCATTAACTTTTTCCCATAAAGTATAATACTCTTGTGGATTCTTGACTTGAAGGAGGGCAAATCCACCTCCATTCTTAATAAGGCAACGGGAACCCCTACTGGAAGAGCTAACAATTCCTTCAACACCATGTTCTGTACGGTCTCTACTGATGAAATAAAGTCTTGACCCCATAATTCTGCCCCATACAATAGTTGTGGGAGAACTTTGGCTACAAAAAGCTTCAGGGTGGGGGCAACCAAGGAGCCACCTTTGTGTCTTCCATATGATAATATTGCTTTAGCTGAGTATTTAGCTGCCTCCACTTGGGTTTTCCAACCCCCATTAAAGGAGAAGTAAATTCCCAGATATTTAAAACTCATGCATTGTTCTATCTGCTGGCCATCCAAGAGCCATCTGTGCACGCGATTTCTCCTAGAGAAGGCTACCACCTTGGTTTTAGAATAGTTGATTACTAATTTTTCCTTTTTACAGATCGTGCCTAATCTATTCAACAGTCTCCTCAGGCCGACCTGAGTGATAGATAAAAGGGCCGTATCATCTGCGTAAAGGAGCGCCTGAACCTTCTTGGGGCCAATAGAGGGAACACTCAAGGAATATAATTGCAGATAGTTTGGCTTGCAAAACTTGCCCTCAGAGGAGGGCAATCAGGATGATCAGGGGTCTGGAAACAAAGCCCTATGAAGAACTGGGCATGTTTAGCCTGGAGAAGAGAAGATTGAGGGGAGACATGATAGCACTCTTCAAATACTTAAAAGGTTGTCCCACAGAGGAGGGCCAGGATCTCTTCTCGATCCTCCCAGAGTGCAGGACACGGAATAACGGGCTCAAGTTAAAGGAAGCCAGATTCCAGCTGGACATCAGGAAAAACTTCCTGACTGTTAGAGCAGTACGACAATGGAATCAGTGACCTAGGGAGGTTGTGGACTCTCCCACACTAGAGGCCTTCAAGAGGCAGCTGGACAACCATCTGTCAGGGATGCTGTAGGGTGGATTCCTGCATTGAGCAGGGGGGTTGGACTTGATGGCCTTGTAGGCCCCTTCCAACTCTGCTATTCTATGATTCTATGATGATGAAGATTGTTTTTCTATACCACTCCAAAGCAAAAGCTCTCTGGGCAGTTTACAACACAAATTCAGAATACAAAATAATTAAAAAATAATGTAAAAATGTGCTTGCGCCAGCACAGAGGAGAAGGATAGAGCGTCGCTGGGCGGCGGGGACTGGGAGGCCCTACCTTTCAGCACATGGGCGCTTGTGCGCTCCTTCTGTGTGTTTTTTTAAAAACAAAATGGCGGCCGCCACATCCTGTCCCTCCGAGGTCATCACACACCGTGTGTAAACAGAGGGGGAGATCTGGGCTCCACAATTCAAGAAGGACGCAGACAAGCTGGAGCGTGTTCAGAGGAGGGCAACCAGGATGATCAGGGGTCTGGAAACAAAGCCCTATGAAGAGAGACTGAAAGAACTGGGCATGTTTAGCCTGGAGAAGAGAAGATGGAGGAGAGACATGATAGCACTCTTCAAATACTTAAAAGGTTGTCACACAGAGGAGGGCCAGGATCTCTTCTCAATCCTCCCAGAGTGCAGGGCACGGAATAACGGGCTCAAGTTACAGGAAGCCAGATTCTGGCTGGACATCAGGAAAAACTTCCTGACTGTTAGAGCAGTGCGACAATGGAACCAGTGACCTAGGGAGGTGGTGGGCCCTCCCACACTAGAGGCCTTCAAGAAGCAGCTGGACAGCCATCTGTCAGGGATGCTTTAGGGTGGATTCCTGCATTGAGCAGGGGGTTGGCCTCGATGGCCTTGTAGGCCCCTTCCAACTCTGCTATTCTATGATTCTATGATCTCACGATAACAATATCGCGAGATCCTCACTCCTCCGTTGCGCTAGACCTGTAGGTCTAAGCTGAGTGGCCTAAATGCCTCCTTTCCCCTCTATGCTTCTGCTATACTTGAAGTGTGTCAAGTACAAGGATAACACTTCCCCCACCCCTTTGTCTGCCGTTCTCACCTCTCCTCCGTCGGAGGGGTCTCTTCCTCCAGGGCTTTCTCCTGGGCCGGGGTCTCTTTCACCGTCATCTCCTCCTGCTGGACTGTTGGAATCTCTTCTAACTTCTCCTGTTTCTGCTCCTGCTGCTGCAGCTTCTGTTGCGTCGGCTGCTTCAGTGGCACGTCTTGTTTTTGCGGCTGCGTTATTTGCGGCGGCGGCGGGTGCGTTTGCGATGGTTGCTGCTGTGGTAGCTTTTGCTGCGGCTGCGGCTGCTTTTGTGGGGCCTGCTGCGGTTTCTGTTGCTGCGGTGGCGCCTGTTGTGGCTTCTGCTCCTGCTGCTGCGGTGGTGCCTGCTGTGGCTTCTGCTGAGAGAGAGCAAATTGTGGCGGCGGCTGCAACGGCTGGCCCTTCTCCTGTTGTTCCTGCTGCTGGTAAGTGTCCCTGGGATATGACCCAGGTTCGGGTTCCGCTACCTCCTCCTCGGGGTAATACTCCTCGTTGCCGCTGTACTCTTCGTTGAAGTCCCCCTCCAGGTAGAGGTCCTCCTCGTCCTCCTCTTCATCCCAGCGCGGAGAGTCTTTATGGTAACTCACCGAGCTGTGGCAAGAGTGGTAGGAATCGCCGTCCCGTTCATCTAAGCTCACGTCATCGGGGTCAAAGTCGTCGCTCAGCTGTGAACTGCCCTGGCTCAATTCCGCTGAGGAGGCATAGCGGCTGCTCCCTGTGGGGCTGCAGGGGTGGGTGGCGGTTGGGGGGAGTGGGGAAGAGGGATTCCAAGGAAAACGAGAAGAAAGAGGGAGAGAGGAAGATAGACGCTTATAAAAGGGCAGACACAAGTCACAGAGGGCCCATTGACTGCCGGTCTCCACCAACTTTTGCCAAAATGGCCTCTTGACATGGCTGATGTACATCGATTGCACTACCATCACCAAAAACGGGGCTTCTGCAATTTACACGTAAGCACACACACACACACACATACACAGGCCTCCTCAATCCCACACCAATTTTGGTCCGGGAACATGTGTGGTTGAGTCACAACATGGGGGTACATGCACTGTGAGATTACATGTACAAATATAACCCATTTTGGAAATCATTTAAAACCGCCCCCAACGTGCCCCAAAGAAAATGAGGAATTGCGCTTTTATGAAGGCAAGCGGTGGATTTCTTTAGGTGGGATCCCTTGTCTGTTCCCCAAAATGACTACAATTCTTTCATTGGGAGTCATAGGAATTAAACCCTGTTCCTAGAGCTGCTATGGGATAAATGCCGAGTTCTACATCTAGGAAATAGAAACCAAATGCACAGTTACAAGATGGGGCATACTTGGCTCAGCAATCCTACAAATGAGAAGGATCTTGGAATTGTTGTAGATCGCTAGCGGAATATGAGCCAACAGTGCGATGTGGCTACAAGAAAGGCAAATGATATTTTGGGCTGCATTAATAGAAGTATAGCTTCCAAATCACGTGAAGTACTGGTTCCTCTCTATTTGGCCCTGGTTAGGTAGGGTGACCAACTGTCAGGATTTCCCCGGATTTGTCCCGGTTTTTGTTCTTTCCATGGTGTCAGGGGGGATTTTCTATCATTTTCAATAAACACCTTCCCCTTTAAGGCTGCCATTAGCATGGCAGGAGGGAGTGACATGCTTTCTTGAGGCACATCATTCCCCCACCCCGAGCTCCAATTGAGGTCTTAAAGGGGAAAGTGGGTCATTCCTGGACATTATAGAAAAGGCCCCAATTGGAGTGGATGGTGGTGGTGCAGAATGAAATCCTTTCCCCTCCTCCACTCCAATCGGGTTCTTTAAGGTGGCGGGGGAATAACATACTTTCTGCAGGACTCAGAAAGCTGCTTCCCCCCCCCCACACACACTAGGTGTCCTCTTTTTTGGTTTCCCAAATATGGTCACCCTATGGTTAGGCCTCATCTAGAGTATTGCGTCCAGTTCTGGGCTCCAGTTCTGGAGCTCTACTAGAGGGACCAGGTTTAAAAGAGGGGTGTGATAAAGAGGAAATTTCACCAGGTTCCCCATATATACAAATGGCAGCTGCTGAAATTCCCTTTTCAATACAACTGTTTGTATTGTATTTGAAGAACCTGGTGAAATTGCCTCTTCATCACAGCAGTTAAAGCTGCAGGAGCTACACTAGTGACCAGATTTAAAAGAGGGCAGGGCTCCTGCAGCTTTCACTGTTGTGATGAAGAGGGGATTTCACCAGGTTCTCCATATATACAAATGACACCTGCAGAAATTCCCTTTTCAATACCACTGTTAAAGATACAGGAGCCCTGTCCTCCTTTTCACATGGTCACCCTATAATACGGGAAGTGGGAGGAGAAGGGTATATTTAGAATTAGAGACTTATTTGCCAGAGGCCAACCTATAACAGAGGAATCTCTGCAGATAAAGTTCAGAAATACCCCTATATCATTGGCTCCATTTAACCCAAAATTGCTCTTTAATAAATAAATTAAAAAGCACAATGAAATACTGCCATCGCTAACTGCTTTTGAACATCACTCTGTTGCAACAGATAAATCTATGAAAGGACCAGGTGCTCTTATATACCAACAGCTAATAAGTGCTACTATGAGCAATGCTGATAATACAAGGCTGGTTTTGAGGAGAAGATGATCCAGACATCAAAATTGATGAACAGAAATGGTTGAAAGTGTGATCTCAACTAGGGCTGTGCATGGACCCCCTGCTCCGCCCCGCTCCCGATCCGCCTAGGGTCCGCTCCGCTCCGCTGTGGAGCTCCGGCTCCAAATCGGAGCTCCGCAGTGGAGCGGAGGTAAGGTAAGCCACCCCTCCCTCTTCCCAGTTACCTGCTTCCATCTCGGCCTGCCACCAGCTTCACTAGAGCCCGCAGCTCAACCAGAAACTGTAGGCCCCGCTTGCAGCTTACACTTCCGGGTTGAACCGCGGGCTCTAGTGAAGCCGGCAATGGGCCGTGGATGGATGCAGGTAAGACCCCACTCCCCCTTGCCCCCTTACCTGGCTCTGCTGCCGTCGCCGCACAGGCGGCGGTGGCAGGGCCAGGTAACCACCCCCTCCTTCCTGCCCCTTACCTGCGTCCATCTGCGGCCCCGCGGCTGCTTCAACTGAGCCCGAGGACTCAAACAGGAAGACCAGGCTGCCTCCTGTTTGAGTCCTCGGGCTCAGTTGAAGGAGCCGCGGGGCCGCAGACGGATGCAGGTAAGACCCCCTCCCCCTTGCCCCCTTACCTGGCTCTGCCGGGCAGCGGCAGACCCAAGTACCCCCCCTTACCTTTTTTGCAGAGCTCCGGATCGAGGTGAAGGATCCGCCTTCACCTCGATCCACTCCGCTGATCCCTCGATCCTCTTCACCTCCGCCTTAAGGGGAGGCGAAGCACCCCAATCCGCTTCTGCTTCTCCGATCCAAGGAGAAGAGCACAGCCCTAATCTCAACCACCTTTAAGAGCAGCTTCAGCTACAATTCAAGACAAGAGGCAACTCTTAAAGTGTTCTTTCGATGGCACTGGATTGAGCTGGGGGTTGGACTCGATGGCCTTGTAGGCCCCTTCCAACTCTGCTATTCTATGATTCTATCCTCTAAAACTACACCGTATTGATAACTGTGTCCCACCACTTTGCTGGTAGGTTCTTTTATGCACATGTGATGGGCATGTAAGCTGGTAAAACATTTTTGGGAAGCTTTTTATGGGAAAATTTCCAACCTCACAGGGCAATGGTTGTCTCCCAGCCCAGCCCATGTTCTACTATCACTTACTGACTACTTAGATGATCCCATAACCCACAAAGCGTTCGTCACTCTGCTGTTAATGTCTGCGTGTATGAAAATTGCAGCTCAGTGGGAAAATGCTAATAATCTTTCTGTACAAAGGTGGATGGTGAGAGTGTGGGAAATTGCCTTGTCAGAGAAATTAAGGCAACACATTAAACTTGTGCGGGTTTTTTCTCGTATAAACAAATTTAAGGGGGTTAACAAGCTGCCCACCGTCGCTTCTCCGCCCGTGTTTTCGTTCCTCGGTTACTTCCTCTTTCAAAAGAGGAAGTACCCAACGAACACGAGGCCCATTGAGTCCGCTGTTCTAATGACGCTGCTTCTCCTGCACACAGCAGGAGAGAGCGGCGATTCTGAGTTTAAAAAAACATCAGACTTAACCAGGTATTTTTTTGTCACGTGAGGAAGGCCAGAAGGGGCGGGCGCCAGAAGATGTCATGTGAGGGACCTGAGCAAACTCCGTGACGGCCTAGTAACGAGAGTGCAATAAAACGCTCATTGAATGGAACTTATGGTCCCTTTTCATTAAATATATCAACCAATCCCAACGCTTTTTTCCTCCTCCAATCACCCATGTTTCCCTGTGGAGGGGCTCTATAAGACACAGATAAGGAAGGTTGAAAGACTATATTCGTATTTCTAATTCAGGGGATTAGACCTATTCAGTATTTAAGACAAGCTATTTTATGGGGGAGGGTTTTTTTGGTGTGTGTGTGCCTTGTGGTCACATTGAGACAGTAATGACAGTGGTCATAATGGGTTTGTTTTTCTGTCTGTTAATAATTTTTTTAACCCCCCCTCCAAAAACAAAAACAAACCTCACTTCTTAAAATGGAAATGCAGTATCCTGCATTGAGCAGGGGGTTGGACTAGATGGCCTTGTAGGCCCCTTCCAACTCTGCTATTCTATGATTCTATTGCCCCATTTCTATAATCTTCCTGTCTTTGTGCACAGGGTTTAGAAGGAATTCTGATTGGACGCCCCCACTTGACGCAGTTCTACGGAATGAGATGGTAGAATCCTGGCAGAATCCTGTGGTGATGGAATGAACTGCGCCTCTTCAGACGGCACGGGGCATATTCCACCTGGCATGCTTTAAAAAAATACAATTCCCTGCACATAGAGTATTAGCATGTCAGGGAGAATGGGGGAAAAGAAACCCCAACTTTCCTTACACTCACACTCTATAGTGGAGGGGTACAGTTCATTCAGACCCTGCAGAACTCTTCCAACTCAATGGCCTGGTTCAGACAAGACACTAAACCCTGCTGCTTAAGCACAAACCATTTTGTGGCTAAGCAACAGGGTTTAGCGGGTTTTCTGAACGGGGCCATCCGCACAAAACCCTTCCTTAGGCCTGGGCTGCATCGATGTTGCATTGTCCCTAAGGCAAAACACACACCTGATACGGGAGTTCCTGTACAGGCAAAATACGTGTAGGAATCTTGCCAGAAGTGAAATTAAATTCAGATGAGATGTGTTAACATTTCTCAGGGGTCGTTTTGCACATCAGACTTTCTGACTGTTAGAGCAGTACAACAATGGAACCAATGATCTAGGGAGGTTGTGGGCTCTCCCACCCTAGAGGCCTTCAAGAAGCAGCTGGACAACCCTCTGTCAGGGATGCTTTAGGGTGGATTCCTGCACTGAGCAGGGGGTTGGACTTGATGGCCTTTTAGGCCCCTTCCAACTCTACTATTCTATGATTCTATGACCCCTTTCCGGAGACCCTGGAAAATGTGCATTGTCAAGTGCTCAGCTGGGACAGCTTCTGGAACATGTATGAGTTCACATATATGAGTTCACAGATGACACTTGAAAAACTACAGTTACAGAAAAACCACCTGTCCTTATGAACTCTGAGGCCCCGTTCAGACAACACGCTAAACCACGCTGCTTAACCATTCCATTAACCATTTTGTGGTTAAGCAGCGTGGTTTAGCATGTTGTCTGAACCAGGGCTGGGCAGAGGATGGCCCAGTGGGCCCAGTTGGCATGGGGCTACGATTTGGGGGGGCCAAGTCCCCCTGGTAGAGGCAAAGGGGGACCCTTTGGTAAAGATTTGTTACAAAGTAACTTGATTTTTCTGTTGTTGGTGATGAATTTGCCCCCCAAAAGCACATAAAGCATTTCTGAATGTGAAGAAGTGATGTCTTATCTACATCTTGAATAAAAAAATGCTTGCCGTTACCTTTATTAATAAATCGTTCTAGTTCAGATGTATTTAGAACTGATTTAAAAATACTTAACTGATTTAAAAATACTGTCCAGTATGCTGTAGGGTGGATTCCTGCATTGAGTAGCAGGATGTCTGAACCAGGCCATAGATCCACAAGTAAACTTCCTCTGACGAAATCTCTTCCAAAGCGGTTAAAACCAATTTTCTGGTCACTCCTTAGCCGGCCCTCCAACCAGTCTCATGGGGCAGAGGGGTGGGGTGGAGGTTAGGGTCACTCTTAGATACTCTATATCCTCAGAACAAGAGGCAGCACGTTACAGAAGAAAAGGCCATACGGATTGGGGAGGGATTCACAAGAGGTTTTACCATGGGCAGGAAGGAAAGCCTCGGATCCTGAAAGCTGATAGACCACACTGCCTCTGAGCAAACCGCAGAGACTGTAGGAAAGCACATGCAGACATGAGACTGGACACAGTTAGATTAGACCGAAACCACACCTCCAGCATCGCCGATGGGGGGGGGCAAGGGAGGGGGCCCTCACAAAGGTACAACGGGGCCCATCTGCACACCCTCAAGCCTTTCGCCGATGAGGTGGAGAGAAATGACCAGGGCAGGACAAAACAAGAAGAGCAAATGAATTCTACCAACTAGAGGTATTTCCGACATTCTCTTCAGCCAAATTTCTCGACGGCTTTTGGAGTTTCTCGATTAGCTGGGCTCGTTTTCGAACCGGATCCGGCATGTTAGGAATCCTATTTTTAAATTTCTGAATTTTGTGCAGAGTGCACTTGCCGCTTTCCACAACGTTCAGTTTCTTTCTGTGTTGTCCACGTTTTTTCCATTAATGTGCATTAATGAAACACTACAAAAAAGCAATCTTAAGAACATAAGAACATCAGAAGAGCCCTGATGCTGGATCAGACCAAGGGTCCATCTAGTCCAGCACTCTGTTCGCACAGGGGCCAACCAGCCGTCGGCCAGGGATGAACAAGCAGGACATGGTGCAACAGCACCCTCCCGCCCATGTTCCCCAGCAACGGGTGCACACAGGCTTACTGCCTCGAATCTTAATACAATTGCATGTATGATTGTATTATGATTACTCTTAAGCCGTGTTTACCAGTGTTCAGGAGCGCATCTGTGCATTAGTAAAGATGCAACACAATAAACACCTTGACACTGTTTTGTGGCAGAACCTTAATGGCGCAAGAGACATGAGCTAACTCAAGTCAAATGTCTCAAACTCCGCACACTGGAACAAATTTCAAAATTGGCTCAGCAGTACTACAAACGAGAAGGATCTTGGAATTGTTGTAGACCGCAAGCTGAATATGAGCCAACAGTGCGATATGGCTGCAAGAAAGGCAAATGCTATTTTGGGCTGCATTAATAGAAGTATAGCTTCCAAATCACGTGAGGTACTGGGTCCTCTCTATTCGGCCCTGGTTAGGCCTCATCTAGAGTATTGCGTCCAGTTCTGGGCTCCACAATTCAAGAAGGACGCAGACAAGCTGGAGCGTGTTCAGAGGAGGGCAACCAGGATGATCAGGGGTCTGGAAACAAAGCCCTATGAAGAGGCTACATGTTTAGCCTGGAAAAGAGAAGATTGAGGGGAGACATGATAGCACTCTAAAGGTTGTCACACTGAGGAGGGCCAGGATCTCTTCTCGATCCGCCCAGAGTGCAGGACACGGAATAAGAGGCTCAAGTTACAGGAAGCCAGATTCTGGCTGAACGTCAGGAAAAACTTCCTGACTGTTAGAGCAGTACGACAATAGAGCCAGTGACCTAGGGAGGTTGTGGTCTCTCCCACACCAGAGGCCTTCAAGAGGCAGCTGGACAACCATCTGTCAGGGATGCTTTACGGTGGATTCCTGCATGGAGCAGGGGGTTGGACTTGATGGCCTTGTAGGCCCCTTCCAACTCTGCTATTCTATGATTCTATGACACCTGCTGAAATTCCCTTTTTTACACAACTGTTAAAGATACAGGAGCCCTGTCCTCCTTTTTATATGGTCACCCTAGTGTATGGGGTGTCTCTTCATAGGGCTTTGTTTCCAGACCCCTGATCATCCTGGTTGCATGCAGCACCTGATGAAGTTCCCTCTTCATCACAACAGTCATAAAAAAAAAAAATGGCAGAGAATATTCTGAGGATATTCTGTACAATGGCCTTCTTCTGTAGGGCTGCGTGTAAGAAAAACCAAAAAAATCTCAAAGATTTTATCAGGGGGGAAAAAGTCTCCGGAGAACTTTCAGCTCAGCTTTAGAAAGGAATGCTCTGTTGACAACACAAAAGCAGAAAACTCGGCTCCAATTTTTACACCAGGGCTGGGGCTCATCCAGAGGGCCAACGTTGCACACTCCTGTATTTTGATATTTGTTTGATGTTTATTGCGAGACACTTTGAGCACAGCTCATGGTGGAAAAGTGGCATATATATATCATTGCTGTACATCTACACCTGCAGGGGACACTGAGAATTGGTCCAGCAACGGGCAAGCAGACATAGGCTGGACCAAAACTTTCCAGGTCAATCATAGGATGCAATGACATCTCGTTTGATTTCAAAACCTACCCAAAGGTTCGGAATATTATCTCACATTTTTGGGGGGTGGACGCATGCAGGTGTGTGTTTGTTGGTGACTTTATCCTTTACTAAAAGTTGCCAGAAATTGCTTCAATTGAAGAGAAGGCATCGTTTGGCATCCATTTCTGTTCAAGAGTAGCGCTTAATTCGAAAAGAAAAGAAGAGAGGAAGAGAAACCTTCCCAGAAGCCTTCTGAGACATTGTGGTTGGCTGTAGTTACTTGGTAGTGAAGGAAAGCACTCTGCACATGGCTCAAAACACTTTTTTCTTTTTTAAAAAGTCCAAGGGAGGCTAAGCCCTGGCAAAATCCGGGTTTTGAATTCCACGTTATTTGAGAAAATGAATGGTTTTTTTTTTCAAGGAGGGGGGGACAGATGCTAACAGCTGGAAGGATGCTAACGGCCTAATCCAGGTTGCAAAAAACCAAGAACCACGTAACTCGGCAAAGGCACACAGCGAAAGACAAGAGAGAGACCCACCTATCCGATAGGTCTAGGGAACGTCTGCTCTCGAGGGAGGGCTGGCGGCTGGTGTGCCTGCTTGACCCGGAAGCAGACTCAGCGTCGCTCTGCCCGTTTGCGGCAGAATCTACGCTACCATAGCGTCTGCCGGAGGGGGGGAAGAGGAACAGGGTCAGCATACGCAACGCCAAATAGACAAGGCCACTTTCCTGTGTCGTATCCAGAGACCACTCTGAATTCTAGAGGGTGCGGGAGAAGGGGAGGATTTGCCACCAAAGGACCGGGCGCCGGGGTGCTGGACCAAACTATATTTTCAAAATAGTCGTATGACAGAATCTGCTTAAGACTATACTGTAGGGCTGTGCAGCCACCCCCCGATCCACCTTGGAGGCCCCGAAGCAGCCCCGATCCACCTCGGGGGTTGCCCGACTCAAGTCGGCACCTAAGCTGAGGTGAGATTTGGGCCCTCCAAGGGGACTTTGACTTTTCTGAGCCGACACCCAGAAAAGGCTCCCTCCCACCTGTCTCCTTACCTGCTGCCTCTGTCGCTGCCGCCATCTTTCTTCTGGCGGCTTCCGGTGCTGCCCCCGGTGGAAATGACTGGAAGTAGGCCCCACGATTTTAACATATCGCACTGCATCTGCTGTTGGCCACAAACTACGTTGGCCATAGAGGTACTAATCACAGCAGAGGCCGCACGATATATTAAAATCGCGTGGCCTACTTCCTCTTATTTCCGGCAGTGGCACCGGAAGCTGCCAGAACCAAGACAGCTTCAGCGACGACAGCAGGTAAGGAGACTGGTGGGGTGGAGCCAATTGGCTTCAAGCCACCTCGGCCTTTGCCCGAACCACTTCGGATCAGTGATTCGGAGGTCCGAATCACCCCGATTCACTTTGGATTCGGGTTTTGGATCCGAGGCGGTGCACAGCCCTAATACACAGCAAGTGACAGTTTATATAAATAAAGAGGACAAATGTACTGCTGAGTTCGCAGTAGGGTTTTAGTAGGGACGGGCGCACAAGCGATGTTCGAGATCGCTAGGATTCTTTGTCTCGCTGCTTGTCTCAGGCCCAACTCCTGAGTCCTGTTTGTTGACCCCCGGTCACTTGGCATGAACAGGAGAGCTCCACAAAGCGAGCAGCAATCCAACAGGAAATTGGTGCAAATCTCCCAACATCTGCACAACCCTCCTGAAATTTCGCAACGGTGTCCTATAGACTAAAGTGGGGCTGATTGGGTCTACTGGAGGAATTTACACGAATTAGGAAATTGGTGCAAATCTCCCAACATTTGCACAACTCTCCTGAAATTTCGCAACGGTGTCCTATAGACTAAAGTGGGGTTGATTCGGTCTACTGGAGGAATTTACACAAATTAGGAAATTGGTGCAAATCTCCCAACATTTGCACAACTCTCCTGAAATTTCACAACAGTGTCCTATAGACTAAAGTGGGGCTGATTCGGTCTACTGGAGGAATTTACACGAATTAGGAAATTGGTGCAAATCTCCCAACATTTGCACAACTCTCCTGAAATTTCGCAACGGTGTCCTATAGACTAAAGTGGGGCTGATTCGGTCTACTGGAGAAATTTAAACGAATTAGGAAATTGGTGCAAATCTCCCAACATTTGCACAACTCTCCTGAAATTTCACAACAGTGTCCTATAGACTAAAGTGGGGCTGATTCGGTCTACTGGAGGAATTTACACGAATTAGGAAATTGGTACATATCTCCCAACATTTGCACAACTCTCCTGAAATTTCGCAACGGTGTTCTATAGACTCAAGTGGGGCTGATTCGGTCTACTGAAGGAATTTACACAAATTAGGAAATTGGTGCAAATCTCCCAACATTTGCACAACTCTCCTGAAATTTCGCAACGGTGTTCTATAGACTAATGTGGGGCTGATTCGTTCTACTGGAGAAATTTACACGAATTAGGAAATTGGTGCAAATCTCCCAACATTTGCACAACTCTCCTGAAATTTCGCAACGGTGTTCTAAAGACTAAAGTGGGGCTGATTCGGTCTACTGGAGGAATTTACACAAATTAGGAAATTGGTGCAAATCTCCCAACATTTGCACAACTCTCCTGAAATTTCACAACAGTGTTCTATAGACTCAAGTGGGGCTGATTTGGTCTACTGAAGGAATTTACACGAATTAGGAAATTGGTGCAAATCTCCCAACATTTGCACAACTTTACTGAAATTTCGCAATGGTGTTCTATAGACTAATGTGGGGCTGATTCGGTCTACTGGAGAAATTTACACGAATTAGGAAATTGCTGCAAATCTCCCAACATTTGCACAACTTTCCTGAAATTTCGCAACGGTGTCCTATAGACTAAAGTGGGGCTGATTTGGTCTACTGGAGAAATTTACACGAATTAGGAAATTGGTGCAAATCTCCCAACATTTGCACAACTCTCCTGAAATTTCACAATGGTGTTCTATAGACTAAAGTGGGGCTGATTTGGTCTACTGGAGAAATTTACACGAATTAGGAAATTGGTGCAAATCTCCCAACATTTGCACAACTTTCCTGAAATTTCGCAATGGTGTCCTTTAGACTAAAGTGGGGCTGATTGGGTCTACTGGAGGAATTTACACGAATTAGGAAATTTGTGCAAATCTCCCAACATTTGCACAACTTTCCTGAAATTTCACAACGGTGTTCTATAGACTAAAGTGGGGCTGATTCGGTCTACTGGAGAAATTTACACGAATTAGGAAATTGGTGCAAATCTCCCAACATTTGCACAACTCTCTTGAAATTTCGCAATGGTGTTCTATAGACTAAAGTGGGGCTGATTCGGTCTACTGAAGGAATTGACACACATTAGGAAATTTGTGCAAATGGAACCAGGAATTGGGAATGTGACAAATATGAGCACATGCTCAAAACTTGCTCCCCCCCCAGCGAACACAGGCTCACGCCCATATTTGGGGCTTCCCATGGGGGATGCTCACATATTTTGTGAGCAAAATGAAATTCTTCTACATCTCTAGGTTTTGCCCCACCTTTCTAAAAAATACATAGATAATAAAAATAATCTAAGGCAGCTCCCAAGGCAGTTAGGTCATTCGGAACTAAAAACCATACAAGGGACAAACAATAGGAATTTAAATATCTTGACAGCACTGTCAGAAATGCTACTTCTGTCCAGGACTGTAATGGCCAAATTCCAAATAGATTGCTGTGCAATAGCACCTTTTTCTAATTCTTTTTTTTAAAGGTGCAGTTAGATAAGGAATCTAGCAGCAAATGCTGATCCAGAGGGCTAAAGTGTCCCAATTCCTGTTTGACCTCCAGCATAGCTTCTATCCGCAAGGAATGTCTTCCTTGTGCATCTCAGCTGTTTCTTTTTCACTGAAGTCCTAGCTGCGTAAGAGAGGTCTGCAAAGGGAGAACTCTACTGAGGACTTCCTTGCCGTTTTTGCAGCGGGTGGGTGTCAAAGAGGCCTTTAACTCTGACCCGATTCACTTGTAATGGCAAGCCACCGAGGGTAACTTCCCTGTGGGGTGTGCCATTTTCCCTTTTGAGATTTCAAGCTGCAGTGGGGGTGCACCACAGCTTACCTTTTTCAACACCTAAGCCCCTTGGCCTGTTTCAGGGTGCTCCTTCCTCAACACCTAAGCCCCATGGCCTGTTTCAGGGTGCTCCTTCCTCAACACCTAAGCCCCTTGGCCTGTTTCAGGGTGCTCCTTCCTCAACACCTAAGCCCCTTGGCCTGTTTCAGGGTGCTCCTTCCTCAACACCTAAGCCCCATGGCCTGTTTCAGGGTGCTCCTTTCTCAACACCTAAGCCCCTTGGCCTGTTTCAGGGTGCTCCTTTCTCAGCACCTAAGCCCCTTGGCCTGTTTCAGGGTGCTCCTTCCTCAACACCTAAGCCCCATGGCCTGTTTCAGGGTGCTCCTTCCTCAACACCTAAGCCCCTTGGCCTGTTTCAGGGTGCTCCTTCTTCAACACCTAAGCCCCTTGGCCTGTTTCAGGGTGCTCCTTTCTCAACACCTAAGCCCCTTGGCCTGTTTCAGGGTGCTCCTTCCTCAACACCTAAGCCCCATGGCCTGTTTCAGGGTGCTCCTTTCTCAACACCTAAGCCCCTTGGCCTGTTTCAGGGTGCTCCTTTCTCAGCACCTAAGCCCCTTGGCCTGTTTCAGGGTGCTCCTTCCTCAACACCTAAGCCCCATGGCCTGTTTCAGGGTGCTCCTTCCTCAACACCTAAGCCCCTTGGCCTGTTTCAGGGTGCTCCTTCCTCAACACCTAAGCCCTTTGGCCTGTTTCAGGGTGCTCCTTCCTCAACACCTAAGCCCCATGGCCTGTTTCAGGGTGCTCCTTTGTCAACACCTAAGCCCCTTGGCCTGTTTCATGATGCTCCTTCCTCAACACCTAAGCCGCTTGGCCTATTTCAGGGTGCTCCTTCCTCAACACCTAAGCCGCTTGGCCTATTTCAGGGTGCTCCTTCCTCAGCACCTAAGTCCCTTGGCCTGTTTCAGGGTGCTCCTTCCTCAACACCTAAGCCCTTTGACCTGTTTCAGGGTGCTCCTTCCTCAACACCTAAGCCCCATGGCCTGTTTCAGGGTGCTCCTTTCTCAACACCTAAGCCCCTGGCCTGTTTCAGGGTGTTCCTTCCTCAACACCTAAGCCACTTGGCCTGTTTCGGGATGCTCCTTTCTCAACACCTAAGCCCCATGGCCTGTTTCAGGGTGCTCCTTCCTCAACACCTAAGCCCCTTGGCCTATTTCTCAAGACCTAAGCCCCTTGCAAAATCCAAAGCCTACTCCTAGCCAAATTCTCCCTTCTATAATAATGGCCCCACTCCTGCTTAGAGAATATTCTTGTACCCTCCCCCCAGGGAAGTCCCAGGTTCCACCCACTCTACCTGATTGGCTGATGGTCCGAATAGTCCATGTCGTAGCTCTGCATGGAATCCGTGTACGAGTCTCGGGAGGTTCGCTGCTGGTGGCGTAGGGGGTACTGGTGCACCGAGGCATTAGGCTGGGAGGTGGTATAGTATGGGGGTGGGATACTGTTGCTGGTCTCGCTGCGGTAATCGCTATCACGGTCATCGACGGTGCTGTCTGGGTCGTCGTCTGAAAGAGGAGCCCAATACCACAATGTGAGATTATAAAGCAGCATTTCCTGTTGTTATAAAGCAAGGGGGCATGTGAGTAGGCTGGGAAGTCTTGTGTGTGTGTGTGTGTGTGTGTGTGTGTGCGTGTACCATATATTGGCTATAAATAGAATGGAGTGGAGGGGGAAAGGAGGGTCATGGGGGATGTACATGACGGGGTACAGGTGGGGGACCGGAGAAACCCTTAGCATGCAAATCTAATCCCTATTTATTTCTTACTAGGAGATATTTTATGTGGTTGTAGTTAACTTTTCCCCCCTATACTTCCCTCTCCTCTTCCTCCACAAAGCTGGGTCACTTTTTAATTTTAGAAGATCACTTTTGAGCATGGTTCATTGACCCTTGTTTTCAGTCCAGGTAAGCTTTGAATCGATCATTCATTTTAAGTTTGGCTACATTTATGGCTGAGCTGAATGATTTGCATTTCCGGACACTGCTTGCTGTCGTGGTGAAAAACCATCTGCCTTGGCCATTTGTGGCACTCTTTGGCCCCGTTCAGAAGACACCTTAAACCACGGCTTATAACCACGGTGGATAAGCCCGAATGTCAGGCTGTGTTCAGAAGACACCTTAAACCATGGCTTTAACCATGGTGAATAAGGCATTTTGCTTTAGCCACCATGCTTAAAGCCATGGTTTAAGGTGTCTTCTGAACACAGCCCAGCTTTCTGGCTTAACCACCATGCTTTAAGGTGTCTGAATGGAGCCACTATGAAACTCTTTCCTTATCCGTTTAAACCGCCACCACTATTTTGTTGCTATTGCTTGCCCTCAGTGATGCTATTTTGCAGGCAAATCAGAATGCCTTTGTAGGGTTCAGACGCCAGTATGTGATCCCTGAGATGTTGGGATCTGCCTCATGATTAATCTGAGGAGGAGGACAACTGTGACAATACCCAGGGCATCTTGGCCAAGCTGTTCATTCAGCCTTCCTGTAAACAGCTGAGGTAACAACCTCTATCAGTTGCATCCCAGCCTGGCATGCCTTTCCTGGGCTGAATAATAGAACAGGGCAAGTGTTTTTTCAATTAACACCTTGGTACGTCACCTCTCAGCCCTAGCAACATAAAAAAAACCCAGCTTTTTTTATCTACATAACTGAATTCTTGTTGACTGATTTACATCACGGCTGTCTATTGCTCCCTCCTGCTGCCCGCCCAAGCTCAAGCCTAATAAAGGATCTGAAATCTTTGTTTTTGTGGCCACTGGGATGTCAGAGGAATCCGGTGGGGTGTGTGTGGAGTGTGGTGAGCTTTTGTCAGCTCAGCCCCCTGAACTCCGTTCCGTCTTCCACCAGCTGGCCCAACTCAGTGTGCAACAAGTTGGGCACACTGGGCAGAATTTCCGTAAAAAGCCATTTTAAAATGGTGCAACAAATGTGTGCAATTTTCGGCTGTAAATTCTGCACATTTGCCTAAATGGTGCACATTACCGTCATAATTCCAACAAATTACGCAAATTTGTGCAATTTACAGCCGGGATGTATACAGTTCAGTTCTGGGCTCCACAATTCAAGAAGGACGCAGACAAGCTGGAGCGTGTTCAGAGGAGGGCAACCAGGATGATCAGGGGTCTGGAAACAAAGCCCTATGAGGAGAGACTGAAAGAACTGGGCATGTTTAGCCTGGAGAAGAGAAGATGGAGCGGAGACATGATAGCACTCTTCAACTACTTAAAAGGTTGTCACACAGAGGAGGGCCAGGATCTCTTCTCGATCCTCCCAGAGTGCAGGACATGGAATAACGGGCTCAAGTTAAAGGAAGCCAGATTCCAGCTGGACATCAGGAAAAACGTCCTGACTGTTAGAGCAGTACGACAATGGAACCAGTGACCTAGGGAGGTTGTGGGCTCTCCCACACTAGAGGCCTTCAAGAGGCAGCTGGACAACCATCTGTCAGGGATGCTTTAGGGCGGATTCCTGCATTGAGCAGGGGCTTGGACTCGATGGCCTTGTAGGCCCCTTCCAACTCTACTATTCTATGATTATATGCTCAGTCCCCACAGCTGCAATATGGGGGAAGGGGTGGAAGATAATAATAATAATAATAATAATAATAATAATAATAATAATAATAATAATGGCAAAGATTTCTTGTCTGGACTACTTCTAATAGGCTTAAGATTCAAATTGAACATTAGAAGAAATTTCTTGAGGGTAAAAACAGTTCAACAATGGAACCAGTTACCCTGGATGGAGGCCTTCAAGCTGATGTTGGAGAGCCATCGGCAGGGGATGTCATAGCTCTCAATTCCCAGCACTGAGCAGAGAGCTGTATCAGAGGACATTCGGTGCAACTATTTTAATTATTCTATGCCTTAATGCCTGGGAAGCACTTTTGATCACCATCGTAACGCATGCACCCAAATTGCTTTCTAGGAACTCCGGCTTCTCCTCGGGGTCTCAGATATTTTTGAGTGTGTCTTCTGAAAAAGGGGGACAATGTAAGATTTGACCCCGAGGAGGAGGAGGAGGGTAAGGAAAGGTAATTAAAAAGGCCATAATTGAGAAGAGGGAGGAAGCTGTACACAGTTTGGGGGGGGTGTCGGGGGGGGGGGGCTGCATACTTACTTTGTTGATCTCCCCAGCCAAAATAATTCCAGTTGCCTACAAAAAAAAACCAAGAAGACATGTCCCTTTAAGAGACAGGCCAACTCTAAATAAAGTCAGTAATCCTAGCCCCAAAGGGAAGAGAGGATTGGAGGTGGTGATGGGGGGAACCCTGTGACTAGATGGACTCCCCGAGGCTCGCAAACAGAGCATAAATGGAACGGCTCTCCCCTCTTGAGTTGTTCTGACCTTTTGATCTTCAGAGAACATGGAGGTGACCCGTCCTCCACAGATTTGTCTAATGATCCTGGGGTCCCCAATGTGGTGACCAGGGGCACAACTGTGCCTGCAGACATCTCCCTTGGTGCTCACCAAGCTCCTGATATATTTATTTTTGAAGACGCTTTTAATAAAACAATCCAAAAATCAACTGGGAAGCTGGCATGCCGCCGAGCAAAATGACGGTCTCCAGTGCCATCTTTATTTCCAAGGCCCCAGGGGACGGGGTGGAATATGCCCCAGGGGCATTCTTAAAGAATAAAAATGGCGGACAGCTGCAGCTCAGCACATGACAGTAGTGGCCAAAATTGTGGACCTTTTTTTGAAATTTTCATGCGTTGCCACTTTGCATGCTTATAGAAAATGTTCGGTTTCACGAAATTCAAATGTTTCTATATCTAGGGTGACCCTATGAAAAGGAGGACAGAGCTCCTGTATCTTTAACAGTTGCATAGAAAAGAGAATTTCAACAGGTGTCATTTGTATATTTGGAGAATCTGGTGAAATTCTCTCTTCATCCCAACAGTTAAAGGTGCAGGAGCTATGCTAGAGTGATCAGATTTAAAAGAGGGCAGGGCTCCTGCAGCTTTAACTTGTGTGATGAAGAGGAAATTTCACCAGGTTCCCCATATATACAAATGACACCTGCTGAAATACCCTTTTCAATACAATTGTTAAAGATACAATTCTCCTTTTCATATGGTCACCCTATCTATATCAATTGAAGGAGAATTTCATGCTGAATCCAGTACAAAAACAGAACGCAAATATCTGCAGTACAAAAAAAAAGTTATGCTTACTTTAGTCTAAAACAGACGCAAGTGTGATTGAGTGAAGAAGCAGATTGGAATTGCAAACCTACTGGCCAATCACAGTCCTTGTTCTGGGGACCAATCACGTGGCAGTAGCTGCGCTACATCATGTCTCAAGTTGGGGAAAGTCAGTTTTACGGTTCATTCAGTAACTTAAGCGCAATTGGAGATGGTGTGAATATTGGAAGTATTTCTCAAATTAAAAGTGTACGTACGAAACTCATAAACAGAGCCATGGCACCAAAGAAAAGAGTTGATTCGCCACCCAGGAAAAGAAGCAGGCTGGTTGTATTATGTGAATCAGGTCTTTCAGTTGATATATAAACATTTGAAGTTTGTGAACCTTTTCTATAAGCAGGCAAAGTTGCAAAACACGAACATTTCAAAACGTGTCCACAATTTTGGCCACCGCTGTATTTTGAAGTTCAAGGGGCGGATAAAAACTCCCCTTGATTGATGGTCGGGAGCAGTCTCCGTGTGCATTTGTGCCTTTTGCAGGGGGTGGGTGGGAGCATGTGTGTATTAAGCTGTCTCTGGCGTGTGTTTTGCCTGCACATACATGCACATGTTTTACCGTTGTTTTGTGTGTGGGTGAGTGGATGAGATGCGGGTTTACTTTCTGTGAAATGAGTATTTTATACTGCTTTGAGGGGTATAAAACAGGTGATCTGGCATTTGGGGCTCAAAATCTACCTCTGCCTTGTACTCAGTTCCTTGGCCAAGATACTTGTCTCTAAGCGTCATCAGTTTGCTTTCGATGGAATTTGTGCTGGAGCTGAAAACTGTGGGTTCAAAAAGGGAGTTCTGTGTTTTGGGAGCTTAAATCTCGCATCTGCTTTGCACTTAGGTTCTTGGGTAATTTACTTTTCTTTTAGTCTCCTGGGAAATTGGTATTTTGTGACTGGCCAACGTGGCAGCCAATTGGTGAATGAGCCAGCAAGTCCTGTGGCAGCCATTTTGTGAGAGTGCCTGAAACTCTCTCAAAATTCCAAACACTTCTACCAGCCTAGAAAGATTGGGGACTCCTTCCTGTCCCCCACAAGCCATCTAAGATCCACCAACCAAGTGCAAAAGAAAGACACAGAGATAAAGAACAGGGTCCCTCTGACCAGACTCTGAGCCTAGGAATTTGTTTTCATCACCAGAACTGAATAGCGCTCATGGCCTTTTTTGCATAAAAGTTCACTTCTGGGTGCCCCAAGCTTTCTTCGTTCCAGTTCATGTCTGCAGAGAAATTTACATTATTTCACAAGATGAAATTCCCTCTGCAGACATCAATAACATAGGTAAAAAAAGAAAAATAATTTTGTTCCTGCTATTTCAGACAATGTTGATCTACTGCAATGTTGATCTACTGTTGGTCTACCAGTAGACCCACCTACTGCCCACCCGTGGTCTACTCTCTATAAAATTGTAAGCCTTGTTTTTAAAGGCTTCTAAATGATATCAAACCTGTGGAATGCATTGCCACAAGACGTGGTGTTGGCCATTCGTTTTTAAAAAGAGATGAGGCAAATTTATGGAAGAGGAGGAGAAGGACACACACTAATAGACCCTAGTCATGAGAACTAAACACAGCCTCCGTGAAGGCAACTGTCATTATAAACCAGAGAGTTACGACTGTTAGGCGGCATATAAAGGCAATGAATAAATAAACAAACCTCCCAACGCCTGAAGCAAAATTGCACTTGGCTCCCGCTTATTTTAGTTCCTTGGACATTAAATGTTCTCTGCAGGACTAGGAGTGTTGGGTAGGATGGCCATATGAAAAGGAGGACAGGGCTCCTGTATCTTTCACAGTTGCATAGAAAAGGGAATTTCAACAGGTGTCATTTGTATATATGAAATTCCCTCTTCATCACAGCAGTTAAAGCTGCAGGAGCCCTGCCCTCTTTTAAATCTGGTTACTCTAGTATAGCTCCTGCAGCTTTAACTGTGGTGATGAAGAGGGAGTTTCCCCAGGTTCTCCATATATACAAATGACACCTGCAGAAATTCCCTTTTCTATGCAACTGTTAAAGATACAGGAGCCCTGTCCTCCTTTTCATAGGGTCACCCTACTGAAATTCTCACCCTCACGGCTGTTGAAAAGGAAGGTCCAACAAAGCGAGGCTTGGGGAAGGGTGGCATCCTTGGGACAACCCTAAAAATAGCAGATCTTTTAAAATATGTGACCTCATGAATTGGATATGCCATTTCAACAGACTAACAATTTTTAGTGGCTGGATTCTATGGATTCAACGATTACATGCCGCAGTGCTCTTGGGAGTTGTTCTTTGGGGCTGAGAGGATAATGGTTTGTTTATTTAACTATCCTTCGAGCTCCATCACACGCTCCATCACACACACTAACACGCTCCCTACCTTCGCTTCTCCGCCCGTGTTTTTGTTCCTCAGTTACTTCCTCTTTTCAAAAGAGGAAGTTCCAAATGAGCAGCACCATCTCGTTTGATCACTACTCGATTTCCCGTTCAGCGACCACAAACGTGAAACGGAATCGGGTAGAAGATGAATAGCAGGATGATGTTTGGAGAATCCTGGCGATCTTGAACATCGCTGAGACCCAGGCATCCTGGGCGAGTTGTTCCTTTCAAGCCCTTATTTTGGGCTTCCCATTTAGGTATCTGGCTGCCCACTGGGCCATGGGGATCTCATCACGGCAGTAGTGATTAGGGCTGTGCACGCCCCCCCCCACAAACCACTTCGTATCCTGATCCAGACCTTCCGGATCGAGCCTGAACCGGTTCGTGTCGATCCGGGCACCCCCCAACCCACTCCAGAACTGGATCCGGAGCGAGATCTGGAGGTCTGGATCGATATTCGGATGCCATCTCTCCCCCTTCTCCACTTACCTGTGGGGAAGGGGAAGATGAAATGGCATCCGAGTAAGCTCCCCTCCCCACTTCCCCACTTACCTGCCTCCAAAGCTTCGGAACAGTCCGAATCAATCTGGACCGTTCTGAACCACTTCTGGACAATCTGGACCTCCCCCGACCCACTCCGGAACCAGGTTTAGGAGGTCCGAATCAGCCCGCTCCGCTTTGGATTCGGGAATCCGAAACGGAGTGGCGCACACCTTTAGTAGTGATTAACTTTTGGAAGGAAAGGAAAGGAACCTCTCGTGCAAGCACTGAGTCATTGCTGACTCTTGGAAGGACGCCAGCTTTCGCTGACGTTTTCTTGGCAGGCCTTATAGCGGGGTGGTTTGCCGTTGCCTTCCCCGGCCGTTATTACCTTTCCCCCAGCTAACTGGGTACTCATTTTACCGACCTCGGGAGGATGGAAGGCTGAGTCGACCCGAGCCGGCTGCCTGAAACAAGCTTCAGCTGGGATTGAACTCAGGCCGTGGGGAGAGGATCATCGGCTATATGACTTCTGAAATGTGTAACCATAAAGCTTTTGCCATGAGAAACAGGATTCCGGACTAGATTATTATTGCATTGCATTATTATTATTGCGTTTATATCCCGCCTTTTTTCCTCCAAGGAACCCAAGGCAGTCTACATAATCCTCCTCCTCTCCATTTTATCCTCACAACAACCACCCTGTGAGGTAGGCTGGGCTGAGAGTCTGTGACTGGCCCAAAGTCACCCGGTGGGTTTCCATGGCGGACGGGGGACTAGAACCCGGATCTCCTGCCACTACACCACACTGGCTCTTTTCGGACCTTTTCGGACCTAGCAGGGTTCTTCCTATGTCCTTACACTGTGTCGTAATGGTTTAACTGTCAGGTTAAAAAGAAAAAAGGAGTCTATCGATCCGAGGAGGGACACTGTTGGGCCGTTACCTAGACCAGCCTTCCTCAACCTGGAGTGCTCCAGATGTGTTGGACTGCACCTCCCAGAATGCCCCAGCCAGCTGGCTGGGGCATTCTGGGAGTTGTAGTCCAACACATCTGGAGCGCCCCAGGTTGAGGAAGGCTGACCTAGACCATGCCTAAAAGGGATTTCCTCTCCTTTCATTCCTTCTGGCCCTCCCTTCCAGCTTTTTATTTTTTTGGCCTTCCACCAACAACTGTGCCTTCTAGCCATTACGCGTCGGACCACCCCCACGTTTTCAATAGTTCAAAAGACGGTGGGGAAGTTCTGAAGTTTCTGAAGTTCAAAAGATGGTGGGGAGACATAGGGGGAGAAATAGGATAGGAAGACACAGAGAGGAGACACAAGAATGAAACTTTTTGCCAGCCCCAATATTAACAACACCTCCTTGGGCCAAACGGAGTGAGACTCCAACTCCTTAACGCCCTCGGCAAAGGGGAGGACCTCAAAAGGCAAATCCATGGTGCTGGGGGACGGGGATGCACTCCATAGGCATGCCCTCGTTATAGCAGGGTTTTGGGTGGGGCGGGGAGAGGGGTCACATGCACAAGATTCACCACCAAGTCAAACACTTACAGCACTGTGAGCCGGGAACTGGAAGCGGCTTCTCCTGCTCATCCCAGAACGAAAAATGTTGCGGTTGTGGAAGGAGAAGAGAGAAAAGTCAAATGGTCAGTGTCTATTTGAAAAGAGCACAACCTTCCATCCTCTTCCTGAGGTGCACAGCAACACCACAAACAGGCAAAATCCGTCTATTCAGTAGAAAGTGCTTACCACCAGTTGTAAAATCTCTGCCAATTAGTTTCCGGGCGTAGTATAACGTGTTGGTTATCACCTTTAAAGCCCTACATGGTTTGGGTCCAGGCTACCTGCGGGATCGCCTTCTCCCGTACAATCCGCCCCGCACACTCAGGTCCTCTGGGAAGAATTTCCTTCAGCCAGCCAAAACTAGGCTGACAGGTATTACCCAGAGGACCTTTTCTTTTGCCGCTCCCAGACTGTGGAACGACCTGCCGGAGGAGATTCGCCAACTTAACCGTCTTTTAGCATTTAAGAAAGCTATCAAGACTGATCTCTTCCGGCAGGCCTATCCAGGGGAATTTTAGGATGTTTTTAGAATGTTTTAACAATGTATATTATGTTCTTAATTCAGTTGTATGTATTTAGTATTTACTGTTGTTCCCTGCCTCGAACAAAATGAAGTGGTAGGTAAGAAATAATAATAACAACAACAACACAACAACAACAATAATAAATTTATTTGTTACCCGCCTCTCCCTCTGGATCGAGGCGGGGTACAACACAAATGAAAACACCATAAAATACATAAAGCTAATTCAAACATTTAAAACCACTGCATCATTAAAAGCAGCACACCATTAAAAAAAGGCATCTTAAAATTCGACTGGGTAGGCCTGCCGGAAGAGATCAGTCTTTATGGCTTTCTTAAATTCCGGAAGACTGTTAAGTTGACGAATCTCTCCCGGCGAGCCATTCCACAAACTGGGAGCGGCGGAAGAAAAGGTCTTCTGGGTAATAGTGGTCAGCCTTAGAATCATAGAATCATAGAATAGCAGAGTTGGAAGGGGCCTACAAGGCCATCGAGTCCAACCCCCTGCTCAATGCAGGAATCCACCCTAAAGCATCCCTGACAGATGGTTGTCCAGCTGCCTCTTGAAGGCCTCTAGTGTGGGAGAGCCCACCACCTCCCTAGGTAGCTGATTCCATTGTCGTACTGCTCTAACAGTCAGGAAGTTTTTCCTGATGTCCAGCCGGAATCTGGCTTCCTTTAACTTGAGCCCGTTATTCCGTGTCCTGCACTCTGGGAGGATCAAGAAGAGATCCTGGCCCTCCTCTGTGTGACAACCTTTTAAGTAGTTGAAGAGTGCTATCATGTCTCCCCTCAATCTTCTCTTCTCCAGGCTAAACATGCCCAGTTCTTTCAGTCTCTCTTCATAGGGCTTTGTTTCTAGACCCCTGATCATCCTGGTTGCCCTCTTCTGAACACGCTCCAGTTTGTCTGCGTCCTTCTTGAATTGTGGAGCCCAGAACTGGACGCAATACTCTAGATGAGGCCTAACCAGGGCCAAATAGAGAGGAACCAGTACCTCACGTGATTTGGAAGCTATACTTCTATTAATGCAGCCCAAAATAGCATTTGCCTTTCTTGCAGCCATATCGTACTGTTGGCTCATATTCAGCTTGCGATCTACAACAATTCCAAGATCCTTCTCGTTTGTAGTATTGCTGAGCCGTTGGCTGGAGTAAATCCTTCCCAGAGGACCTGAGTGTGTGGGGCGGATTGTACGGGAGAAGGCGATCCCGCAGGTAGCCTGGACCCATGTAGGGCTTTAAAGGTGATAACCAACGCTTTATACTTCGCCCGGAAACTAATCGGCAGCCAGTGAAGTGATTTTAAGACTGGTGTCTTAAATATGACCTATGTGAGAGAGGCAAATTCCTGGAAATGAATCCCATCACCAGCTATTAGCCAGGAGAGGTATTCAGAACCATAATGTTCAGGGGCAGTCTACCTTTCAATACCAGAAGCTAGTATTGGTAACTGATGCCTTCGTGCCCTGCTGCTTGTGGCTTCCTGGAAGCTGTCAGAGAGCGGATGATGGATTAGACTGACCTTTGAAATGATTCTGCAGGGGGGGGGGTTCTTACTTGTTTGAGCCGTTACTGATGCATGTATGTGCTCCCGCACATTCGTAAGACACTACACAAAAATATACTTCGTATATTTCTGTAACTGTACTGTCACTATATGTACAATCATGATCAAGTTATTTCTTTGTTTCTTCATTTGTTTTGGAGTGGTATTTTTAGCCAGATTTCATCAATCCACACAAATACTCATGAGCACTAGTAAAATGCCACACAAAATTTTCTACAATTGTATGATCACACCAAGAGTATTATTATTTTTTGTAGGGTTCTGTCATGTCCTACTGCCCCTGTTTTGGGAGAAGGCGTTTCAGGTAATCAATCAGGCTCAGATTCGGAACTAGAGGAGGAGGTGACAGACACCCGCCAGCCTGGACCAGTGGGGGAGGAAGCTGTCACGGGCAATTCACCAGCTGGGAGTGAACCTTCTCCAGAGCTGATCTCCTCAAGGCCAAATCCTACACTCTCAGTGGGAAGTGAGCTTTCTTCCAGAGGAGAGCGCCCCGACAAGCTAGCTGATGCTAGGGTCCGCCGGAAAGTAAAACACACAGAGTGGAAGGAAGGTGTGAGAAAGTCGGTCTGCCTAGGATTGAGCTAGAACCTGCCTCCACACCAGGCTCTCTGAAGTTACGGACGTTTTGGGAAAGTCTTCCTTTTCTCCTTGGTCAGAGAATTGTCTCGCTTAGTTTGCATAGTTTTGCCTAGAGAGAAGTTTCCAAGGGATTAGACTCTCTTCAGGTAGAAGAGATGTTTGCTGCTTTATAAAAGCTTTGTGGATTACCTAGCAGGCCTCGTCATTGGTCTTTCTGAGAAACACGACAGGTTTTATCAATGCATATAAGTGCTCACATGTAGCACAAAAAAAAATGCATAAAAAGAATCTGTGTCCAGTTACACCAAGATTGCTTTTTTACAGTGTTTTATCAACATGCACATTACATGTAGCGTGTAGAGAGATACATAAAGGAACTGAGAACTGTTGCAGATTTGAGCATATGAACAATTTGAAATGGAATTGGGGGACAAACAATAAAATGGAGAAAGAATTCATACTTGAGATAGGACATGGAATAACGGGCTCAAGTTAAAGGAAGCCAGATTCCGGCTGGACATCAGGAAAAACTTCCTGATTGTTAGAGCAGTACGACAATGGAATCAGTTGCCTGGGGAGGTTGTGATCTCTCCCACACTAGAGGCCTTCAAGAGGCAGCTGGACAGCCACCTGTCAGGGATGCTTTAGGGTGGATTCCTGCATTGAGCAGGAGGTTGGACTCGATGGCCTTGTAGGCCCCTTCTAGTTCTACTATTCTATGATTCTATGAGAGAACACATTTTTAAAACCACATAACACCACATATGTAGACACTTACATCATCCTGGTCTTGCATGGCGTTGAGCCTCTCAAGCTCCTTAACCCAGTATCGTGCTTCTTCCTCAGGAATATCTGCAGGAGGAGAGAAAGAGAGGGGGGCATTCGGAGGATGAACATAATGACACAAATCACAGAATCAACTGGTACAGCCTTCTCTGGACTGTACCATATCTGGTGAAGGCCGGGAGGTCGCATTTTTTAAAAAAACATTTCCTTGCGTTAAGTAGAAAAAAACAAATTGCTCCACATAACAGGTAAGGAATAACACGTAAGGGAGATAGTTAGATGTAGGAATGGGGTTCCCATATTACAAGATGAGGCGAGAATAAGGTGGGATACCTCCTATTTCCGTCCTAATGTGGTATCTCACCTTTAGAGGCCTTTTTTGTGTTTTTAAATTTGTTGGTTGTTTTTATGCCCTTCATGGTTTTAATTTCTGTGAACCGCCCAGAGAGCTTCGGCTATTGGGCAGTATAAAAATGTAATGAATAAATAAATAAATAAAAATACAAAAACAAGGCTGACGACTATTACCCAGAAGGCCTTTTCTTCTGCCACTCCCAGATTGTGGAATGGCTTGCTGGGAGAAATTCATCAGCTTAAGGGTCTTCCGGAATTTAAGAAAGCCATAAAATCTGATTTCTTATTTATTTATTTATTTATTGATTTCATTTTTATACCTTCCAATAGCCGAAGCTCTCTGAGCGGTTCACAAAAACTTAAACCATGAAGATGACACAAAATTGGGTGGGATAGCTAATACCCTGGAAGACAGAAACAAACTTCAAAGTTATCTTGATAGGCTGGAGTGCTGGGCTGAAAACAACAGGATGAAATTTAACAGGGATAAATGTTACATTTGGGACATTTGGGAAATAGAAACCAAAGGCACAGTTACAAGATCGGGGATACTTGGCTCAGCAACACTACAAATGAGAAGGATCTTGGAATTGTTGTAGATCACAAGCTGAATATGAGCCAACAGTGCAATATGGCTGCAAGAAAGGCAAATGCTATTTTGGGCTGCATTAATAGAAGTATAGCTTCCAAATTGCGTGAGGTACTGGTTCCCCTCTATTCGGCCATGGTTAGGCCTCATCTAGAGTATTGCATCCAGTTCTGGGCTCCACAATTCAAGAAGGATGCAGACAAGCTGGAGCGTGTTCAGAGGAGGGCAACCAGGATGATCAGGGGTCTGGAAACAAAGCCCTATGAAGAGAGACTGAAAGAACTGGGCATGTTTAGCCTGGAGAAGAGAAGATTGAGGGGAGACATGATAGCACTCTTCAAATACTGAAAAGGTTGTCACACAGAGGAGGGCCAGGATCTCTTCTTGATCCTCCCAGAGTGCAGGACACGGAATAACGGGCTCAAGTTAAAGGAAGCCAGATTCCAGCTGGACATCAGGAAAAACTTCCTGACTGTTAGAGCAGTGTGACAATGGAATCAGTTACCTAGGGAGGTTGTGGGCTCTCCCACACTAGAGGCCTTCAAGAGGCAGCTGGACAACCATCTGTCGGGGATGCTTTAGGGTGGATTCCTGCATTGAGCAGGGGGTTGGACTCGATGGCCTTGTAGGCCCCTTCCAACTCTACTATTCTATGATTCTATGATTCTATGATAATAAAACAACCAACAATTTAAAAACACAAATACAAAACACAATATAAAAAGCACGACCAGGATAAAACCACACAGCAAAAATTGATATAGGTTAAAAAATGAAATTAAAACAGCAGAGTTTAAATTTAAGTTAAATTAGGTGTTAAAATACTGAGAAAATAGAAAGGTCTACAGCTGGCGACGAAAGGAAAACAATGTAGGAGCCAAGCGAACCTCTCTGGCAGGCCTACCCAGTTGAATTTTAAGATGCCTTTTAATAATGTGCTGCTTTTAATAATGTATTAGTTTTAAATGTTTTAATCAATTATATGTATTTTGTGGTGTTTGCATTTGTGTTGTACCCTGCATTGATCCGGAGGGAGAGGCGGGTAACAAATAAAATTATTATTGCAGGGAAACACGGGAGTGTTTCCCTGTGTTATAGGCGATCAGTGAAAAGAGCATTCCACCATGTTAAGGCCGAAATTGGGGTGGGTCATTCTGACGTTAATAAAATGGAAAATGTTTCACCAATCTTTCTGAAACGGAGACCTGCCAGAAAGAAATGCTGGTTTTACATACCCTGCATGTTTCAAGAAGATTGGTGAAATATTGAGGGCAGGATGGCAGTTCAAAGTACGAAAATGGGGAAAACTTCTCTGGCTCAAAATGGCTTTCTAATTTTTTTTGTTCGTCATCAGTTTTCCACAACCCCACAGTCACCTCTGCATATCCTACTCTCCATCCTGTCTTCATGGTTTATATCTGCTTTGGGAGAATGAGAATTTCACTGGCACTTTCTGCCTCCTTAGGGAGGATGTGGAGTTATAGGCCTGTGAGCCTTAACTCCCAATTTCCCTGCTTTTTGGAGTTTGTTTGAAAACTGTGGAGCCTTTAACGTTGTTTTGTAAACCGTAGGTTTTTTGTTTATTGATTATTATTATTATTATTATTATTATTACTACTATTATACCAGAAGCTGCATGGACTCATTGTGTGTTTCCATCTCCTCTACACAAAAATTCTGCGTAAAGGTATGCAGAATTCCGCAACCAGAAAAAGCAGGATTCCATGACATTAATATACGATTGGAACTTAGGAAGCTGTTTTAAAAATCAGTCAGATCTTTGTTCCATCCAACCCAGTATTGTCAACACTGACTGTCAGCAGCTCTCCTGGGTTCCAGGCAGGGCTTTTTCCTGCCCCATCGGAGATGTCAAGGAATGAACCTAGAAACTTCTGCATGAAAAACACATGCCCTACTACTGAGTGGAAAGGAAAGGAAAGGAACCTCTCGTGCAAGCACTGAGCCATTACTGACTCTTGGAGGGACGCCAGCTTTCGCTGATGTTTTCTTGGCAGGCCTTAAAGCGGGGTGGTTTGCCGTTGCCTTCCCTGGCTGTTATTACCTTTCCCCCAGCTAGCTGGGTACTCATTTTACCGACCTCGGGAGGATGGGAGGCTGAGTCGACCTGAGCCGGCTGCCTGAGAATCAGCTTCCGCTGGAATCAAACTCAGGCCGTGGGGAGAGTTTCAGCTGCAGAAACTGCTGCTTTACCGCTCTGCGCCACACGAGGCTCATTCACTACTGAGTGTATGTACATTAAAATTACATATTTTCCGAGGTTGCGGAACAAACGTCGCTTCGCTGCTGTCATACCGAGTGGGAGCTCGAAGCGGGTGTCTAAAAGGATTCGGTGGAAGGTGGGGTCCTTGGTGCCAGAGATCTCATTGTCAGTCATAATGACATGTGAGTCGAGGGTCAGCCACTCCCCGGGGCCATCCTGGGGAGAGAGAGAAAAGAGGTTGAAGAACACAAGAAGCCCTTTGAGTTCAACATTCTGCTTCTACAGTGGTCCACCAGATGCCTTTGGGAACCCCGGAAGCAAGACATTCAGAGGCGTGCTGGCTCTCGTACTAGTCATGCTAGTAGCTACTGAGAGTCATGAAATGGAGGTTTGCTTTCAGCCAGGCAATTGCAAAGCCAGACCATTCTCTCCCAGCAGAGAAACAGTTACATAGAATCATAGAACAGTAGAGTTGGAAGGGGCCTATAAGGCCATCCACTCCAACCCCCTGCTCAATACAGGAATCCATGTTAAAGCATTCCTGACAGATGGATGTCCAGCTGCCTCTTGAACACCTCTAGTGTGGGACAGCCCATGACCTAGTTAACTGTCCCCATTGTTGTCCTGCTCATAGAGTCAGGAAGTTTTTCCTGATGTCCAGTCAGAATATGGCTTCCTGTAACTTGAGGCCATTATTCCGTGTCCTGCACTCTGGGAGGATCGAGAAGAGATCCTGTCTGTCCTCGGTGTGACAATCTTTCAAGTATTTGAAGAGTGATATCATGTCTCCCCTCCGTCTTCTCTTCTCCAGGCTAAACCTGCCCAGTTCTTTCAGTCTCTCTTCATAGGGCTTTGTTTCCAGACCCCTGATCATCCTCATTGCCCTCCTCCAAACACGCTCCAGCTTGTCTGCAACCTTCTTGAAGTGTGGTGCCCAGAACTGGACACAGTACTCAAGATGAGGCCTAACCAAATAGAGGGGAACCAGTATCTCACATGATTTCAAAGCTATGTTTCTAAGATTTCAGAGAATCATAGAATAGCAGAGTTGGAAGGGGCCTACAAGGCCATCGAGTCCAACCCCCTGCTCAATGCAGGAATCCACCTCAAAGCATCCCTGACAGATGGTTGTCCAGCTGCCTCTTGAAGGCCTCTAGTGTGGGAGAGCCCACCACCTCCCTAGGTCACTGGTTCCATTGTCATACTGCTCTAACAGGTAGTAAGTTTTTCCTGATGTCCACCGGAATCTAACTTCAAGTAACTTGAACCTATGATTTTGTGTCCTGCACTCTGGGAGGATCAAGAAGACATCCTGGCCCTCCTCTGTGTGACAACCTTTCAAGTATTTGAAGAGTGCTGTCGCGTCTCCCCCCAGTCTTTGAGGAGCACCTACAGTCACCCAGTAACTGAACTCATGAGTTTCTCTCTCCGCAAAGACCCAAGTCCACCCTATGGAGAGTGGATCTATACATACCTCATTAGATTGCCGGATAGTACTTAGGGGGATCCAAATTGTGCCCACCATAGTGTCCCAAATAAGACCTTTGTTCCACACTTCTACTGTCAGCCCAAGGTCCAGACGGTTAATCTCACTGCAAGAGAAGCAGACATCGTTCAGCCTGTGTCAGGGTGTCCATCCCCAGGACCAGACTGATCTTTTAGTATATACAGGAGCTTCATTCATTTCAATTCTATACTGGCTAACAGCCAAAGCTCTCTGAATCGTTTGCCAAAATTAAAGCCGCAAAATTCAGCGTAAAAACATAAATATTTATTTTTATCCCGCACCTCAGCCAAAAGGCTCTCGGAGCGGCTTACAATTTATCCCACCCACCCCTATACCCAGGTCGGACGACCGATTTGCACGTCAGGGCCGCTATGGACCTCCACCAGAGTTTCCTCTGGCTTCGCCCTGCCCAGGCATAGTTCACCATCTTTCAGGTCCTAGCACGCACGCTCATGCTCCACCTCCCCGACGGGGTGGGCAAGACGGGCCGGTAGTGTGCCCTCCGCTCAGCGGCCTCGGGATCCCACCTCGGCCGGCGCACGCCAGCCCTCACGTTCATTGCACCATGGGGCTTTCGGGTCGCGCGGGACGAGCGCCAGCTATCCTGAGGGAAACTTCGGAGGGAACCAGCTACTAGATGGTTCGATTAGTCTTTCGCCCCTTACAATTTATCAATAAGATACGGGAGCCCTGTCCTCGGGGGAATCCGCACGTCGTTCTGAGATCGCTTCTAAGCGACCCCAGTGCGGCGTGAAAGCGATCGTGTACCTGGCCTTTGGAAGAGCTGACGAAGAGACGTCCTTCCCGCCGCCGCCGACGCCACCCGCCGACCTCCTTGCCGGCTGGGACGGAGAGCTCTGGGGAAGAAGGCGGGGTGGAGAGCTTCTTCCGCTCTCAACCCCGCCTTCTTCAGCTGAGCTCTCCTCGCCAGTCGGCGAGGAGGTCTGCGGGCGGCGGCGGCGGGAAGGACGTCTCTTAGTCGGCTCCTCCAAAGGCCAGGTACACGATCGCTTTCACGCCGCACTGGGGTCGCTTAGAAGCAATCTCAGAACGACGTGCGGATTCCCCCCTCCTTTCCGTAGGGTCATCCTACCCACCGACAGGTTTGCTTTGGCTCCATCCACTGCCAAATTACCCCAGTCGCCCAACCCAGCTTACAACATGAAGTCTTGCTCCCAACAGGGAAGGCTTCCTCGAACTGCAATAGTGGTACTCTTCACATTCTGCACTTTGAGGGTCACGTACGTGTTGAATTTTTCTATGGAAAAAAAAGAGCAATACATAAAGAAGAATGTAACAGATGGTGGTCAGGAGTGACAATTGCCAGAAGACCATGCATACAAACGGAATCAAAAGTCCTATCCAATCCAACGTCCTAGTGGTCGTGTTTCTCGGAACCTCCCGCCTTCTTGGGAGACAATAACGAGACCTGCTAAGTAATCCACAAAGCTTTATTGAAGCAACAAAAATCTCTTCCCACTTGAAGAGAGCCTAATCTCGAAGAACTTTCCCCTAGGCAGAACTATGCAAACTAAGCGAGACAATTGTCCGTTCAAGAAGAACGCCGCTGTTCACACGTGGCGTGTGGTGACCTCAGAGGGAGAGGCGTCGCACCCGCCATTTTGGTTTTTCCCCCCCTTAAAGAAGAAGATGCGCACAAGCGCTTGTGCGCAAAAGGTAAGGCATTTTTAAAAAATATATTTCCCCCGCTCACCCCACCCCACCCCCGATGGGCACAGCGCTCAGCCCGAGACTGCAGAAAAAGCAGGCCCAAAGTGTAGGGCGAGATCCCGGGGCAAGGAAGGAATCATGCCTCCCTGATCCCGGGATCCCCTCTGCATCAGGGACTGGATGAGGGCTAATAAACTGAGACTCAATCCAGACAAGACAGAGGTACTGTTAGCGGGTGGTTCATCTGTCCGGCGAGGTGATGTTTGCCCTGTCCTGGATGGGGTTGCACTCCCCCTGAAGGATCGGGTCCATAGTTTGGGGGTGCTCTTGGATCCAGAACTGTCACTTGAGGCACAGGTGAACTCAGTGGCAAAGAGCACCTTTTATCAGCTTAGGCTGATATACCAGCTGCACCCTTATCTGGGCAGAGATAGCCTCACTACAGTGATCCATGCTCTGATAACCTCTCATTTGGATTACTGCAATGCGTTATACGTGGGGCTGCCTTTGAAAACGTTCTGGAAACTTCAACTGGTACAAAACAGGGCAGCACGGTTACTAACAGGGACTGGCCGGCAAGACCACATCACACCAGTCCTTTTCCAGCTTCATTGGCTGCCAGTCCAGGTCCGGGCCCGATTCAAAGTGCTGGTATTGACATTTAAAGCCCTAAACGTCTTGGGGCCAGGCTATCTGAAGGAACGCCTCCTCCCATATGTACCTGCCCGGACCCTAAGGTCATCCTCAGGGGTCCTTCTCCGTGAGCCCCTTCCAAAGGAAGTGAGGCAGGTGGCTACCAGGAGCAGGGCCTTCTCTGCTGTGGCACCCCGGCTGTGGAATGAGCTCCCTATGGAGGTTCGCTTGGCACCTACATTATATGCTTTTAGACACCTTTTTATTCTCCCAGCATTTTAACAGTCTATAAATAAATTTTAACTTGGTGTTTTAAATTTGTAATTTTGCATTGCTGCTGTTTTTATCTGGTTGAGCTTTTATAATGTATTTTATATTATGGTTTTATACTGTTGTTTTAAACTTTGACTGTTTTAAATTTTTGTGAACCGCTCAGAGAGCTCCGGCTATTGGGCGGTATAGAAATGTAATAAATAAATAAATAAATAAATCATGTGGACACACAGGGACGATCCTGGGAGTCGCCCTGGGATTTCGTCCTGTCTAGCTATGGTCCTAGTCTATCAGGGCAGATATGGAATGTAAATTTCACCGCCTTCTCAGAACTCAGTCCTAATTGAATTGACAGAGCACTTGCTTTCTGGCTGTACCAGTAAGATGGTCCTGGCTGGTGGACAATGTTGTTTTGGAAACCAAGCTCTAGGTTGTATAATTTCTCATGTAGGATAACAAAGAGAAGAACGGACTCACCTTGGGGGCCATCAAACTTGGCTTTTTTGACTGGAAGAAGAAAGAGAAAAGCAGGTGATTACTACTCAATTCAAGACTGAAGTTTCTACAGTCTTTGAGCTGAACATGATTGCGGCATGCCCCGTGGTTCTGAGGCTTCACACTACCCTGAGGACCCAAGGTTCAGATAGGTGACTTGTCATCGCACTTCTAGGGGATTCCTCAGTACTGTCATGTTTCTCAGAACATCCCGCCTTCTTGGGAGGCAATAACAAGGACCGCTAAGTGAGCCACAAAGCTTTATTCAAGCAATAAACATCTCTTCCCGCCTGAAGAGAGTCTAACCTCTTGGAACTGTCCCCTAGGCAAAACTATGCAAACTAATTGTCCTTTCAAGAAGAATGGAAAGCCCTTTCCCAAGGCGCGTTAACTTCAGAGAGACTAGTTCTGAGGCGGCTTCTGATGGGAAGCCAGACGGGCTGACTTTCTATCACCTTCCTTTAGCTCTGCCCATTTTAGTCTGTGGCATACTCTAGGATCAGCTAACCTCTCTGTGCTCTCCCCCTCAGAAGAATGTTGGCTTCCCACTGACTGTGTATTGTTTGCCCTGGAGGAGATAAGCGCTGGAGAGGGTTCACTCCCAGCTGGTGAAGAGCCTGTGAGAGCTTTCTCCCCCACTGGTCCAGGCTGGCCTGTGTCTGACACCGACTCCTCTACTTCAGAGTCTGATTCTGATTGATCACCTGAAACACCTTCTTCCAGACCAGGGGGAGCAGGGCTAGACATGACAAGTGCCCCCTTCCATACTTTCCCAGCCCGAGGGTGTAGCTTTTCCATCATCTGCCTCTAAGGAGGACTTCCCTGCACCTTTTCTTGTCCCTCAGCCATGCAGGAGCATGAGTGTGCAAAACCCGATGCCCTTTAAGAACTGCAGTCAGCCTCCAACATGGGTGCAGCCACTGAAAGACCAGACTCCGCCAGGTTCCTTAAGGCCTCAGTTGGCTGCAGTTCTTTGCTGGGACAACAGCTCCTTATAGGAGAATAACTCCAGCCAGCACTTCATGCAGTGCATATTCCAACGTTCTGCCTTTCTTAACGTGAGCACTGTGGTGCAGTCTGCTTCCTCTGGGCCTTATGCCTAGCCAAGATGAACCTAGAGTTCCCTCAAAGAGCCTCCTTCCTTACTTCCACCAACCACTTTGGCAAGGGGACAGGGCACAAATAAGCGCAGTGGAAGAGCACATGCTTTGCATACACAAGACAGATCCCACTGTCCATTCGGGATGTACCACAAATTAATTTCAGTTCATTAAAATAAGGACTTGCCCTGTTCAAAGCCCTGAGCGTGAACATCAGAACATCAGAAGTGCCCTGATGCTGGATTAGACCAAGGGTCCATCTAATCCAGGACTCTGTTCACACAGTGGCCAACCAGGGATGAGCAAGCAGGACATGGTGCTACAGCACCCTCCCACCCATGTTCCCCAGCAACTGGGACACAGAGGTTTATTGCCTCCAATACTGGAGATAGCACACAACCATCAGGGCTAGTAGCCATGGATAGCCTTCGCCTCCAGGAATTGATCCAACCCCCTTTTGAAGCCATCCAGATAGGTGGGCATCACTACACCTTGTGGTCGTGAGTTCCATAATGTAACTCTGCGCTGTGTGAAGAAGTCCTTCCTTTTATTTGTCCTGGATCTCCCACCCATCAGCTTCATCAGATGACCCCGGGTTCTATTATTTTGAGAGAGGGAGAAAAATGTCTCCCTGTCCACATTCTCCGTACCATGCATGATTTTGTACACCTCTATCATGTCTTCCCTTCAGCCTCCTTTTTTCCAAGCTAAATCATCCCAGTTGATGTCACCTTCCCTCGTAGGGGAGATGCTCCAGCCCCTTGATCATTTTCGTTGCCCTTTTCTGCACTTTCCCCAGCTCTATAATATCCTTTTATAGGTGCGGTGACCAGAACAGTACACAGTATTCGAAGTCTGGTTGCACCATCGATTTGTATAAGGGCAGTACGATCCCGGCTGTTTTATTCTCAATTCTTTTCCTTATAATGCCTAACGTGGAGTGAATTTTTTGAACTTGTGATCATGGTTCACAGAACGTCTTCAATAGAAAAATATGCACTTTAAAATGTACATTTTCGAGGATGGGGGGAACATATCACACTTCAATTAATGGTGTGGAAATATGTGTTTTGGTGCGCACTTTTAAAAAACGTGCACCCAAACGCGCGTCTTTCCATTTAGATAAAAAACCAAACACATGAAATTCAGAAAGTAAAATGAGGTGAACTTTCAAAAGGCAGCTGGACAACCATCTGTCAGGGATGCTTTAGGGTGGATTCCTGCATTGAGCAGGGGGTTGGACTCAATGGCCTTGTAGGCCCCTTCCAACTCTACTATTCTAAGGTTCAGAAGAGTCCTGTGCTATTTGCATATCCTGCCAGCTAGCTAAGAATCATGGAATCATAGAATAGCAGAGTTGGAAGGGGCCTACAAGGCCATCGAGTCCAAACCCCCGCTCAATGCAGGAATCCACCCTAAAGCATCCCTGACAGATGCTTGTCCAGCTGCCTCTTGAAGGCCTCTAGTGTGAGAGAGTCCACAACCTCCCTAGGTAACTGATTCCATTGTCGTACTGCTCTAACAGTCAGGAAGTTTTTCCTGATGTCCAGCCGGAATCTGGCTTCCTGTCACTTGACCCCGTTATTCCGTGTCCTGCACTCTGGGAGGATGGAGAAGAGATCCTGGCCCTCCTCTGTGTGACAGCCTTTCAAGTATTTGAAGTAGGGATGTGCTCCGCTTCTCCTCGAAGCAGGTTAGCTTTGGTGCTACCCAGTCTTCTTCTGTTATGCTCCACATAACAATGTCTGGCCAGATTTCAAAAAAATCAAAGCAAACCTCCTGTTGCAGGAAAATGTTAGATCCATTTTAAGCCTGGAACAAATTGTTACAAAACATCCACATTATTTTTTAAAAGAAGAATGAGCAGCAGGGTGGGTTGGTTGGCTATGAAATGCTGATCTAAACTTAACAATTGCAGCACCAGGGGGTTGCTTATATGGCTTCTTTACCCTGACCTAAATGCGAAGATACACATTTCTGGACACATGACCCAGCCCTCCATTCACTGTAGCGCCGGGTTTTGAACGCAATAATGCGCATATTCGTACTTGCGATTGACTGTGACTTTTAAATCAACGTCCGAGTTTGCACTGCGTTATGGTTATGTGTCCTAAGGGGGAGGGGGCTTACCTGGCCCCGTTGCGGTCTGGGAGGCAGCTTCAACTGAAGCCCAGGCCTCAAGGTAGAAGCAGGCCACGGCCTGCTTTCGGCCTAGGCCTCAGTTAAAGCCACCGCCCAGACTGTGACAGAGCCAGGTAAGTGGGGGGGGGAGGGGGCTTACCTGGCAGCAGCGGCGCAGTCCGTGCAGTGACGGCAGCAGAGCCAGGTAAGTGGGTGGGGGGCGGGGGGCAAGCCAGGGAAGGGGGAGAGGGCTTACCTGGCTCCATCGCCCGCTGCTGCCGCGGTTCATGTGGCGGAGGACGGCAAACCCAGGTAAGGGGGTAGGGGGACCTATTCGGCCTCCATTTTGTCCCCCCTTCCCCAGTTACTTGCCTCCGCCATCCACCGCGGAGGCAAGTAAGTGGGGAAAAGGGGTCAAAATGGGGTCCGAATCTCAATCCGGCTCTCCGGATCTTGCTCCAGATCGTATCAGAGACGCGTGAAGTCCTTATTCCTCTATACTCAGCACTAGTGAGACCACAATGATATTGTGTACCATTCTGGGCACCACATTTCCAGAAGGACATTGACAAGTTAGAACAGGTCCAGAGGAGCTGTTCTAACAAAGCTGATAAATGAACACACTTTAGGAAGGAACTTTGTCCTGAGGTTACAAGCTGTTCAACAGCCGAACAGGCTGCTTCATTGGCTTCCAATTCACTTCAGAATCCAATATAAACTTCTCCTGTTGACCTACAAAGCTTTTCACTGTCTAGCTCCTTCCTATCTCTCCTCTCTCATCTCACACTATTGCCCCGCTCGTGCTCTTTGCTCCTCTGATGCCATGTTTCTCGCCTGCCCAAGGGTCTCTCCTTCCCTTGCTCGGCTTCGTCCATTTTCTTCCGCTGCCCCTTACGCCTGGAACGCTCTTCCAGAACATTTGAGAACTACAAGTTCAATCGCAGCTTTTAAAGCTCAGCTAAAAACCTTTCTTTTTCCTAAAGCTTTTAAAACTTGATTTTGCTCTGACTTTATACTGTTAGTTTTACCCTACCCTGTGCCTGTTTGCATTCTCTTCCCCTCCTTATTGTTTTATTATGATTTTATTAGAATGTAAGCCTATGCGGCAGGATCTTGCTATTTACTGTTTTACTCTGTACAGCACCATGTACATTGATGGTGCTATATAAATAAATAAATAAATAATAATAATAATAATGCCGTGAACTGGTTTTTTAGGCAGAGGCTGGATGGCCACCAGTCTTGAATGTTGCAGCATTGGGAATTAACAGCATCAGCAAGGATTGGAGTAGATGACCCGTGAGATCCCTTCCAAACCTGGGTTTCTAATTGGGGGTATCTGCTGACCATTTGCTGATCTGATCAGGAAACCTGTACAGAGCGTTGAATTTTTCGTAGCGGAGAACAGGAATGTGCCTGGAACTTTCCCCAAATCCCGGCCCTCGCACAAAGCCATCTCATCACGAGGATCACCATCGAATCACCATTCCTGAACAGTGGCGGCTGAATGCATTGACTCAGGAATGCACATGCAACTAGAAATAAGACCTATCCACTCTCCTACTAAGAGATTTAAGCCTTAGCTAGGGTGACCATATGAAAAGGACAGGGCTCCTGTTTCTTTAAAGTTGTATAGAAAAGGGAATTTCAGCAAGTGTCATTTGAATGCATGTAGCACCTGGTGAAATTTTGTCTTTGTCATAACAGTTAAAGCTGCAGGAGTCCTGCCCTCTTGACCTAAAAACACGAACACAAAAGAGAGGAAGGTACCTGCAGCTTTAACTATTGCGATGAAGAGGGAATTTCACCAGATGCTGTATGCACACAAATGACACCTGCTGAAAATCCCTTTTCTCTACAACTGTTAAAGATACAGGAGCCCTGTCCTCCTTTTCATGTGGTCACCCTACCTTCGCTAGACCTTGCAGTCTAGCGAGGTGGAGGGGGGTAGTTCCTGTGATATTTTTCTCGCGAGATCTCCCCCTCAGTACACACACGGCGCACGACGACCTCAGAGGGAGAGGTGTAGCGCCCGCCATTTTTAAAAATTTCCTTAAGGGGACAGCAGCGCACGAACGCTCGTGTGCAAAAGGTAAGTAATTTTTTAAAAAATAATTACTTTCCCCGCTCACCCCACCCCACCCCCGATGGATGCAGGGCTCCTGAGGTGTGCTCCGTCCTATGCATGGGTCCCAGCTCCTCGCGAGGAGCCGGGACAAACCGCGGCGCCCGGCCACGCGTTCCATGGTCTCCACGGAAAAAAATGGACCTAAAGGGAAGGGCGAGATCCCAGGGCAAGAGAGGGAACATCCCTCCCTGGTCTTGAGATCCCCTGTGTGTCATGTGGACACACAGAGACAATCTTGGGGATCGCCCTGGGATAAAGCCCCGTCTAACTAAGGTAGGGTGACCAACTGTCAGGATTTGTCCTGGTTTTTGTTCTTTCCATGGTGTCAGGGGGGATTTTCTATCATTTTCAATAATGTCCTGGAATGACACACCTTCCTCTTTAAGGCTGCCATTAGCATGGCAGGAGGGAATGACATGCTTTCTTGAGGCACATCATTCCCCCACCCCGAGCTCCAATTGAGGTCTTAAAGGGGAAAGTGGGTCATTTGTGGACATTATAGAAAAGGCCCCAATTGGAGTGGATGGTGGTGGTGCAGAATGAAATCCTTTCCCCTCCTCCACTCCAATCGGGTTCTTTAAGGTGGCGGGGGAATAACGTACTTTCTGCAGGACTCAGAAAGCTGCTTCCCCACACACACACTAGGTGTCCTCTTTTTTGGTTTCCCAAATATGGTCACCCTAAACTAAGGCCTTAGACTGCACTCATATTTTGCAGAGCTACCTGAGAGTAAGTGCCATTGAACTCAGTGGGATTTACTCAGGGCCGGTGCCAGACTATTTTGCGGCCTAGGCAAGGTGAAGCTACTTTCACACACACACCCCCCAAAAAATGCCAACTTTGATTTTTAAGAACATATGTTTCCTGGAAAAAATAAGAAGCACAAAACTTGAAACTGCTCAATTTATTTTAAAGTGCAAGAAATACGTCATGCCAATTATGGCAAACAAATTGGAAAGGAACATCTATGGGTCTAAAATGCATTATTTAATAGGAATATCACCTCCAAATCATCCCCCACAACTCACACACACACGTGCGCAGACACGCACACTCAGCATCACTCACTCCAAACAAACACACGCATGAACACATGCATTCATTCAAAGACCCCACGCACCCCATTCACCCATACATTCTCTCTCTCTCTCTCTCTCTCTTCCGGGCGCGTTCTGGAAGTCCAAACGTGGAGCCACCCACCCCCACCCCAGTGGGGGTTCGCTTCGGCTTCACTTCGGCTGGGGGGTTGCGGGGTGCCATCTCGCCCGCCTAGGCCCAGCTGAATCCTCGGGCCGGGCCGGCTCACAGCCAACGCGCATGAGTTCTGCGCTGTGCCCAGCGCCCCTCTTAGCTTGGCGCTCTAGGCAACCGCCTGAGTGGCCTCTATGGTAGCACCGGCCCTGGATTTACTTCTAACTAGACATACCTAGATAGTTCTAGAGCAGGGGTGCGGAACCCGTAGCCCTCCAGATATTGGTAGACTACAATTCCCATCATGTTTGGAAACTGGTTGTGCTGATGGGAAGTGGAGTCCAACAACATATGGAGACACAGCCGTGTTCTAGACTCCGGAGAGGAAGCTAACCACGCCAGCATGTCGCCTTAACAAACATTTTAACAAGACAAAAATAGCACTGACAACCAACTCCAGAGCGTAGCAGCGACTAAATTTATCACCCTGCCTATATTACAAGGCTGATTAAATGCGTTTTTATTTCCTAGACATTTGTGGTTTGGGGCAGCTCTCAGGTGCTTAATAGCACTGGCTCGGGAGAAGCCAGATTGACAGATGTTATCCAGGCAGCCTCTACTTCAGTGCCCAAAGGAAAGGAAAGGAGCTTGCAGAGTAGAGATTGAAACATGGAACACAGTCAAGAGTGGGGTGGTTGACAGCAACGGGGCAGCCAGAAGCCGACCATGTGAGGCTTCCTCATTCCTTCACTACCATCTGTCAGGTATGCTTTAGGGTGGATTCCTGCATTGAGCAGGGGGTTGGACTTGATGGCCTTATAGGCCCCTTCCAACTCTGCTATTCTATGATTATATGATTCTAAGTCAAGGAAAACTATACCTGTTGAGTTTCTAGCCATCATAAAACTGCTAAAGGCTTGGAGGTAGGTGGGGGGAAGAGATGATAGCAACAAGGCAGAGGGCCTTTTCAGTGGTGGCCCCCCCAATTATGGAATAATCTCCCCGATGAGGCTCGCCTGGCGCCAACTTTGCTATCTTTTCCGCACCAGGTCAAGACTTTTCTCTTCTCCCAGGCAGTTAAAAACATGTGCTGACTTTTTAATTGACCCCCAGAATAGTTGTTTTAAATGGATATTGCTGTTTTTATGCTTTTGGTGGTTTTAAATTTTTGTATATTTGTTTTTAATGTTCACTGTTTTTAACATTTGTAAACCACCCGGAGAGCTTCAGCTATAAGGCATTATATAAATGTAATAATAAATAAATAAATAAATCAGGGTGACCAGATTTAAAAGAGGGCAGGGCACCTGCAGCTTTAACTGCCGTGAAGAAGAGGGAATTTCACCAGGTTCTTCATATATACAAATGACACCTGCTGAAATTCCCTTTTCTATGCAACTGTTAAAGATACAGGAGTCCTGTCCTCCTTTTCATAGGGTCATCCTACAATTAAAGATACAGGAGCCCTGTCCTCCTTTTCATAGGGTCATCCTACAATTAAAGATACAGGAGCCCTGTCCTCCTTTTCATAGGGTCATCCTACAATTAAAGATACAGGAGCCCTGTCCTCCTTTTCATAGGGTCATCCTACAATTAAAGATACAGGAGCCCTGCCCTCCTTTTCATAGGGTCAATCTACAATTAAAGATACAGGATCCCTGTCCTCCTTTTCATGTGGCCACCTTAAATAAATGACAAACAGTCATGTCCACAGGCAAATGAAACTGGTTTTTCACTATGGCTGATACACATTTATTTATTTATTTAAAACATTTCTTGACTGCCTTTCAGGACAAAGGCCCTCGCAAGGTTGTTTACAACAATAAAATATTAAAAGCAATAAAATATTAAAATATTAAAAGCAATAAAACCCTTCTGCCAGCACCTGGCATATTATAATTGAGTTATAACTCAATTTATTGGAAATTATAATAAGCTGTTAATGTCAAGTATGGTTACTCAAAAATCAACTCCGTCAGAATAGAACTTACATCAGATGAGACACGTTTAGGGTGGCGCATAAATATTGTGAAACATCACGTTACCTTTCAGATGTCTAAATATGGAGGTGAAAACTTGCCACTCTCCCAGGCTGGATTCAGTTCACACAATAACTCACGACGGGTTAAATAACCCACCATGGGTTATTTAACCCACGGTGGGTTATCATGTTGTGAAGCAGGATTTTTTTTTAACCAATGGTGGGGTTATTTTGCCAAATAACCAACGATGTGCTGAGCAGGTTATTTAAACTACCGGTGTGGATGGCACTGTTGGTTATATTTGTCGGCTACAGAGTCCCTAGGCAAGGGCAGTCAAAGTGGCGGTTGCTCTAGCAGAACTCTAATTTTGGCAGCAAGGTATGATGGGATACGAGTGGGCTCCACAATTCAAGAAGGATAAAGACAAGCTGGAGCGTGTTCAGAGGAGGGCAACGTGGATGATCAGGGGGTCTGGAAACAAAGCCCTATGAGGAGAGACTGAAAGAACTGGGCATGTTTAGCCTGGAGAAGAGAAGATTGAGGGGAATCATGATAGCACTCTTCAAATACTTGCAAGGTTGTCACACAGAGGAGGGCCAGGATCTCTTCTCGATCCTCCCAGAGTGCAGGACACGGAATAACGGGCTCAAGTTAAAGGAATCCAGATTCCGGCTGGACATCAGAAAAAACTCCCTGACTGTTAGAGCAGTACGACAATGGAACCAGTGACCTAGGGAGGTGGTGGGCTCTCCCACACTAGAGGCCTTCAAGAGGCAGCTGGACAACCATCTGTCAGGGATGCTTTAGGGTGGATTCCTGCACTGAGCAGAGGGTTGGACTTGATGGCCTTATAGGTCCCTTCCAACTCTACGATTCTATGGTTCGATGAGGATTGAGAGGAGGAGGGAGGGCAAGGGACATTCACAGTTGCTTATAACCAACTCATGGTTGGTTATATCTTTGATTGTGTGGGGAGAACCCACAAAATAACCAACTGTGAGTTGACTATTATTAACTTACTGTTGATTATCGGGGTGTCCGAACACAGCCACTCTGTCTCCAGAAATGCACTTTGCCTCACTGCTTAAAGAAGGGGTGGGAAACTAGACATCTTCCAGATGTTGGTGGACTACAATTCCCATTTACTTGACCACTGGTAAATCTGGGTGTTACTGATGGGAAGTGGATTCCACCTCCGTCTTAGGGAGACTGTGGAAATCTACTCATATGAAATCGAGACCAGTTTCAAACTGTGTACCAGGGATCTTACTTCCCTCATGCATGTGGAATCGCAGATATTTAGGGGGGTGGGGTGCACTGGTATCTTATATGACGGATGTTTTATAAATATACAAATCAACAAATAAAATTCAGGAAAAAATTAAGCAAATTCACCTGAAGTGAAAACCACTGCAAAAATCCCTGCTTCGCATGTTTAGTTTGGGGGAGAAATAAAAACCACAGTATTTTAAAAAAGGACCAAGGACAAGCACCCTGACTGTGTCAGTGCTGCTGCCAACTCACTGGAAACATCCAGCTATAGCTCATTCATAAATTGTTCCCAGCAAGAGCAAGTCACCAGCTCTATAGATGGATGTGACAACATCCATCTATAGCTCATTCATAAATTGATCCCAGCAACAGCATGTCACCAGCGGCTGTGACAACATCCATCTATAGCTCATTCATAAATTGATCCCAGCAACAGCATGTCACCAGCGGCTGTGACAACATCCATCTATAGCTCATTCATAAATTGGTCCCAGCAACAGCATGTCACCAGTGGCTGTGACACACCTAGCTTTGCCCGACAGCTCAGATTTATACATTCGGAGCAATGATGACCATTAACACATAATTCCTTTTTGCAAGCTTGGCCCCGTGGCTCTTACAAAAACCCTCACGTGGCTCCACAAGCTATGGCTTCACTCAAATGGGCACTATATGTCCAACTCAGGTTTGCAGGAGACCGTTCGCCAACTCATGCATTTGCACCAGCCTTTCACCATTTTATTAATTTGATTTGAAGAATGTTTAGGTCTGAGATTCGGGCTGATCATCCATGAAGAATAGGAATTAGAAGACTATGAGGGTGGAAGGAGAAGAGTGGGGCTGCCCCCCTTACCATTAGCAATAGAGCCTTTCACTTCTGTTTTAGGAGGGGTAGAATTTGGCTAACATTAGGAGGGGAAGCAGGGCTCAGGGCTTGTGAATTTCATTAAGCCCACCTTATCTCGACCTCTCTTCCCGTGACGCAAGCCCGGCTTCCTGTACTACCTTTGTCTGCAATCAGTGGCAAGGAAAAGAAATAACCCCAGAGATCTATTATCATCTCAGAACGGGGCTGGGATTTTAGTCCAAGTTGGCATGGTTCCCTTGTGAGCAGTGGTTGCAGGCTTCCTTATATCCTCCTCCTTTATTTCTGTAACAGCAGGTGCCCATTGATTAATTGTGCGTGCCATAAAAAAAAAAAGTCAATGGCTAAGAAGCCCAGTTTGTGAATGAAGGTGATGTAGCTGGAGACTTTGGGTAAGGCTGGGAGCAGATCATATAATGCAATACTCTGATAAACACACTAACGTAGAAGACGTTCTACGTAGAAGACTTCCTGACTGTTAGAGCAGTATGACAATGGAACCAGTGGCCTAGGGAGATTGTGGGCTCTCCCACACTAGAAGCCTTCAAGAGGCAGCTGGACAACCATCTGTCAGGGATGCTTTAGGGTGGATTCCTGCATTGAGCAGGGGGTGGGACTCGATGGCCTTGTAGGCCCCTTCCAACTCTGCTATTCTATGATTCTATGATTCTACTGCCAGGGGTCTGGCAACAAAGCCCTATGAGGAGAGACTGAAAGAACTGGGCATGTTTAGTCTGGAGAAGAGAAGATTGAGGGGAGACATGATAGCACTCTTCAAATACTTGAAAGGTTGTCACACCGAGGAGGGCCAGGTTCTCTTCTCGATCCTCCCAGAGTGCAGGACACGGAATAACGGGCTCAAGTTACAGGAAGCCAGATTCCGGCTGGACATCAGGAAAAACTTACTGACTGTTAGAACAGTACGACAATGGAACCAGTTACCTAGGGAGGTTGTGGGCTCTCCCACACTAGAAGCCTTCAAGAGGCAGCTGGACAACCATCTGTCAGGGATGCTTTAGGGTGGATTCCTGCATTGAGCTGGGGGTTGGAGTAGATGGCCTTGTAGGTCCCTTCCAACTCTGCTATTCTATGATTCTATGTTAACAGGGAAGTCTGGCTTTTAACAGGCTAAGTTTTGAAACATACACTTACCTAGTATATTCAATATGGTGCTAAATACATCAACCAAATGGAAGGTGCAGTTAAGCTGCCTTGCCAGATCAAACTTGAGGGCTATTCACACAACACGTTTTCCCATACGCAGGGGTTAAGTGTGCGTAGTTTTGAACCGTGGGTTGTCATGTTGTCGGAACGCAGACAGGGCCATTTGTTATCCATGCAACAACATGGCTTACTTTTTCTCAAACAAGCAACCCATGGTATGGTGTTGGGTTGTTCATGGTAGTTAAGAAGCCATCCTGGCTGAGTTCAGACAACACAATCACCCGCGATTCAAAACACAAAACATCACCCACACTCAACCAGGTGTGTTGGGAACAGCATATTGTGAACAGCCTCTGCTGTCTAATAATAATAATAATAATAATAATAATAATAATAATAATAATAATTTATTTCTTCCCGGCTCTCCGATTGGATTGAGGCGGTGAACAACAGCAAGCATAAAATAATAAAATACTGATTAAAAACATAGTATACACTGTTAAAAGCATACTAAAAGCATACTAAAAGTATCCTAAAATTCTACTGGAGAGGCCTGCTGGAAGAGATCAACTGTGATCTCTAAAGGGATGTGATCTCTAAAGGGATCTCTAAAGCATCTAAAGAGATGCCTTAGGGTAGATTCCTGCATTGAGCAGGGGGTTGGACTCGATGGCCTTGTAGGCCCCTTCCAACTCTGCTATTCTATGATTCTATGATTGACAGTCACTCTCCCGGGTCTTAGGCAAAGGAGGGTCTTTCGGAGAAGGAGAAGGAGAAGGAGAAGGACAGCCAGGATCACACAGAGGAGGGCCATGATCTCGTCTCGATCCTCCCAGAGTGCAGGACACGGAATAATGGGCTCAAGTTACAGGAAGCCAGATTCCAGCAGGACATCAGGAAAAACTTCCTGACTGTTAGAGCAGTAAGACAATGGAACCAGTTACCTAGGGAGGTTGTGGGCTCTCCTACACTAGAGGCCTTCAAGAGGCAGCTGGACAAGCATCTGTCAGGGATGCTTTAATGTGGATTCCTGCATTGAGCAGGGGGTTGGACTCAATGGCCTTAGAGGCCCCTTCCAACTCTGCTATTCTATGATTCTATGATCAGGAAAAACTTCCTGCCTGTTAGAACGGTACGACAATGGAACCAGTGACCTAGGGAGGTTGTGGGCTCTCCCACACTAGAGGCCTTCAAGAGGCAGCTGGACAACCATCTGTCAGGAATGCTTTAGGGTGGATTCCTGCATTGAGCAGGGGGTTGGACTCGATGGCCTTATAGGCCCCTTCCAACTTACTATTCTATGATTCGAAGAAGAAGAGGAAGGAGAAGGAGAAGAAGGAGAAGCAGCTCGAGACGCCTTGTACATGCAAAGCACAGGATCTGGCCCCGAGCTATAAACCCACCCCTGTAGATTGTAGGTCTTGTCATGTAACTGCCTAAGAAAATATCTCGGCCCAACAGGAAGGGAGAAGATATACATTAAGCTTGAACTGAAAAGGAGGAGAGAAACTACAGAAAAGAAGAGGAGTAAGCCAGAAAGAAAAGAAAAAACAGGCGAGCCCGGAAAAGCAATAGGTGCAGTGCAAAGCTGAGTTCAATTGTTATATTCCCAGCCATCCGGGCAAATGGATCAAGCACCCCCATCGTGCTTTCCCCACCCCTCCTCCCTCCCACGTCTTCTGTCTTGTGACTTCTTAGATTATAAGCTTGAGGGCAGGGGCTGTCTAATTATTCATTCTTGTAAGCTGCTCTGGGTGTCCTTTTTGACTGGAGAGCAGAACAAAATAAGCAAATAAATAAATAAAATATTCAAATGAATAAAATATTCAACCAGGTAATTGACATATGCCTTTCAGGCTCCTGCCTTGAATTTTCTCTGCCCCCCCCCCCTTTTTTTTTGTTTCTGCGTTAAATATTTTGGAGATGGCAGCATAAAATTCACTTGTCTGGATGAATCATAGAATCATAGAATAGCAGAGTTGGAAGGGACCTACAAGGCCATCCAGTCCAACCCCCTGCTCAATGCAGGAATCCACCCTAAAGCATCCCTGACAGATGGTTGTCCAGTTGCCTCTTGAAGGCCTCTAGTGTGGGAGAGCCCACAAACGTCCGCCAGTCCAGCATCTCCGTTTTCAACAAAGGCCAAATACCTCAGGGAAGTCCACAAACAAGCCACAAGGCTGTCAGTTATTCTCCGCTGCCGATCCCCAAAGAGACAGCGTGGTGTAGTGGTTAGAATGCTGACTAAGGCCAGAGTGACAGGGGTTCAAAGCTGTGCTCAGCCAGTCACTGACCCACCTCACCAGGTTGTGAGGATAACATCGGGAGGGGACCTATTCATGCTGGCCTAGAGGAAAGGCATAAATAAATCTGGCATTCAGGGGTAGACTGCGTCTGGATATGGGGGCTCCATTTGGCTTTCATCGTTAATAAATAGACCCAACTTCCATACATTTGCTAAGCTCTTTGAAATGCCATGTAAACCAGAGATAGTCATTTGTATTGTATTATATTGCATTTTTGCTTTTATAGCCCGCCTTTTTTCCTCCAAGGAACCCAAGGCGATGTACATAATCCTCCTCCTCTTCCCCCAGAGAGCTTCAGCTATTGGGCGGTATGAAAATGTAATAAATAAATAAATAAATTTTATCCGCACAACCGCCACCCTGTGAGGTGGGTTGGGCTGAGAGTCTGTGACTGGCCCTAAGTCACCCAGTGGGTTTCCATGGCCGAGTGGGGACTAGAACCCAGATCTCCCAACTCCCAGTCCGACACTTTAGCCATTACACCACACTGGCATTTCACGTTGTGGTAGAAAATTCAGTTTCTTTAATACATAACATGAGGGGTATCTGTCCGCCCATCAATGCCATAGCCCAAAGACCATGAAACCTGAACACCTGAAACTTGGCACACATACCAATGCATACTAAGAGACTTTGTGCATCTCAGGGTTATTTTGGTTTTTTAATTGCATTAATTAACGTTAATGTGTCCATGTGGTTGAAGCCTGCAGTACCATCTTAAGCCACGAGGGGCAGACATCCCTAACCAGCAAAAAACCTTGTGGTCTGTACAGTTTCAAGCCAGGCTGAGAAACAGAACTATTTCAATTCTTCCTCCCTCTTACAGTGGATCAGTCTCAACGGGGTGGGTGGGGGCAGAACTCTTCCTCAGGGGTGCCCCATGGTAGGAACAGCGACTAGGGGTGCCAGAGGGTATGGTTTCACACAGGTGTGGCAGGCACAACGTGTCCAACACTGACAAGTGCGTATCTTTGCTTGAAACCTTCACTGTAGCAAACGAAAGGCTGTTCCCACTCATGTCAATCTAGGTCTATTTTATTAGCAAGAACGTGAGAGGTTTGCTGGACCAAACCAAATGTTCCACCTAGTCCTGCAGTCTTCCTCCTTCAGTGGCCAACCAGATGTCTTTAGAAAAGCTCATTAGCCGGGTGGAAAGGTGATTGTTTTAATCCTCGGCATATGATGCTCAAAAAGGTATAGTGCACCTACCCATGGAGGCTCCAGATAGAAGCCGTTGATAGACCCTCTCCTGCCTTAATTTGATTTAATCCTTAATCCTAAATCCATATAAGATAGGAACTACCTCAACGTCTTGTGGAAACGAGTACCAAAATTCAATTCATTAGAATGGTTGTTAATACTGATACTATTTCAAAGGCAGAGCCAGTGCTGAAAAATAAAACCTGCCTACAATCACCCTGAATGTGTGATAGGAGAAGCGTTTCTTAAATTGAGGCTGTACTGGCGGGGATAAGAAAGGTAACTGGACCCACCAGCCTGCTGAAAGACTTAATTCCCCCCCCACACCAGCTTTTCACCCTTTTCTCTTTCTTTTTGTGTTGTCTTCTTAAATTGAAATACTGGTGTGAAGGGACTGTTTTGTTTCACTGATAATATGAAAGCTGCTTCTGGTCCCTTTTGGGCTGAGAAGCAGGATAAAAATACTTCATTTAAATAAAATAATAAAACTTCTTTCCAGGATGGCAGAGAAACACATAAAATAGGAGAAATGGATTGCAAGAGAAAGGCTTCCAAGGGCCATCAATTGCTGGAGAATTGTTCATTTTTTAGGACTGCATTTGGAAAAATCAAAGGGGGGGGGGAAGAAAGGGATGGAATTAATTCACCATCTCAGAATGAAAACGATCTGAGGGATAAGCTGAATGAAGTGAAAGGTTTAGCTCTGATCCCTTTCGTCAGTCTAGCTCCTTGTAAAACCCAGGCGAGATTTTCAAAGCAGAACGAGTCTCCCCCACCTTGCACACGCTTTCTCGCTCTCGTTCATTCGTATTTGGGAGTGTGCGCGCACCACACCCTCAACCTGCTGTACTAAAATAGCACCCATTCAAGAAAAAAAAAAATGAAGGATGGAGAGGAAGCCTTCCTTTCAAACATGCCCCCCAAATAACCCCAGCAGACTGAGGTGTGGGGAGACCATTTTGCCAACACCCCTGCCTATAATATACGGACAGTGGCCAGTCTTCTTCTTCAATGGCAGAATCTATCAACTCCACAGACATGCTTGTTTGACTGTTTCTTCTCCACACCTTCATTTCTACACGCCCCGGTAGCACAAAATCTTCATTCAGAACCTACCCGTTAACATAGGCATTCATGCCTATTATCAAGGAATCTGATGCAAAACATGAACCCCACATCTGCATTAGCGTTTAAAACACAAGACTTCTTTTCTTTGGTGGATTTGGTCTCTTACCTCCAACACAAAGCAAAGACATGGTGATATTCTCTGTCTCTCAGCTCCGGCCTCCTTGCAAATCTGGCTGGACGTCGTGGCTTTTCAGCTGGGATGTGACTTGAGAAAGGAAAATGTGCGTTGTTGCGTGCTGGAAAATTGCATACTTCTCTGAATCGCTGTTGGCAGCTGCTCCTCCTTCGGTCTAACAGCCAGCCATTTTGCTTCAGCACCAAGGCCCGTGGACAGCTCCTGACGTCAGAATGATGAGAGAGAAAGGCAAAAAGAAGGAGGGGATTTGTTAAGGACCACCTGATCAGCTGAGATTTTGCATCTTAAAGGCCAGCTCAGTGGCTGGGTAGACGCCTCTCCAAGGAGAGCTCTTCAAATATTTATTTAATCAGGGCTGCTTCCAAAATTATCTCCCTCTGAGTTTCACCTCCCAGTTTTCTTGGGAACTCCAACACTAGAGACCCAATGCATTGGGAGTCCTCCATATTTTGTTTGGAATTTCTAAATTTAACACAAGCTGCCATGCATGAATTCCTTCCCACCACCGTATGAATGATGTGATCATTAATAAAATGCGACCCCAAAGCGCAGTCTTGATACTTTTCATGCAGTGTTTTATGAGTGCTTGGGAGCACATCTACACATAGAATCATAGAATAGTAGAGTTGGAAGGGGCCTACAAGGCCATCCAGTCCAACCCCCTGCTCATTGCAGGACTCTACCTTAAAGCATCCCTGATAGATGGTTGTCCAGCTGCCTCTTGAAGGTCTCTAGGATGGGAGAGCCCACGACCTCCCTAGGTCACTGGTTCCATTGTAATACCGCTCCAACAGACAGGAGTTTTTTCCTGATGTCCAGCTGGAATCTGACTTCCTGTAACTTGAGCCCATTATTCCATGTCCTGCACTCTGGGAGGATTTATTTATTTATTTATTACATTTTTCTACCGCCCAATAGCCAAAGCTCTCTGGATCGAGAAGAGATCCTGGCCCTCCTCTGTGTGACAACCTTTTAAGTATTTGAAAAGTGCTCTCATGTCTCCCCTCAATCTTCTCTTCTCCAGGCTAAACATGCCCAGTTCTTTCAGTCTCTCTTCATAGGGCTTTGTTTCCTAGGTCACTGGTTCCAGTGTCGTACTGCTCTAACAGTCAGGAGGTTTTTCCTGATGTCCAGCTGGAATCTGGCTCCTGTAACTTGAGCCCATTATTCCGTGTCCTGCACTCTGGGAGGATCGACAAGAGATCCTGGCCCTCCTCTGTGTGACAACCTTTCAAGTATTTAAAGAGTGCTCTCATGTCTCCCCTCAATCTTCTCTTCTCCAGGCTAAACATGCCCAGTTCTTTCAGTCTCTCTTCATAGGGCTTTGTTTCCAGACCCCTGATCATCCTGGTTGCCCTCTTCTGAACATGCTCCAGCTTGTCTGCATCCTTCTTGAATTGTGGAGCCCAGAACTGGACGCAACACTCTAGATGAGGCCTAACCAGGGCTGAATTGATAGGAACCAGTACCTCATGCGGTTTTGAAGCTATTCTTCTATGAATGCAGCCCAAAATAGCACTTGCCTTTCTTGCAGCCATATCACACTGTTGGCTCCTATTCAGCTTGTGATGTACAACAATTCCAAGATCCTTCTCGTTTGTAGTGACGCAAAAAGACCTAGATGCCAGCATACGTGCAATCACCTTCAGGTTGCTTTCTTGCAGTGTTTAATCAATACACTTTAGTGGGACAGAAGAAGTGGTGTAGTGGCTAAGGTGTTGGACTGGGGGTCAGAAGATCCGGGTTCTAGTCCCCACTCGACCATGGAAACCCACTGGGTGACTTTGCACCAGTCACAGCTCAGTCTACCTCACGAGGTTGTTGTTGTGAGGATAAAATGGGGACGAGGAAGATTATATATGCCGCCTTGGGTTCCTTGGAGGAGAAAAGGTGGGATATAAATGTAATAAAATAATAAATAAATTGCAATTTGGGGATCTCCAATAGTTGTTGTTTATTCGTTCAGTCGTTTCCGACTCTTCGTGACTTCATGGACCAGCCCACACCAGAGCTTTCTGTCGGCTGTCGCCACCCCCAGCTCCCCCAAGGTCAAGTCTGTCACCTCCAGAATATCATCCATCCTTCTTGCCCTTGGTCGGCCCCTCTTCCTTTTGCCTTCCACTTTCCCTAGCATCAGCCTCTTCTCCAGGGTATCCTGTCTTCTCATTATGTGGCCAAAGTACTTCAGTTTTGCCTTTAATTCCATTCCCTCAAGTGAGCAGTCTGGCTTTACTTCCTGGAGTATGGACTGGTTTGATCTTCTTGCAGTCCAAGGCGCTCTCAGGATTTTCCTCCAACACCACAGTTCAAAAGCATCTCTCTTCCTTCGCTCAGCCTTCCTTATGGTCCAGCTCTCGCAGCCATAGGTTACTACGGGGAATACCATTGCTTTAACTATGCGGCCCTTTGTTGTATCTCTAATAGAGAGATCCCTAAATTTCCCACCCAGAAAAGCCGATTCTTCTGGCTGTACCGCTAATTGTGTCCTGTTTACAGGTGGGCCGTGCCCTAAGCCCGGTCAGCAGGGCAAACAGGCCAGGTCCTCTCAGCGAAATTCCAGTCAGGTATCACAAAGACGAAGCATAGTCAGGTCAGTCTGTAGTCTGTTGCCAAGCAGTCGTGGAGCCAAGCATCGAAGCAGTCAGGGAGCATCCCGAAAAGCAGTGTCAGAAGCATTCCTAAGGATCTAGGAATCAAAGTCATGTTGCAACAGGCCAAGGAAACAGACAGTTTGCCTTCAGCAAGGGGTGCCTGAGCCTGGTCTGATTTATAGCCGGCTGTTAATTAGCACAGCTGGGTCATCAAGGCCGGGTGTGGTATTTAAGTGCTCTCTCCTGCCATGACTGGCTTTTCCTCCTTCACTGCTCCAGCTGTTTCCTTTTTTCCGCTGCACCAGATGTGTCAGGCTGCTCTCCTGCACTTGTGAAACCCCTGAAACCTCCACCCCTCCCTGCACCTCTGGCTGCAGCACCATGAGCTGGCTCTCTTCCTCCGAGGACTCTTCTTCGAGGTGAGGCATGATAAATCGGAGATATGCAGGAGAGGTTGCGCTATAAAGAACGCTCACTGAGTGGGCCATGCGGTCAATGGTTCTTCCTCTTTCTTCCCTATGTGAAGAAAGAAGACGCTGCTCGTCCCTATTGTGGGACAGAAGTAGGAGGCAAAGCAACGGGAGGGAAAAGCAAACGCTCCTCCCACATCTGATGATCCTCTATATGTTAGGGTGACCCTATGAAAAGGAGGACCAGGCTCCTGTATCTTTAACAGTGGCATAGAAAAGGGAATTTCAGCAGGTGTCATTTGTATATATGGTTCTAGTTCTTTGCTTGACAGTCACTAAGGACACAACCTTCTCGTAATACCCACTAAACCGTGCAACTCCCTCACAAGGGATATCTAACTGTACTCTTCAGTCTCACCATTCCAAAAAGCACTACCTAAGGTAGGGTGACCCTATGAAAAGGAGGACAGGGCTCCTGTATCTTTAACAGTTGCGTAGAAAAGGGAATTTCAGCAGATGTCATTTGTATATATGGAGAACCTGGTGAAATTCCCTCTTCGTCACCACAGTTAAAGCTGTAGGAGCTATACTAGAGTAACCAGATTTAAACGAGGGCAGCTTTAACTGTTGTGATGAAGAGGAAATTTCACCAGGTTCTCCATATATACAAATGACACCTGCTGAAATTCTCTTTTCAATACAACTCTTAAAGATACAGGAGCCCTATCCTCCTTTCCATATGGTCACAAGCAATCATGGCTGGGTTTGCACAACATGACTAGGGTGACCATATGGAAAGGAGGATAGGGCTCCTGCATCTTTAACAGTTGTATTGAAAAGGGAATTTCAGCAGGTGTCATTTGTATATATGGAGAACCTCATGAAATGTCCTCTTCATCACAGCAGTTAAAGCTGCAGGAGCTATACTAGTGTGACCAGATTTAAACAAGGGCAGGGCTCCTGCAGCTTTAACTGTTGTGATGAAGAGGAAATTTCACCAGGTGCTGCGTGCATACAAATGACACCTGCTGAAATTCCCTTTTCAATACAACTGTTAAAGATACAGGAGCCCGGTCCTCCTTTTCATATAGCCACCTACTATATGTAAGCCACTTTTTGCTTGAGGAACCTTTTTTCTTGAGAAGCAGAATAAAAATACTATTAATAGAAGACCTTGTTTTGCCATAGTGGCAAAGCAGTGGTGCTGGAATTATCCAGGGCCATCGAGGATGGCCATCGCTCAAAGTGAGGCACTGCGGTGAGCATATAAGGTGGTCGCTTTGCTACAATAAACTGTGGAAGTTTATACTGTTTTAAAACAGATTTGGATCGATACTTGATTTTTTAAAAAATGTCTTCAATATACCGTTAGTTCAGGTGTAAGCAATGTGATACCTAAGGGCACCAATAGGCCCATTGATAGCTTCCTTGGCACGGACTAGGGTGACCGTATGAAAAGGAGGACCGGGCTCCTGTATCTTTAACAGTTGTATTGAAAAGGAAATTTAGCAGAGTTGGAAGGGGCCTACAAGGCCATCGAGTCCAACCCCCTGCTCAATGCAGGAATCCACCCTACAGCATCCCTGACAGATGGTTGTCCAGCTGCCTCTTGAATGCCTCTAGTGTGGGAGAGCCCACAACCTCCCTAGGTAGCTGATTCCACTGTCGTACTGCTCTAACAGTCAGGAAGTTTTTCCTGATGTCCAGCCAGAATCTGGCTTCCTTTAACTTGAGCCCGTTATTCCGTGTCCTGCACTCTGGGAGGATCGAGAAGAGATCCTGGCCCTCCTTTGTGTGACAACCTTTCAAGTATTTGAAGAGTGCTCTCATGTCTCCCCTCAATCTTATCTTCTCCAGGCCCAGTTGATTCAGTCTCTCTTCATAGGGCTTTGTTTCCAGACCTCTGATCATCCTGGTTGCCCTCCTCTGAACACGCTCCAGCTTGTCTGCGTCCTTCTTGAATTGTGGAGCCCAGAATTGGACGCAATACTCTAGATGAGGCCTAACCAGGGCCGAATAGAGAGGAACCAGTACCTCACGTGATTTGGAAGCTCTACTTCTATTAATGCAGCCCAAAATAGCATTTGCCTTTCTTGCAGCCATATCGCACTGTTGGCTCATATTCACCTTGTGATCTACAACAATTCCAAGATCTTTCTCGTTTGTAGTATTGCTGAGCCAAGTGTCCCCCATCTTGTAACTGTGCGTTTGGTTTCTATTCCCTAAATGTAGAACTTGGCATTTATCCCTATTAAATTTCATTCTGTTGTTTTCAGCCCAGCACTCCAGCCTATCAAGATCACTTTGAAGTTTGTTTCTGTCTTCCAGGGTATTAGCTATCCCACCCAATTTTGTGTCATCTGCAAATTTGATCAGCGTTCCCTGCACCTCCTCGTCCAAATCATTAATAAAAATGTTGAAGAGCACTGGGCCCAGGACTGAGCCCTGCGGCACCCCACTCGTTGCCTCTCCCCAGTTTGAGAAGGTTCCATTGATAAGTACTCTTTGAGTCCGATTCTGTAGCCAACTGTGGATCCACCTAATAGTTGTTCCATCTAGCCCACTTTTAGCTAGTTTGTTAATCAGAATGTCATGTGGTACTTTGTCAAAAGCTTTGCTGAAGTCAAGATATATGACGTCCACAGCATTCCCACAGTCCACAAGGGAGGTTATCCTATCAAAAAATGAGATCAAATTGTTTACAGATTGACTTCTTTATAATCTGCTCCAGAATTTTCCCAGGGATGGATGTCAGACTGACTGGTCTGTAGTTCCCAGGTTCCTCCTTTTTGCCCTTTTTGAAGATAGGGACAACGTTAGCCCTCCTCCAGTCATCCGGCACCTCACCCGTCTTCCATGATTTTGCAAAGATAATAGACAAAGGTTCTGAGAGTTCTTCCGCTAGCTCCTTCATTACTCTTGGATGCAGTTCATCGGGCCCTGGAGATTTGAACTCATTCAAGGAAATTAGGTGTTCTTTGACCATTTGTTTATCAATCTCAAACTGCAATCCTGCCCCCTCAACTTCTGCTTCACTTTTTCCAGGGGGGTCATAGACCCGCTTTTGGGAGAAGACCGAGGCAAAGTAGGAATTGAGCACTTCAGCCTTTTCTTTGTCATCTGTTATCAATTTGCCATCCTCATTAAGCAGCTGAACCACCATTTCTTTCCTCTGTCTTTTACTACTCACGTATCTGAAGAAAGCCTTTTTATTGCTTTTAGCATCCCTCGCTAATGTCAGCTCATTCACAGCTTTAGCCTTCCTGACGCCATTTCGGCACTTCTGCGCCACTTGTCTGTACTCTTCTTTTGTAGCCTGGCCTTCCTTCCACTTCCTATATGTATCCCTTTTTGTTTTCAGTTCATCAATAAGCTTTTTGTGGAGCCACATTGGTTTCCTCTGTTGTCTTCTATCTTTTCTCCTTGTTGGAATTGTTTGTAACTGTGCCTTTAAAATTTCATTTTTTAGATACTCCCACCCATCCTGCACTCCTTTTCTCTTTAGGTTCCCTTGCCACGGGACCTTACTTTTAATAGTTCTGAGTTTATTAAAATCAGCTTTCCTAAAATCCAGAGTACGTGTATGGCTACGCTCGACTTTTGTCTCCTTCATAATCAAGAATTCAAGTATGACATGGTCACTTTCCCCCAGAGTTCCCGTAACTGCCACTTTATCCATTAAGTCATCCCTATTAGTCAATAACAAGTCAAGGAAGTTAAAGGAAGCCAGTTTCCAGCTGGACATCAGGAAAAACTTCCTGACTGTTAGAGCAGTACGACAATGGAACCAGTGACCTAGGGAGGTTGTGGGCTCTCCCACCCTAGAGGCCTTCAAGAGGCAGCTGGACAGCCATCTGTCAGGGATGCTTTAGGGTGGATTCCTGCATTGAGCAGGGGGTTGGACTCGATGGCCTTGTAGGCCCCTTCCAACTCTGCTATTCTATGATTCTATGACTACCGGCCCACCAAGCTCAATGCTGCACACTTTCTGATAGAACTTGTCCAAAGTTTCAGGCTTACTAATCCTAACTCTGTCACAGAAGAACCTTTTAAAGGGAGACGCTGGGCCTTGAATATAGCCTTACAGCCAGATCTGAAAGGCGTCTCTGTGTGTGCGTTCAGGAGAATTGATGCCAGGTTGGCTGGAGCTGCAATGATTGAAGGGACTGTGTGGTTATGTACAATTACAAAGGGCTGGAAAATAATAGTGCAGCTGGGCGGTGGTGGCGACGGGGGGGTGGGGGTGGGGGGGGGTGAGGGGGGGTGAGAGTCACCACCTCCCACCTAGTATGATGAGGAAAGGGGGCAGGTTAAAAAGGAATAGGGAAATCCGTTGTTAAAAGGCTGGGGGCGAGGGAGGAACCAGGCAAACCACTTTTTTACCACTTTACACACACACACGTAAGAACATCAGAACATCAGAAGTGCCCTGATGCTGGATCAGACCAAGGGTCCATCTAGTCCAGCACTCCGTTCACACAGTGGCCAACCAGTCATCATCCAGGGATGAACAAGCAGGAAATGGTGCAACAGCACCCTCCCGCCCATGTTCCCCAGCAACTGGGGCACACAGCCTTACTGCCTCGAATACTGGAGGTAGCACACAACCATCAGGGCTAGTAGCCATGGATAGCCTTTGCCTCCATGAACTCATCCAACCCCCTTTTGAAGCCATGCAGATTGGTGGCCATCACGACATCTTGTGGCAGTGAGTTCCATAATTTCACTCTGCGCTGTGTGAAGAAGTCCTTCCTTTTATTTGTCCTGGATCTCCCACCAACCTGTTTCATGGGTTCTAGTATTTTGAGAGAGGGAGAAAAATGTCTCCCTGTCCACATTCTCCACACCGTGCAGAATTTTGTACCCCTCTATCCTGTCTCCCCTCAGCCTCCTTTTTTCCAACCTAAACAATCCCAGTTGATGTAACCTTCCCTCGTAGGGGAGATGCTCCAGCCCCTTCATCATTTTCGTTGCCCTTTTCTGCACTTTTCCCAGCTCTATAATACCCATTTTTAGGTGTGGTGACCAGAACTGTACACAGTACTCTGAGTGTGGTCGCCATATTACCTAAATCATAAGTCTGTGAAAACAGCGCTGTGGTTAACAGTGGCCACATTGGATTCCTTTAGAAAGGCATGAATGCAACACACCCCTTATAGAATCGTAGAATAGCAGAGTCGGAAGGGGCCTACAAGGCCATCAAGTCCAACCCCCTGCTTCCTTTTTTGTTCCCAGAATCTGGTGCTTTAAGGCAGGGGAAAGCAGCCTCCACCCTGCGCTGGGCCCAGTCAGACCCACCAAGGGTTGAGCACGTCCACAGCCCCCTCCCCAAGCCCTTCACTGAGATGGAGTGGCCCTTTGTTATCTCAAACTGGAGATAAGCTGGGGGTTCATGTGCCCCACTTCGTGCGCTGCTCATGCAACAACCGATGTGAGCAGAATGGGAGGAAGGAGCAGCCTGGCTCCACTGAGGCTTACGGGGCCAAGTCCCTTTCTCCATGCCGTGAGAGGCATGGAGCATGATTTTTACAGTGGGCGGGGGCAAGGCGGATGATGTCAAGGGAGAGGGTGGGGCTTTGTGAGTGAGGCCCCACCCGCTGGCATCACTCAGCTCACGGGCTTGATCCAGGGATGGAATGTGGACCCCGGACCAAGTGGTTGCCCTCCCCTGCTTTAAGTAGGAGTGTGCTCCGCTCCGTTATGGATCCCCGGATCCGAAGCGGAGCGGGCCGATCATGACCTCCAAAGCCCGGTTCTGGAGCAGATTGAGGGAAGTCTGGATCGGCCCGAAGCGGTTCAAAATGGTCCGAAGCGATTCGGACCGTTCTGAAGGTTCGGAGCCAGGTAAGTGGAGAGGGGAGCTTACCTGGCTCCCTTGTCCGCTGCCGCGGTCCATGTGGCAACGGTGGCAGAGCCAGGTAAGGGGGGCTTATTCAGCCCCCTTTTGTCCCCTTCCCCCCTTCCCTGCCTCCGCCACCCGCTGCAGAGGAAAGTAAGTGGGGAAGGGGGGGAAATGGGGGCCGAATATTGATCTAGACCTCCAGATCTCGCCCCGGATCCGGTTCCGGAGCGGATCAGGGGAGGCCCAGATCGATCCGAACTGGTTCGGGCCCGATCTCGAAGGTCCGGATCGGGATCCGAAGCGGTTCGGGTCGGGGGTGCACAGCCTTAGCTTTAAGTAACACTGCTCCTAGATGTGGAGGTTCTATTCCTAGCGATCATGTCAATAAGAACATATGGGCAGCTGTGCTGGATCAAAGCCAGCATCCATCCCATCCAGCATCCTCTTTCCAACAGCTGCCTGCCAGATGTGCAAGCAATGCAAGAGTGCTGTTGCCTTCATGGGTGGATCCCCACCGCACCCAGCAATAGGTATTCCAGTATGGAGGTGCCACATGGCTGACAGCCATTCTTATACCTCCTCTCAAAATGCGTCTCAGAGACATCTAACCTGTGGTTGTCGCCACATTTTGCAATACTTCTATAAGATACTTCTATAAGGACTCGTTGTCCCTAATACTTGACAGCTGCTGGTTCAAATAGCTTCCTAAAAGGATTAGAGGAGAAGGATCGTGGCTGTAATTCAGGATCCCTAAATGGAACCTCTGTGTTCAGCTGCAGTCTACCAGAGGGTACCAATGGTGAGCATCGGGCCACTATCAGAGACAGGAAGCCGAGTCTTTGATATGATCTAGCCTTATGCTCTGAAGAGAATAATTAACAGGCCACATTCCCCCCTCCCTCCCCAGAAAGGCCAACCAGCCCAGCAGCTCTTACACGCCCCCCCCCCCTCCTTCATCTAAACCACATCTCTCTCCCCGCTGGAAAACTACTCCTTACCCTCTTATTCATTCAAATATAAACAGGCAGAGGAAAGACACTTCACCAAAGCTCTGAGAAACCAACCATTTAGTATACGCTCTCTTGGTTATTACACCCCCTCAGAGACACAACCTCCGTGTCACACCGCCAGCCTGGATCCTTTGACCACCCACAAACCAAAACGGGATTACAAACTCCGTCTCCATCCATTCCTGTGCAAAGTCTTGGGTTTTGTTTGTTTTCAACTGCCTAGCTTTTCTCCAGTTGGTTTTTTACTAGAAAGCTAAGAAGCAAAAAGATTAAAAACCCAGCTAGAACACTTCCAATTGAATTGGGCTTCCTTACGAGCTACTTATTCTGATCGTGCATCGTTTAATTTTCGAACTATCTCGCAACTGAGAGTTTATTCAGTTCCACAAAGAGAGCAAGAGGAAATTTTGGGTTTTCTGCCCAAGGATGCTGACTGAAGCTGACCTGCGGCTAAAAGGAACCTCAAGATCCTGTGGCACAGGGTAGAATTGGTCCGCCGGACAGGCCTTCACCCTGGTTTTATCCAGTGGAATGGAGTTTCCAGGACCCACTGGGGCAACCGGCAAGAGTGGAGAAAGTACTGTGAAATGGCAGCTGTGTTATGACATGGCCGCCAAAACTTGGTGGATGGTGAGTACGTTGCTGGCTGGCGGGACTAAATTATTAGTAAGGCCTGGTGTTCCACATCGAGAAAAATAAGGGTCTGCGTTTGAATCCAAATTTGGGACGTTTAAATAATGCCCAAACTCAAGATCCAGCAATATTTCAATTTTTTGCAAAAGCTAAATATGAAAATATCCACAATTTCTAATTCTGATTTAGAAGATTGATTTGGGGTGGGTGGGGAACACTTGGGGAATAGAAGTTAATGGTTAAAATGGTTTTTAAAGCAATAATAAGCTTGCAAAATTCAATGCATTGGATCCAGTCTTAGTCATGCTTAGAGTAGACCTACGGTAATCAGTGAGACTTTAGTCATTATTATTTATTTATATAGCACCATCAGTGTACATGGCGCTGGCTTACATTACAGTCATGAGTTACTAACTCCATCAATTTCAAATGGTCTCCTCATGACTAAATCTGGATCTGGATTTGATACTTCTTCTTTTTTATGACCTAAGAGCCCAGTCAATGTTTAGTTGTACTTAAATCTCATTAAGATCAATGAGACAAGTTAGTTGCATCCTACTAATTTAAAACCAGGATGATCAGGGGTCTGGAAACAAAGCCCTATGAAGAGAGACTGAAAGAACTGGGCATGTTAGCCTGGAGAAGAGAAGATTGAGGGGAGACATGAGAGCACTCTCCAAATACTTAAAAGGTTGTCACACAGAGGAGGGCCAGGATCTCTTCTCGATCCTCCCAGAGTGCAGGACAGGGAATAACGGGCTCAAGTGACAGGAAGCCCGATTCCGGCTGGACATCAGGAAAAACGTCCTGACTGTTAGAGCAGTACGACAGTGGAACCAGTGACCTAGGGAGGTTGCGGGCTCTCCCACACTAGAGGCCTTCAAGAGGCAGCTGGACAACCATCTGTCAGGGATGCTTTAGCATGGATTCCTGCATTGAGCAGGGGGTTGGACTCGATGGCTTTGTAGGCCCTTTCCAACTCTGCTATTCTATGATTCTATGAAAAGGAATGTCAGGTTATCTAACTTGGGGACATTGGTTGGGGATATTGTTACATTGTTTACTTGGATTTCCAAAAGGCCTTTGATAAAGTCCCCCCACCAAAGACTCCTGAACAAACTTAGTAGTCATGGAATAAGAGGAGAGGTCCTCTTATGGATCAGGAACTGGTTAAAGAACAGAAAGCAGACGGTAGGAATAAATGGTCAATTCTCCCGATGGAGGGAAGTAAACAGTGACGTCCCACGGGGATCGGTATTGGGACCAGTTCTTTTCAACTTGTTCATAAATGATCTGGAATTAGGAGTGAGGAGTGAAGTGGCCAAGTTTGCCGACGACACCAAATTATTTAAGGTTGTTAAAACACAAAGGGATTGTGAGGAGCTCCAAAGAGATCTTTGGAGAGTGGGCGTCCAAATGGCAGTTGTGGTTCAATGTAAGCGAGTGTAAGGTGATGCACATTGGGGCAAAAAAAAACCCAACTTCAAGTATAACCTCATGGGATCTGAGCTGGCGGTGACCGAATAAGAAAGAGATCTTGGGGTTGTGGTGGACAGCTCGATGAAGATGTCCACCCAGTGTGCGGCCGCTGTAAAGAAGGCAAACGCCATGTTAGGCATTATAAGAAAAGGAATTGAGAATAAAACGGCCAGTGTCGCACTGCCCTTATACAAATCGATGGTGCGACCACACTTCGAGTACTGTGTACAGTTCTGGTCATCACACCTAAAAAAGGATATTATAGAGCTGGAAAAAGTGCAGAAAAGGGCAACGAAAATGGGACTGGAACATCTCCCCTATGAGGGAAGGTTACATCAACTGGGATTGTTTAGGTTGGAGAAAAGGAGGCTGAGGGGAGACACGATAGAGGTGTACAAAATTATGCCTGGTGTGGAGAATGTGAACAGGGAAGATGTGTTTCTCCCTCTTTCATAATACTAGAACCCGGAGTCATCCCATGAAGCTGATGGGTGGGAGATCCAGGACAAATAAAAGGAAGGACCTCTTCAGACAGCACAAAGTTAAATTATGGAACTCACTACCACAGGATGTAGTGATGGCCATCAATCTGGATGGCTTCAAAAGGGGGTTGGATCAATTCCTGGAGGCAAAGGCTATCCAGGGCTACTAGCTCTGATGGTTGTGTGCTATCTCCAGTATTCGAGGCAGTAAGGCTGTGTGCACCAGTTGCTGGGGAACATGGGCGGGAGGGTGCTGTTGCACCATGTCCTGCTTGTTCATCCCTGGCTGAAGGCTGGTTGGCCACTGTGTGAACAGAGTGCTGGACTAGATGGACCCTTGGTCTGATCTGGCATGGATCAGTTGCTGGGGAACATGGGCGGGAGGGTGCTGTTGCACCGTGTCCTGCTTGTTCATCCCTGGCCGATGGCTGGTTGGCCACTGTGTGAACAGAGTGCTGGACTAGATGGACCCTTGGTCTGATCCAGCATCAGGGCACTTCTGATGTTCTTAAAAGGAATGACAGAGTTTGGATCTTTCTTTGGGTTGGGGCCCTTAGTGTACTTTGTTTGCCCAGGCATTTCAAAATGGTTTAATAAGATGGTTGATGTGAGCTGTATACTTTATGTATTTCATACCTTTTATTGCTGTAGTTGATGCCGTTTCATTGTATATTGTATAAGGATTTTTTTATTGCATTAGGATTTTAAAATTATATGCTATCTACCACCTTGATATCGTAAGATGAAGAAAAATACAAAAATATTTTACATTAATAAATCAGTACTTTAAAAAGTGCTGAAAGGGTTGCGAAGTGGTATTTCTTTCTTCCCAGTTGGAAGAAAGATGTCCAGATGGAATCTGGCTTCCTGCAACTTGAGCCCGTTACTCCGTGTCCTGCACTCTGGGAGGATCGAGAAGAGATCCTGGCCCTCCTCTGTGTGACAACCGTTCAAGTTCTTGAAGAGTGCTCTCATGTCTCCCCTCCATCTTCTCTTCTCCAGGCTAAACCTGCCCAGTTCTTTCAGTCTCTCTTCATAGGGCTTTGTTTCCAGACCCCTGATCATCCTGGTTGCCCTCAGAGATAGGTGAGCTTGGTTTGGGTGTCATGAAACTGACACCCAAAGCTGTTAGTTATTTAATTTACTGCTATTGTATATTTACTCCCGGGGAGATGCACTTGCATGAGTTACTTCAGTAGCCTTGCATCCTATGCACCATGAATGGGGGAGGCCGCCTTTTCTGCTCTTGGCAGGGCTGGCCTGGACATCTGTGGTTACTTTGAAGGAAAGGGTCTTTTGCACATACACATTATAACTAAATAATACCCAGAACATTCAATGACATTTCTCAGCATGCTTGCTCTAACGTTAATTCTGTCCAAGTCACCAATAGGACTTACTTAAGAGAAAATGTGTTTAGGGTGGGAGTGATAAAGTGAATTATGCCATATTTCTCTTTCAGAAACCTAATATGAGGGACAAAGTTCCCTCAGCTCCCTCTCCAGAAATGCATTTCCCCCTTCTCGCTATTTTTACGGTGCTTTATCTGTTACCTTTTAGCATAATACAGAATGACAGAGAAAATGTTTGCAATGGTCTTTACGTTTAACCCAAGGATAACTTTTGTGTATTGTTCTCAAAAAAAAGTATGTGTGTCTGAGTTTTTGGTATCTACATATGTGGGTTGTGTTTTGTTTTGTTTTAATAAAGGGTTACCAATTACTTGGTTGATAATTAAAAGGCATGATTAATGAACTAAACATTTCTTTAATCAGCAAACAGGCCAAACGATAGTGTTTATAATCCTTTTTTCAAATCTCTCCCACCTGGGTCTAGTCCTAAGTACCAAGCTGCCTTTCTGTAGCCTTGTTCCAGGGCTCTCTAACTGAACATGCGGCAGAGTCTTGCTATTTACTGTTTTACTCTGTACAGCACCATGTACATTGATGGTGCTATATAAATAAATAATAATAATAATAACATCCTTTTCGAAATTTCACTCAAATTTTAACGAAACTCCTAACATGTTTGGGGCGGGCAGGATGGGGCCGGTCCTCTGTTTGGCTAAAAGCAGTCAGGAAAATGGCAACCATGTTGTGACAAATAAGTTAATTCAATAATCAAAAGGAACCAACCCGCCGAGAAGTCGCCAGTTGGAACTCTGCATGAACGACTGATCTGCCTTGCCTCTGCTTCTGGTGATGTGATGTGATGTGATGTGTGTGTGTGTGTGTGTGTGTGTGTGTGTGTTTGGGGTGTGCGGCGGGGCGGGGGGGCGGAGAGTAATCCTTCCGTGTCTCTGTTTTGAGTGCAATTGGTTCATTCAATCACAGGCAGGGTAGACGTGTAGCAAAATTACTCTTCAAGGGGACTGTATGTTATTTTTCTGGTCTTACCTCCTTGCGGTGACTCACACAGAGACACAGCGGAGTGTGGAATGCTCTTAAGATGGGTAGTTCTCACTCTTACACATGCTACAGTCCATCTGTTGGGGTTGTTTGAAAGACTACAGTATGCACTTGGTTTTAACGACAAAAAACAGGAGTATGCATTTTGGATCTTGGATATTTCATAAGAATATAAGAAGTGCCATGCTGGATGGCTCAGATATACCCTACCACTCATATTTCACAACAACCACGTGGGGTAGAATAGGCTGAGAAAGGCAAGAATATAAGGAGATCCATGCTGGATCAGACCAAGGGTCCATCTAGTCCAGCACTCTGTTCACACAGTGGCCAACCAGCCATCGGCCAGGGATGAACAAGCAGGACATGGTGCAACAGCACCCTCCTGCCCATGTTCCCCAGCAACTGGTGCACACAGCCTTACTGCCTCGAATACTGGAGATAGCACACAACCATCAGGGCTAGTAGCCATGGATAGCCTTCGCCTCCAAGAATTGATCCAACCCCCTTTTGAAGCCATCCAGAGTGGTGGCCACCACTACATCTTGTGGTCGTGAGTTCCATCATTTAACTCTGCGCTGTGTGAAGAAGTCCTTCCTTTTATTTGCCCTGGATCTCCCACCCATCAGCTTCATGGGATGATCCTGGGTTCTAGTCTTTTTGAGACAGGGAGGAAAATGTCTCCCTATCCACATTCTCCGTACCATGCATAATTTTGTACACCTCTGTTTTGAAAACACTGAGCTGAGACATTCTGCATGGGACTTCCCTGGGCTTTAAGGGTAATGGAGGGCGGGGGGGGGGGGGGGCGGGGGAACAACTATACCCACTTCTCTGCCACAGAAGCAAACAATTTGCTAGAGAGGAAGGTTTGTGTGTTCTAATTGCCAGTCTATCGGAGCGTGGTCTGTTTAGATCTCGGCACAAAGAAGAGGTCTTGATGGGTGGGCCCATGTTCCCGGCTTCTTGGCGCACTTACGCCAAGTCAAAACCGAAGCCAAAGAACACCAGCCTTGATGGCGGTGGTAGTTCTCCTGGCTAAATGACCCTGAGTATCTCAATAGTTTATTAAGAGCATTAAGGAGGCCTTGCTGGAATCATTTAAGTTGTAAGGCTGCGGGCATTGTGAATTGTCTTTTAAGGCATTGATCTGACAGCCCCACGGAACATTATGCTCTTTATAAATAAAATACGGCAATGATAGGGTCCAACTCCCATTTAGTCCAGCATTCTGTCTGTGCCCAGCCAAACGCTTCTGGGAAAACCACAAGCAGGTCATAAAGACAATAGCAAACCCCCCCCCCCCCAATTATTTCTCTTCCCCCACCCCCAGCATTTGGTATTTATTGATACAGCCTCAATGCACAGGGCTTGCTTTGGCGTGTTCAAAGATGGACTGGCCCTGTACCCATCTTAAATTAATTCGGAATGAGCTTCCCGTGGCCATTGGCTCAGCTGCGGAGATGTTATTTCGGTTTTTTAGATAAGTTATGGAATGTTTACGAATATTCAAAAGACATCATAGATTCTCTAAAAAGCAGAACAACATGAAACGGAACAACCATCTGTCAGGGATGATTTAGGGTGGATTCCTGCATTGAGCAGGGGGTTGGACTCGATGGCCTTGTAGGCCCCTTCCAACTACTATTCTATGATTCTATGATTTTTCTGTCAGGGATGCTTTAGGGTGGATTCCTGCATTGAGCAGGGGGTTGGACTCGATGGCCTTGTAGGCCCCTTCCAACTCTACTGTTCTATGATTCTATGATTCATCTGTCAGGGATGCTTTAGGGTGGATTCCTGCATTGAGCAGGGGGTTGGACTCAATGGCCTTGTAGGCCTCTTCCAACTCTGCTATTCTATGATTCTAAACAAAGTCTAGGAAAAATGTTGGACTGGGAGTGCGTCCTTATCTGGACAGAGATAGCCTAGCTACAGTGATCCATGCTCTGATAACCTCTCGTTCGGATTACTGCAATGTGTTGTACGTGGGGCTGCCTTTGAAAACGGTCCGGAAACTTCAGCTGGTACAAAACAGGGCAGCCAGTTTACTAACAGGGACTGGCCGGCAAGTCCACATCACGCCAGTCCTTTTCCAGCTTCATTGGCTGCCAGTCCAGGTCCGAGCCCGATTCAAAGTCCAGGGATGCTTTAGGGTGGATTCCTGCATTGAGCGGGGGTTGGATTTGATGGCCTTGTAGGCTCCTTCCAACTCTGCTATTCTATGATTCTATGAAAGTGCTGGTACTAACATACAAAGCCCTAAATGGCTTGGGGCCAGGTTAGCTGAAGGAACGCCTCCTCCCATATGTGCCTGCCTGGACCTTTAGATCATCCTCAGGGTCCTTCTCCATGAGCCCCTGCCGAAGGAAGGAAGGCAGGTGGCTACCAGGAGCAGGGCCTTCTCTGCTGTGGCACCCTGGCTGTGGAATGAGCTCCCTAAGGAGGTCCGCCTGGCGCCTACACTGTATTCCGCCCGTCACCAGCTGAAGACCTTTTTATTTTCTCAGTATTTTAACACCTAATTTAACTTAAATTTAAACTTTGCTGTTTTAATTCCGTATTTTAATCTGTATCCATTTCTGCTGTGTGGTTTTATCCTGGTTGTGCTTTTTATCTTGTATTTTGTGTTTGTTTTTTTAGACTGTGGGTTGTTTCGTTGTGCTTTTCAAGGTTTTAATTTTGTGAACCGCCCAGAGAGCTTCGGCTATTGGGAGTTATAGAAATGCAATAAATAAATAAATAAATGGTCCCCACTTGTCCATGGAAACCCACTGGGTGACAATGGGCCGTCACAGACTCTCGTATTTAAAAGGCATGTCACACAGAAGATGGAGCAGGCTCGTCCTCTGTTGCTCCAGAGGGCACGACTAGGAGCAATGGGCCAAAATTGCAAGGAAGCAAATTTGGCTAATCATGAAAAGCTTCTTAACAATAAGAGCTGGGCTGGGATCTCCTTCATTGGAGATGTTGTTCAGCCCTCTGTCAGGGTTGCAAGATTCATGCACTGAGCAGAGGGTTGGACGAGAAGACATTTGATGTCTACACTAGGGTGACCATATTTGGGAAACCAAAAAAGAGGACACCTAGGGCGTTACTAGACGAGGCTCTAGCGCGCGTTACCTTCCGCAGTCACGTCGAGGCTTCCAGATGACGTTCACGAGGATCCGCCGTTATCCCGCGGTGAAGCCTCTTTCTCCCGACTTTAAAAAAGTGAGTTTTAGGGCGCCTTTTCCTGCTGTCCCGCGGTAATTCGGAGTACGTGTGGGAGGATGTGAGGTCACTGCGGTCCGCACTGGGCAGGAAAAGGCGTGCTAAGGGGGAGTGGTCAGCGGCTTCGGTCAAGCCGCCTCCGCCATTTGCGCGCAGTCCGCCAGCTGGGGCAGCGCGGCGGAGCGGCTTTTTTTTTTTATTTCCCCAGTGACAGTTTGCGCAGGACCGGAGGACCGGAAAAGTGGCTGGTGACTCCTTGCGGTGGGCAGCTACCGTGGCCGCATAATGGCGGTGCTGTACGCTGCCTGTTAGTGTGGGTACCAGGCTGGCAGAGGGCAGAGCTGTTTGTGGGCTGCTGCCATGGCTACGGCCAGATGTGGGTTGGCTCCTTGGGATGGGGCACAGGGCACAGAGGCGATCATCGCCGCCGACACCTCAGAGGCATGATGGGAGATGTAGGCACAGAGTGGCCATGCAGACGATTGACCTCGGGTCATATGACACCCGCCACGACCCCCATCAGGAAGTGAGCGCATCAATGTTGACCCTCAACAGCACCAGCAGCACTTCGGCTGGCACTGGCACTGCCGCCGCTGCCGCCGCCAGGGCCGGCGGCGGCATCGCTGACGGCTGCGCAAGTTTGCGGTCTTTCGGACGTGCGCAAACCGTGCAGCGAGCGAAAAAAAAAGCCGCGGCAATCAGGCCGGTGTGGCTGCGCAACCGTTCTCGCGGCGGCAGCAGCACAACCGGCGCAAACTTCCGCCACAAATCGAAGGCAGGTGTGGAGCATGAGGCGTCACGGCTGAACGGGAAAAGCCGCTTTCACCGCTCCTCAACGACGGAACACCCGGTACGTCTAGCAACGCCCCTAGTGTGTGTGTGGGGAAGCAGCTTTCTGAGTCCTGCAGAAAGTACGTTATTCCCCCGCCACCTTAAAGAACCCGATTGGAGTGGAGGAGGGGAAAGGATTTCATTCTGCACCACCACCATCCACTCCAATTGGGGCCTTTTCTATAATGTCCACGAATGACCCACTTTCCCCTTTAAGACCTCACTTGGAGCTCGGGGTGGGGGAATGATGTGCCTCAAGAAAGCATGTCAATCCCTCCTGCCATGCTAATGGCAGCCTTAAAGAGGAAGGTGTATCATTCTAGGACATTATTGAAAATGATAGAAAATCCCCCCTGACACCATGGAAAGAACAAAAACCAGGACAAATCCGGGGAAACCCTGACAGTTGGTCACCCTAGTCTACAATCTGGCTGGCTTCAGTTGGGAGCTGGTGGCTGGAGCTGGTGGGACTTCGGGGTTCTTCTTATGTCTGTCTCTCCTGTTTCTTAAATTTCCTTCCCAGAACAGTAGACGTACACTGAAGCCCCTTCTCCTGAAAGGAAACATCTGGCTTTGGAAAGATGTTAGTAATTCACTTTTGCCCTGGGGTGAGTAGAGCAATTGAGGCCATCAAGGCACTCATTTAATTTTCCAGTGGCTTTCGCAGAGCAAAACCAGTCACTTTGTGCTCCCGTTGAGGAAGAGGCAGGGGCATTCTGGAGAGCTTCAAATTAGGGTGACCAACTGTCAGGATTTCCCCGGATTTCCCCTGGTTTTTGTTCTTTCCATGGTGTTGGGGGATTTTCTATAATTTTCAATAATGTCCTGGAATGACACACCTTCCCCTTTAAGGCTGCCATTAGCATGGCAGGAGGGAATGACATGCTTTCTTGAGGCACATCATTCCCCCACCCCGAGCTCCAATTGAGGTCTTAAAGGGGAAAGTGGGTCATTCGTGGACATTATAGAAAAGGCCCCAATTGGAGTGGATGGTGGTGGGGCAGAATGAAATCCTTTCCCCTCCTCTACTCCAATCGGGTTCTTTAAGGTGGCGGGGGAATAACGTACTTTCTGCAGGATTCAGAAAGCTGCTTCCCCACACGCACACTAGGTGTCCTCTTTTTTGGTTTCCCAAATATGGTCACCCTACTTCAAATAGTCCCTGGAATACCATAGAATCATAGAGTTGGAAGGGGTCTATAAGGCCATCGAGTCCAAATCCCTGCTTAAAGCATCCCTGACAGATGGTTGTCCAGCTGCCTCTTGAAGGCCTTTAGTGTGGGAGAGCCCACAACCTCCCTAGGTCACTGGTTCCAGTGTCGTACTGCTCTAACAGTCAGGAGGTTTTTCCTGATGTCCAGCTGGAATCTGGCTCCTGTAACTTGAGCCCATTATTCCATGTCCTGCACTCTGGGAGGATCGACAAGAGATCCTGGCCCTCCTCTGTGTGACAACCTTTCAAGTATTTGAAGAGTGCTATCATGTCTCCCCTCAATCTTCTCTTCTCCAGGCTAAACATGCCCAGTTCTTTCAGTCTCTCTTCATAGGGCTTTGTTTCCAGATCCCTGATCATCCTGGTTGCCCTCCTCTGGACACGCTCCAGCTTGTCTGCGTCCTTCTTGAATTGTGGAGCCCAGAACTGGACGCAATACTCTAGATGAGGCCTAACCAGGGCCGAATAGAGAGGAACCAGGACCTCACGTGATTTGGAAGCTATACTTCTATTAATGCAGCCCAAAATAGCATTAGCCTTTCTTGCAGCCGTATCACACTGTTGGCTCATATTCAACTTGCTATGAGTATGTTTAGCGTGGAGAACAAAAGATTTAAGGAAGGCATGACAGTGGTCTCCAAATATCTGAAGGGCTGTCATGCTGATGATGAAGCAGGCCTGTTTTCCGTTGCTGTAGAGGGCAGGATTAGAGCCAATGGTTGGAAATTGCAAAGAAGCAGATTTAAGCTACACATTAGGAGAAGATTGCTAAGAATGAAAGCTGGAATAGACTGCCTTGGGAGTTGGTGGGTTCTCAGTCTCTGGGTGCAAATTTTCGTCCTGTGGACTTGGGCCCTGAATCCCTTAAGTGTCTATTTATTTATTTATAGTGAAAACGTCTTTAAGTGTCTAGTAATGAGTCTAGACCCTGATTTACATCAGTTACAAGAGAGAGGGGGCATTACCTAGTCTTATCACAAGTCACTAGGGGGGTGTAGTGATTAGGGAGGGTTTCAGTAGGGGGACGTCTACACGGCTTCTTTACCCCAACATAAATGCACAGATTCATGTTTTGGGACACATGACGCAGATTAGAGATGTGACTGAAGGGTTACCGAAGCTCATAAAGTCCACGGACACATACTTCTCATCCATGTGGGAACAAATGATGTCGCCAAGCAGAGCTACGAAGAAATCATTTCAGACTTTGAAGCTCTGGGAAGGAAACTGAAGAACTTTGGGGCCCAGGTAGTTTTCTCATCCATCTTCCCGGTTCTTGGAAGAGGATTAGAAAGGGAAAGAAAAATACTCCGGATGAACGATTGGCTACGAAGGTGGTGCCGACGTGAGAGTTTTGGATTCTGGGACCACGGGCTATGCTACTTGGAACATGGACTGCTGGCAAGGGATGGGTTGCACCTCACAAGGGCTGGAAAGAATGTGTTCGGCCACAGCGTGAAGAACTTGATCAGGAGGGCTTTAAACTGAATCTTACGGGGGTGGGAGACGTAAATTTCGAGGCAACAATGGATGAAGGCCAATGCACCACAGTACAGAGAACAGCTCCAACAGTGCCCCAAAATAGTGTCTGCAACAAGGTAGGAACAAAGCCAGACTATAAAACACATGGTCTTCGATGTCTATATACTAATGCCCAGAGCATGGGAAACAAACAGAACGAACTTGAACTCTTATTACATGAAGGCAAATACGACTTGATAGGTATAACTGAAACTTGGTGGGATGACTCCCATGACTGGAATATAGCAATTGAAGGATATAACTTGTTCAAAAAGAACAGAAGAAATAGAAAGGGAGGTGGAGTTGCACTATATGTTAAAAATACCTATCCCTGCACAGAAATACAGGCGGATGAGACTGGGAGCCCCATCGAGAGCATCTGGATTAAAATAAATGGGGCAAGGAATAAAAAGAACATGATAATCGGAGTCTACTACCGACCACCCAATCAAGGAGAAGATGAGGACGAAACTTTTGAGAAACAAATTGCCAGTGTTTCAAGGAAGTGTGATGTAGTAGTGATGGGGGACTTCAATTACCCTGATATCTGTTGGGAGACCAATACTGCCAAAAGCGGCCCTTCCAAGAAATTCCTGACATGTGTGGGTGATAACTTTCTCCTACGGAAAGTGGAGGAAGGAACTAGAGGATCGGCAATCCTTGACTTGATATTGACCAATAGGGATGACTTAGTGGATAAAGTGGCAGTTATGGGAACTCTGGGGGAAAGTGACCACGTCATACTTGAATTCTTGATTATGAAGGAGACATACACGTACTCTGGATTTTAGGAAAGCTGATTTTAATAAACTCAGAACTATGATAAGTAAGGTCCCATGGCAAATGAGCCTAATGAGAAAAGGGAGTGCAGGATGGGTGGGAGTATTTAAAAAAGGAAATTTTAAAGGCACAGTTACAAACCATTCCAACAAGGAGAAAAGATAGAAGACAACAGAGGAAACCAATGTGGCTCCACAAAAAGCTTAGAGATGACCTGAAAACAAAAAGGGATACACATAGGAAGTGGAAGGAAGGCCAGGCTACAAAAGAAGAGTACAGAGAGGTGGCACAGAAGTGCCGAAATGGCGTCAGGAAGGCTAAAACTGTGAATGAGCTGAGATTAGCGAGGGATGCTAAAAGCAATAAAAAGGCTTTCTTCAGATACGTGAGTAGTAAAAGACAGAGGAAAGAAATGGTGGTTCAACTGCTTAATGAGGATGGCAAATTGTGAACCGCCCAGAGAGCTTTGGCTATTGGGCGGTATAAAAATGTAATAAATAAATAAATAAATAAATAAATAAAAATAACAGATGACAAAGAAAAGGCTGAAGTGCTCAATTCCTACTTTGCCTCGGTCTTCTCCCAAAAGTGGGTCTATGACCCCCCTGGAGAAAGTGAAGCAGAAGTTGAGGGGGCAGGATTGCAGTTTGAGATTGATAAACAAATGACAAAGAACACTTAATTTCCTTGAATGAGTTCAAATCCCCAGGGCCCGATGAACTGCATCCTAGAGTAATGAAGGAGCTAGCAGAAGAACTCTCAGAACCTTTGTCTATTATCTTTGCAAAATCATGGAAGACGGGTGAGGTGCCGGACGACTGGAGGAGGGCTAATGTTGTCCCTATCTTCAAAAAGGGCAAAAAGGAGGAACCTGGGAACTACAGATCAGTCAGTCTGACATCCATCCCTGGGAAAATTCTGGAGCAGATTTTAAAGAAGTCAATCTGTAAACACCTTGAAATCAATGCGGTGATCACTAGAAGCCAACATGGATTTGTCAAGAACAAGTCTTGTCAGACAAATTTGATTTCATTTTTTGATAAGGTAACCTCCCTTGTGGACCGTGGGAATGCTGTGGACGTCATATATCTTGACTTCAGCAAAGCTTTTGACAAAGTGCGCCACGATATTCTGATTAACAAACTAGCTAAAAGTGGGCTAGATGGAACAACTATTAGGTGGATTCACAGTTGGCTACAGAATTGGACTCAAAGAGTACTTATCAATGGAACCTTCTCAAACTGGGAAGAGGCAACGAGTGGGGTGCCGCAGGGCTCAGTCCTGGGCCCAGTGCTCTTCAACATTTTTATTAATGATTTGGACGAGGCGGTGCAGGGAACGCTGATCAAATTTGCAGATGACACAAAATTGGGTGGGATAGCTAATACCCTGGAAGACAGAAACAAACTTCAAAGTGATCTTGATAGGCTGGAGTGCTGGGCTGAAAACAACAGGATGAAATTTAATAGGGATAAAGGCCAAGTTCTACATTTAGGAAATAGAAAACAAATGCACAGTTACAAGATGGGGGATACTTGGCTCAGCAATATTACAAACGAGAAGGATCTTGGAATTGTTGTAGACTGCAAGCTGAATATGAGCCAACAGTGCGATATGGCTGCAAGAAAGGCCAATGCTATTTTGGGCTGCATGAATAGAAGTATAGCTTCCAAATCACGTGAGGTACTGGTTCCTCTCTATTCGGCCCTGGTTAGGCCTCATCTAGAGTATTGCGTCCAGTTCTGGGCTCCACGATTCAAGAAGGACGCAGACAAGCTGGAGCGTGTCCAGAGGAGGGCGACCAGGATGATCAGGGGTCTGGAAACAAAGCCCTATGAAGAGAGACTGAAAGAACTGGGCATGTTTAGCCTGGAGAAGAGAAGATGGAGGGGAGACATGATAGCACTCTTCAAATACTTAAAAGGTTGTCACACAGAGGAGGGCCAGGATCTCTTCTCGATCCTCCCAGAGTGCAGGACATGGAATAACGGGCTCAAGTTAAAGGAAGCCAGATTCCAGCTGGACATCAGGAAAAACTTCCTGACTGTTAGAGCAGTACGACAATGGAATCAGTTACCTAGGGAGGTTGTGGGCTCTCCCACACTAGAGGCCTTCAAGTGGCAGCTGGACAACCATCTGTAAGGGATGCTTTAGGGTGGATTCCTGCATTGAGCAGGGGGTTGGACTCGATGGCCTTGTAGGCCCCTTCCAACTCTGCTATTCTATGATTCTATGATTCTATGATTTGCCGCAGCGCCGGCTTTTTAACGCCATAATGCGCAGATTTGCATTTGAGATTTACCGCGACTTTTGATCAACGTCTGAGTTTGCACCGCATCATAGTTATGTGCCCGTGGGGGAGTTAAATCGCATTTTGACATGTGGGTGGAGCTTTGAGGGCAGGACAAAGTGATTGGCTGATTCCTCGCCTTCCCACCTATCGCGTCCTCTGGCTGCCTCGCTCCTTCCCACCGTTTTCATGTTGAATTAAGATGGAGATTTTCAAATTTAAACAAATTTATTTATTTATTGCATTTATATCCCGCCCCATAGCCGAAGCTCTCTGGGTCATTTACAAAAGTTAAAAACAGTAAACATTAAAAGTATACAAAATTTAAAAACATAAAAACAACAGTACAAAAACAAAAGTATCCATTTAAAAACAACAGTTCCGGGGGTCCGTTAAAAAAAAACTTAGCGTTGTTAAATGCTGTTAAATGCCTGGGAGAAGGGAAAAGTCTTGACCTAGCACTTAAAAGATAACAGTGTTGGGGGGAATGGGCAGCGAGAGGGAGGAGACTTGTTCAGTCCCCCGCTTGCACCCTCCTCTGCTGCCTCGTTGGTTTTCCTCTTCTATGAATCTGCGGAGCTCCGCATATAGAAGTTATAGCTCCGCTTGTCTATAATACATTGCATTGTATATGTGATAATCCGCATGTGCGCATTAATAACAGCACTACAAAAAAAATCAGGAGATATATTGCTGTTGCTGCTGCAGTGTGACGCTCTTTACCTAGATTTGAATCAACGAAAATTTAGGGTTTATATTCAATGAGCAATAATTGATTCCATTGTCGTACTGCTTTAACAGTCAGGAAGTTTTTCCTGATGTCCAGCTGGAAAGGAAGCCAGATTCCAGCTGGACATCAGGAAAAACTTCCTGACTGTTAGAGCAGTACGACAATGGAACCAGTGACCTAGGGAGGTTGTGGGCTCTCCCACACTAGAGGCATTCAAGAGGCAGCTGGACAACCATCTGTCAGGGAGGCTTTAAGGGGGATTCCTGCATTGAGCAGGGGGTTGGACTCGATGGCCTTGTAGGCCCCTTCCAACTCTGCTATTCTACGATTCTACGATTCTATGAAAGATGTTGATGGCTATATGCTCTCTTCAGTACTGGAGAGTGCTAATTGCACTCATGTCCTAGTTGTGGGCTTCCCACAAGCACTGGTTGGCCAAATTAATAGAACCCAGGATCATCCTATGAAGCTGATTAGTGGGCGATCCAGGACAAATAAAAGGAAGGACTTCTTCACACAGCCCATAGTTAAGTTATGGAACTCACTACCACAAGATGTCGTGATGGCCACCCATCTGGATGGCTTCAAAAGGGGGTTGGATGAGTTCATGGAGGCAAAGGCTATCCATGGCTACTAGCCCTGATGGTTGTGTGTTACCTCCAGTATTTGAGGCAGTAAGTCTGTGTGCACCCATTGCTGGGGAACATGGGCGGGAGGGTGCTGCTGCACCATGTCCTGCTTGTTCATCCCTGGCCGATGGCTGGTTGGCCCCTGTGTGAACAGAGTGCTGGACTAGATGGACCCTTGGTCTGATCCAGCATGGATCTCCTTATATTCTTGCCTTTCTCAGCCTATTCTACCCCACGTGGTTGTTGTGAAATATGAGTGGTAGGGTATATACTCTGTCTTGAGCTCTTGAAGAAACAAATATAAACAATACACCTTAGGAAAAGAAGATTTGTGGCCTGTGGTCTCCTGTTTGGTATTTATCACCACTAAGTGGCAGTACAGGAGCATATAAGCTTGTGTTTTTGAAAAGTTTGGGGAAGTTTAATTTACAGGGCTGTGCTTTTAAATAGCTGTGCGGCAGGTAAGAAATCTCACAGGTAATGCTCACTGGCTCCCAGTATGGAGTGACAGGAATGAGGGGGAAACTGCCCCATAGATACAATTTTCAAAAAGGAAAACAAAACAAAACAATATTGTCATATTTTAAGCCTGTTGGATTGTGAAAGGTCCTAGTTCAGTCTCAGTTCAAAGAAAGCGATACTGCAGCGCTGGAAAAAAAATCACCCGTAGGGGAAAAGGCAATGGATTTTTTTGGGGGAGGGGGTCTATTGTGTGACAGAAAGAAGGAAAAAAGGAGTGGGAGGCATACAGGAAGCAGACGTTGTTGTCATCTAAAGGACGTGCAAAAAGCCGGGAGTGGGCAGTGGTGAGCGTGTGATAAAACGTTCCTCTGATGAGCCCCCTAATTTAAGTGAATTGAAAGTGTGAAACTACATGTTTCACATGTTTGGATTTTTTTATTTATTTTTTAAATCAGGGTTGGCAAACAATTTTACAGCATGGATCAGTGGGGCAGGGGTAGGAACTCACTGCCACAAGATGTAGTGATGGCCATCAAATTGGATGGCTTTAAAAGGGGGGGTTGGATCAATTCCTGGAGGCGAAGGCTATCCATGGCTACTAGCCCTGATGGTTGTGTGCTATCTCCAGTATTCGAGGCGATAAGCCTGTGTGCACCAGTTGCTGGGGAACATGGGTGGGAGGGTGCTCTTCTGCCAAGACTCTCGTTCACGCACTGGTTATCTCTCGGTTGGACTACTGCAACCTTCTTCTCTCTGGCCTTCCTTCGTCTCACATCAGTCCGCTGGTCTCTGTTCACCCCTCTGCCGCTAAGATCATCTTCTTGGCCCGCCGCTCTGACCATGTCACTCCACTTCTGAAATCTCTTCATTGGCTTCCAATTCACTCCAGAATCCAATATAAACTTCTCCTGTTGACCTTCAAAGCTTTTCACGGTCTAGCTCCTGCCTATCTCTCCTCTCTCATCTCACACTATCGCCCCGCTCGTGCTCTCCGCTCCTCTGATGCCATGCTTCTCGCCTGCCCAAGGACCTCCACTTCCCTTACTCGGCTTCGTCCTTTTTCTTCTGCTGCCCCTTACGCCTGGAACGCTCTTCCAGAACACTTGAGAACTACCAACTCAATCACAGCTTTTAAAACTCAGCTAAAAACTTTTCTTTTCCCTATAGCTTTTAAATATTGAGTTTGTTCTGACTCTATACTGTCAGCTTCACCCTACCCGGTGCCTGTTTACACTTCCCTGTGCCTGTTTGCATTCTCCTTCCCTCCTTATTGTTTACTACAACTTTATTAGATTGTAAGCCTATGCGGCAGGCTCTTGCTATTTACTGTGTAATCTGTACAGCACCATGTACATTGATGGTGCTATATAAATAAATAATAATAATAATTGTTCATCCCTGGCCGATGGCTGGCTGGCCACTGTGTGAACAGAGTGCTGGACTAGATGGACCCTTGATTTGATCCAGTTCATATGTTCTTATGAACTTGTTCCTGTGTTACAACAGTAGCTTTTCTACGCAGCTGTGGGAATATCACGTCTTACTTTAATTATTATTACCATTGTTATCATGGTTTGGGGTTTGTGTGTGCATATGTGTGTATGAATGAGAACGGTGCCTGTGTGTGTGAGGCGTGGCGGTCTGCGTGTTTTGCAAAGGGTTCCTGCTTGCTTCCCGAGGGATAAAACCGTCATCAACTTTATTACATGCAAAGGGATGGCCATATTCTCTCCTGAGGAATTCAAGCCTTACTTCTTCCAAAACATGCATAATTCAGAATTTTGTACTGTGCTGCTTCTGAGTAGATGCTTTACAGTGGATTTTTGGATGCTTTCAGGACTTCTTCCTGTGTTCCAAAGACTGATTTTCTCTGTGGTTCACATCTCTTATTAACATTGTTATTATGACTATGTGGATTCTCGCTTCTCTCTCATCATTTTAAGTCACTTGATTCTCTGTGGAATGGGAGTTGTTGATGGAACAGGAGAATTTATTTATTTTATTGCGTGACTCAGTTGTGATCAGGGGACTGGAAACAAAACCTGAAGACTTGGAATTGTTGTAGATCGCAAGCTGAATATGAGCCAACAGTGCGATATGGCTGCAAAAAAGGCAAATGCTATTTTGGGCTGCATTCACAGAAGTATAGCTTCCAAATCATGTGAGGTACTGGTTCCTCTCTATTCGTCCCTGGTTAGGTGTCATCTAGAGTGTTGCGTCCAGTTCTGGGCTCCACAATTCAAGATGGACGCAGACAAGCTGGAGCGTGTTCAGAGGAGGGCAACCAGGATGATCAGGGGTCTGGAAACAAAGCCCTATGAAGAGAGACTGAATCAACTGGGCATGCTTAGCCTGGAGAAGAGAAGATTGAGGGGAGACATGATAGCACTCTTCATATACTTGAAAGGTTGTCACACAGAGGAGGGCCAGGATCTCTTCTCGATCCTCCCAGAGTGCAGGACACAGAAAGTCAGATTCTGGCTGGACATCAGGAAAAACTTCCTGACTGTTAGGGCAGTATGACAATGGAACCAGTGATCTAGGGAGGTGGTGGGCTCTCCCACACTAGAGGCCTTCAAGAGGCAGCTGAACAACCATCTGTCAGGGATGCTTTAAGGTGGATTCCTGCATTGAGCAGGGGGTTGGACTTGATGGCCTTATAGGCCCCTTCCACTATTCTTTGATTCTATGAGCAGGGAAAGAGAATGCCAACCAGCAGAGGCCTCTGGTGATTTTGGGAGTATTCAGTGTGTATGTTTGTAGGGGGTGACATTGTGATAGCGGCTTAAAGGAAGTGACTTTCTGCCTCGTTAATGGGACTTGAGAGATTAAGAAGTGAGGGGGAAATATATTCTAGCTCATTGGTTATGCACCTAGATGAATATTAGAATTTGTAGAGAGAGAGCTCCAGACACTCTTGCATGAGACGGATTATCGGGATACATTTCAGTTGGGTTTCTGGTCCGGCTTTGGTATGGAAACAGCCTTGGTCGCCCTGTATGATGATCTACGGCGGGAGAAAAACAGGGGGAGTGTGACGCTGTTGATTCTCCCTGCTCTCTCAGAGGCTTTGAATACCATCGACAATGGTATCCTTCTGGGATCACTGTTTGAGTTGGGAATGGGAGGGATTGCATTGCAGTGGTTCTGCTTCTAGTTGGTGAATCGGCTCCAGAAGGTGCCAGAAGATTGCTCAGCCCCATGGAGTCTCCAGTATGGGGTTCCAAAAGGGTCAGTTTAGTCCCCTATGCTGTTCAACATCTACCTGAAACCGTTGAGTGCGGTAATCCAGAGTTTCGGAGTGTATGCTGATAACACACAGCTCTATTTCTCCTTTTCATCTTCACCTGGGCCAGATCTACACTACTGCTTTAAAGTGTTTTAAAGCGCTTTATAACAGTTTTGGCAACTATTGGGGCCCAGGACACACTCCATATACAGTTGTCAAAACTGTTGTAAAGCGCTTTAAAGCAGTAGTGTAGATCTGGCCCAGGTGAGGCTGTGGATGTGTTGTCGCCTGGCTGTGACAATGGACTGGATGAGGGCTAATAAACTGAAACTCAATCCAGACAAGGCTGAGATGCCGTTAGTGGGTGGTTCTGCTGACTGGATAGAGCCTGTTCTGGATGAGGTTACACTCATAGAATCATAGAATAGCAGAGCTGGAAGGGGCCTACAAGGCCATCGAGTCCAACCCCCTGCTCAGTGCAGGAATCTACCCTAAAGCATCCCTGACAGATGGTTGTCCAGCTGCCTCTTGAATGACTCTAGTGTGGGAGAGCCCACAACCTCCCTAGGTCACTTGTTCCATTGTCGTCCTGCTCTAACAGTCAGGATGTTTTTCCTGATGTCCACCTGGAATCTGGCTTCCTTTAACTTGAGCCCGTTATTCCGTGTCCTGCACTCTGGGAGGATCGAGAAGAGATCCTGGCCCTCCTCTGGATGGCGACCTTTCAAATATTTGAAGAGTGCTCTCATGTCTCCCCTCAGTCTTCTCTTCTCCAGGCAAAACCTGCCCAGTTCTTTCAGTCTCTCTTCACATGGCTTTGTTTCCAGACCCCTGATCATCCTGGTTGCCCTCCTCTGAACCCCCTCCAGCTTGTCTGCATCCTTCTTGAATTGGATTGTCCCTGTGTGCTCCCGGGATCCCCTGTGTGTCATTTGGATGCACAGGGACGATCCCGGGATATAGGCATGGTGTAGACGCGCCCTTGCTTTCAAGAGAGGCTGCTTGCAGCTTCTTTGCAGCCGCGATTGCTCTGGCTTCCTCTTCTTTCAATCACCGTTTGGTCGGGTGGGCAATTCTGTTGTGATTGGGTGGGCTTCCCGTCCCCTCTCTGCACATGAGGTCGCTCCCTGGCCTCCTCTCGAAATAAGCTCGGAACAGTGAGCCATGCAGATGCAAAAATGCCAGAGGAAGGGCCCTTCGGAGAGCGAGTTCTTTTTACCCTGACAAACTTTAAACCTCTTTTTCCTGCTGTCGTAAGCAAGAAGTGGGACTCCGGGTGTTTGGGGAGGGGGTGGGGGGACTTAGTCGAGGGATCCCCCTTTTCTTTGCTCAGTCAGGTTGAATGAACAAGAACGCTGCCCTTCTCCCCCGCCGGTGTGTGTATCCTGTGCCACTGGGCACAGACTCTTAAAAACTGGCGTCCGTTCAACTTCTTGATGGGAATGCACAAAATCTTCCAGCGTGACTAAGCCAAGGCCTGGATTGCATGCGGTCCCCAGGCATGGCTGCCCCCCTCCCTGCCTCCCCCTGCAAAATCAAGGTTGCTTGTTAAAAACTATTTGGCAAGATAAATAGTTGTCCGACGTTGACTAGAGGGCTCCTTGCCTCCCCTCCCCTTACATGTGGAAAGGGAGCTTTGGAACATGAACAGCCGTAATTGGAGGGGTGAGGGTGGGAGCTACTGGTGCAGGACGGGGGGGAGGAGGGGGGGAGGAGAGCGGTGAAGGGGGAAGTCCGCCTGTTTAATGACCGACAGCTGTTGCCAACCCTTTAATCCGTGGAGAGTTTGAGAACAAGCTGTCCTGGTGATTATATAAACCGCCTCTCCTCTGTTTGTTTAATTCAGTGGGGGGTTAAAAAAAAAATTATTTTCCAGCAGGCCAATGGTAGAAGGGGGTGTGGGATAAGGGGGCAGGGGTGGGCATCAAGGGAGCAGCCGTTGACCCCTTTACCCTCCCTCCCCCCACTTCGAATCTGCTTGTGACCTCTTGTTGCACACTTCCAGGGCTTTTCCACGGAAACCTTGACAGTTCGGTGGAAGCTTGCCCTCCCTAGACAATAAACGCAGCGGTGGATGAGGGTCATGGGTTTCCCCAGATTGCAACATTTCCTGCTGATGAGGACAAACCCAGATTCAAGAAAACACACGCTCCTACGCAGGGCATTTCAGGGGCTGGGCCTCCCTCGGCCGGGCATAATCCTGAGACAGGCTCAGAAGGACGTCTGGCGTTCACTTAAAGTTGCCAACTCCCTCTTTCCTCTGCCTGCCTGTCTCTGTTACTGTGCGTTCGACAGGAGCCTGGTAGCGTGCCCAAAATCGAAACTTCCCCCCACTTGCCTTGCCAGGACTCCCCCTCCCCTCTAAATTCCTAGGGGAGAGATTGCTATTCAGTGCAGGACTGGTAAAAAAATATGTGGCAACCCAATTTTGCAGCTTGAGCCACAGTGTGTTTTTATACTGTCTCTCCTGTTTTAATGCTAACGGGATTTGTATTTTCCTTACTTGGCTTACTTTTAATCTCTGTTTTCCGGTTGTGATTTTTTTTTTCTTATAAGCTAGATCTGTTTATTTAAAGACCCATTTCAACTGAACTCCAGGCCTGATTTTGGAATGGAAACTGTGTTGGCCGCTCTGAGGGATGGCTTTTGCTGAGAGAGGGACAGGAGGAAATTATAGGATCATAGAATCATAGAATAGCAGAGTTGGAAGGGGCCTAGAAGGCCATCGAGTCCAACCCGCTGCTCAATGCAGGAATCCACCCTAAAGCATCCCTGACAGATGGTTGTCCAGCTACCTCTTGAATGCTTCCAGTGTGGGAGAGCCCACCACCTCCCTAGGTCACTGGTTCCATTGTCGTACTGCTCTAACAGTCAGGAAGTTTTTCCTGATGTCCAGCTGGAATCTGGCTTCTTTTAATTTGAGCCCGTTATTCTGTGACTCTGTTAATTCTCTTGGACCTCTGAGTGGCTTTCAATGTCATTAACCATAGTAACCTTCTGGATAGGTTGTCCAGGGGGGCTGTCTATATGCAGGGGAAAGCCGCGTGGTTGCTCTTGAACTGTACTGCACTGGTTACATGACGCAGGTGCAGTTTCACAGCCACCGCGGGGCTTTCCCATGAAGCTGCACATTGAAAAAGTCAGGTGAAAAGTGCAGAAAAGGGCAACTAAAATGATGAAGGGGTTGGAGCATCTCCCCTACGAGGGAAGGTTTATTTATTTATTTATTTATTTATTTATTTCACTTATATACCACTCCCATAGCCGGGGCTCTCTGGGCAGTTTACAGAAGGTTACATCAGCTGGGATTGTTTAGCTTGGAAAAAAGGAGGCTAAGAGGAGACATGATAGAGGTGTACAAAATGATGCAAGGTACGGAGAATGTGGACAGGGAGACATTTTTCTCCCTCTCTCAAAACACTAAAACCCGGGGTCATCCCATGAAGCTGATGGGTGGGAGATCCAGGACAAATGAAAGGAAGGACTTCTTCACGCAGCGCAGAGTTAAATGATGGAACTCACTGCCACAAGATGTCTTGATCGCCACCAATCTGTATGGCTTTAAAAGGGGGTTGGATAAATTCCTGGAGGTGAAGGCTATCCATGGCTACTAGCCCTGATGGTTGTATGCTATCTCCAGTATTTAAGGCAATAAGCCTGTGTGCACCAGATGCTGGGGAACATGGGTGGCTGTTGCACCATGTCCTGCTCGTTCATCCCTAGCCAATGGCTGGTTGGCCACTGTGTGAACAGAGTGCTGGACTAGATGGACCCTTGGTCTGATCCAGCATCAGGGCACTTATGTTCTTATGACTTACCCCAACTTTTTCAATGAGAGCGAAGTCAGTACAGCTCTTCTGCTGCCTGACGTCACTCTGGGGCCAATCCAGGGTGGTCCCTGGTGGAAGGCGACCAGCGATTGGTTGCCTTCCACCAGGAAGAAGGCGGGGTCTGGCTCCGCTACCCGGATGGCCATGATTAACAACCCATTGCAGGGTTTGCACATAACGACAACCTATGATTCAATGACAATGAATACTAAGGGCCCTATCGTGAGCCATGATGGACCCAACCTTTGAATTCTTGGTTACCATCAGGAGGTTATCTCATGATGAGCACAGCAGCCAAGTTGGCCAGGAAGGAATCAGGCGATCTCTGAAGTACCCTGGTTCTGTTGTTTACGGCTTTGTAACCAAGAATCAAAACCTTCAACCTGGCCTGGCAGCGTACACACAGTTCCCTCAGCCAACGTGCAATGTTCTGGTGACCGCATGCTCCCATTACCAACTTGGCCCGAAATAAAATCAGCCAAGTGGGAAGGAAAATGAAAAAGGGAAGTTCATGGTATTATTAGCAGCCATCTAAACTTGCTCTTCTCTGCCTAGTTACCTGAGGGCATATGCATGTCATGTCTTGAACAGATTCCCAGAAACTTCAGTGGTGACTACTTCTGCCACGCTTTGCATGTTTTGCAGAACCACGGCGGATGTCTTAGATGGTCCCTTTCTCTCTCCCACGCACTGATACCAGCTCACGGAAAAGCAACCAGTTTGGGCCTATGTATCTTTTAATGAGCCCAATGGCTGTACCACCTTCATTGGCAGATCCAACCATTTCTCAGTGTTGTGGCAACAAAGTGTGGGTGAGGAGGGTGTTACCACTCCCCCTGGCACTGGTTGGGTGCAGCTTCCTATCCGTTGGTTGACAGGGTGCTATTTATCACAGAATCATAGAATAGCAGAGTTGGAAGGGGCCTACAAGGCCATTGAGTCCAACCAATTGCTCAATGCAGGAATCCACCCTAAAGCATCCCTGACAGATGCTTGTCCAGCTGCCTCTTGAAGGCCTCTAGTGTGGGAGAACCCACCACCTCCCTAGGTCACAGATTCCATTGTCGTACTGCTCTAACAGTCAGGACGTTTTTCCTGATGTCCAGCTGGAATCTGGCTTCCTTTAACTTGAGCCCGTTATTCCGTGTCCTGCACTCCGGGAGGATCGAGAAGAGATCCTGGCCCTCCTCTGTGTGACAACCTTTCAAGTATTTGAAGAGTGCTCTCATGTCTCTCCTCAATCTTCTCTTCTCCAGGCTAAACATGCCCAGTTCTTTCAGTCTCTCTTCATAGGGCTTTAGTAGGGCTGTGCAGCCACCCCCCTGATCTGCTTCGGAGGCCACCTTGGGGCTGCCTCAGGGGTGTCCGACCTGCCTTGGCACCTAAGCCTTGGCGAGATTCAGGCCCTCCGAGGTGACTCAGAGTTTTCTGGGTGCCAGCTGTGCACCCAGCACCCAGAAAAGGCTCCGCCCACCCACCAACCAGTCTCCTTACCTGCTGCCTCCATCTTTCTTCTGGCAGCTTCGGGTGCTACTGCTGGCAGAAATGACCAGAAGTAGGCCACGTAATTTTAAGATATTGCGCGGCCTTTGATGATTAGTACCTCTATGGCCACTGTAGTTTGTGGCCATAGACTACGGTGGCCATAGAGGTACTAATCGCAGCAGAGGCCGCACAATATCTTAAAAGTGTGCGGCCTACTCCCTTTCATTTCCAGTGGCGGTGGCGACACCAGAAGCTTCCAGAACCAAGATGGCGACGACGACGATGGAGGCAGCAGATAAGGAGACTGGTGGGGGGTGGGGCTGTCTCTGAAGTGCCGAGGTGGCCCGAACCTTCAGAGTGAATTGGCTTCGGGCTGCCTCGGCCTTCACCCGAACCGCCTCGGATCTGGATCGGAAGGGTCCGAATCACCCCGATCCGCTTCAGATTCGGGGTTCAGATCCGAGGCGGTTCACAGCCCTACTATTTAGATGCCCATGTTGCCAGCAATGACCCTTTTTTCTGGTCATGCCAGGATGTCTGGATGCTTGATATTGAATGTATCAACTGTTGAGTTGATTATTACCCCACCATTGACTATTGTATTGTCTGAATGCAACCATAGGGTTGCAATGTTAATCTCTGATTCCCCCCACCGCCGGAGGAAAAAACACACTGGGATGCCTTTTAAACCTTTGGGTTTGTTTTTAAATAAAACATCTATGAGGTTTTGCATCGTTTTTCTGAAGGGAAAAAAAAGTGAAAAATCGAAATATCACATTTTGATGTGAGTGAGACAGTTTCAGAATTATCAATGGCATTTTGAACCGGCCCTATAATTGCTGAAAACAGATGGGATGGCCTGTTTTGCAGGACAGATTTGACTTTGGGAAATTATCCGTTGCTTTGAAGAGAGGAGACAAACTATTAATTTTTATTTTTTAAAAAATGTATTTCTTTAAGGCAGTTGTATGTTACCCCAGGATGAATTTTATTGAATATTTATTTAGTTATTTGTGACATTTTTATACCGCCAAATATAATAAAATCTCTCAGGGATTGTGAAGTCATATCCTGCTAAAATACTAGTCCACAAGACAGAATGCAGAATATTGCATAAACTTGAATATAAGGTTTATTTTTATCTTTACAGTTGTTACATTGAGACAGTTTGAAACTACGCTTTGCCACACATACCAATAACTTTGTGGTGCAATTGCAATTGTGGAATATTTCACAGTGTCCTGTGTAGGGACTCTCTCTCTCTCTCTCTCTCTCTCTCTCTCACACACACACACACACACACACAGAGAGAGAGAGAGAGAGAGAAAGGGGGTATGGACTGGTTCCAAGGAAACAGTCCTTGCTAAAGTCCCCCAAATTATCTCCTTAATCTCATTACGCAATAAGATTATCTCAGAGACAGGAATGAGTGAATGGCTGGGTGATTTGGGATCATGCGGGGCTGTCAGAGATCAGAACAATTTAAGGTCACAAGGGGGGGAAATAGATAGAAGTAGTAGGATGGACAAATCGGTCTGTTTCTGGTCATTTTCAGTCTCACATGTGTTCAGTCATAAATCCATTCCATTCAAAGGGCTGGTTCTAACATTCAAAGCCCTAAACGGCTTGGGCCCAGGTTATTTGAAGGAACGCCTCCTCCCGTATGTACCTGCCTGGACCCTAAGATCATCCACAGGGGCCCTTCTCCGTGAGCCCCTGCCAAAGGAAGTGAGGCAGGTGGCTACCAGGAGCAGGGCCTTCTCTGCTGTGGCACCCCAGCTGTGGAATGAGCTCCCCAAGGGGGTTCGCCTGGCATCTACACTTACATTCTTTCAGACGCCAGGTGAAGACCTTTTTATCTTCTCAGTATTTTAACACCTACTTTAACTTAAATGTAAACGTTGCTGTTTTCATTGCATATTTTAACCTATCTCAATTTCTGCTGTGTGGTGTGTATCCTGGTTGTGCTTTTTATATTGTATTTTGAATTTGTGTTTTTAGATGGTTGGTTGTTTTACTATGCTCTTCGTGGTTTTGATTTTTGTGAGCTGCCCAGAGAGCTTCAGCTATTGGGCGGTATAAAAATGTAATAAATAAGTAAATAAATAAATCCTATTTTAACATTTTGTTTACATACAAAAAAAGTCATATTTTTATTTTTATTCATTTATTTATACCCCGCCTTGTTTCCTCCAAGGAACCCAAGGCGGCGTACATAATCCTTCTCCTCCTCTCCATGTTATCCTCACAACAACAACCCTGTGAGGTGGGTCGGGCTGAGAGTCTGTGACTGGCCCAAAGTCACCCAGTGGGTTTCCATGGCTGAGTGGGGACTAGAACCCAGGTCACCCAACTCCCAGTCCAACACCTTAGCCACTACACCACACGTATTTTCGAATGCTTTTTCCTGTAAAGTTTTGTTTTATATGTAATTTCCTCTAAAACACGCATTTTTCTATGCATCTCTCCTCAAATTATGCATTTTGTATGCGTTTTTTGAGCCAAGAACTACATTGCAAAATTTGGAGCACAATACAAAGGATAAATGCATTCCAATCGGCATATTCATTTGGGAAGTGTAAATTACCATGTGGTTTTTTAAAAAATGTGGAGCTAATAAAATCCTCCCTCATACCTAGTAAGCAGTTATATAGGGCTCCATCACATCAGTGTTTTATCTCAATCTCATCATGCCTGTTTTGCTGTTTTGCAGTGTGGCTGTGGCACCCACATGACTTTGTGCTTGTCCTGCAGTCATTCTTTCCCTCTATTTTTCATGTTTTCCGAGAGTGGGGAAAGTCCGGTTTAATTCCTCTACACCAGATTAAAGCAGTCTTCTGTCCCCATTCTCGCACTATGTCCTTTGTTGGGGATGTGTGCTTTGAAGGGAGGAAAGAGGAAGGTGGGGCGGTACGCCTTCTCCCAGCATGCCAGCTTGTGCTGAAGGGGTTGAACGGACTTTCACTGCTCCAACCCCACCCTCATTGCCTGCAGAAACAGCACCCAGCCGATAAAACATTGTAAAACTAGACAACAAGGGTATACAGAGCGGGTCGTCTCCGCCACGAAATTACAATCTATGGGAATTAACCAAAATTCTTATAGCTCCCTCATTTTTAAAGAAATGAAATGTGGCACCATGATAGCTCTTACGTAAGGCTTTAGCCGTGCCAAGTTTGAAGCAGATCTATTCATCCCTTCACATTTAGGTTTTTTTTTTTAAGTTTGAAGTTTTAATATCTTTTTTTTTAAAAAAATCCTGCTGTCTTTTTTTTTTTTTTTTTTTTTAAAGATAAAGATTATTAACTGTATTTTGAATTCTTTTGAAAATGTTCTTTGCATATTCTCTTGTTAGCCACTTTGAAAACCTGGGTACATTTTAGTTTGTTGCATTAGTTTGTATATTTTTGTTCTATTGTATTTTCATTGTTCCTTACTACTTTGTTAGCTGCCCTGAGATCATAAATGTATGCTTGGAAAGGAGCGGGATATAAATTATGAAAATAAATAAAATCATAAATCAGGACTAGCTAACGTCTTCTGGCCCGAGGCATGAATTCAATTTTGGAGAAGGGAGTCAGATTCCAGTGATGGGTGGAGGTTGAAGGCAAAAGGGGTAGAGTGGAAATTAACCCAAAATTGCAAAAAATATCAGCAAATTATTATTATTATTATTATAATAATAATAATAATAATAATAATAATAATAATAATAATATTGCTTACTCGCCTCTCCATTTTGATCGAGGCAGGGAACAACAGTAAATATAAAATACATAAAAATGAATTAAGAACATAATACACATTGTTAAAACATCCTAAAAACATCCTAAAATTCCACTGGATAGGCCTGCCGGAAGAGATCAGTCTTGATAGTTTTAAATGCTTACTGCCAAAGCCTTAGGAGAGGCATTTCAATGTTTTAGAAGGGAAAAAAATACTGCAGAAAAGCTGAGAAATCAATGAATGATACTTTGGTTTTTTTTGGCTATCTAGGGAACTTCAGAGGGCCAAATTGGGACCCCAGGCCTGAGGTTCCCCACCTCTGTAAGATGTAATATAGAATAGCAGGATATATTGTATGATAGTACTCTTCAAATACTTAAAAGGTTGTCAGACAGAGGAGGGCCAGGATCTCTTCTCAATCCTCCCAGAGTGCAGGACATGGAATAATGGGCTCAAGTGACAGGAAGCCAGATTCCGGCTGGACATCAGGAAAAACTTCCTGACTGTTAGAGCAGTACAACAATGGAACCCGTTACTTAGGGAGGTTGTGGGCTCTCCCACACTGTCTAACGTACTTTTCTCCAAACCTGGTACCATCCAGATGCTTGACTACAACTCCCATTTTCCCCAGCCAGATGGTATCTGAGCCACTGACAGGGATAACGGGAGTTGTACGCCCATCTGGAGGGGATCAGGTTGTACAAGGCTTGAATAAATACCTTACAAAGCTGTCAGTGGAGTTATATTTATTAGACTTTCTGCATCCCATTCCTTTGCTGTTCTTCTGCCCCACATTCCACATCTGGAGAATTGGAAGTGGAGCATGCACAGTTGTGCTGGAGCTTTCACTTCCCCGAGTTCATTGGCACGCCCTTCTCCCGTGTTGCAGCCGCACACATCCGTGTCGAGAAAACATGGCATAAAAAAACGTCAGTGGGGAGTAGGATATTTGAGTTAACATTGTAACTCAAATACCCTTGTTAGTATGTGTGTGTGTGTGAGAGTGTGTAGGAGCCTGTAGGAGTTTCGGCTATTGGGTGGTATAAAAATGCAATAAATAAAAATAAAATAAATAAAATAAAATATGTGAATGAAGTGGGGAGGGACAGCGAGAGAGGCTGCATTCAAATTAGCTTGTAAAATCTAATGTGAATTTGTTAAGATTTCTCTCTCCCATGCAGCAGATGCCTTGAAGGATAACTATGGACATTTTTTGCTGAGGCTGGCAGTTTGAAAGTTCAGGCTAAGTGTCACCATAAATAAAACTGAAATCACACCCCCCCACACACACACTGATACCTTTCCATGGTTATTTTTTAAAAGACTTCTTCGCAGATGTATCGCTTTAATGACCTTTTCATTCTAATCCAGAGGCAAACTTATTGGTGAAACAAATAAACATTTCACCCAATTAATATTTATTTATTACATTTATATACCGCCCTGTAGCCGAAGCTCTCTGGGCGGTTTACAAAAGTTAAAAACAGTGAACATTAAAAAGTATGCAAAATTTAAAACCATCAAAAACATTTTTTAAAAAAACCAGTATAAAAACAATGGTATCCATTTAAAAACAACAGTTCTGGGGTCCATTAAAAACAAATAAACTTAGCGTTGTTAAATGCTGTTAAATGCCTGGGAGAAGAGAAAAGTCTTGACCTGGTGCTGAAAAGATCACAGCGTTGGCGCCAGGCAAGCCTCAGCGGGGAGATCATTCCACAGTCGGGGGGGGGGCACCACCGAAAAGGCCCTCTCCTTCAACTTATTGCTGAAACAAACATTTCACCCAATTAATATTTATTTATTTATTACATTTATATACCGCCCCATAGCCAAAGCTCTCTGGGCGGTTTACAAAAGTTAAAAACAGTGAACATTAAAAAGTATACAAAAATTTAAACCATCAAAAATATAAAAACAACGGTATCCATTTAAAAACAACGGTTCTGGGGTCTGTTAAAAACAACAACAACTTAGCGTTGTTAAATGCTGTTAAATGCTTGGGAGAAGAGAAAAGTCTTAACCTGGTGCCGAAAAGATAACAGCATTGGCTCCAGGCAAGCCTTATCATAGAATCATAGAATAGCAGAGTTGGAAGGGGCCTACAAGGCCCCCACTTATGGGGGAGATCATTCCATAATTCTATAATGTTGCAATCCCCCCTTTTTTATTTTTGCAAATTTAAACATCTTTTCTTTTTGTGCATCGATTCAATCTGCAAAAGGGTAAGTCACTGCATACAAGTTTCAAAGATAACACCACATTATGCACCCCACATTCCCAACGCAGACTTTGGTCACATGGCATGTGCAAAAAAAAAATCAGAGAAATTCTTGAAATAACAGAGAGCCATCTGCTGTTTCATTTGGGGCATCTTTTATTCAATTAAGTTTTTTAATCGATTAGTCAATTAAACGTTGCCGCTCTACTTTAATGGGAGTTACTTCTAAGTAAGTGTAGATAGGACTCTAGTTATACTGTTCAACGTGTCTTATGTAGGAGGACCATATGGAAAGGAGGACAGGGCTCCTGTATCTTTAACAGTTGTAGAGAAAAGGGATTTTCAGCAGATCTGATTTGTATGCATACAGCATCTGGTGAAATTCCCTCTTCATCACAATAATTAAAGCTGCAGGTGCCCTCCTCTCTTTTGTATCTGGTTAAGAGGGCAGGACTCCTGCAGCTTTAACTGTTATGATGAAGACAAAATTTCACCAGGTGCTACATGCATTCAAATGACACTTGCTGAATTTCCCTTTTCTATACAACTTTAAAGATACAGGAGCCTTGTCCTCCTTTTCATATGGTTAACCATATGGAAAGGAGGACAGGGCTCCTGCATCTTACTTTAGCAGTTGCATAGAAAAGGGAATTTCAGCTAGTGTCATTTGTATATATGGAAAACCTGGTGAAATTTCCTCTTCATCACCACAGTTAAAGCTGCAGGCGCCCTGTCCTCTTTTAAATCTGGTCACTCTAGTATAGCTCCTGCACCTTTAACTGTTGTGATGAAGAGGAAATTTCACCCGGTTCTCCATATATACAAATGACACTTGCTGAAATTTCCTTTTCAATACAACCGTTAAAGATACAGGAGCCCTGTCCTCCTTTTCATATGGTCACCCTAAACGTGTCTTATGTAGGATGACCATATGTAGGGCGACCATATGAAAAGGAGGACAGGGCTCCTGTATCTTTAACAGTTGTAGAGAAAAGGGATTTTCAGCAGATCTGATTTGTATGCATACAGCATCTGGTGAAATTCCCTCTTCATCACAATAATTAAAGCTGCAGGTGCCCTCCTCTCTTTTGTATCTGGTTAAGAGGGCAGGACTCCTGCAGCTTTAACTGTTATGATGAAGACAAAATTTCACCAGGTGCTACATGCATTCAAATGACACTTGCTGAATTTCCCTTTTCTATACAACTTTAAAGATACAGGAGCCCTGTCCTCCTTTTCATATGGTCACCTTAACCATATGGAAAGGAGGACAGGGCTCCTGTATCTTACTTTAACAGTTGCATAGAAAAGGGAATTTCAGCTAGTGTCATTTGTATATATGGAAAACCTGGTGAAATTTCCTCTTCATCACCACAGTTAAAGCTGCAGGAGCCCTGCCCTCTTTTAAATCTGGTCACTCTAGTATAGCTCCTGCACCTTTAACTGTGGTGATGAAGAGGGAATTTCACCAGGTTCTCCATATGTACAAATGGCACCTGCTGAAATTCTCTTTTCTATGCAACTGTTAAAGATACAGGAGCCCAGTCCTCCTTTTCATAAGGTCACCCTAGGTAATGGGGGGAAATCTTAATAATGACAGACCAGGGGCCTCACTTTGAGTTTTGAATGTTTCGATTTGTTTTCAAGCAGCGCATTAATAGCTTGTGTGAGTTCATTTCACCGAGCAATTCCTGCATACAGAGCAGGAATAATATATTTCTCCCCTTTCATTTGGGCACCATGCAGAAATACCTTGCAGCTACCAGTGCGATCCTATACATGACTACTCAGACGTTAGGTCAATGAATTACTTCAAAGTAAGTCCCATTGGGGACTTACATTGGGTTTACTTCTGACACGCTGAATAGGCGTGTATTGGCTGGCACATGTATGAGAGTCAAGGAACTGATCTCTTAGAGCATCATCACACGGGGGGAAATCAAGATTCCTTACCGTTGCTTCTTCGCCCTCGCAATTGACCCTCATTACTTCCTCTTTTGAAAGAGGAAGTAAACTACGTGCAGGTGGCCCATTCAGTGGGCTGTTTTGATCGCGCTGCTTCTCCTGCACACAGCAGGAGATGGCGGCCACTTCTGCCTTTAAAAATAAGTCAGACTTACTGGGGGTGGGGGTGGGTTTGTGGCGTGAAGAAGGCTAGAAGGGGCGGGAGACAGACAGACGATGTCATGAGAAGGACCTGCGAAAATCCATGACTGCCCAGTAACGAGCGTGCAATAAAACGCTCATCTGATGGAGATATTAGTCTCTATTTACTGGGACTCATACGTACATAGAATCATAGAATAGCAGAGTTGGAAGGGGCCTACAAGGCCATCGAGTCCAACCCCCTGCTCAATGCAGGAATCCACCCTAAAGCATCCCTGACAGAGGGTTGTCCAGCTGCCTCTTGAAGGCCTCTAGTGTGGGAGAGCCCACAACCTCCCTAGGTCACTGATTCCATTGTTGCACTGCTCTAACAGTCAGGAAGTTTTTCCTGATGTCCAGCCGGAATCTGGCTTCCTTTAACTTGAGCCCGTTATTCCGTGTCCTACACTCTGCGAGGATCGAGAAGAGATCCTGGCCCTCCTCTGTGTGACAACCTTTTAAGTATTTGAAGAGTGCTCTCATGTCTCCCCTCAATCTTCTCTTCTCCAGGCTAAACATGCCAAGTTCTTTCAGTCTTTCTTCATAGGGCTTTGTTTCTAGACCTCTGATCTATACATATATCCCTGTGTATTTATATCAGAACCAAAGGATGGCCTCTGAAGTTTATCCATAAAATTAGGCCTAATTCAAAGTGTTGCTGTTAACTTTTAAAACCCCAGATGGTTTAGGTCCAGGTTACCTGTATGTTCCTGCCTCTACGCTGAGATCTGCTTCAGAGGCCCTGCTTATGTGCTTGCTGGCAAAACCGGCTAGTATGGTGAGCACAAAAGACAGGGCCTTCTCAGTGGTGGCCCCACAGTTCTGGAGCTCCCTTCTACTTCATGTACGTTTCCCCACTTCAGTGCAGGCCTTAAACCCTCGAAACACATTTCTCTTAAGACTGTAAATGGGTTGTGTGATTCACAGCCCTTTTCCTCTTAGTCACGTATCTTGTAACGTGCCTTGTTTACATTGCTTTGTGAGGGTTTCGCACTAAAAAGTAGTTTCTAAATACTTTGAATCCATCAGTCGATAAATGATGTGGGTTTGGTCACCCTGATTAGCTATAATAGCGAGTCCAGCCTCTCCGAGACATATTTATTTAGCATCTATATCACACTTTTGAATGCTCAAAATGCTTTACATACACTTCTGTGTACTCAGAAGTAAGTCAAACTTTGC